>NC_141153.1:37635000-38835000 GCF_053477565.2 Lygodium microphyllum | reverse complement strand
CAATTAAGATAGATTTGGTTGATGAATGTCCTCGAAGGACTTCATTTAGATATCAAAATGTCACTACAAGGGATTAAGAGAATATGGAGACAAAGACTTGTGACACATCCATGAGATAAAAGTCGACACTTGTATGCACACCGATAAAATTGCCAATATATGCACCCGTTTTTTTACAAGTTCTTACAATTAAACACACTAGTGCATATTTTGATGTCTATACCAATGAAACGGAGAAGAGATGAGAGAGAAAAGTGAGGGAGAACAAAAGAGAGGGCAAATGTAGAGAGAGGAGAGAGTAAAGTGTAGAGTAGACAGGACAACGCATGGAGATAGGAGAGCATAGAGAGAGGGAAGAGAAAGTAGAAAGAGGAGAGACTAGAGAGTGAAAAGAGAAAGTGGAGAGAGGAGAGTAGAGAGAGAAGATAGGGGTAGCTATGGGGAGTATATAGAGTTGAGTAGGGAGCTAAAAAAGTGAGTAGAGAGAGAGGAGTAGCAAGTAAAGGAGAGTAAAGAGAGAAAAGGAAGGATAGCTAGAGGTAGTACAAAGAAGAGAGAGAAGGTGGAGTAGTAAAAAGAGGAGAGACACAAGAGAGAGGAGAGAGAAAGTAAAGAGAGAAGATAAACTACTAAGAGAAGAGAGGGAAGTAATGAGTAGAGAAGTAGAGAGAAGAGACAGAAGTCCAAGTAATAGAAGGGAGAGAGGAGAGAGAAATTGGAGAGGGATGAGAAAGAGTAGAGAGAGGAGGAAGTACAAAGAGAGATAGGAGAGAAACTACAAAGAGGAGAGTAGGGAGCAAAAAGATAAATTAGAGAGAAAAGAGACAAAGAGAGAGAGGGGAGAGAGGAAGAGAGAGGAGGAAAAAATCAAGAGGAAGATGAACATGAAGAGGGAGGGAGAGGGAGAGGGAGGGATAGAGAGGGGGGAGAGGAAAAGAGAGGAGGGGAGAATTGAGAGAGAGAGAAAGAGAGAGAGAGAGAGAGAGAGAGAGAGAGAGAGAGAGAGAGAGAGAGAGAAAGGGATAAAGAGAGGGGGGAGATACACACACACAAACACACACACACGTGTGTGTGTGTTTGTGTGTGTGTGTGTGTGTGTGTGTGAATAGAGATAGAGAGGGAGAACGGGAGAGGAAAGAGGAAAAGAGGGGGGATCAAGAGGGAGACTTAGACTCTAGGTAAACTCTAGGTAAGAGAGAGTGTGTGAGTATGTGGGTGAGTGAGTGAGAGAGAGGAAAAGAGAGTAGGAGAGAGGGAGAGAAATATATATCATAGAGGGAAAGAGAATTACTCTTTTTTATGTTTTAATTAAACATCATTCTACTTTCTAAAAGCTGGTTACTATGGCCTACTTTGGTAATTGTATGAAGTACATTGCTATTTTGTATTTTATGAATATGAAAATATTAGATTATTTTTCATTTGTATATTTTAAAAAACTACATGATTTTTTAGAATATTTTGATTGTTTTTAATTGTATGAATTTTCAAAATTATTTTTTGTGATATTCTCTTGTCTTTCAAGAAGACATCTATCTCCATGAAAGAAGAAATATATGGTGGAGAGATATTATTGAGAGATGTAGTTTAGTATGAAAGATATGGCTGAGAGCTTTCATGGAAGAAAAAAGACATGTTCAAGGAAGGGAAGAAGAAAGAGAACAAGATGAATAAGGCTTATCCGAATTGGTATTTGTTTTCTCTTTCTTCAATATGGAAGAATATATAGTTTTTCTAAATTTTAAAGACTTTTTGTCAAAAGATCTTTGTTTTAATATGTGGTATACTTAAGTTCTTTTTTTCTTGTCTGTCGAAATTCTAATTATCTCATTGTGTTTATATACACAAATAAATGAAGTGGCAATATTGAGGGAGAAAAAGAGAAAGAGAATAATAATAAATAAAGATTTTTTAATTTGGTATTTTTCTTCTCTTTGCTTATTTAAAATTTTTTTTGGCCTTGTTTTATAGATGGATGCACATATCCTTGTTAACCTTATTAAATATACCATAATATGTTGTAGTATAGTGACTTATATACTTTAAATAATATTACGAGTGAAGGTATAAACTCATGATGATGAGAAAAAACATTGCACTCACTCGACGTACAATGCATAAATGTCACAAGAAGATCCTAATCCTCATCCATAGTAATCATTTTCTAGGGTTGCCACTTTTTTCTAGGCTTAAAGTTTTAGTTTTTTAATTGTTTTTCATTATATGCATCTCACACATATTCACATAATTTCTTATGGAAAAATGACTGTGCTTGCTAGGGCACACTAGGCGCCCATGTCTCTACTCTGATTTTGTTGTAGTGTTTCATCAATCTCTGTTTTACACTTTAAATTTTGTGGTATCAAGCTATATGTTAATGTGTCTATCTTTAAATAAGAAATGGATTATGTTCCTATAAATGCTTAATATCATGCAAGGAAGGGCAAACAATTGTTGTTTAATATGGTTTTCACCCCAATATGGCTAGAAGGGTGGTAAGGCTACAAGCCCTTGCCACCCAAATTTCTCTTTTATTATACAATTGTTGGTATTTGTGTCTTTAATTTTTTACTACAACTTTTCCTATTAGCATTGCTAGTAGTGACACTTTTATAGTGACACTAATAGTAGTGCTTTTAACCATGATGAGGGATTTGTTTTTGTAGACAGTGAATCCTGCTAAAGATGCCATTATAGGCCTAATGTGTTGTAGCAATAGGATAGCATAAGAAGAGTGGAAGGGCCAACCATGTGAACAAGCATTATGGGGACTATATAAAGGAGATGATATATTATATTATTGTAGGTATAAAGCAGATTCATGATGCCAAAAAGATAAAAGGTATGAATGAAACATGAGTATAACAAAATTGACTTGATTTTGAAGATCATTGCATTGAATTTAGAGACCATGGATTTGATTCCTAGGATGAAGGAGGAAAGGATAATTAGTTAACAAATATGTTGTGCAATCTCCATGATTATAGTGGCTTGTTTCAAGTAGGTCAAGTGGAAAGGGAAGGTGAAGAGAGGATATGGCCACACACACACACACACACACACACATGGAGATGGAACATGCACACACACATATATGGAGATGGAACTATGTGTGTGTGTGTGCGCACACACACATATATGGAGATGGAACTATGTTTGGAGTATAGTGGGAAGGCCACAACTAAAATGTGCCATAGAAAGAGGAGAAGAGAGTACATAAAACAAGTAGGCTCTATCTATAAGGAGTAGAGAGAGCATACGGGATAATGAAATATACTAAATTTTGGGGTGAGAACATAGTGAAGAGCATGAGTAATGGCAGGATAGAAGATGGTATTTTGTGATTTTTTTTTGTTGAAGAGAGGACATATATAAATTGAAAGAGAGGTGCTATCCAGTCATAAAAAGAGAAGGTAAGAGAGACTTAACATGAGAAAAGGACAAGATATCACTTTTACCCATCTATTTAAATGTGTAGTACCATTTCTCATTGAGCTTAATAGTATATGCAGAAAAAGGAGCCAAGGTTCAAGTGTTTGTGGTTCATGATTGAAGGCCCTACGTTTGGCTTGATAGAAGAGATTACAATATTTGGAGCTTTGGGATTATAAGAAATGAGCCATATACCAATGTTTAAAGCGATAATATTATTAATTTAAAAATTTTCCCTTGTCATTGCTAAAACTATTGGTATACATGTCTCTACAAAATCATTGCAATCATTGCATCACAAATATTTGTGAAGTAAATAACAATGCATGCAAAATTTATTTGCGACGCTAATAGCGACATGTGTAGGTTTATTTGCCATGCTAAAATTGAGAGTTATAGAGAAAAAATAAATCAAAGAGCAAGTCATAAAGCCTTGCCATCCTTTTAGCCACATGTGCTGAAATTTTTTTCATAAGTCATTGATAAATTGATTATACAACTATTGTTGAAAGACATGCATCATGAGATGGTAGAATAAAAGTGTTATTTGATTTAATTTTCAAATAAGTATAGTATCAACAAATGGTATGTCATAGAGCTACATGGATTGATAGGGAATAGAATCCAAAAATAGATAGATGTATCAATAAATATTACAAAGTGTGAGTCCATACAAAAGATGAGAAACATATTGAAGGAGAGCTATATAGAAAGAGCATACATGGACTATAGAGCCAAAAAAGGAAGGGATGCATATTCCATGAGTCGAAGCAATTGCTATAAGTCCTCACCATCTGAGAGCTCATCTTGATGCAATGGAGTCTCAAACTAAATCTATCATACAAAGCAACCAAATATTAATTTGCATAACATAATGCATCATAGAAAAATTAGAAATTGAAACCAGGAGAGAGACATGACTTATTGGACCACCACACACATACAGTCTATTGATAACATAAGTGAGTTGGTGCTTCTATGTATATCGAGTCTTTAATCCTATGGTATCGTTGTTCGTGATTGAGTGCTATGAGGAAAACAAAGTAGCATTGTAAGAAATAAGATTATTAGTAGAAGCACTACACTAAATAAGAAAGTGAACATAACCAAAATATAACTTACAAAATCCTCCAAATAAATTATGTGTCTACCACTGCCAAGATGATGCATCACCCCTACCTCCAGCCATACCCCCACTACCTCACATTGTTGCTCCCATAATCGTAGAGAATTTGTAGCCTCCTCCTTGAGCCTTTGCCAATCCTTTGCATCCAGCCATTCCGGATTTGGAGAGCCACTCTTGATTGTGTTATGTGCATATGATCCTTTGCAATATATGTGCATGCATACAATCCATCATCCATCTACTAGAGAACCAATCAACCACTATAGGTACTGATAAATCCTCATACAAGGATGTGATCACATAATTCTTGGCTCCCTCTAGTGTGCTTTTGGAGTAGTCTTGAATATTATGCCTAAATATCTACTATTACAATTCTCTCATATGTGCCATCACACTTCTCCTTTCAACATTCATGATCATGGGATTGGTTTTCTCATCCACTAAGTGTCCATCTCTTAATGGGGTGGATTCAAAATGTATCCTCTTCCATCTACAACCATGCTGGTGAGGATAACTATGAGACCCCTATCCATCCGGTGTACGTGTAGGTGTGGTATGTGTCGAAGCAACATCCATAGGGATGTAACTTGTTGCAGATGGATGAGTGAAACCTCGAGTCAAGGGAGTAGACATCCCTATAGGTATAGCAAATCCTAGAGGTGATATGCATCTACATGAGCCACCCTTAGTAGAACCGATGTGAGAGTGAGGAGTAACAACTGACTGCGGAGTCACAACATGTGTATCTCCACAATATCCACTAGAACCACTCCTAGAATAAGGAGGAGAGGAAGTCTACACCTCTCCAAGGAATCCATGAGCCTCTATCTACAGCTAGCCTAGAGTGTGAACTGTTCTTGTTTGAGATCAATGCATTGGAGCATGGCGAGGTAGAATACATTGAATGCACATATGAGGATCATGACAGCTTTTGGTGTACCATATCTCTAAAGCATGCTATCTGATCTTGAGACATGCATGCAAAGATCTTCTGCAGCTCCTCATGTATCATCCCTCAGCTCATGGTGCTCTCTGTATCATTTGTAGTGACATGCATAGCCATATCTTCTCAGAGTACCTGTTCATAGTAAATCGGCAAGACAAATGTGTCACATAGATCATTCCACTCAGAGTCTACCTCCAACAATCCAAAGGATCATTCCTAAATAGTTACATGTGTTCCTTCCAATATTACATTAAATAATTGTACATTGAATATGATTATAGAGAAGCTATGGTAATCTACTAAAAGAACACTTTGTAGGTTGCCAAAATACTCAATCTCATCCACTATAATTTTTAGATTCGTGGCATGTCATCAACTTTCTTGCTCAAAATTTGCCATGAGTCCACAATCAATCCTAGAGCGCATTTTGTTAATGTGCTTAACTCAAAGATATTGCCTACATGACCACGCCATGGTGTAGATTTTATAGTGTACATTGAAATGCCTAGGTTAGTTGCCACTTACAATTACTAGATACAACAACAAAGATAACACTTGATTATCTTTTAGATATATCCCCTTGCAAACTCCCACTAAATCGTAGAGATTTTCACTCCTAAGTATTCAAAGTGGGCTTAGACATCATGCAATTATCTCGTAGACATGAACCGCAATATCTACTCCATACCCTTTGGTTACCGAACTGACCATTGGCATGAACTACACTGATATTTTGATCACACTATCTCGTGTTCTCTTCTATCTTGGTTGTATCTACTAAGCCACTTCTCTATAGGCATGGTACAATCCTAGTCAATGAGAGCATAAAAGAGCCATGTAAAATGCCAACAATGAGAATAGAAGCAAACATACATGAGCACTTTTCATATCCCAAAAAATTGTGCATGGTCCACATAAGAATGGCTTGTATGTCTACAGACCGCCTCCTAATATGCTTGCTCATGTATTTCACAATAATCCTCTCCCATAAAATCTTGAGCTTTCTAACTAATGGATGATGGAGATAAAAGTCCATATTCTTGACTTTTTGGTGTCTAAGAATGAGCGAGCTGAGGATTAGGTGTCCCTTCTTTGTAGAAAGCCATGGTGGGATATTATAGTTCACACAAACTACTCGACACATATTGTAAGAAGTCAAGTAGAGTTCAAATGGATTTATGCCATCCATAGCAAGACCAAGCGCCAAATTATTTTTTGTTCTTATACAAAGCTTGGAAAGGTGGAGTCAATGTGACCCCATGCTCACCAATTTGTTGATATTCATTGGATTCCATATGTGGACCTATTTTGTGCATGCCATGTTATCGAACTTTCCATGCCTATTGTGCAAACCATGTGATAGGTACATGGTATAAGTGAAAAGTGTTTGAGAATCTTCTAAGGGATGGTTTGCCCTTGTAGGTCTTGGTGATACTTATGAGTGTACCACACTTCGGACATGTTTCCATGGACTCTATTCTCTTCGAAAGAGCATACAATAATTGTCACATGTATGAATGTTGTTATAATCCATGTCGAGCTTTCCCAACACTTATCGCATATCATCATGAGACTCGAGTATTCTATTTTCAGATGGCCCTATATGACATTTTAGTAGACAAAAAAAAATCTAAAAATATTTGAAGAAATAAAAAATTATTTTTATTTATACATTAAGTTAAAGGAGTGTAGAATATATGTGAACAACTTAGTCATACTTGCATCGATCCATTCGTACTTTACTTGTATACTTAGGAGTGTAAGGAGCATCCTTAAGCAAGATACATGGCATCCATTATATAATGGTATAGAGGCCTCCTCTCTTACTAGATCGGATGACACAGTATCCATGGGTAATAATGCCTGGATCATAGTCTCCATCCATGTCTTCAATATATTAGGAAGGTTTGGACATTTCTCCATGTCGTCTAGTGTCGAGAGCGTAGTTGGCAAAGTGTCCTCTAACGGGCTTATCGGCTTCGGTGCTCCTTCCACCAATATACGACCATGAAATCTTCTTACGGGTCATAATAGGTACATTGGTTGAGATGGACCAATCATATTTATTATTATTGAAGTTTATTTTAAGTAGGGTTTGATTGCAAAGCATTAACGATACACACTTTTGCTCACCATTACCTCAAAGGTCTAAGATTGCTTGATCTATGATTTGCGATTGAAATTCATCGAAGTTATAGACAAGCAACATTTTTGTCAAATTGCAAGCTTGGATTGAGTGCATGGAAATGGGACACGTTGATTGAGATATGCCCCTTGATCTCGAATGTCATGGCCCTCATCATTGTCTATATTCTCTATATCATGGTGGACAATACACTTCTCTCTCTCCCTTGGCATATTTATTTCTCCCCTCACTCTCTCTCTCTCTTTGTTTCTCTCGCCTCTTCCACTCTTTATCTCTCTCTTGTCTCCTCTTTCTTTGTTTCTCTCCCTATATTTTTCATATTAATTCATTAATTAATATTATTTTTATTTAATTTTTTCATTTTCATTTATCTTTGTTTTTGTTTCTTTCCCTCACTCCCCTTATTTCTTTATTTCTCTCTCCTCTTTCTCCCTCCCTTCAAATCTTTATTTTCCCCTCTCTCTGTTTGTTTCTCTCCCCCCTCTCTCTACTTTTCTCTCCCTCCCTCTCTTTATTATTCTCTTCCCCCCTTTTCTTGCATGTTTATTTCTCTCTCCCTCTGTCTTTGTTTCTCACCTGCTCTCCCTCTCCTCTCTTCCGATATTTAATGTTATTATTTTTAATTAAATATTTATTTTTTCCTATTCCTCTATTTCTTTACTTTTTTCTCTACCCCATCTCTTTGTTTCTATTTATTTCTCTCTATCTCTCCATCTTTCTATTCTTCTCTCTTTTTCCCTCTCTCTATCTCTTTATTTCTCTAATCCCCCATCCCTTTCTCTTGGCTTCTCTCATTCTCTCTCCTTTCCTCTTTCTCTATTTCTCTCTCTCTCTCTCTCTCCCTGTTTCTTCCCCTTTATTCTCTCTCTCTTCCTCTCCTCCCTCTATTTTTCTCCCTCTCCCTCTCTCTATTACTTTTTTCTCTCACCCCTATATTTTTATTTCTCTCTCTATCCCCCTCTCTCCTTGTTTCTATTCTTTTTCTCCCTTTCCCCCTTCATCTCTCTATTTTTATCTCTTCCCTCTCTCTCTCTCTACCTCATTGTTTCTCTATCCCCAATCCTTTTCTATTGGCTTCTCTCCTCTTCTCTCATTCTCTCTCTCTTCTCCCCTCATTCTCTCTCTCTCTCTCTCTCTCTCTCTCTCTCTCTCTCTCTCTCTCTCTCTCTCTCTCTCTCTCTCTCCTTATTTCTCTCCCTCTCCCTCCTCTCTCTCTATGCTTCTATCACCCTCCCTCCTTTCCTCCCTCCCTTCCTCCCCCTCTTTGTCTCTCTTTCTCCCTTCATCTTCTTATTTCTCTCTCCCTCTCTCTCCTCTTGTCATTTCTCTCACTTCTTCCTATTATCTCACCCTCTTTTCTACCTCTCTTTGTTTCTCTGTCCCCTCTCCCCTCTCTTTTCTCTCTCCCTCTCTCTTTCTCTCCCTCCTCTTTGTTTTTCTATCTCTCCCTTCCTCTCTTTGTCTCTCTCCTTTCCTTCATCTCCTCCTTTCTCTCTCCCCCTCTCTCCTATCTTCATTTCTCTCTCACTCCCTCACTTTATCTTACCCTATTTTCTCCCTCTCTTTGTTTCTCTTTCCCCTCTTTTTTTAATCTTTCCCTCTTTGCTTTTTTCCCTCCCTTCTCTTTCTTTCCCTTACTCTCTATATTTCTCCCTCCCTCTCTTTCCTTTTCTGTTTCTCTCCTTTCTTATTTCTCTCACTCCCTTCCTCTCTCTATTTCTCTATCTCTCTCCCTCTCTCTTAATTCATCACTTCCCAAACTAGAAGATAAAGAGAAGAGAAGAAAATACATAAATTAAGAGAGGAGAAACAATGCATCTACCTCAAGGGCTCGAAGAAGAAACACTTCACTTTTGTGGCTTCCCTCCTTTTTCTCCTTCGTTCTTCTCTCCTCTTGCCTTGCGAATGTTGGTGGCGGTGGTATAGTCAATCAGTCTTTGTCTCCATCCCTCCCTCCCCTCTCTCTCTCTCTCTCTCTCTCTCTCTCTCTCTCTCTCTCTCTCTCAAACCTTCAAGATCTCTTGCTCTCTCCTTCTCTCATTTTCATTTTGTTCTCAAAATGCTGACCTCAAGTTTTCAACCCATTTTTTTTCCTAGAACACCGTCACTATTTGTGTCACTACCTCCATGCAAATTGCGTCATAACGTGAATTACAAGAACTGCTACTTGCATCACAGATAGCGATAATACTAGTTTTTATTGAAAACTACTATCGATATGTCTTAATTCCCATGTAGTGGCTTCTTGATCTATTTTATACTTGTGGTATTGAGTTTATGTCATGAACCTTAGTTTGGAAGCTATAAGTTTGTTTATGAAGAGTCTAAGTTTGATAGGGTATTAATGTCTAATGAGGAAAGTGTACTTTGTATTCAATTCCTCATAGCTTACATCATCCCATAAAGTTTTCCCAAGGAGTGTAGAGTGCTACTTTTTTCATGGATATATACTTAGTTGTAATATAGACTTGGCCATATGCATAAAGTTTTATATCTTTGAGGTTTAGATGGTGTAGTCTTTTCTCTAAGCTTAGGGAGGCAATAAAGTCACATATTAGTTCAAAGATTCTTATGATAATCTATTTTACTCCTCTCATACCTTGATGTGCACCTATTACTTTGTTTAGTTCATTGGTTTTATGTTGGATAGTATGTCACAATTATTCTAGGCTAAGATATCCTATCTTAGATTAGGCTATGCTATCATAGGTTATATTTTTCTTAGTTTATGTTTAGGTTATTTAGTTGTGTATCGTTGATCGTGATGTTGTGTATTTGTGTAGACATTGATAGGACCATCATTGCAGAATTCTAGTCACCAACAGATGATGGTAAAGATAAACACTTTTTATGGGCACTCTCCCATCCTGACAATTTGATTACAAACTCACCCCTTGGCCACCTAGGTTGTAGAATGCCATAGAGAATCTCTCTACCTCATGTCCATCTTGATTACACATATAGCCATATGAAGTCTTTACTTTCTATATTCATTGTCATGGTTGTAGACAACCACACAGACATGCTTGACCACATCTCCACTATTTCAAGGATTTTGATTGCAATAGGACATGAGTGCTCATTCGACCACCCCTCAAGAATCTTGACTATAGATTGCCATAGAGAATCCTATGATAGGTCCTTTCACCACACAAACTCCATTATAAAGAGCTCTAGTGTCTCCCACACCTATCTCATGCATTCATTAGTCTTCATCTAGGTAAATATCACATAAGAGTGATAATAGCCAAAGGATCTTACAACATTAGGCAAAGTGGATGAGGTACATGATTCTCATGAGTAGTATGGAGAGGGCATATCTCTTTATGGTCACAACCAACTCCTTAGGAAGATGTAACAGACTATGACCTTGATGGCGAGGGTGCTATGTAGCAAGACATGGGTGAAAAGTAGGTCCTCCATTAGCTTTGGCCTATGGTACATGCTTAGTTACAAAGCCAAGCTTACTTACAACAAGTAGGATTAAGGTTGTTGACAAGTGGTTCCGTTGTCCTGAGGAGGGAATGTAACAAATGGGTTAGAAGCAAGGTATCAACAATCCTTCAAAATAAGAGGTCATTGTTAATGCCTTATCCAAAATAAAAGGATGAAGAAATGGACGACTCCACACTAGTTAGAAGTGCTTGTTGTCAATTATAAAAGAGGTTTAATATAATTGATGTCAATTTGTTTAATACAAATTCTTGATATAAACAAATTAAGGTTTGGACTACTAATAAAGAAGCTAGTGGTGGCATGGAGAAAGCTTGTCGGTCTTTTTATTATTTGTTCTTTAAGTTATGGAACATTAAAAAGGCGTCAACTACAAAGTTTTGTACCTCCTGAGCATTTTGATGCCTTATACCTAGCCGTTTCCATCAATTTAGAAAGAGGACATCGGTAGGTGGCTATCAAAAATTGGAGCTCAACCTTGTTCAACCAATGTGTCAAAAGTCAATCCATACCTCCCATCAATGTAGAAGCTCAATTCATTATCGTTTTAAAAAAATGAGTTCTAACGATCTTGAATTTAAATGAGAGAGTGACCATAGCTCATACCTATGTATTGGTAAACAACATGGGTACGAAAACACCATTACAATATCGAATTGAATTGGAGTAAGAATACTAGGAATGTGCTATGACATTCTAATTCACTCAAATATTGTCCTAAGAAATTTCACTTTGGACAACTAGAATTTTAATGTCTTGAGCTTTTAGTCATGGAGGTGCAAGCTTAGCAATTAAAGGAGACCCATGTTGCATATGCGTGATTATTTTTCTAGCTCCAAAAAAAAATGGAACTCCGCATTAAAAAGGAAGTTCTAGATCTATTGGGTGGGAAAAACATTTCTCTCAAGGAAGAGGTTGGAGGGAAAAGAGCTTGTAAACGGAAGCCGTCTACATGTGGATCCCATATGTGCATGAGGAGAGGCGCAGCATATGCAAAACCATGCGTTGTGTCAAAACAACCACCAAAATATCGCCTTGTACTAACCCGGCACAAATATAGTCACGTCAAAGCTAAGTCAGGCAGATGAGGAGGAACCAATATCAACGTTGCCAATGGCATGTACCCTGTCGCACAAAGATATACCAACGGTTGTGATGCAATGCACCTCTCCTCCTAGTCTCTTCCTCTTCTTCGCACCGATATTTTACATTTTTTAATCATGAATACGAGCCGACCAGAGCTTGTTAAAGCAGGAAATGTAAGAGAGAGAGATCAGAGACAGGCTCCACATGCGAAGAACATCAAATGAATACCGGACCTTGGCGAATAGGGCACGTCTTCCTTTTGCTCGTCTCAAGGTCCAAAGGGTTTCGGTACCTTATTTAATCATGAGCAATAGTTCCTCTTACCCGACGCAGTAATCAGCAGAAGGACTATCTTGACCTCTTCTTTCTCCTCCCTATCAGTACTGGTGCTGACCCACTTCCTCTCTGCCTCATAAGTTCTTAACGTCTCCAGCTCCCTACATACTACTTCTTTCGACTCCATTGTATTATCATCATTACTTATGAACTTTCTTCATTCGCCTGTAGTAGCCTCTTGCACAGCATATCGATAACACCAAAAGGTATCGAAACGAGTCGCTTTTTGAGAAAAAGAGGTGCTGCCTATTAGAAGCTGTAGCTCGCTCGCTCTCTCTCTCTCTCTCTCTCTCTCTCCACGTCTAGGGTTTGCAAAGTCTAATCAGTAAGGCATCGGCCAAGTCGAATCAGCAAAAGGGCCTTGCTAGTGGGCTGTGATCCGGAGCGTCAGAGGACGTGGTGTAGATGTGGTCCTTAGCTTTGGTTTGGAGGCTAGCAAGTAATTATTCTTCTACAGTGGACATCACACAAACTCGGATCTCTGATTATCACTATTAGTACTCACGACAAAGCTAATTTCATGCAGCTGCACACCGCGCAATATGCACTAGTCTTCATTTATATATTCTAGTACACGGAAGCCGCATCCGTTTTCTGCCACGCAACTAGTGTTGTAATGTTGGGTAGTTCTCCGTGTGCGCGCAGACACGCACACGATTTCCTCTAGTACAAGCAGTAGGACGTGGTATGTTCTCGTTATGGTGTTGCATTCATATACAGACGCGGCGGACATCTCTGATCGACAGCCGATCTGTGGCGCAGTGGTATTGTGGAGTTTTGTTGTGATATTAGGAATCATGAGCCTGCTGTGCATAGCTGCTCTGGGGTTGTGGAAGCTAGTGGCATTCGTGCGCACGCATTGGTGGGTTCCCCGCAGGATAAGGGATGTGATGAGGAGGCAAGGGATAAAGGGGCCGGCACCTCAGTTCATGCACGGGAATCTCCTTCAGCGCAGGAGGATGAGGGAGGAGAGTCTGCGGCACGACATGCATGGTGTCACGCACGACATTGTTCCGCGCTTGATGCCTGATTATGTGCACTGGTCGAGCATCTACGGTTCGTAGCTCTCTCTCTCTTTCTCTCTCTCTCTCTCTCTCTCTGGCTCTCATGTTTGGAAATAGAGCAGACAATGAATCTCGAAAAATATCTATAATCAAATTGTTCATGCACATATTATTGATAGGGTTTGTGTGTTGTGTCGGTTTTCGGAAAGATGGTCGTCACTTCCGAACTCGTGCTCATCTCGTCGGATGATTAAGCTAATCAACTCGCTCATCGACGAATGAAATCGCAGATTCCCCTGATTCTTTTCGTGCGATATTGTTATCAAGTGTTAATGAATATTATTGGAGCAGGTAAGCGGTTTCTATTCTGGTGGGGTGCGGAGCCTCGGTTGACTATATCGGAACCAGAGCTAATAAGGGAGGTTCTCTCGTCAAAGCACGTCCACAGCCTGGGAAGGTCCACTCTTCAGAAGCAGGGCGTAAAGGATTTCATCGGCGAGGGGCTTCTGATGGCGAATGGGGAAGCTTGGGCTCATCAGAGGAGGGTCGTGGCCCCAGCGTTTCATGTGGAGAAGCTCAAGGTATTCTTATTAACTGGACTTCCTACCATCCGCTTTCTGATATTTGTCGAGGGTTTTTGCACAGCTCATCAGTATGGTTCGTTCAGCCCGCTCTGCAACTTCAAAATGCTACAGCTAGTGTAATTATCTTGAGGTCCCGGGAGCCACGCTATACCTAGCATGTTGAAGTTGCGGACAGGCCTCTGAGATCCACGTCGTAGAGAGAAGGCAATGGAGTTATACTGGTCTAATATTTTAACGTTAAGATAACGCAATGGGTTTCCTTGAATAATCGTCTTCTTTGAATAAATTTATTGAGCAGGGACAGATCGGCCACATGGTGGAGTGCACAGGGCAGCTTCTGGACAAATGGGAGGGGCTAATTATAGCGAATAAGTCGAGGATGGAGGAAGCTGGAGCTGAGGTCGAGGTCGAGGCGGAGATGAGCCGCCTCGCGGGAGACGTGATAGCTCGGACGGAGTTCGGCAGCAGTTACGAGCAGGGAAAGCTCATATTCAGCAAGCTCAATCAATTGCAGAAGCTGTCTACCCAATCGCCCTGCAGCCGCGAGGATCGCAAGAGGTACTACCTATATCTCCCTCCTTCCTTCTATAGCCTTCGGTGCTCGCCTTTCGGATATTTCGATTTGAGGCCCAGACAGCCTTCTACTTATATCTCCCTCCTTTCCTTCTATAGCATTCTGTGTTTGGCTCTGCGATATGTCCACCTAAGGCCCAGACAGCCCGCAGACTTGGTCCCACCTACTCGGGGCTGTCTTGGTCCCACCTACTCAACAGTTTCTGGCTAAAGAAAATTTGCAGATTTATATACCTTCGGAGCTTAAACCTTAAAAAAAAAAAGAAAAGTCACGTCCCTTTCTTCTAAGATGGTGTTAGAAGTTGATAGGAAATCCACAAACATCATAGACAATCCCATCTTCCACACACAATGTTCTTTAAATAAGCAACATCACAACCCCCAATAGTGACTGCACTGCATTATGTTTTTTTATTGCAAATATATTGAGCAAGGCCAGCATCAAAGCAATTGTCATGTGTCAAAGGTACAAGTGTGGAATTTGGGTCAATGGAATTAGAATAAGGGCACTTAAGTATAAATGAAACAAGGGACAAAACTATGGAATTGTTTCATTTAGTTAAGATAGTAGAGCTTGCAAGACTTGGACAAAGTCGTCCTAGTCAAAAAAGAATAAATTGAGTTACTTTCTCTTAAAACATTGTGATAGATTAAGATATCCTCTTTGAAGAACTTAAACCAACAACCTACCATATAGAGCACAAGAAGTTACTAGCAATCTAGATGTTGGAATATACTTGCTAGTATCGACCATTCGGAAAACTTATACAAAGCATTTTGTTCCTAAACATCTCATGGGCATTTAAGCTAGAAATCTTGAAACTTCATATCTCACTTCAGATGTTCTCTCACCCAAATAGAAGAAAATGATTGCCTTCTATAGATAACTAAACTAAGGATACTACTTGAAGGAGAAAATGCCTTTTTTTTTGTACTAGGCCATATTCTATAGTGATGAAGATGATTGTCAATCCTTTTGTGCCGTTTTATTAATTGAGCAAGTATTGTTAGAACATACCTAAAGTCTTCACACAACACTCACTCTTTGCTCAATAGATAATCTTATTGAAATCACTAAAGTAGCATAAAACCATGGATCACTCCTTGTAGGGTAGCCTAGTTAGTGATCAAGTAGAAGAACTATAATATATCAATATATGGTTGCTTCAAATGATTTACTCATCATAATATTAATAATGCAAATATCCTATTGAGCATACTTATCTTATGACACATATATGGCCGATGACTATTGATTATCATTCCTTAGTTTTCTCACTTGATATTTCCCATTCGGTATAACTTGAGCTCCTTCACATTGTCCAACGTAGGAGTAGACTTTCATTTGGGGAATGAGATGTTATCTTCTAGAGACACTTCAATTCAATACTTTTTCCTCTCTTCCAAAAACACTTGGTTTGAATGGAACTTCCAAAATATTCATGGCCTTCTCTTTATGGGACACTTCATGTAACATCTACATCTCAATCAGGTTATCAGCATCGACCATCTTAGTCTTATAGAGGTTCCCATAACTAGAAGATGAGTCAGAACATGTTTTTTTGAGGCTTCCCTACTATGTCCACTCTTTTTCATCTCATGAACTAGGGCATATGCACATACATGTGCAAGATGTGTATGCATGTGCATGCACTTATGTATACGTCCACAAGGGTGTTCTTAAGTTATAAAACATGCATGAAATTGTTAGCTAATTAGACTTTATTCCATGGCAATAAATCAAAGAAAATTATTGTCTTCAAACATGCTTTCTATATCCATTGATGGTAAGGGGTTCCTTAGAAGCTCCCTTTGGATCATTGTGATGAGACATGACATGAAAACCTTATTTTAATAGACCTTAGAAGCTTCCTCACAAAGGTATCTAATTGAACATCAATAACTGGAAGGCCCTCAGTTCAAAGTGAGATGTAGTACAATCACTATTGTATGGACATTGCCAATACTTTGTTTTAGATATGGTAGTTATTCATTGATGATCTAGAAAGCATATTGCAACCAAAACATATTATCTTGATTAAGGAAAATACCTCTGTTATCACCTCCTAACACTAGCCATATTCACCAACAAGAAGAAAGCATGAACCACACATACCAAGAATGAGGAATAAGTGAGGGTTGATCCAATTTTGAGTGACGCTAGAAGGAAAATATGGAGATCTTTAAGGTTAGTTTTCTAATTTTATTATTTACTTAGCAAACATCTCTACTACCTAAAATGAGGGCGATGTGAGACTAGTTGAGGCTCCATCCAAGTTGAGTCCAAGGTCACTTACTTGAGTGTGCTTGACTCTTACTCATTGTTACTCATAGAGCACTGGAGTATACTCATGGCTACCAAAAGAGAATTTTGTAGTTTTTCTTGCTTGAATAGTGAGTGAGAAGGCTACCAATAGAGGCATAAGGGTTGAGAGAGTAGTTATAAATTCTCCTTAACAACTCTTTATATGCTCCTAATGCTAGAACAAACTTGTAGAAACTTATGAGACATCTTCCTATCATGGATTTCAAAGTAATTTCTCCCTTTTAGTTTTTTCAAATGATTGTGCTCTATTTTGCATGAAAGGGTCTCATCGTTTATGCAATCAAATTTTGTAAAACTTGTAAGTGTTTGGGTGGATAAACTCCTCATTCATTGGTGAAATGTCTAAGTACTAGTGGTTCTAACTATATGCAAATCTGAAAAAGGATTATACTTACTATCATCTTTTCTTATATCCTTAATTTATAGTTGGGATTTGACCATATAAAGCATGTGTAGTGGACCCATTGAAATGAAGGAAAATTTAGAAATGTGTCTAGTCTCCTTGGAAAAATTTAGGTAAATTACTAAAAACTCATGAGGTGGTGTTGTTCTTTTAATCTAGAAACCATTAAAGGCAAGATTGAGAAGTCCTCTTGAAGCTAGTACTTGATAACATCTTCCATGGTTTGCAATGGATAATGAATACTATTAGTTAATGATGTTACATTAGAGTATCTTATTTTAGTGGTGCCATCAAATTTTAAAAGGGTAAATTTTTTGTAATGACCCATGGCATAGCTTGATATAAAGGGCTACCCTTAGTGAGAGATGACTAGTTGAAATACATATCCTTGATAAAATTCCATGTTACTTCAAAGGGGTAACTATTATGGAGATTAAACTTGGGGAGTCCACCTTATAGAACATGTAAGATACCACGTGAATTCAAAAGAAAGGGTATTATATTTAGTAAAATTTACAGGATTATATTTACAAAATGGATTTTAAATTTACAATTTGAAAAAATTCCATAAGTTTAGTAAAGTAAAAGGGTTTGTTTTAGGGCCTTATAACATGTAAAGAAAGGGTATTTCTTAATATCCTTTGAATACATGTTATGTAGATGATTTCTTATGGGTAGATCCATGGGGTTAAATTTTAATGAATTGTTTCTAATGCTTTCATGCCTATTATGATGGTTTTTCTAAGACCACTCAAGGGAGAGAATGTGATATTCATATCTTTTATGGTCTCACATGAAGTTCTTGGGACTTGATTCAATTGACCCAATTGGACATACAAGATCAATGCTATTGTTGGTAAATATCTACCCCAACAAGCAATGAAGATATATCTAGCATATTGCTAAAGATTATTTTTTAAGAAACCTATATATTGATATTTATGTTATATATTAAAATTATGAAACTATAATGAAGCTATTGTTAGTACTTTTAAGAGTCAATTGCTTGGAAATTTATATATTCTAGTTGTGAAATTTTGTTGTTTTGAGGTTAGATTTATCTTATGCCTCAAGATTTTGAGCTTTACATTCCACTTGCTTATGTGTCTTCCTCTTGTATACATAAGGTAAGTGGCCCACACTATTTTATCTATAACCATTAAAATAATCCCTTGCTCATTTCTTTTCTCACCTCTCAACCTGCTTCTTGACAAGCGGTATTAGAGCAATGGTCTTTGATGCATTTGGTTCAATCTTTCCTTGGATTTCCTTCACGGACTAGTTACATTCTCGTTACTTAAGGATAGGGTGTTAGCTTGGAAATGGATAGATGCAAAGACTAAGGAGACCAAGGAAAAATGCCTTGTTAGAGCTAACTGGAGTACATGAAGGAAAAGGTGGAGACATCATGGACAAAATGGCAAGTCATGGACAAGATACATACCATTTTGTAGGTAAAATAGTAAATTAAAAGGAAAATAGAGTTAGTTAGGGTTACAAGTGCAATTACCTTTCAAACATGCTTTCTCTTTTCTCTTTTTTTCAAGATTTTGGCTAAATATTTCATGGTTTCTTTCAAGAAAACCTTCTTCTTTCTCTTCATTGATCACAACTCTTCCTTTGACCTTAGGACACTTGTTTAGTGACTTGAGAGCAACATATCAACTATACTTGAGTAGGAATCATTCAGCCTTGAGCACCAGAAGTACTTTGCATATTTTTTGGTGCCTTTGTACTAAGAACTGTAGGGAAAACCTCCATTTCCAATATGCATTGAGATATTTTTCATTGATTAAGGGTAAGATTGGTCATGTGTAAGGGGTATGGTAGCTTCTCTTTCAACCTTTGGAGCTCCTCTTTCAACCTCTTCAAACCCTAGCCATGGTAGAATAGGGAACTTGCTTCAATGGTCAAGAATCTTGACAAATAGTATAAGATTTCTTATCTTCTTGCTCATGAGGCTCTCTATATGGTTATGGATTATCAATGGCAACAAGATTAAGCTATTTCCTTATCTCCTCAAGCTTTCTTCTTCTTCCAATGATCATGGAGAGCAATGTAACATTTAAATTATTTTAAAACCATCAAGATTCCTTAAGAGAGCTTGTGTCGAGGGCCAAAGGATGTTACTCAAGTAAGTATTGAGTTGGAATAGTGAAAAATTTGGAGAAATAAGTATTGAGTTGGAATAGTGAAAATTTTGGAGAAATTTCAGCATATGGACCTTCTTGGAGTGCATATTGGAGTCATATTTTGGGGCTTTTGGTCACGGAGCTTGAATATTTTGTGTTTAAGTATTCACGAGAACTCAAGGCATTGATTCTTCAAGAATTTTATGATTTTGGATTTTCAAGCTATTGGAGGTAGAGGCGCTTGTGCCTAACCACTAGTGTATTCATTATACTAGAAGTATTTGCATACTTGTACACTGTAGGTGTGGTGAGCACCCGTCACTGTCACTTCATTCTTTATTCTTTTAGTAATATTTGAATAAGGAAAGATCGGTCACACATTATGACTATTGGAGTTCCCACATCTAATGTCTCTTGCTCTTGCTCTCTTGCTTCTTTTACCATAGCTCTTACTTCTACTCCCATGCTTCCACTCGAAGCTTCCTCTCTTCAACTAGTATCTAAGCATTGGTTTGGGGAGCTTCTTATTCAATTTTACTCTAACCTTGATTTGAAAGTTTCACATCTTCATCAATGGTAGCTATGGCTTCTTTACCATGAGGTATGCATTGAGTTTTATCCGACTCGTTTCCTCCATTTGATGCTTGCTCTAAAGCTTGGATAGACTTCAAGAACATTAGCACGACTTATGCCTATTTCACATTGTCTTGTTGTTATGTAGACACTGTGTGAAAAACCTTGGAGTGCATCATCATCCAGCTTCCTTATGAATCTAAAGAGTCAATGTCATCTTAGTGCTAGTGTCCATGGTATGGTTAGTTCCAAAATACGGGATTCTTGGAAATTTTTTCCTATTTTTGATATTTTGGATATTATTTCTTGTAAATATCCTAAAAAGATATAGAAAATTTCTAGAATAGAGTGACATGAAAAAAGCAAGTGGCTTTTTAGTCAATTTTGGAAGATCTAATGTAAAAAGAAAGACTTGCAAATTTACACAAAGCGTGATCACAGTTTACATGTAGCAAACAACACTCCAAAGGGAGAGAACGAGGAGAAGAAGGAGCAATCTAGGAGAATTCTGATTAAGTATCCTAGAGTTCTACACCCTTTCGAAGCTAATGGAACCATCAGATTTACTGTCTGAGCAAAATCAAAGAAGCTAGTTTTTTATGCACGTCTTTGGTCTAGGAGGGAGCTCCAAGATCTAATTCTTGGAGATTTCTTTTGAGTAGTCCTAGACAAGGATTTTGTTTATCTTCTCAAGTTCTCTCAATACATAGTGCTTTGATTCATTGATCTTTGTCTTTATCTTGTGTACCTCTTGTCTATTCTTTTTCTTCTTTTCTATCTCCTATTCTCTACTTCCATCTCTCTCTAATCCCAAGTGGATACGACCTTTCGACGACTAAATCCTTCCAACATAAGTAAACCCGATGTGAAAGGTCGTCGGAATGAAAGATAGGATAGGAGAACCTTCAAGCACAATTTCTAGTGATGTTTTGTAGTCGAGCTAGTGCAGAATATGAGCATACTTATGCAGTTACAACAACAACAATAGGTGATACAGGCTTCTACTCAAACAAAAACTTTTGTGATGAATGCTCTACAACAAAGTAGTAGAGCATGAGATGAAGTTTTTTAATGGTAGGAATGTATCTTCATATTTTCATACCTATGCTCGAAGGATGGAGTTATTTGGGATGGCTCAATTTGCATGAAGTAAATATTTTGTATGGGTCACTATATATGAATTGAAAGCCCAAGTTACCGAAATGTGCATGTAGGATATCGACTGGATAGCTTTCAAGAAGACACTTAAGGAAGAATTTTACATTGAAAACACTAGTTTAATTATCTACAAGGCTTTCGAAGAGTGGGTTCTAAACCCAATAAGGGTCCTGTGGCTACATAGTTATTAAGAGAATTTGAAAGTCGATTTGAGGAGTTAGATCTTGCAGAACAACAAGCTCTTGCAAGTTACAAAATTGAATTGTTCTTACAAGCAATAGATCTTGAGATTCAAGAGAAGCTTGATGATTTGTTAGAGGATCAAACTATGCAGACAAGGCTTAAAACAAACTAGAGGTATGTTAAGGAAATTGTTATTGTGCTGGTGAAAAATAATAAAAGAAGAGAAGTATTGCATGTATGTAGCTTACCTACTATTACATGTAAAATAGTTGGTGTCTGCAGTAAACCACCCACCTTTGTGGCTAATACTATGGCTACACCTATTGTTCTTACTATTAGGGAATATTTATTAGATGATTTGTTTAAATACATGCGGGATCTTCAGTTTTGAAGGTCACAAAATTGGATGAGAAATGACAAGAGAAAAGGGGACGCGCAACAGCTCCTAAACTAGGGAAAAGATATATGTGTTGCTATAGTTTGCAGCATGAAAGGAAGGATTGTGCTTCTTATCACGAGGCCTTGGCACAATAGCTCATCTTTTCGAAAGATGGCAAGATCCATGCACAAGAAATATGATTGCCTCTTGATTTAAAATTTGGAAAAGTAAGGTATGCAAAAGTTGTCGGAAGACTTGGCTGTCCGAAATGCTTATGTGGTTGTACATGCTGCTACTTTTGGTCTACAATTGGATAGAATGCCTAGCTAGGTGATGGTTTTTCTGAAGGCTGTAATATGGACACATGCTTTGTATGTAGCTGAAAAGAGAAAAGTTTTTGGACAAGACATTCATGACATAACTGACAAGGAATTACCACTAGATACATATTTGGCAAAAGGGAAAAGTATGGATGTACTTGTGGAAGAGAAACAAAAGAGAGATGAAGATAATGCAGAGACATCTAAGAGAGCAACAAGAAGAAGTATGGATCAGGCTAAAGCTACAAATCAGCCACCACCCGAGCATGTTATAGAAGATGTTGGGCAAGAGTAGAAATAAAATAGCAAGCAAGAGGGACAAACAGTTGGGATATAAGTTGCAGTTTGATATTGAGACAACCCAATGGATGCCTTGAAAGATCCTGTAGTGGAAGAGTTAGACATTACATCTATAGATTCTCTTAATGCATTTGAAGAGGTTTATGAAGCTCATGTTTTACTTGATATAGAGACTTAGAGGGAGATTGATGCAGTGTTGGATGCACATGCCTTTAGAGAATATTAGATGTAATACTCCATAGCTGAAAACTATTTTGAATGCTTTGTTAAAGGCCTTGATAGGAAATTCAAAGATACTTGAAGATATGGACTACTTCATTATTTTTGGTAATGGTCAGTATGTGTTGGATGCAAGTGAGGCTCAGTTTATGTTTAATGTGGTACATAATTGTCAATATAAGCATATTTCCATGTGTTGGACTCTGAAAGAGAAAACATGTTGCCATGTATTTGTTGATGGGTGTATTCTAACCATGTATATGGAGGTTTCATAGCCTCCAGTATATGATGGGCACCCAAGGCTGTATGACCCTAGAGGTGGTATGAGATGTGGGTCGAGTGGTGCCAATACTAGTTATTTCGATCTATGATCCAAGGGGATGTCTTCTTATGTGCATGATGAGCAACAAGTTGATGGTATGGGTGTTTGACCCGGGTGGTGCATCGGTAGTACATATCAGAGGATGTGCAAGTTCAGAGGAGGTGGATGTCGTGTTGCTACATGGACACAATGTCAAAAATCCTAAAGTGCATCATCATCTGACTTATGAATCTAGAGAGTCAATGTCATCTTAGTTGTTAGTGCTAGTGGCCATAGTATGGTTAGTTTTGAAATATGGGATTTTTGGACAAGTTTAGTCTATTTTTGATATTTTGGATATTATTTCTTATAAATATCCTAAAAAGGTGTAAACATCTTATAGAATAGGGTGACATAAAAAAATTAAGTGAAATTTTTGCCAAATTTGGGAGATCTAATGCAAAAAGGACTTGCGAATTTGCACAATGCGTGATTGCAGTTTACAGGTAGCAAAAAACACTCAAAATAAGGAGAAGAACGAGCAATTCGGGAGAATTTTGAGCAGGTGTCCTGCAGTTTTACCCCCCTTTCGGAGCCAAGGAACCATTTTATTTGCCATCTTAGCAACATGGAAGAAGCTAGCTTTTCGTGCATGTTTTTGGTTTAGCAGGGAACTCTAGGAGATCTAATGCTTGGAGATTACTTCCAAGTACTTGCAGATAATGATTTTGTTTAGTTCTATCAATACATAGTACTTTGATTCATTGAGCTTTGTCTTTATCTTGTGTACCTCTTGTGTCTATTCTTTTTCTTCTCTTCTATCTCTTATTCTCTACTTCCTTCTTTCTTTGATCTTCGATGGATATGACCTTTCAAATAAAATCCCTCTAATAATGCCTGCTCTTCCCTACTTCTTGTATAGACATTGGCAGCCCTATTCTAGCTCATATGGCACTTGCCATTTACTAGGCATCATTTTCCTTCCTCCCTAGCATTGGTACTTAGTTTGGAGTGTTAGTTTTGAGCTTGAATGCTTTAGTTATTCACTATTTAAATAGGGTAGGATGCTCTCATAAAACATGAATAGCTGTTACTTCATTGTTTGAGCTCCACTAATGCTCATACACCCATACATTAATATTGGGATATTTAGAAAATGTCTTGAGGTGCTAATGGTTGGCTTTGAGCTTCCATTGTCTTAGTTTTAGTAGTGATCTCATTGCTTAAACTAAGCCAATGCAAGCTCAATTTAAATAGGTTATCATGGTGTCATAAAACAAGGAGAATCATTACTTTATTATTAAAGCTCCATTGATGCTCGTACACCTATACATTGATGTTGAGATATTTAGAAAATGTCTTGAGGTGCTAATGGTTCATTGTGAGCTTGCACTGGCTTAGTTTTAAGAGTGATTTCACTTCTCTAATATAATGGATAGCAAGTTTTTATAAGGGAAAACTAAATGCCTATTGCTCTTAGATGTCATTCAAGTGCTTCATATCAATGTATTGATGCTTAGCATTGGTCTACACACTTGAATATACTATTGAAAGATTTTGAGTTTTGATTTTTAATGCTTGATAACATTTACCTTGGCTATGGTTACGTGCCTTCGTCATTTCAGTGGCTTACACAGTTAGGGGCTTCAAGAATCTATTAGGTTTTATGCTCACATCTTATGCTTCATATATCTTGGATAGTCACATGTCAAGCATCTAATGTTTTGAGCTTGCATTCCTCACTTGGCATTCAATTTTGTTCCAATGGGAGTTATTTTTGCTACTTGAAATTTTTTCATTTCAGCAGAGCTTTGTATTTATAGAATTGAGCTTACTTTAGTGAGATTGTGGGACTTGGTTGAGTTATGGTCATAGTCTTTGGATGCTATATGAATGCACTTTTTGCCTAGCTTTCATGCTTTGAGATGGCACATATCTATATCAAGTTGTTGTCAATGATATATTCACCCTGTTTTGATATGTATGGATCTTCTCTACACTTGCTCAATCAGTTGTGTATTTGGCAGTTCGCTTCCACTATCTCTAAGACCTACTATAAATATGAAACTTATCCCTATTGTATAGATAACTCTCTCTAGAACATTGAGCTTGGCAATTCTGTGTATTGGTTGTATGCTTAATGACTCCTAGTGGTTTGTACATATCCCAGTTTTTGTAGGATATACCTAGTAATTGCAAACTAGATTTTATCAATTGATTGCACACATCTAGCATTTGATTTTATTGCTTCCATTATATTCAACTTATTGTAGTTTTAGGTTTATATATTGTTTATGAGGGTAAATGCTTTGACTTGACCATCTTCTACTAGTAGTTAGTGGATAGTTCTAGTCTTTGTTGTTTCTTGTGTGTTAGACATTGTATTGGCTTTGATTTTGGACTATTGTGCTATCTTTTATAGTAGTGTACTTGTCTTGGACTATGATTTTATTTCTTGCATTGTGAGTGGTGGATTGAATGACAGTGTTATCTTTAATATTGAGAGGTTGGATGGCAAAAATTATAGCTATTAGAAGACATAAAAATGGTAGATTCTCATGCAGAATGGTAGACTAAGCCATTGAGGCATGAAGGTACAAAGCTCAAATGCTTTGATGTAAAGGATTTGACTGAACTCGATGAGTTATGTAAATTTACAATCATTGTGTCACTCTCTTAGTAGGTCTTGTATAATGTTGTCTCTGAAGGGTAGACCACCTAGCAATTATGGGGGGATAATATTTGTAATGTCTATGATGAGCATAGCCCTACCATTCAAATGTATTGGTTGATGCAGCTCATGAATGTTCATATGAAGGAGGGGAGTTCCATTTTTGCCCACATAACTGAGTTTCATTCTATCTTCAGCCACTTATCTTCATAGGGTATTGAATTCAAGAACAACCTTCCTCCCTTATTCTTGGTAGTTATATTGTCTAAGTCATGGGACACATTCTATACTCCTATGTTTATGAATATGCTTGTTGATGGGCTAAAATTGCAGAATGTAGGAGTCTTTAGGTGGCATGAAGTATTTCATTACTTTAATTGATGATTTCTCGCATAAGATGTAGGTATACTCCATAAAGTAGAAAGGGAAAGTCTTGGGAACATTTTAGCATTCGCTTGCTATTGTTGAAAACTAGTCTAGGTATAAGTTGAGATATCTAAAATGGAAATAAGCATGTATCTAAAGCCTTTGAGTAGTTTTGTGATGAGAGGGATGCTAAACATTAGTTGAGCACCCTATATATGCCACCCAAGAATGGTATGGTTGAGCGCATGAATAGGATAATTTAGGAGCGAGTTCATAGTATGCTTAGCGAGAGAGGCTTACTATAGTACTTTTGGATTGAGATAGTTACTACTGACATTCATTTGATTAATCGATCCCCATGCACTGCTCTTAATTATCAAGTTATAGAGGGGTTATGGTCTAGAAGACCTCCATCATATGATCATTTTTGTATATTTGATTATGAGGACTTCTATCATATTTCAAAGGATAAGCATAATAAGTTAGATCCTAAGTCCGTAAAATGTCTCTTTTTTTGTTGTGGGGATATAGTAAAATGGGTTATTTTTTATGAGATTCGTAGACTTAGAAGATCATGTGAAGCCATGATATTATTTTTCATGAGGAGAAAATGCATAAGAAGCATGAGCAAGCCACTGAGGTACATAAAGTGATATTTCAGGAGGAGCCTCTTATTACTATCCAACTAGACAATATATAGCAACTGATGGATTGGTGGCCCTGAATCCTAATGTTAAATATGATGTATAGACCCCACAACATATTTTGTGGCGGTCTACTAGAGATACACATCAATGTGATTGTTTTGTGCCCTATATGGATGTTATAGTGGTAGATGCTCGTGAGTCTCTTACTTGCGATGAGATGATATGAAAAAGTAATATTGACTCTTGGGAGTGGGCCATGTATTGAGAGTATGAATCACTATTAAAAAATCATATGTGAAATTTTGGTTCCTTTGACTAGTGAAAATTGTGCTTGGCTATGCAAGTGGGTGTACAAGTTAAAAAGTACTACTAGATGTCTCGAGCACACTTACAAGGCCAAATTTGGTTCCTGTTGAGGATTTTAAGCAAGAGTTTAGTGTTGAATTTAATCATGTCTTCTCTCTTGTAGAGAAGATGACTATCTTACACTTTGTATTGACTTTAGTTGCACAGCTAGATTTGGATTTATCATATGGATCTTAAGATGGCTTTCTTACATGGGGACTTGCATAGTGAGATTTATATCTAGCAACCTAAGAGCTTTGAGAAAAAAGATATGAATACCTACTGTGCAAAAGTTGAAAAAGAGCTCTTATGACCTTAATTAGGCACCTAGAGAATAGTACCACATGTTTGATGCTTTGAGGGATATATCCATAGTGATATGGATTCATGTTTATAAACAAAGAAGACCTATGATGACAACCTTATGATTTTGTACTCTATGTGGATGATATATTGATTGTTGAGAGTGCTCATGATGATATGGATGCCTTGAAAGGTCATCCTAAGAAGAGCTTTGAGATGAAGGACATGTGGTAGGCCTCCCATATTCTTGGGATACATATCATGTACAATTTGTCTAAGGGACTCCTTTGCTTATCATAGAAGGAGTACATCTACGAGGTCCTTGAGTGGTTTCATATGTAGGATGTTAGGACTATTGGGTGTCCTTTATCTTCTTATGTGAAGGTTCGTCAGACTAATTATCCATAGTCTAATGAGTAGAAGGACAAGATGTCTAAGATCCCTAATGCATTTGCAGTGGGTAGTTTTATGTATGCCATGATAGCCACTTGTCCTCACATATCATTTGCTATGGAAGTTATGGTACACTATACAACTACACCTAGCATATGGCATTGGGATGTCATGAAAGTTACCATGAGGCACAATAAGAGCATTATAGATATGTGTATATACTATGGCAGCCAAGATACAGGTGTTATTTCATTATATAGGACATGCATATAATAGGAAGTCCATCTCTTGCTATATCTTCATCTTTACTAGACATAATGCTTCTTGGATGTCTAGGCTACAGAAATGCATGATGATTTCCACTATATAGAGGTATAGTATGTTACAACCACTAAGGCTTACAAGGAGACTATTTGGTTACGCCATCTCATGGTAGACATTGGTATTAGTGTGGTGATCCCTACACTACATTTAGATTCTATGAGTACTATTCAATTGGCCAAGAGTCAGGTTTTCCATAGAAAGACAAAGCACATTGAGATACATTATCACTTTATTAAAGAGGTCATTGAGGAAAAGTCCATCAAGCTTGTCAAGATCTCAAATCCTATAGATTTTCTTACTAAAATTCTCTTAGCGGAGTATCTTGCCTCCCTTAGAAAGCTAATGGGCATTGCATGAGATGATGCATTTCATCATCCTGTTGTACTTCATGTATGTTTTGTAGTGTATCACTTTTTTCTTGTTTTTTTCTCACTAGATACACATTTGAGTTTAAGAGGAAGGTTATTAGGGGTAAAGGTGCCTCTATGTAACTACCTATGTAGTTATTATACTAATAGTATCCGAATAGCTATACACTCCAAGTAGTGGATGCCTATCAATGTCACTACATTCTTTATTGTGTTAAGTGACATTTGAATAAGGGAAGGAGGATCACACATTATGACTCATGGATTTACCATATCTTATGTCTCTTGCTCTTACTCTCTTGCTTCTTCCCTCAAGGAATTCACTATATGTATATTCTCTTTATCACATGCATTCAAGGTCTATTTATAAATATCTTTATTTGTGAAATTTTCAAGAATAAAACACAACCCATTTTTATTAAATCTGTAAATAACCTCTTTATACTACACCCTTTTATATGTTAAAAATGTATAAAATTTGCACTTTAAAAATCTCTTATTTTGAACCCACGTGGTATATACATATATCCATGAGTGACCCCCCTTAGCTTCTTCCACCATAGCTCTTGCTTTCCCTCCTGGCATTCCACTCAGGGCCTCTTCCATTTAAAAGAATGCATGGGTTGAACTAAATGGATTCTTTGGAGCATGAAACTTTATGAATGGATTTGAGGTAGTATCTTCAATCAATGGACGATGGTCTAGGACTAAGGTCTAATTCTAAGTGAATCAATCATCTTCTTCAAGTTAATAAGAGGTATTTAATTTGCTTAATCTCTAAAATCTCTCTACATCCACTTGTTTCAAACTTTTCTACTTGTTGATGGAAGTTTTTTAATCAATTTAGTCTTGAAATTGATCAACAGATCGGAGATTAGTATTTCTCTTTATTTATCACAGTCAATTACTTGAATTCTAGCATTCATTTCAGTCCTCTTTCATCTCACAATTACCATTTACATTGTCTTGATACATAATCCTAATTTGATTGTGTGATTCTTTATACCCAAGAAAGAAATATTAGAAAGAATAAATACTTGCAATCAATGAGTCACTGAATTGCAATGGTAAGATCCTCAGCCAACTTCCATTTCTTGATTCCATTTTTCATCAATTAAATCTTGCATATCATTGAAGGCTAAAATAATTTTTTTCAGTTATACATTTCATTCTTGTTTGCTTCAATAGAATGCTTTTACCATCTTGGTCTTTTCACCAAGGAAAAAGGTAGATACCAAGGGAGATAGTGGGACAATAGAGAGATGACTCTTCCCCACTATAAAAGATTCCAAAGGGTTGCAAAACCAACAGACCCAAAGAGAAGTTTATACACCTACTAGTGATTTGAGGCACGTGTAGGAAGGTTGTCATGTGGTTAGGTCCCTCACCATACATACCATAAGTGTAGCCATTGAAAAACTAAATATTTCAACTAAAGAGCATTGATGATCAAGGTCTCATATATTAGTTATAGAGATTATACAAGTCTATAATAGACCTAGTACAAGGTATATTAACCTATTTCACCCGTCGTTAGCAAGGTATAGGTGTACACAGGAGTAATAGGACACTTGGATAGTGATGATTGGGATTGATACTCAATCATCTACAAGTGCTACAAATTATTGTAGATGATTACAGATTTTACATTGGGTAGTTCACTCAAATAATAAATTGGGACCCATTTTGGGGTACTATCTACTTGGTTACAGGAGTTGTAGTAGTGCAATTCATAGATATTTCTAGGCGTAAATAGGGTATTTAAAGTCATATTTAGTCTCTGCAGGTCATATATAGGATATCACAAGGGTTTTCTTCAAAAAGATCATGATTCTAATATTGAAGTGTGAAATTATAGCCATTTTAGTGACATGAGATCTATTAGAACTACACTACAATAGTGAGTAGGGATGATTGGAAAGAACAACTTTTTATAATCATGAGATGAGGCATTCTATTAGACATATGTACTTAGTCTTTAAGCTCGATCAAGTGTTGAAAAAATGGTTCAATCCAACATTCAAACTAGGGCAGTAATGGAGCAGATGGCCCACTCTACAAAGGATTCATTGGAGAAGTTTGCCTCTTTTTTTAAAGATTCATTGGATAAGCTTAGTGCTGATTGGACAAAGAACATGGTATGAATTGGACCAAAGAAGCCTATTAATTAGAGAGTATATTAACTAGTTTTTCAATATTGCCATGTATGTAGAGAGTGTGAGCGATGATGTAAAGTTGCATACATATACCTATGGTCTAGAGTGTAATCTGTCAGCTAATGCTATAGCCCAAAAAAAAGCCATAGGATTCTAGGATATTGAGCTAGCAAAGAGGTATGCTAGTAAGTACAAGAAGAATATTCCTATACAAGTTTCTTTTGGATAGAAAAGGGCTATTCATAAATAGGGTAACTTTGGTGGTAACTATGGAGGATCCAGTACTTCATTTAGCAGTCCCAAAGTTCCTATATAGTCTACATTCAATGCTTTAGGATAACAAAGTGCTTCAAAGCTAGTAACAATTGGCCATAAAGTAGAGCATAAACAATGTGACAATAGACCTAGAAATAATTCAATAAGAAATGGAAAGTTCATACGTATGGATCTTTTTATAGAGCGCAAAGAGAAGGGTCTATGTTTCAAATGTGGTGAAAAATATATGGCTAATCATGCATCTAATTGTAATTACAAGAAATCCAAAACCAAGAGTTACAATATGATAGTAATTGAGGATGTGGATAAAGAGATCATTAAAAAAACAATTCTGATTGCACAAGCTAAATTTGAAGACTGTGACGAGGATCTTGATCTAGATTAGTCTTATGAGGTTGTTGATGGATTTGTATTTGACCCAGGAGGGCATGTTTCCTTTAATCCTAGTGGGAGAGATTTTCCTATTACTACCACTACCCTTTGTTCTATTTCCATGGATACTTGGGAAGGTTCTAAGAGCCCTAATCACTTTGTATGAAGGGTACCCATCATGGGAAGGATGTGTTTATCTTGATAGATGGAGGTAATACACATAGTTTTGTGAATAAGCTAGTTGTCCATAAGTTACATTGTTTTCTTACTAATTTACAACAATCCATAAGAGTACAAGTAGCTTATGGAAAATAATAATAAAAACTTAAATGTATCCATATGTTCCCATATAATTGGTTGAAAATTATGAAGCAAAGGTGAGCTTTATTACTTTGGAAATAAAACCCATAGATATTAAAGTTGGATGTCTTTTTGTTTTACACCTAAATAAAGAGGTTGAGGATCAATTTAGGAATTTAGCGAAGCATCTAGCTTTGAAAGCTCTACTTGAGAAGTATAGCTATATTATTTGAAGTGCCTACCTTAGTACCTCCCAAGAGCACAAAAAATCACCCTATAGATTTAGAGCCACATTCAAAGCCAATCAATAAGCCACCCTACAGATTTTCTAAATGTGAGTATGAAGAAGTGGCCAAGCAAATCTAGCAGCTTCTAGAGATGGGGTTCATTGAGCTTAGTTCTTCATCTTATGTATTTTCAATCTTATTAGTGAAGAAGATAGATGGATCCTTCAAGCTATGTACTTACCATAAGGATCCAAACAAGATCATAGTGAAGAATAGGTATCCTAATCCTAGAGTTAATGATTTTCTTGATGAGCTCAAGGGGGACCTAGGTTCTTTACTAAAAGTGAGTTGATATCAGGATATCATCAGATTTGTATAGGAGAGGCTGATGAAGTTAAAACAACCTTTAGCATTGATCATGGATTATAACATTTATTGGTGATTCCATTTGGGTCTACCAATACTCCAACTATCTTCCAGAGTTCGATGAATAAGATCTTACAAATTTTACCCTTTCACTTTGTCCTTGTTTTCTTTAATGACATATTGATTTACAACAAGATACTATTGGATCATTTGTTACAGATGAGGAAGTTTTTTAATGTATTGAGGCATCACAGACTCTTTAAAGAAGTGTTTTTTTTATATAGATAGAGATGGAGTACTTATGTCACATTGTTAGTAAAAAAGGGATATAGGCTAATCTTAAGAAGGTGCAGTGTGGTAGAGATTAGCCAACACCTAGTATCAATACTTCACTTAGAAGATCTCTTGGTCTATCATCATTCTATCACAAATTCATTTAAGCATTATATGACTATAGTAGCTCCTATGACTAAAAAGTTAAAGAAGAAACCCTTGTTTTGGGATACACTTGTAGATTCTAGCTTCCACGAGTTAAAGAAAATCCTTAGTTTTTATCTTATTTTGGTATGTTTAGATTTCTCTAGACAGTTTACCATACAGTGTGATATTAGTGGCCTTGGCATAGGGACTATATTTCTACATGAGCATGGATTTATTACATTTGAGAATCACAAGCTTGAGATAAGAAAATGGCTCTGAATACTATGACTAAGAGATGTTGGCTATTATTTATGTGATAAAAAATTTGAATGATTATTTGTATGAAAATTTAGAGTTCAGAGTGATATAAGGAATGTTAAGTACTTCCTTACTTAATCAAATCTCACTCCTAAGAAACATAGATGGATAGCTACTTTGTGAAATTATGATTCAAACATTACTCATACAAGGGGTAAGGATAGCGTGGTAGATTGATTCTCTTTCCAGCATGTGGGTATGTTAAGTTTTAACTATGACTGAGCTATATAATGATATGATTAAGGAGTCATAGGAGATCTATCTTTTAGATGATGAGATTAGCCATTTACTTTAGAAATTACAAGAATATCTCATGTACAAAAACTCATATTGTTAGCTTAAAAATGGCATACTCTAGCTTAATAACAAGATTGTTATTTTCTCTACTTCTTTTAGGCTACAAATTATAGAGGAGTTGCATTCTTCACCTATATCTAGATATTTTGGAGTATTTAATACCTATGATAAGATCAATAGAAGTTTACAGTGGAAAGGATTATGGAGAGATGTTAAGGATTATGCCATGAATTGTATGCCTTGTGAGTAGAACAAAGATAGCACCCATAAGCTAGGTGGTTTGTTATAACCATTGTATACCCATGAAGAAAAATGGATATATGTTATCATCATGTATTTCATTACTAGCTTACCTATTATAGAAAAAAATGGCATCTACCTAGTAGTAGATAGACTCACCAAGGCAATTCATTTTATTCCTATTGAAATCAAGTTTGTTGTTTCAAATGTGGCTAGTGTATTTATGGAACACATGTTTAGATTACAAGGATTCTTGTAAGTGATTGTGCATGGTAGATATACTACATTCATGAGTGACTTTTGGTAGGCAATATTTAGCTCTATGGATATTAAGTTAGTTCCTTCTATAGCGTATCATTCACACACTGATGGCCAAATAGAAAAGGTATATAAGTTTTGGTCAGCGGTATTCTACTCCAGGGGTATTAAGTTGGCTCTATCTATAGCCTTGAATCCATGGATAGATGGCCAAATAGAAAGAATAAATAAGTGGTTGGAGACTCATCTTCACCATTTCTATCATGCTATGCAACATACATGGGATTCATAGTTGCATTACATTGAATTTACTTATAATAACTCCACTCATGCTAGTATTGGAGTTTCACTCTTTAAGACTATGAATGGTTATAAGGTGCCCTTGCCCATATTGATTTTTAGTGAGAAGATCAATCCTCATGGAAAAGAAGAATAGGAAAGAATGTAGACCCTTCTTCAATAGTATAAGATGAATAGTAGAAAAGCTTAAGATCAAATGAAGATCTATGTTGATGCCAAGACGTGAGCTCTAGAGTTCCAAGAAGGAGAGTTGGTTTTGCTGAAAGTACCCAAGTCTCGTTACCCTACTTTGAAGAAGGATGGATCTAGTAATAAACTTGCTCACAAGTTTTATGGACCCTACAAGATCTTGAATCATATCAAAGACTTGGCATATAGACTCAAACTACCCTCTTCCACTAAGATTCATAATATGTTTCATGTCATCCAACTCAAACCCTTTTATGGTACTCAAGTGGAAATAGTTGTTGAGCTACATTATATGGATAAAGAATCCCTTATTTAGTTTATCCCTAAGGAGATCATAGGTAAGTGTGAGAAGAAGCTTTGCTCTCATTTTATCATTTAGTATTTAATCAAATGGATAGGTTTACCACTTGAGAAAGCTTCTTGGAGGTTAATTTCCATATTAGATGAGTTTTCCCATATACAAAATGCATTAATAGTTGAGTCACAGTCAATGATGGAGCTAGTTATGATGTAGATAGGGAGTAGACAATAGTCTATTTTAGAACACTTTTTATTTTTTCCAATTTTTAAATTTTTTTCATTCACATAACATCAAGGTAGTCATCAATAGCTACGTTTTGGTATGTGACACACTTCATTTGGATACATTTATTAAAAGTTAAGGTATATTTTGTTCAATAAGACTTCTTCTTACAACAAGTTATTTATTCATTGCAAAGTTGATTGCTTAAAGATTTAAAGGCTGAAATTTCTTTTTGAAGACATCCAAATTATAATATGGAAAATGCTCATTTTATGTCTTCATTTCATTCAATAAATCTCGATTTATTCATTCATTTTTCATATTTTGTATAGCTAAAATCATAGTAGTGCTCTGTTTTATCCATTTTTCTTTGCGATTGTAAGTTTGTTTTTGTGGGAAAAAGCCTTTAGGAAGGGATGGATTGTAAGAAGATGGGAAGACATATGCTTTAGTAAGCAATCATTAATAATATCTTGTCACACTAGCATAGGTATAAAAGATGTGACATGTAATTTTTGACATATTTTGAAATAACACATTTAGTCTCTCTTATCTCACCTCCTTGGTCACAGCTCTCACGGCTTCACTCTCCCCTTTTCTATCTTTCTAGTATTTCTCTCCTCTCATCAATTATTCTCTCTCCTCTCTTCTCTCTCTTGTACTTTCCTTTCTCTCACCTATTAGCCCTCTTCTTGACATATTTCCCTCTTCATCCATATTCATTGATTTTATGATGATGAAATATGTGGTCAAAGTGAGAGAGGAAGAGATGAGGGAATAAGAAAGGGAGAAATGGGGGAAAGCTCTTAAAACTATAGCTCCCAAAAACTAATATATAATTTAAACTTCAATCTCACTCAAGCTAAAGTTTGGGACATGTGTAATGAGAAAGAAAAACATAAAAGTTTCCACATGTTAGAGGTCACTTAAGAATCCACATCATAACTAGATAGTTATACTCCCACTATCTAATCTAATAACTTGTGAACCACCTACTCAAAGGGATCTAGATGTTAGCTTGGACTAGGATGTGTTGGGGAGCAACTTCTCCCCCTAGCACAAGCTTGCTTGTGGAAAAATCCCTCAACCCAATACTATAGTGAATGTTTCATGGCCTACCATATGTCATATAAGTGGGTGTGACAGCCTATATGGGCAATAAGTGAAGGTAAACTTCCCATGTGCACTCATACCTTCTACATTTGTTGTCATTGGTTCAATATTTATCTAGATAAGTAGTGAAGCTAGTTGGAGTGCATTGGTGTACCAATCCTTTATGTATTGGCTATATTAGCTTCTTAAGAAATTTACATTCTCCTCAATACTTGTGTACACTATTATCTTTTACTATATCATGCTCTCTTTTAGAATATATGAGAAATTTAGCTCCGTTATGTAATATTATATTTTAGGTTAGGCTTTTGGTACATATAGATACAATCTAAGACCCGTGGCCTTGAACTTCACTCCTTTTATATGTGGGATTTAACATTTCAGCATATGACAATTTGACACCCAAATTGAATGCCCTAAAATTAGGAAAAACGGATCTTGAATGTGGATCCCTTATCGGTGCCTACATGGATTGGAATTTGACACAAGTGCATGTTGTAGAGGAGAATGAGGAACTACTTGAGATAACATATAGATCATATGTGGATTAAGGGAGCGTTTCTTCATATCTATGTCCTCCACATCACCTTGCATCAACTTGCCAAATATGTAGATGACTCTGACTTAGACTAGAGTTATGCATGCTACAATATACACTTCCATATGTGACACCACAACCATGCATGGATGAAACATAGATAACTAATTAAAATAACTTATATGAAAGAAAATATATGATAAAAGATCACATAATATCTAAAATAAATGCAAAATAGAATGCATGTGTTAATTAACACATTTAATAATGTAAGAAAATATCTAAATATAGAGTAAGAGTAGCTTGCCATCATGTTTACAAGCATGCTTATAAAAACATGAATAACTCCATAATAGCTATGCTTGTACATGCATTTCTAAACGCGGTTTATAAGTACCAAGTTGAGATAGAATCAAAACAACAAGAAGATAGGATTTTTAATATTTTCAGGAAAAGAAGAAGAAGAGGAAGAGGAGGAGGCATGAGAAAATCTACCTTTAATAACAATAGGAACTTGAGAAGGTCCAACCGTACTTGAATTAAAGAGAAGAAGAAAAAGAATTAACTTAGAACTTGATCCTGAGAATGAGAAAAAGAAGAGGATACAAAAAAGTGGGAAATGTTTCTTGCTCTTGAGAATAAGAATAAGAAGCAAAGTCTATTGCTCTTAAGAAGATAAAGAAAAAAAAGCAACATAATAACTCCCACTTTTCAAAATGAAACTTTTTTTTGACTTGAAATCTCCAATATAACTCGTCTTTTCTCTCCTTTCTTCAACTCTTCTTTTACCCATTTTGACTTGGAATGAATTCATTCTAAATGAAAACAATTTGTTTATGGGTCTAAATTTTTATCATTTTCCTTAGTGTGGTTATATTCAGATTTGAGAGCCCATGTAATCCTCTCTTTTAATGTGCACTTATAAAGGAATGCAAATGTTGGTGTGTAAAATGTTCTCTATTTGTCATGTTTGTGTATGTATATTTAAGCACATGTATGGAAATGCTTGCTACTAAAGTGCATATACCAACTACACCTATGCTTCCATTTTGTTGTATTCAAAATTCACTAAAGTGACTTGATTTACAATTGATAGGAGAGAGCCTTATGCTTGGATTGATGAACATATATTGTAGCTCATCATGGGATTGAATATAATGGAAATTAATAGTCAATATTGTAATACTTTCCAATCAATGGTGAAAGGTTTAGAAAATTGAAGGAATATAATGAGAAAACCCTATTTTTCGTTACTTTTGGGCAAATCTTAGGCTAGAAAATGTACATTCTTGTACATATGGGTTATTTTTTGAGCTTTCAAGACTCAAAATTTAGTTTGGTGACCAAGGTCCAAACTCTTGGCTTCTTCAATTAAAATTTAATGACACTAGAGCCATTTTGATATTGATGCACTAACTCCATGGTAGATTCAAAGGATGATAATGTCGTTTATTTGGCGTATAGTCTTGAGAACATGTAAAAGGCAGTATGTATCTTTCATCCAATAAATTAAAGTGCTTGGAAGAAATATTTTCATGAACTTCTAAAGTTTGCAAGATGTTAGAACTATCTTGATTCCAAATCCTTCTATTAGCCTCTCCAATTTTGCTTATGATGCAAACATATTAGCTGTAGCTAACCTACTTTGCTACCAATATAGAATGGACAATTTGGTTCACACTTTCAAGATAAGTGCATAACATCAAATACTATTAGCTCCTTGATATGTATTGCTTAGTTCCTTAGCTTCTTCTATATCCCTTGATCTTTTGCCAACTTCATGATGTAATCCTTGAGTATCCTAATGTAATAGCATTAGGTGGACTTGGTTGCTAGACTGATGGATGAGGTGCTCCATCTTTTGAAGGTTAGGTGTGCTTTTTTGACTTAGATTATGCATAGCCATAATGACTCTCTACATATATGCTTAGTGTATGTAGTGCAGTCTCTGTGAAGGAAAAGGACCTCTTAGGCTGGCAATCTAAAGGTTCCATGATCACATACAAAATACTAAGAAACACAAACAAAAATCTAAGCATAATTCATAAAGAAATAAAGAAATAAAAGAGAAACTATGAAAACTTTGGATGATCAAAATCACGAAATGAAGAAAAGAACGGCTCTCACACCTTAGATTATATATATTTATCTATCTCCCCTCATCCCCCTCTCTTTCTCTCTCATTACTTTCATGCTCTATTTGTATTAGTTTTTGTATCTTGCTTTGTGTCTTTGGAAAGAAAATGTCTAAATTTGACATGATGGAAACTTAAAGTTATTTTTTTAATAGTTGTGTATATGCACATTTTGAGTTTCGAATTCATGCATATTTTTTGTGTAGGTGTGAGCTATATAAGATTGTAATTTTTCCACAATATTAAGCACATTGTGATGCTAGAAGAAGAGAAGAAGAAACATGCTCATTCGAGGAAAATAGACACCACAATGCCAATGGTAGGGAGGATAATGGCCATATTCATATTTAAATAAAACAATACAAAGTACAATGAAAAAGCATGTAGCTCTAGAAGTCAATCAGACAACTATAAATTTAATGACCAATATGCCTAGGCACATGGTAGAGAGGTGTATCTACTATACAAGCTATTCTCTCATGAACTTAACAACCATGACACCATACCACATATTTGAGAGAGTAATAGATAGGACGTGATGTATAATGAATATTTTCTCACTACACATGGTGGCTTCTTCATACTCAAAATATTTGTTGACGAACAAACAACTTTCAACCAAGGATTACAAATTAGTATCATTACCATACCTCCATAGAGAAGCAAGCTTTGTTGATATTAAATAGGATGGAGTCAATCCCTGACTTCCACCTAGTGCCCGGGTAATACTCACAAAACAAATCCTAGTTACCACCTCATTGTTGAATGAGTAAAAAGAGAGTGCAGAATCAAGTGTATTCTCATGGTTTTCCTCATGTTCGATGTGTTGCACGATTCTATTCGCATGAACGTTTGTTGTTGTTGGCCGATGATAAGCGCTACGTGTGTGGTAAGTGGGTTGGCCCGTTTGACCTAAATGCTGTACTTTCGTTTATTCTTTTCAAAGTGGCGGAAGATTATGCTTGCGGTGTATATACATCTGCAATTTCGCTTGCAGAAATTGGATTAACTCGAATCAAGAATGGACTTCGAATCTTGGACATAGACATCTTCCAATTAACTGAATGGTGAATCTCCATTGGTGTTAAACATTGCCGGTGGCCGAAGCTGCTCGTATATATATTTGACTGCAGTTTAGCTGGCGTGTGCAGGGTATCTGAACTGAGGAAGCAAGTGGAGAGGTTGCTCCAGGAGCTTATTCGAGCCCGACGTGACTCCGCGACGTCAGGCAGGGCGTCTAGCTATGGCCAGGATCTGTTGGGACTGATACTATCAGAGATAGAGCTGGAAGCCGCCAGAAAGGAATCCCAATTGACTGGAGACGACAGAGCATCATTTTATGAAGCAGCTCAAGTTGAAGCTGGGAGACCATTTAAATGTATGCCTGAGCGGACGTTTCAGTACACTGAGGCTCACCTCATGGACGAGTGCAAGACCTTCTTCTTCACGGGCCACGATACCACCTCCCTCCTCCTCACCTGGACCCTCATGCTCCTCGCCTCCAACCCCACTTGGCAGGATCGCGCCCGCCAAGAGGTCCTGCACGTATGCCACGGCCGCATTCCCGATGCTGACGTTATCGGAAAGCTCAAAGTGGTGAGACAATCACAGATTACTCAGATCAAAAGAACAGCTCTCTCCACCCCCTTCCAATTCTTCTCTCTGCTTTTGATTATTGTGTCACAAGTTATCTTATAGTCGGTCTGCTTTTGCAGTTGGGGATGATACTGCTGGAATCTCTGCGCTTGTACACTCCTGCAACGCTGCTGGCACGGCAAGCCTTCACTGACATTAAGATAGGCGACATATTCATTCCCAAGGGCATGTCTGTGTGGGTGCCGGTGCTAGCGATCCATCATGACAAGGCTATATGGGGAATGGATGCTGATCAGTTTAACCCACATCGTTTTTCCGAGGGAGTGGCAAAAGCCCCCGTGATGTCCCTTAAGCAGCAACACAATCAACACCACGAGCAAGTAAAACAAGAGCAGCTGCCACGACAACAGCTCCAGCACCAGCAGCAAGAGCAACGGCCGGAAAAGCAGGAACAAGAACAACATCCGATTATGCATCACGGTTTCCTACCCTTTTCCTTTGGCCCCCGTAATTGTGTGGGTCAAAACTTTGCACTATATGAGGCCAAGGTGGTGCTTGCTATGATCCTCGCTCGCTTCAAGTTCCATCTCTCCCCTAATTACAGGCATGCGCCTATATTTGTCCTCACCCTCAAGCCCAAGCATGGAGTCCCGATAATCATCAAAACACTCGACACATTTTCTAAACCACACGTATAGATCTGGGAGGTTCTTTTTCAGCAACTTACCAAGTATTCTATAATCTACACATAGAATTGTTACACTAAGCATACGGCAAGCTCTATGTACGCACAATATCACATCCAAAACCGTCACTAATGCTTTGAGATACCAATCAACTATTGAACCTTGTACACTGTCAACAAAAGCTCAAGAATATAGATATACATGCTAACAGCAAAATATCAAAGTAGATCGGCAATCTCTTCTCATGTAGGACCGAATGTCATGAAGATATAAAGCTATAAGTAACACCTCAATAATAAAATGAAAATACTACATTGCTTTGAGCTGTAGTGTATTGTTACTTTGCCTCTTCAGCTAGATATTGATAAATATTGTCATTATTCCTCTTGTGAGAAAGGATATTGGGAATACCCACACTTGTCAACTTTGTCTTCCAAGGATGTCGATCCAACCAACACTAGAAATCAATTGGATTACTAATGTAGTGGATTAAAAGAAAGAGTAGATAGTGTTGTGTATTCAATGACAACAACTATCTCTTGAGCAACAATATTATCATCTAAGCAACATGTAATAATAGAGTGTCTTTTAAATGTTGAGAATGGACATTGCATATGTGATGCATTTTAGCATTGATACATACATTGCGTAAGGGAGGACCTCTATTTACACTTGCAACAACCTTAGCAAACTTAGTATTGTATCTTACGAGACATGTATCTTGTAAACAACACTTATTTAAAATATTCCCCTTCACTTTCTTTTGTCTTTGTTGCACCTCTCACTCCTTTCCTCAAACCGTCATTGTGGACACCCTATTTGGCTATAAGTGCTATGGAGGTATATACACTACAAGAGAAAGGCCCAATACACGCGCTGATATACCCGCATTTTTAAACATGCTTATAGATGCGAAAATAAACGCACAGATTTTTCATTTCTCATAAAGTCCCTAAATATGATCAAACCTTTTAACAACTAGTATTTTTAAGAATACATTACCAACTTTACTTCTTTGTGGTTTAATATAGCTTACCCAATTGTACTTCTTTGTGCATCTTGGTGCATTGTTCTTTGGATGTGCGCATTCAATTCTAATACTATAACCCAACAAATGTTATATGTATCACAAAAGTAAACGGCTCTTAATTGATATTTTAGTTATTTCTGAGTATTACAAATATACATCCAATCATTCAAAACTAATTATATGCTATAATGAATGATCAATCTCATCTTCAATGAGATCAACCCTTGCTAGACTATCTACCTCTAGGTCTATGTTACCAATAGGCAATGAAACAAATAAGTCTATCTCACTGTAAGATGTATTGCTATGCTCAATTTCTTCATAATCATCTGCAACCATATTATTATCCTCTTCTGCGCTTCCTTTAACATCCTCGTGGGGATCATCTTGCACTCCATCATGTATATCATCGATCATGGCATCATCATGTACATCATCATTGATTGTTGGATTGTCATCAACTATCTCTATGTTGGTAGCATTGCCATATACTGGTTTTGAATGATTAGATATGGGGATGACGTGCCACCATCGGTTATTATTTACCATTAGGTGATACACAACCTGCATTTAAAAGACAAAAAGTAAGCAACTTAGATATTTATTGTATTTTGAGAATGTATCAAGAAGTAATATATATGAAAATAAATAGTTTCTAATATACCTGCTCGCATTGTTGAGGTAGTACGAATGTGTCATTCTTGCCTTGCAAGTGAAATTTTGTAGAGTCAATCACTCCAAAACCACTTGGATGACATCTAATTGTGCAATGCTCACCCGTTGTTACTACTTTTTTAAACCACTTCACATCTAGTACATATATAAAAAATCGCCTAAAGTAAAGCTTCAAAATATCTTGGATCAAGCCACAATAACCTTCCATGGTGCCATTGGTATCCTAGAAGTTTGCAAGGATACCACAATCCTGGGTATTTCTCTTATCATCTATATGTTGAGTTCCAAAATGTTTGCCTTCACACCAAATAGCATTGAACAATGTGCACTAGTACTACATTGTTGAGATCATATTAATGATTTAGTTAACGATGAAACATGTGAAATTTTTATATCATATATAACTAAAGATAATTTAATTATAAGTATGTCTCACCTTTGATAAGCAACCTCTACATATTCCCACTCCTCTTGCGATATATCCATCACCTCCTCTTTTTCCATCTTCTCCATTTCTTCATGTAGCCAATCTATATCAATATGATGTGGAAGCGTACTTAAATGTTTTGGATATGGGACATTACGTCCATGTCTAGCACGAAATGCTTCATTTTGCTTACTCTTCTTGCCCTTGCTTATTTATATAGTATCACCCATTTGCTCATTACTTCGCTGTTAAGCACACAAAATACATTTAACTTACGAAGTTCCTCTTTCATTAGCACTTTGCTCCTTCCTTTTCTTTGAGGCATTAGAGAGGTCATTCTCAAATCTTCATCATCTTTTCATAGTCGTTGTGGTAAAGAGGGGTCCACTTTAGTAAGATATTCAAAGATAATTTGTACAAGGGATGATTGCACTAACCAACCCTCAGCCATGCTTCCCTCGGGCCATGCATTTTGCCTTACAAAATCTTTTAGGATTTTTATAAAGCGTTCTAGAAAAAACATCCAGCTTCCATGAACTACTCCACAAATTGCGATCTCATCAATTAGATGTATGAGTAAGTGTACTTGAGTAGTCAAAATGGAGCGAGGAAAAGTTTCCCCCACCAAACAAACTACCTCAATGGACAATACTCGAGCCTCTTGCAACGTATTTGGATCGATTTCCTTCAAACTCACAAATCTACCAACATGCAATTGAGAACGTATTTGGATCGATTTCCTTCAAACTCACAAATCTACCAACATGCAATTGAGAATGATGATTAGTTTTGTCCATAAATTCAAGCGGGTTTACTACGTGATGTACGTAATATGTAAACTAAAAATTAAGTATAATGTATACATACCTCACGAGCTCACACATCTTGTAAATGATATCACACATATCTTTCGAAACACAATGGGATATACTAGTAGGAAGGATGAACTATATGTAAATATTCATACATTGTTAATTAGTCTACATAGTTACTCCACTAATTAATATATTTATAGCTATGAAAATCCTTACCTAAAACATTTTGTGCCAATCGTGAGACTTCAAACCGGATAGTTGCTCCATACCTCTTTTCTTTTTCTTTATGAAGGCTCCCTTGAGGCATCTCATACATCCTGTGGGAGTTCGAATGCTACATATATGCTGCTTCACCATCTTTTTTGCGGTCTTCGACAACATCCAAGGTGCAAGCGGTAACTCGATCTTTTCTCTAGGTCCTATGCGTGGCCAAGCTCGTCTCATACGTCCAATGCTATGTAAATCCTCCCTTACATTGACAGAATCACGAGCCTTGATTAAGTAATCCCATAATGTAGAGGCTACATTCTTGAATATATACATGGGGTCCAATAGGTGATTGATCTTGAGTTCAGTCCAATATGGGAGACGAAAAAATATAAAGAATCTAAGGCACAAACAATACATTATTTCTCATTTTCATAATGGAGTGTACTTTAAAGACAAACAAAAGAAGTAAACTAGTTAACCGACTCATGCTAAGTGGAGAATGATCATTGGCGTATGTCTAAGTGTCCTCCCAAGGTCAGAGATTGTGGAGTTCTTCCATTAGTGGGGGGTGCATATTTGGGGTGGTCAATAGGAAGAAAACAATGATGATTGTCATAGATAACCTTCTTCAAGCATATCGGTCTAGAAAAAACCAGAGAGGGACCGCAAATTGAACATGCATGATATCCTAATGTAGTTAAACCTGTAGAAACAAGTGGGTTAATGATGACATATATTTGATTAAGAGTAAAAATGAATAAAATAGAGTACGCAACTACCTGAACACTCTCCATAGCCTGGAAAGTCATGCATGGTCCACAACAACATGCCCTTTAAAGTGAAATCTCTAGAGGACAATGATGCACTCACATTTTGCATCGCAATACCTCTCCATAGAATTTTTAGCTCCTCAATCAAAGGCGCTAAGTAAACGTCCATATTCTTTACTTTGTGTTTTCCAAGAATCAAAAGGAACAACATTACATGTCCTTTTTTTATTGCCATGGATGGAGGGATATTATAGTTCACCAATACCACTGGCCATACACTATATGAGGTGCTTTTGATGCCAAATGGATTTATTCCATCTAATCCTAGACCAAATCTCAAATTTTCAGGCTCTTCTTTGAAAGTAGGCCACAAATTGTCTACGTGTTGCCCAGCTCATGTGTCTGAAGGAATTCTCCACTTTTCATCACTTGAATGGTGACTAGTATGCCATGACATGAGTCTCGCAATAGATTCACACTTAAACATAAGTTGAATACATGGAATAATAGAAAAATATCGCAAAACCTTACGAGGCACATCCATTGATTTCATCTCCTTGTTATATCTTGGTTCACCACAAATAGGACACTGTCGTGCAGATGCATGATCCCCATAAAACAAGATGCAATCATTGACACATGTATGGATTTTAACGTAATCGAGACCTCCACAAGATGTCAAGAAATACCTTGCTTGCTCCCTTCTAGTTGGTAATTTATTTTCATTTGGAAGCATTTGTGATAATAACCTGCATATATTGTGCAAATAGAGTTAACAAACCGCGAATATTGTCTAGAAGCATTTATGAATTAATATCACATGATATATACTTCAATAATGCATTCAAGCTAGCATTACTCCATCCATAATTTTTTTGTAAATTCAGTATCTCGAGAGATGTACGTAGAATAGAGTATGTCCAACCTTCGTACAATGGAGTTTTCAATGTTATGTATAGTGGGTCATCTGTCTCTCTAGTGGCGCCCTCCCCCTAAACCTCATGGGAAAATAAATCGTGCACCATGTTGTCGAAAATCTCTTCCTCCAAAACTTGATGGGGCATTTGAAGAGGGTTGCTATCATCATCATCAGTCTCTACACTTCTTGACGACTCTGCCTCCTCGTGTCAACGCTTCGCAGCCTCTCGATGCCCTGGAGGGACCATTTGAGGATGTGGCACCGAATCCTGCTTAATAAAAAAACGGAGGTTTTATTTAATGGTAAAGATGCAATATAGACCAATAATATTTATGCAAATAGAGTAGTAAATATTACTGGGTCTTTTTCTTGGTCCCACTCTCCATACATGCTAAGGTATGTCATTGTGATTCAATGTGCTCGAAAAACACATCCTCCACAACGATCACACATACATTTGATTTTCCGTCGTAGCCAAGCGTCTCGATTGTAAGGACGCAATGTCTCATCCTCACTGGAGGATGTATTGTTTGTTGACTCAGCATGTCCCATACTAGTAGAAGATGACGACATAATTACACTTGAATCATAAGGACATATATGATTTTATTTGACGTATATGTCATATTCCCTAAATATTTTGATACTTATAACATGAAGCCAAATATTTTGATAATGAAAGACTAGAAAAGTCATATTGATCCAAAAACAACCATAAGCTACAATTTTAATAAGTTTAATTGTAATCGCGTCTATTAGCGAGTGTAATATATTTTATCTACGCATATAGACGCTTAATTACACACACTTATAGACGTGCCATGCGAATATAATTTTTTTAAAAAAAAGTTGTGGCTTTCTTTTCAAACCAGTGATTTCCTGCGTTTTTGAGCGTTTTCTACAGTTCGAGCTCGACATCACTAATCATGTCTATCTATCACTTCATCAAGATAAGGAGGGAAGGAAATAAGAGTAAAAAGATGAGGAAGGAAGAGCTAGAGAGTAAAGAACAAGAGCCAAACAGCAAGGAAGAGAAGAAGAATCAAGCAATCTACCAAGGGAAGGGAGGAGGAGGACAAGGAGCTTACAACCTAGCTGCCACCTATCGGAACAAGCAAAGAAGGTGAGTTCTTCTTCTCTCTCTCAATCTTCATTGCTTTCTCTTTGTCTGTTTGTGTCTCTCTCTCTCTCTTTACATGCTTTAGACAATCTATGGAGGTTTTTTGCGCGTTTTTTATAACAGTTTTGGAAAATATGGTCCAACTTTGTGCGTCTGTGGGCACCTCTAGCTAATAGTCTAGACGCGTATATAGACACGCTAACAGACATGGGTATAGACGCAGGTGACGTGGGTAGTAATGGATTTTTGCTTATGTAGATGTGGAATCCTAGATCTTCAAGCACCGATCCTGAGTTGGAACACATGAACAACACATTAGCAGAGTTTTCTAGAGGTGTTAGTAGTTTTTTTGGAGGTTTTTCGAACAAGGAGCAATTCATGGGGGAGATGACCAGTTATCTTGGTCGCCCTCCTACTACATAGGAGATTTTTAGTATCATGTCTGGGACACCTATCACATCTTTGCCTAGCACTGCTGCACAAACACCAAACCTTGATATACCTCTACTAACAGATACTCCACGCACTATGCATATACACAGATCAGCTGATGCACAGGGATCACCTGAAGTACATGAATCGACCGAAGCATGTGTATCTGTTGAAGCATGTGCATCGAGTGAGGTAGAGGGTAATGCCCGTCAAGGGAGGAGGGAGAGTGTGCGGGAGGACGAGAAGGTCGAGGGCTTTGTAGGGGTTTACTAGGAGGTGGCTCTCGATCACCCTCACCGGAAAATGAGAGAGGTGAACCTCCACAAATGTACTACTATGTCATAGATGTTGGTGGTATCTTGCATAACCCTTAGGGAAGGAAAGTGATAGCATACTTGAGGAGTGTCATGCATGCCACATACAAAGATTATATGAATCCCTTCAAGCACAATAAAAGTGGTTTGTGGCAAGAGGTGCTAAGGGCAGCACATAGAAGGTACCCTAATCCCCAGAACTCACGATTCTCAGAAGATTGGGGACGGTCAAAGGTGAGAGATGCGCTTCATAACAAGAGTCTTACCTTATGATGCACGCCAAGGAGTCACTGTGGAGATAAGAGCAGGGGTGCCTTGGATATAGCCAACCACCCAATTGCCACCATAGGGAGTGGAAAGAAGCCAAGAAGAGAGGAGCAGAGAAAAGGACAAGTCACCAGCATGCAAAGGGGCGACGTATCCAGATGGCAACCATGAGATTGTCGCATTATGGATCGGGTGGCAGGGAGTCATGGAAGGCTGAGTTTGTAAGTATTATTTGATTTTTTTAAATTAAATTTTGTAAATTATTTTAATTCATTATGTAGTGTATTCTAATACATTGTATGTTAAAATTGTTTTGTAGTATCATATCGTTCGTAGGATACCTACTCCTAGAGAGGTAGGCTACCATCGAGATCATAACCAGGCGTCCATTTGGCAGCATTTCTACGAGGAGATACTGATCACGGAGGAGCAATACAATCGTCCCATGAGGATTCCACAACCAAAAGAGGTATGTTTTATTTTTTACATGAAAATTATAGGTAACTCTAATTTATTTTTTGTAATGGTATTTATATACCTTAATCCTTTGTGTAGGTGAACCCTGATGTAGTCGAGGATAGCGAAGGGGAGACTAGCAGTAGTAGTGGTAGCAGCGGCACCGGCACTGGCACCGACAACGGTCGTGGTAGCGACGATGATGCCTCTTTTGAGGAGATGTAGAGGAGCCTCGTACATGCATGCCTCCCCTTGGCCTTGTAGTTTTCATTTTTGATATGTATTACTTTCAGCTAGTACTTGCAACCATGACCATGCTTGAGGTCACAAGCACTAGAACTCGTCATGTAAAAACGTTTCAACTTTATATATGAAATTTCGTATTCTACATTGTGTTGTTTTCAATACAAAAATCTTCGAAATATATACAAATGTTTCAGCACAATGCTCTCATCATGTGTTATTATCAATATATTGGACTTTGACTCTTCACATTCTTTTGCTTTCAGTATAATAATCTTTCTCTATTTTTCCTAAGCATACAATTTGATGGGGGAGGAAAAAACCAGAGAGCTCTCTGGTTTTTTTTTTCAAACTCTATTTTTCGCGTCTATCCGCGCGTCTAAATTGCAGGAAAAATGTGCATCTATAATCGTCAAAAATTTACAGAGTACACACCTTTTTAGACGCGCAGTTAGATGCCTCTATAGATGCAGAATATGAATATATCTATTTTTATAAATATGATTATATATTTACACAGCGCGTCAATAGGCGCGTCTATATTTGTGTCTGTTTTCATGTCTATATACGCGTGTAGTTTTCACTATAAGTGTGCTTGTAGACGCGGTAATAAACGCGCCTGACATTTTTAAACAAAATTCAAATATTGCATCTACAAGCATGTCTATGGAGCATTTTTCTTGTAGTGCATAAGCTCTCTTTCTATGTGTGTGTGTGTGTGTAATGTATATATGTATATTTACATCTAAACTCTTACACACACACACACACATAGAGAGAGGAGATGGAGAGAATAAAATTTTGTGTGGTCAAATAGATGTGCTCTTCAGTGTAGGCTACAAAAGCTGGCCACAAACTCACTACAAGCAAATGGGCAAATAGCGACAGTGGTTTTCTTTTCTATCTTTGATTTTGATTGTAATGAGATGCGTTGAGTGTGAATAGAGAGAAAAAGAGAGAAAGACATAGAGAGAAGAAGGGAGGGAAAGGAAAAGAGAGAAAAAGTGAGAGTGGGGAATGAAAATGGGGGAGAGAAGGAAACATTGAGAGACAGGGCGGAGAGAGAGAAAGAAAGAAGGATGAAAGGAGGCAAATAAAAAATGAGAAATAGAGAGAGAATTTGAAAAGTGGAAAGAGAAATAGAGAAGTATGAAGGGAGGTAAATTAAAAAATATAAAAGAGAGAGAAAGAGGGGTGGGGAGAAAAATAAAGAGGGGGATACATAAAGATAGAGAGACATGGAGTGAAAAGGAACTAACAAAGAGAGATGGAGCAAGGCAAACAAATAAAAGGAAAGGAAGAGAAAGCGGAGTAGAGATTAATATGAAGGAAGATCATCAATGAGGTGAACAAAAACCTACTATTTGTCACTTATCCATGGAACACGTATGATGCTTTGGCGAGTTTCAATCAGGGATAATTGATTAGGCGATCTTAGGCTTTGATCGAATGGTAAGAAACATGTGTATCGATCATGCTTTACATTTGCAAAGTAATTGAATATCATTAAAAAATATATAAGACGTGTGTCATCCAAAGAAATGCGCCTGTTGCGGCCCGTTACAAGAGTTTGTAGGCATGCTATGGATGGAGTGCTTGAGTTGATACACCAATTGAAGGGCATGACTTAGTCTACACCCTCAATACCAGGGGAGACAATCGGCCATTTGGACTTTTCTCCAATCTCGGAGCTTGAGATGGAGGCAATGATTGATGCATTAACGCCCATGGATACCGAGTCATCTGATCCACCAAGAGAGGAAGCATCCATACCATTGTATGATGGGTGCCAAGTATCTCGTTTGAAGACACTGCTTACGTTCCTAAGTATATAGGCAAAGTACAGGTGGAGCAATGTGAGTGTCACCGAGTTGTTCACGTATATTCTACGATCCGTTGATTTTTTTGACTCTATTTTAAAAACACTTATTATGCTTTCCAAGGTGTTTTCTGATTTTTTGTTAGGTTTTTAAAGTATCATATATTATCACCTAGAAATACAATACCTGAGTCCCATGATGATGTGTGACTAGTGTTACGAAAGCTTGGCATGGACTACAACACCATCCATGCATGTATCAACGATGGTATGTTGTTTCGAGGAGACTATGAGATTATGGAGACATGTCCCAAGTGTGGTGCTCACAGATATCGACAAGACTTGCAACGGAAAACTATCCCTCACACTACAACAAAAAGGCCTCTTAGACACACTTTTAGACGTGATTTTTGAATTGACAAAAAAGCTTACAGGCGCGTCTACCCGCCCGTCTATTTGTGCATCTACAAACTCATGTCTATAGTCGCATGTATGAAGAAATTTACACACAGAAATAGATGCACATATATACGCGTGAATACAAGCGCATAAAAAAACCAACATTGTTATTTATTTAATTTCTTTTGTGCATCTATTAGTGCGTCTACATGGCAAATTAGACGGGCATATAGACACGCCCATAGACGCGCTTTTACAAGCACCCATACATGAGAACACAAAATAAAAAATCTCATTTTTTAAAAAATATATTTAACTTCTTTTTTTCAATTTGAATTATGTAGCGCGTGTACTCTGCATTTTAGATGCGCTTATAAACGCGCATTTTCTGCAATTTAGACGCGCAGATAGGCGTGCAAAACAAAACCTATACATCAAATTGTGCATTTGGAAAAAACACAATGGATCTGAAAGCACGAGAATTGAAAACAAAAATCCATGTATTCATTATAGATAAAAGGCATTTACATGGGGAGTTTAAGTGCTTGCAACCTAAAGCGTGGCCACAAGCAATAGGCTCAAAGATGGATAATAGATATACAAGAAAGCAAGGCCATAGAGGAGGTATGGTGCTCCTCTACGAATCTGAAGAAGAAACATCTTTGCTAGCACCACCATGGCTACTAGCGTTGCTATCCCCCTCCTCGCTATGCTCCACATCGGGGTTCGTCTACACACACAAAAGATTAAGGTTGCTTACGTACAATTGCCAAGAAAAAGTTATAATTAGCTATACTTTTAATAGGAAAGTAAGAAAAACATACCTCATCTGGCTGTCGAATCCTCATAGCTTGGTTGTATTGGTCCTCAATGATGAGACCCTCCTCATAGAAGTAAAGCCATATGGTTGCGTGTTTATGGCCTCAATGGTAACCTACCTCTCTAGGAGTAGGTATCCTATCAACCATAGAAGTCTGCAAAAACAATTATGGTATATACAAACAATTATGAGACACAATGTATTAGAACAAATTATATAAATAATTAAAAGAAATATAATTTTTAAAAAACTAGAAATCAAAATATACTTACAAACTCTGCCTCCCACTACTCTTTGCCGCCCGATCCGTAATGCGACGATCCCCTGGTTTCCATTTGGATGCATTGCGCCTCTGCATGCTAGCAACTCTTCACTTTCTATGCTGCTTTCTTCTTGGCTTTCTTCCACTCTATGCGGTGGCACATAGGTGGTTGACTATAGGCTCCACGCCCCTCCTCCTGTCTCCATAGTGACTCCCTGGCGCGTGTCATGAGGTGGGATCTTTTTTTGTGAAGCAAATCCCTCACTTTTGTGCGTTCCCAATCATCCGAGAATTACTAACCCTCAAAATGTGGGTACCTCTTATGGACTGCCTTGAACACCTCCTGCCACAAGCCGCTTTTATGATTCTTCAAGTAAACAAAACAATCTTTATACGTCGCATGCACGACGCTCCTCATGTGCGCCATTACATTCCTTTCTTCATCATCATGGAAGATGCCACTAGTATCTATAACTCTATAATACTAGCGTACAGGCTCCTCTACGTGATCTTCTGGTGAGGGTGATCGCTCGCCACCTCCTAGGCAACCCCCACACAAGCCTCGTCCTCCCCCTCAACTCTCCCTCCTCCCTCTTTGTCGACTACCCTCTGCCTCGCTAGATGCACCTGCTTCTACAAATACACATGCGTCAGCTAACACTTGTGCTTTAGTTGATGTATGTATAGGTGCTGCACATGGAGTACCTGCAATTGAAGTTTGGACATTTGGTGTTTGGGAAGCAATGCTAGGCAAAGACGTCAGAGGCGTTCCACACATGACGCTGAACACCTCGTCTGCTGTGGGAGAGCGGCCAAGGTGTCTGGTCTGTCAAGATTGTGGAAGAAAAGGAAGGAGTCTCACTTGTAGCTTTCTTGCTTGCACAATGGGGGAATACACACAGAGGTGGAGACTGAAAACAGTTTTCCACTTCTTAGTTGTGTAAGCCAAAAGAACTAAGGTGGCATACTAACTGAGCCACAAACTAGAGTAGATAAGGATAGCTATCATGTAGCTATTATTCATGGGCGGTGTACCAACCGTGTCTGCAACTGACAAGTCGGTGACATAAATACACAACGGTCACCCTGGCATATCACGAGTGGAGCTCGATATCTCAACACTCCCCCTCAAGCTCAATCCCAATTCCTACACACCAAGCAGGTCTCTGAACCTGCGCAGCTTCTCTGCGCCCAATGCCTTCGTGAATATGTCAGCTACCTGATCCTCTCTGCTGACATAAACTAGATCAATAAGACCTAGTAAAACCCTCTCTCACACATAGTGATAATGCGCCTCAATGTGCTTTGTTCTAGCATGATAGACTGGGTTATTTGCCAAGTGTATACTACTCATGTTGTCACAATAAATGACAACTGGCCCATCTGTAGACTGATGCATATCATAAAGTAGCTTATGCAACCAAGCTACCTCACATGCAGCCATTGCTGTACCCCTGTACTCAGCCTCTGTGCTCGACAAGGCAACTGTAGGCTGTTTCTTGTTGCTCCAAGTGACTGCAGCACTCCCAAAAGAGAACACATATCCACTTGTAGATCGTCTATCAGAAAAACTACCAGCCCAATCAGTATCACTGTATCCATGCAACTGTATCTGAACCCCAGTCTCATAAAATAGTCCATAGTGCAATGTGGACTTCACATATCTGAGTATGCGTCTAGCCGCATCCAAATGTGGTTTTCTTGGAGCCTGCATAAACTGACTTACCAATCCAACAACATAGCTCAAATCTGACCTGGTAATAGTCATATAAATCAAACTTCCTACTATGCGTCTGTACATAGTAGGGTCTTCTAGAAGCTCACCTGCATCTGTGCTCAGCTTCACATTCTGCTCCAAAGGAACTGAAATAGGCTTACAGCCTGTCATCCCATATTTGGACAGCATATCCAATCCATGCTGCCTCTGCAAGAGCTGTATCCCACTTGGTGATCTAATCACCTCAATGCCCAAGAAATAACGCAACTCTCCCAAATCCTTCATCTCAAACTTCTGCTTCAATTGCATTTTCACATGAAGGATATCTTCATCACTATCACCTGTCATAATCAAATCATCAACATAAATGACAAGTAGCATAATACCTTTCTCTGTTTTTCTCACATAAAGTGAGAAATCTACCTTGGAAATCTGAAAGCCAATAGTGACAAGATACTGTCCTATCTTGTCAAACCATGCTCTAGGTGCTTGCTTTAAGCCATACAAGGCTTTCTTCAACCTGCAAACAAACTCAGGATAAACAGCATGCACATAACCTGGTGGCTGCTCCATATAGACCTCTTCTTGCAAATCACCATGCAAGAAGGCATTCTTTACATCCATCTGATGTAAAGACCATCCCTTTGATGCAGCTATAGCAATGACTGCTCTTACGGTTGCCATCCTTGCAACCGGACTGAATGTTTCTTCATAGTCAATGCCATATGTTTGTGCATACCCCTTGACTACTAATCTTGCCTTGTATCTGTTCACAGAACCATTTGCATTGTGCTTCACCTTATAAACCCACTTACAGCCAATTGCATTTTTACCTTTAGGCAAAGGTACCAATTTTCATGTAGCATTTGCTTCCAAGGCATCCATTTCTTCATCCATGGCTTTCTCCCATTTTTCTTTTCCCATGGCTTGCTCAAAAGAAGTGGGTTCTGGTTCCTGTATCACTTTGACCATATATGCATAGTGAATGGCTGTAAATCCATCATATTTCAGCCTATCCACAGGATATCTAGCTCTCGTAGACCTGCGCAAAGTAGGTTCACTCCCAGGTGCTCTCAAAACATCCCTGGTCTTCCTTACTCCAGGTGTAACAATAGAAGGAATACCCAACTCATCATCAATGCTCTGTTCTGAGCCACTGGATTCACCATCCATGTAAGAGTGACCTGCATTCACATCAAACATGGGCTGATCAACCTTCTCTTTTCCTTTTCGTGATATCTGCATACCACTATCTGCATTGCTTTGAGAAGATTCTCCTGATCTCAATCTGCCTGTCCATGGCGAAGAATGTGAATCACTGCTAGAGGACGCTCCAGGTCCACTAATATTTTGTGACTGCTGCTGTGAATTCTGTGCAGCATTACCATTTTGTGCATCTACATCAGCAATCACATTTACTGGTTTATACCAGCTACTCATCTCATTAAAAAAAACATCTCTACTCACTGTAAACTTACGAGTAGAAGGGTTATAGCATCTATACCCTTTTTGTTGCAGAGAGTAACCAATAAAGATGCACTTCTCGGCTTTTGGATCCAACTTGGATCTTAGCTCATCTGGCACATGTACATAGGCAATGCAACCAAATATTTTCAAATGAGAAATATCTGGTTTCCTACCAGTATACCTCTCCTCTAGAGTCGTCCCATGTATTGCTACAGTGGAAGTCCTGTTCATTATATAGACTGCTGTAGCAACTGCTTCAGCCCAATAAAAATCTGGCAAGTCTTTTTCATTGAGCATGGCACGAGATACCTCTCCAATATGCCTGTTTTTCCTTTTTGCAATTCCATTTTGTTGTGGGGTATGACTGTATGAATATTGCTGCTTTCTGCCATGCTCCTGCAAGAATCTTGCAAACTCATTTGAGAGGTACTCTCCCCCTCCATCTGACCTTAGGCATTTTATTTGCAGGCCTGTTTCTTTTTCAACCATAGCTTTAAGAGTTTTGAAATGCCCAAAAACTTCACTTTTCTTTTTCATAAAATACACCCAAACTTTTATGCTATAGTCATCAATAAAAGTGACAAAATAATGACAACCTCCAAGAGATGCAGCTTTAGTAGTCCACACATCAGAGTGGATTAATTCCAATGGCTTCTTACTCTCTTGAACATGTCTAGGAAATGGTTTCCTTGCCTGTTTTCCAAACTGACAGGCTTCACATACCTTATGCATTTCTGCAACCTTGAATTTAGGCAAACCTGCAATAATATTTTGGGCCTGCGTTGATTTAAGTCGATGTATATTAACTACACCGGTCCCATGTGCAAACATTGTTGCACTCAATTCAGACATGTCTGCATCCAATGTAAACATTCTGCCCTTTTTCTTTCCTTTTGCTATCAAGCGACCTTTATTTTTCATATCCTCAACAAAGCATCCATGAGGATTAAATCTGACCTGCAAGCCCTGCTCAACCATTTGACCAACAGAAACCAGATTCTTGGTGATATTCGGGACATGAAATACATCGGACATGTATTTCTTTTTCCCATCCTGCATAGACAAAGGAATTTTTCCAATCTGCACAATAGGATGTGCAGTATCATCACCAGTCTCCACAAATCCTGGTTTTTCCATTTTTCTTGCATCCTCCATCCATTCTGCATGACCTGTCATGTGGCTTGATGCACCTGAGTCAACATAACATACATAATTGCTTTCTTCTGCACTTGTCACAGAATTGTTCATGTGCTGCACCATAAACAAGTGCTCATTTCTGTCATCACCCTGTCTACTAGAAGATGCATAATTCTCTTATTGCAGTTTTCCATTCATGATGTCATTTTGCTTTTTATAGCAGTCTTCAGCCATATGACCCATTTTACCACAGTAGTAGCATTCAATATTACTGTTTGCATTTTGGCCTCTTTGCCATCCACCACGACCTCTTTGGCTCCCCCTACCTCTAGAGTTACCACGTCCTCCTCCATAGGACTGGTTTTCTTGAGTTTGCTGCATATTCTGATTTCTACCACGGCCTTCATATCGGCCTCCTCTACCTCTGCCTCTACCTCTTCCAGCATTTGAGTAGAAGACAGCTTCTTTTGAAGTTCCTCCTGAAGAAGATGCACCACCGTTTCTCTGCTCCTCAGAAATTAGAAGAGCAATCAACTCCTCAAAATCAGAAAATCTTTCACGGACGGAAATGGATGTTCGAAACTGTGCATAATCCTTTCCTAGACCATTCAAGGTCACAGAAACTAAATCATCATCTTCCACTGGTGGCGACCCAATGGAACCAAGTGCATCTGCAATCTTCTTCACCTTCATGTGGTAGTCATTGATGCTCATATTTTCTCTTTGCACATTATGCAACTCTTGCTTGAGCTGCATTTTCCTGGCTTGCGTATTTGTGCTATACATTTTTGACAAAGTATCCCATGCCTCCTTTGGCGTACTTGCATCTTGAATATGCACAATCATAGAGTCTGAAATGCTGATAGATAGCCAGTACATAACTTTCCTGGCTCTCTCATGCCATGCTTTAAATGCCTGCATTTGCTGTTGATTGGGAATATCAGGAAGAACTGGTTCTTCTTCATTTCCTGCAACAAATTCCCAATATCATTTTCCCATAAGGAAATTCATCATTCTAAACTTCCATGCTTGGAAGTTGTTCTTGTCAAGCTTTTCAGTGACAATCTGTGAGAGAGAATCAGACGCCATTACAGAACACTGCAAAAAATTCTGTCACTGCAAAGAACACAGCTTCAGCCTCACAAAGGCAAATCTGCAAAATTGACGAAAGTGGTATTTGACCACACAGTCACTTTCTAGTGACGTTTTTTGCATCAACAAGCAACATGAATGATTCTGTAACTCCCAATGTCTCTGCGCACAAGCATACGATGCAATTTCTACAGTAACATTTCACCGACCTGTAGAACAGTGGCTGCACAGCATAAAACTGGGCCTTTTCCTGAGTGCGTGCAGAAAACTTCCACCTCCAAAACAGGCCCCGAAATGGCCTCAAATCAAAAAAACAAGGTCGCCAATGGCTAAAGCCCTCTCTCGCAGCATGTACTGCTCTCTTACTTCACCGCGAAGGGCGTCTCAACCTGAGACAATAAACTCCTACACTTTTCGGCTGTGCTACCTGCAGAGATCTGGTCTCAAAACAGAAAATGAAAGCAACACTACTCCTCTTACCAGAACACCGCGAGCTTGGCTTGCTTTCTTGAGCTCCTTACCATGAACAAGGCTCTGATACCATATCAAGATTGTGGGAGAGAAGGAAGGAGTCTCACTTGTAGCTTTCTTGCTTGCACAATGGGGGAATACACACAGAGGTGGAGACTGAAAACAGTTTTCCTCTTCTTAGTTGTGTAAGCCAAAAGAACTCAAATACAAAGAAATAGAAGAACCCTATATATGGGTCTCAAACCAAACTCAACTAACTAAGGTGGCATACTAACTGAGCCACGAACTAGAGTAGATAAGGATAGCTATCATGTAGCTATTATTCATGGGCGGTGTACCAACCGCGTCTGCAAGAACTGACAAGTCAGTGACATAAATACACAACGGTAACCCTGGCGTATCACGAGTGGAGCTCGATATCTCAACATGGTCATCTCTCCCATGAAGTCTTCTTTACTAGGAAAACCTCCAAAAAATGCATTAACTCCTCTGCCGAACAAGCCCAATATATCATTCATGCGATCCAAATCAAGGTCATTGCTAGATGAACCAAGATGCGAGATTTGCAAAAAAAACACATGAAAAAAGATAATTTCGTACAATTTCAAAAATAAAAATTTGTTTTTTATCAGAGCTGACTGGCGCGTGTATAAACACGTCTAAAATGCAGAATAGATGCGCTCTCAAACTCATCCTTGACATCAACCCTCTGGTCAGAGCGCGTGTATATCCGCATCTGAGATGCAGCATAGACGCACTATCAGATACAATTCTAGAGTCAATGCTTCTAGGCGTGCATGTATCCTTACGTGTGGAATACAGAATACACGTGTCTAGAGACGCGACTCTAAAGTCAAAGCTTTTAGATAGGGCGCGTGTATTCCCGCGTCTCATATGCAGAATACATGCGCCTGGAGACGCGACTCTAAAGCTTCTTTTGTGCAGAGCGCATGTATTCTTGCGTCTCAGATGTAGAATACACGCGCTATGAGACGCGGCCGCAAATGCAATGACAGCAAACATAGCTTCGCGTCTATCCCTACGTCTGTACTGAAATATAGACGCGCTAGCAAACACGCTTAGTCGGCTGATTTCAGTCCGACGACCGCCATTCATGATTTATTTGTGCTATACAAAATGCAATCATAGATCCTAATACATAGAGAGAGAGAGAGGACTCACCTTGGGTATTTGGTGTGGCGGGTGGTGGTGTTTCTTCCTTCTCCTTCTTCCTCTCCTTGGTGAGTTACTCTCCCTTGATGCTTGCTTGTTGCTTGTTGTCTCCTCCCTTTGCTTCTTCTTCCTCTTGTTCTCCTCTCTCTTGTTCTCTCTTTCTTCCTCTCCTTAGCTTTCCTTCTTTCCCTCTTGTCTCTTTGAAGTGAAAGAAGAGGCGAGTCATGAGCAGGTGAGGCATGAAGAGATTGTATGTCGGCTAAACTCGAGCTTTAGAATACGCAAAAAATGTAGGAAAGTAAAGGCGTAGTTTGAAAAGAAATGAGTCAAGTATCTTTTGAATTTTGACGTTTGCGTCTATTTTTGCGTATATGTGTGCTTTTAAGTTTACGTAAACGCGCGTATAGACGCAAAATTAGACGCGCAAATAGACGCAAATTTAGATGCGTAGGTAAATGCAGATATAGACGCGCATTTAGCTTTTATCATGAATTTTTGTTTTTAAGATAAGTTTTGATAGTAACTTTTTATCATAAGTTTTTATGTATTTATGATAAGTTTTGTGTATTTAAAATTGAGATCTTAGAATAATTAATACGTCAGCTTGAAGTTTTTATGTAAACATATGAATAACAAATTTGATGTTGTCATGAATTAGGTTTAATTATGTCGTCGTCATCACCTAATGCGGTGCATGATGATGAGTCAATGAGCACATCCTCAAGTGAGGATGAAACATTACGTCATCATAATCGAGATGCATGGCTACGACGAAAAATTAAATGCATGTGTGATCGTTGTCGAGGGTGTATTTTTCGAGCACGTCGAGCTACAATGTCACACCTCAGCATGCATGGAGAATGGTACCGTGAAAAATCACCGTTATTCATTGTTTTTTTTTTACACTAAGATTGCTAGTCTATGTTACTCAATATATATCAACGTACATCAAACTCCCTTTTGTGGTTGAGCAAGGTGCGGTGCCACATCCTCAGATGCTCCCTCCCGGGCATCGAGAGGCTGCAAAACGTCGATGCGAGAAGGCAGAGTCTTCAAGAAGTGTGGAGACTGACGACCATGATAGTAGCCCTCATGAAATGCCCATCAAGTTGTAGAGGATGAGATTTTGGACAACATGGTACACCATCTATTTTCGCAACCGGTTCAGGGAGAAGGTCACTCTACGAAGCCAGATGATCCACTATACATAGCGTCATCTACTCCGTTGTATGAAGGTTGTACGTACTCCATTCTTCGTACGTCCCTCGAGATACTTAACTTGCAAATAATTTATGGATGGAGTAATGTCAGTTTGAATGCGTTATTGAAGTAGGTATCAATTTAGTTTGACTTATGAATCATAATATTAATTGTTCTATTTTGAAATCATACACAAATATATGTTTGTGATTTTTTAACTCACTTTTAAAAATATATGTAGCTTATTATCACAAATGCTTCCAAAAGGAAACAAATTGCCAACTAAGAGAGAGCAAGCAAGACATTACTTGACATCTCTGGGAGGCCTCGATTATGTCAAGATCCATGCATGTGTTAATGATTGTGTCTTATTTCGTGGGATTCATGAGTTCGCACGAGAGTGTCCTGTTTGTGGCGAATCAAGATATGAAGTGGAGATGAAGTCAATAGATGTGTCTCGTAAGGTTTTGCGATATTTTTCGATTGTTCCACATATTCAACTTATATTCAAGTGTAAGTCTATTGAAAAGCTCATGTCATGGCATGCTAGTCATCGTTCAAGTGATGGAAGGATCTCTGCAAACACACCGGCATGGCAACATATAGATAATTTGTGGCCCGGTTTCAAAGAAGAGCCAAGAAATTTGAGATTTGGTTTAGGTATGGATGGAATCAATCCATTTGGTATCAAAAGCACATCATACAATGCATGGCGAGTGGTATTGGTGAACTATAATATTTCTCCATCCATGGCAATTAAAAAGGGACATGTAATGTTGTTTCTTCTGATTCCTGGAAAGCACAAGGTTAAAAAAATGGACATTTACTTAGAGCCTTTAATTGAAGAGTTAGAAATGTTATGGGAAGGTATTGAGGTGCAAGATACAAGTGCATTTGCATCCTCTAGAGATTTCACGTTGAAGGCCATGTTGTTGTGAACCATGCATGACTTTCCAGGATACGGAGAGTGTTCAGGTACATGTATATAACTCTATATTTTAAATTCAAGACTTGAATGAATTGCATTTTATTAATTCACTTGTTTGTTCAGGTTTAACCACATCAGGATATCATGCATGTCCTATTTGCGGTCCCTCTCTAGTTTCCTCTATGCCGGCATGTTTAAAGAAGGTTATCTACGACAAACATCATCAATTTCTTCCTATTGACCATCCCAAATATGTTCTCCCTACTAATGGAATGACTCCACAATCTCTAACCATTCGAGACTGGAAGGAGTGATGGATTAATGCCGACAGCCACCCTCCACTCGGCATGAGTCGGTAAGAAGTGCATTTCTCTTGATTGACTTTAAAGTATTTAATATGATGAGTTTTTTACATAATATATTGTTTGTTTGTTAGGTTCTCTATATTTTTTCGTCTTTGGTATTGGACTGAATTCAAGATCAATCACCTATTGAACCCCATGCACATATTCAAAAATGTTGTATCTACATTATGGGATCACTTGATAGGGGCTCGTGATTCAATCAATGTAAGGGAGAACTTATGTAACATTGATCGCATGAGACGAGCCTAGCCACGCATTAGACCCAGAGGAAAGATTGAGCTACCCCATGCACCTTGGATGTTGTCAAAGAATGAGGAAAAAATAGTGAAGGAACAAATATGTAGCTTTCGAACACCCACATGATGTATGAGATGTCACAAGGGAGCCTTCATAAAGAAAAAGAAAAGAGGTGTGGAGTAACTATCTGGTTTGAAGTCCCACAATTTGCACAAAATGATTCAAGTAAGGGTATCTCTAACCATGAATATAGTAATTAGTGGAGTAACTATGTTTAAACTTTGGGGTATAATGACTTTTTTCTCAACAAATCATTTGATCTACGAATATTTTTTGCATTCAATTCGTACTTCCTACTAGCATATCCCATTGTGTATCCAAAGATATATATGATATCATTTACAAGATGGGAGAGCTTGTGAGGTGTGTATACATTGTATTTTTTCATTACATATCTTTGAATTTCTATACAAAAATAAACAATTGTCAAATACATCCTGACAGATACGTGAGCTCGAAGGAAATTGATTCAAACACATTGCAAGATGCTGGAGTATTATCTGTTTAGGTGGTTTGTTTGGTGGAGGAAAATTTTCCTTGATCCATTTTCACTACTCAATTACATTTACTCGTACATTTGATTGATGAGATCGTACTTTGTGGGGCAGTTCTTACAAGGTGGATGTTTTTTCTTGAGTGCTTCATGAAAACCTTGAAAGATTTTGTGAGGTAAAAAGCACGGCCTGAGGGAAGCATGGCTGAGGGTTGGCTAGTGCAATCATCCCTTGTTTATATCTCTGAATATCTTGCTGAAGTGGACCCCTCTCAACCACGACTATGGAAAGATGATGAAGACTTGAGGATGACCTCTATAATACCTCAAGGAAAAGGAATGAGTAAAGTGCTAACAAAAGAAGAACTTCATAAGTTAAATAGTTTTTGTGTGCTCAATAGTGATGTAATGAGCAAATGGGTGACACTATATAATGAAGCAAGGGCAAGAAGAAAAAGTGAAAGACAAGCATTTCGCACCAGATATGGACGTAATGTCTCATTTTCAGATAATCTAAATGCACTCCCACGTCATATTGATATAGATTGGTTACATGAGAAAATGGAGAAAATGAAAAAAGATGAGGAAATTAATATATCTCAAGAAGAGTGGGAATACACACGAGGTTGCTTATCAAAGGTGAGACATACTATCAATTAATTTGTTTCTATAAGTTATATTTTACATAAAAAATTGACATGTTTGATCTTAATCTTTTACTACTAGTGCACATTATTCAATGCTATTTGGTGTGAGGGTAAACATCTTCGAACTCAACATATAGATGAAAATAGAAATACCCAAGATTGTGGTGTCCTTGCTAACTTCGAGAATGCCAATGGTACCACGGAAGGTTATTGTGGCTTGATCCAAGATATTCTGAAGCTTGACTTCAGACGATTCTTTATATATGTACTGGATGTGAAGTGGTTTAAAGAAGTGGTAACAAATGGTGAGCATTGCACAATCAGACGTCATCCAAGTGGTTTTGTAATCATTGACTCTACAAAATTTCACCAAAACAAGAATGACACATTAGTACTACCTCAACAATGCGAGCAGGTATATATGCAAAAGCTAATTTTTTATATGTATACATGTGATACATATACACAATATAATAAGTATTTAAGTTTCATGCTTTTGTTTTTCAAATACAGGCTGTGTATCATCCAATGGTAAACAATAACCGATGGTGGTATGTCATCCCTATATCTAATCGTTTAAAAATAATATATGGTAATATTACCGACATAGAGATAGTAGATGACAATCCAACAATTAATGATGATGTACATGATGACACCATAATGGATGATATGTGTGATATAGTACAAGATGAACCTCGCGAGGATGTTCAAGGAAACGCAGAAGAGGACAATAATGTGATTGATGATATTGATTAAGTTATTGAGCAATATAGCAATACATCTAATAGTGGGATAGACTTATTTGTTTCGTTACCTCTTGGTAACATAGACCTAGAAGTAGATAGTTTAGCAAGGGCTGATCTCATTGAAGATGAGATGGATCATTCACTGTAACATACTTAATTTTCTTAATAATTCAATGTGTATTATTAATTCTATGAAAAATATCATGCGCACATGTACATACTCAAGAATAAATAGTCAAGTTTAAAGCTAAATTGAATTTTCCATAATAAAAAGGATGTATTTTTTATCATATTCAAGTAGAGATATTACGAGATACATGCTTGCTACTAATTGTATAATAAGGTTTTTGTCGCTTTCCGTTAATTACTTATATCAACTAGAGGAACTGCCATTCATTAGAAAGCAATGCAAAAATAATTATTAACTCTATTTTTTTATTATATTGAGTCAAATTTTAGGTGGTTAAATAATTACATGTTTGAATACGTGTCTATATTTGCATCTAGTTGCGTAGATATATAGACACATAATTTGCATCTATTTACATGTTCATTTACACGCGCATATAGACGCAATGATAGACGTGCCGGACTTTGCACGTCTAACATGCACATCTATGCCTTGTTTCTATTGTGGTGTCCAAAATTTCTTAGACACTTTTTACTTATATCACATATACATCACATGTTTTGTGCATCGGGCATGGCGAAATGAATATCAACAGATTCACATGCATGGAGTCACATTGACTCCATCTTTCTAGGCTTTGCACAAGCCAAGGAATCTTCGGCTCAGCCTTGCTATGGATGGCGTGAATCCATTTGGTCTCCGCTCAACCTCTCATAGTGTGTGGCATGTAGTCCTTATTAACTACAACATCCCACCACAGGTTTGTATGAAGAAAGGAGACATGATCCTTAGCTTGCTTGTTCTTGGGCACTACAAAGTCAAGAACATGGACATCTACCTCCATCAGTTAGTTGATGAGCTCCAGATTTTATGGAAGGAGGGGGTCACTTTGGAAGACATAAGCAAGCACGATCGTCGACAGTTGACTAATACATGAGCCATTCTCATATGGACCATTGTGACTTTTTGGAATTCTAGGTGTGTAGGGTAAGTGGAATTTTGTTCTCATTGCGATATCTAATATAGCTTTCTTGCAACTACCTCATGCTCCTTGGTCCTCTACTAAAGAAAAGCGCATTGTGAAGTAAATTATGAGGACTATCCACATGCTGATGGGTATGATGCATTCCCTCATGTCCACTTTCTCTAAAGATGACTAGCTATTAGGGCCAGAATCCCATGATTTGCATAAGATATGTTAAGTTTGCATTGACCTTATTTACATTTAGCCTGCATATTTTGCTATTAAGTATCTACTCAGTGTTTGTAATGCTTCTTCATTTGTGATAGTTTTTACTATCGATCGCAATCATGGGATGCCACACTCTAGAAATATGCAAGTTTATTTATAGCTTGTGGAATTTAGTGCAATGGATCTCATAGAAGGAGATCAAATCATCCTCTATCGAATCCACAAGGTGGGGAGTGGTGGAGATGATGTATTCTTTGAGAAGTACCTGTCCATCAACATGCTCATGATACAAATGCACATGTTGGTGCATCTCATAGATGAAGTGGAGATTGCTAGATCTATCCATACGTGATGGCTGTTCTTCTTGGAGCGCTTCATGAAAACCCTAAAGGGCTTTGTGCGAAGGTGAGCTCCATTAGAAGGTAGCATGGTTGAAGGTTGGCAGGTGTCAAACGTATTAGTGCATATTTCAAACTGGCTACCAATGGTATATTCAAATAACTGTATGCTATGGTTGCTGAAGGATTATGATAGATTGATCGAAGATATGGTGTTTGAAAATGGAGTAGATAAAACGATGGATATTGCCATAGAGGAGAAAGTGAATCAGTTTTTTCTGTTACATCATTTATTCATGGAGAAGTGACTCACTAGGTACACGTAGGCCAGAAAATATCGGAAAGAAGCGCGATCTGAATTTTGACGCAATACATGCCATCGATCGATTTGATATTTTGAGGGTATGGAGAAGATGTTGCGGTTTAGGTCTATGCGGTGGTCACATGGAGTTTTGATCAGAGCTTCTCGCAAAGGGATAGAGGTCTCTATTGTAGAGTGGAAGTTCTCGAGGGAATGTAGACTGAAGGTAACCGCATGTTTTATAACTGGTTGTATCTAGATCTCATATGTGATAACTAATCTAACCATGGTGCACAGATCGGATGCTGTATGCTCACGTAGTGAATGTCGGAAGGTCCCCAAGAACAATGAACTCTACTTTTTGCACAAGTTACAAGGTAAAAAGCGTGAACGGCAAGAGCAAGAGACCAATTGGGTGCAATCTTCCCCCATGCCTTGTGTGAGCGCTTCACAAAGCATGTATTTTATGTATATTTCATCTTCATGCTCAATAATAGCCCAATTTACAAAAATATAACAAGCTTTTAGCTTTTAAGTTTGCTTTTACAAAAATAGGAATAAAGCTAATGGACGGTGCACAAAGAGTCTGGCACGCCCAATACAATGCCCAAATAGAAATAACATAACCGTGCGCCCATGCACATACAAAATAATAATAAATAATCGATGCCTCAATAAATAGGCATGACAAAATATAGGCATGGCGCCTATCAAAATATAATCCATAGATCGAATACTCGCTATCCTCCAATGCTTTCCTTCGCCACTACTACTATCTCTACACATCAATTGAAGCATTCACAATCGTTAGTAAAATAATACAATTAAACCGACAAAAGTGAATACCTAGCAGTCTTCAGCTACATAAATAAATCAACTGGTTAGAAATAAATCCTAACCTTAATTTATTATGAGTGTGCACTCTAAACTCATAAACGTTTACCAATTTAATATGCATTTTTCGGAATCACCCGCTATGGAATCACCCATGTACACACTAAATTAATGAAACGCCCGAAAAGGATAGGCGTCCCCATCAACTTCTCGCACAAAGAATCCACTTTGTGTATGAGCCCCGATCATCAAAGTTTACGGAATCCACCGTAAAACCTTACGGAATCCACCGTGGCACGAAATCCACCATGAAATATGCCTCTTGGCACGAAGTCCACCAGAATATGGATGCCAGGAGGCATATTTCACGGTGGATTCCATGCCACGGTGGATTCCGTGAGGTTTTACGGTGGATTCCGTAAACTTTGATGACCGGGGCTCATACACAAAGTGGATTCTTTGTGCGAGAAGTTGATGGGGACGCCTGTCCTTTTCGGGCGTTTCATTAATTTAGTGTGTACATGGGTGATTCCATAGCGAGTGATTCCGCAAAATGCATATTAAATTAATAAACGTTTATGAGTTTAGAGTGTGCACTCGTAATAAATTAAGGTTAGGATTTATTTCTAACCAGTTGATTTATTTATGTAGCTGAAGACTGCTAGGTATTCACTTTTGTCGGTTTAATTGTATTATTTTACTAACGATTGTGAATGTTTCAGTTGATGTGTAGAGATAGCAGCAGTAGCAGAGGAAAGCATTGGAGGATAGCGAGTATTCGATCTATGGATTATATTTTGATAGGGGCCACGCCTATATTTTTTCATGCCTATTTATTGAGGCATCGATTATTTATTATTATTTTGTATGTGCATGGGCGCACGGTTATGTTATTTCTATTTGGACATTGTATTGGGCGTGCCAGACTCTTTGAGCACTGTCCATTAGCTTTATTCCTATTTTTGTAAAAGCAAACCCAAAAGCTAAAAGCTTGTTATATTTTTGTAAATTGGGCTATTATTGAGCATGACGATGAAATATACATAAAATACATGCTTTGTGAAGTGCTCACACAAGGCATGGGGGAAGATTGCACCCAATTGGTCTCTTGATCTTGTCGTTCATGGTTTTTACCTTGTAACTTGTGTAAAAAGTAGAGTTCATTATTCTTGGGGACCTTCCGGCATTCACTACGTGAGCATACAGCGTCCGATCTGCGCACCAAACCGTTTCACTCTATAATATAGAATCTACCGTGTGGCATGGTCATGCAGCGACATTCTTATGTGCCCCTTGAAAAACTGTGCTCCACAATAGATTGTGATGTCATGGCAAAGTTTGAGTAAGAGAGTGGATGATGGGTCATGGATCCAAACACAGTTGTAGATGAGATGGAGTAATTTGGATTTTGCGGTGACTTGTCGATAGACCTTTTAGTGTACACGGAGTTGCGCTAAGAGATTGACATGGAATAATAGGCCGGATCATATTTCCATTCACTTGCTCAATTCAATGATGATTTTCTTTCAAGGGTACTTTAAAATATGTATTTTAATTAGTATCTTTCTTTAAGAATTATATTGTCGTACTTTATCTAAATCTTTATATTGATTATGCTAACATCATTTTCTGTTTATACAAGCAACCTTTGATGATAGTTGGAGAGTAGAATGAGTCGAGGGATGAGTGGTGAGGCATCACATGAGATATTCACATGTGTGTCTCCAGATTAGATGGCTCAATTTATAGATATGGCAAACTAGGAAATGTCTTAGATTGGGTTGTTCTATGAGATCTACTTCAGCACACTGTGATGCTTTGATTTCTAGTAGATGAGATCGATGCTCTAGTATGGCTCTATGGATGGATAGAGTGGTTCTGTGGTGCTGTAGAGATGTGGATGTTGTGAGCATGTGGTGGGTTCCAGATAGGGGTGATAGTCCTTAGTCTCATATAGGTTTCAATGAGGGTGGCTCAAGTGGGTGTTTTGGAGATACAAATGTAGTGCCTCCGTCTCATCGAAATGATGGATACTTGTCACCTCCAAGACTTGGCCAACCTATCAAAACATCTACTCCAATAACTCATTGGGCGGCAGTGAGGGCACGATTGGAGGTAAGGGTTGTGCATCATCTGGGGGGTGGCGGCCAAACAAGACTTCTCTAGAGGACTTTATAAGTTTTCTTTTGGTTTTTCTCGCTTTCTTATTTGCAATATGACTTTTACTAACAATCATATTTCTAACAATTATATTTTCTTTTCTTTACAACAATCCATCACAAACTGCGATCCCATAGGTTTGGAGACTCGATATGCAGACAGACACAGTTTCACTACACTCATCGATAGATTATATATGCATGGTGTCATGCTACTACGCGCACACCATGTAAAAAGATCTAGAGTGTGGCTTCCTTTTAGATTTAGAGATCCAATGCCACTTTAGGCATTAGTATTAGTGTCCATGGTTCAAAATATTAGATTTTTTTGGACAAGTTTTTAACTAATTTTTGATATTCTAGATATTATCTCTTGTAAAAATCCATAAAACTATAGACAACTTCTAGATTAGGATGATATGTAAGAGAAAGCATGTAGCTTTCAGCCAATTTGAGAGGATTTTATGTAGAAAGAGAGATTGACGAAATCGCGTGACATGCGATCACTGATTTCAAGCAGTGAACAACACTCTGAAGGGAGATATGAAGAATGAGTGATCTGGTAGAATTCTAGCCAGAAGTGCTGGTAATTTACCCCCCCTTTTGGAGCCAATGGAAGCATCAGATTGGTGATCTCAACAGCATAGAGGAAGGTATTATTTTATATATGTTTTTGTCTATTAGAGTTTTATTTTCTCATAATGATGAAAGAAACTGACAAGCTTCATCTTTGTTAGTATTCTTCTTCATTTTCTATTTCCTTTTGGGAGTATTATTCTATGTCTTCAATTTCTTCGAACCCCTTCTCTTTCGTCTACTCCTCTCCTTGAATCTACCTTCACCCTACTGTCTCTTATCTTCAAGAATTTGGCTTGAAACCTTCAACCCTTCTCTTATCTCTACCATCTCTGGAGTCTAAGCTCTTGAACCCCCATACATTCTTGTCTTGTCAAACCCCTGTGGTGACCTTCAACCCTACGCTTTACAACATTGGTGAACTCGATGTGAAGGTCCATGTAAGAGCATTCCAAGATGGGGGATTCTTCGCGAGATACTCTACAACAATTGATATGCATACTGCAACAGACTCAGCAACAAGAAATCCAAATGTTACAATAACAACAAGAAAGGCAAGAGGAAGAGAAGATTGATTCCAAAGCTTTCAAGGCCCTAGAGGAAGTTAGGCGGGAATTAAAACAATTCAATGGTAAACATTTCTCTATTTTTATTTGCTTGTATGTTGAAAAAATGCTCTTCTTTGGTATACCACAACATGCATGGAGTCGCTATTTTACCAAACTAGCCAAGCATGGTCTTTTGTAGCAAGATGTGGATTGAGCTACATTCAAAAAAGCCCTACATGAAGAATTTTTCTTAGAAGACTCTAGCCTAATGATGAAGAAAAGTTTCACTGATTGGGTTGAGAAACTCAACAAAGGTTTAGCTTCAACAGCTTTATACCATGAATTTGAAAGTAAATTCGGACAACTTGATGCTGAAGACCAACAAAGTATGGAAGATCAGAAGATTGAATTATTCCTTAAGGCTGCATATCCCATTCTATAAGAGAAGCTTTCTGATCTCCTAGAAGATGCTACCTCCCAATCACGAGTCAAGACTGCATGGACAGATGTTACTGATGCAGTTAATATGATTGCTCAAAGAGAGTGGATGGGACTAAGATTGGGCTCTACTTCAACTTCAACAACTCCATTGATGGAGCTTGTTCCACCTTCAAAATCCCCTATTCCTTTGACTAATCAACCAACTCTTTCTTCTTCTGTTCCTTCTAAAAAGGATATCATGGATGAACTCATTAAAAGCATGCATGACCTTCATCTGAATCTCACAGAAATTAGTTCCAAGGTGGAAAAGCTGGATGTCAAAGTTGAAGAATGAGGATGTTCATCAACTCAAAGACCCATGAGAAAAGGCTTTAAGATGCATTGTATTTGGTGTGACAGCCAACAACATGACAAGAGGGAATATTCTGCCTTCCGTGAGGTTGAAGCATAGAAGCTCATCTTTTGGAAAGATGGAAAAATTCATGTAGCTAAAACTGGTCTTTCACTAGAGCCAAATTTTGGCAATGGTGGAATGAAGAAAATATTAGAAGATGTAGTTGTAAAAAATGCCTATGTAGCAATTGATGCAGCTACCTATGGGCTGCAAATTGAGCCAACTAAATAAAGTTTGAAAGCATGTAAAGCTAACGTGCAATCTAAAGTATGGATACAAGCACTAGATCAAATGAAACGTGCTAAAGTAGAGAAAGAAGATTTGGCTAACGCCAATCAGTGCATTTGAGGAATAACTAGTTGGAAAGAACCGATAGATTCTTTTTTTGCCTTTGCACATTTGGCTGACGTCAATCATAAAGAAGTCTTGATTGAAGAACTGAGAAGAAGAGAAGATGAACCAGGGCCTTCCTCTTCTGGCCCTCCAAAACGGGTAACTAGAAAAACGCTTGAACAACCAAAGCTTGCTGAAAATATAATCCCAGATCAAGAGATGGAAGATGTACTACAAACAAAGAAGATGGAAGGAAAGAAGAAAGGCAAGCAGCTAGGCTACAAGTTGCAATCTGACTTAGAATCGGCAAAATCGATCTCAAACGAGTCCTGGAAGAAAGAATTCTGGGAAGCAAAATTGAATGCACCTTAGGAGAAATTCTTGGAATTTTCAAACGTGAATTCCATAATGTAATTATTAGTGTAATCAAAGGAAAACACAGTATGTTGGTAATGAAGCTGAAGAAATAGTGCATGCTTTTTTGCAAGTTCTTTGAGTTTTTGTGCAAGATGAAGAGAAGCTGACTCACAAGGAATTCATCTTAAAGCAGTTAAAGAATTAATTGCAACAATTGAAGCTGAAGATAAAGAAAGCATAAATGTAAAAATTAGAGAAGTGAAAGTTGTTCACCTGCGAGAGTGGTATGAGAAGGGGAGTAAAGTCCACTGTAATCAAAAGTTTAGGATAGAAATAGTGCTTTTTTGTAGCAAATAGCTTATTTTAAAATACCTATGATGGGACCTGAAATGGGCCGGCACTAGCTATGGCACTAGTGGACCTCATGCTCATGACAAAGAAACACACCCTCACGGCCTCATGGGCTAGGAGCATCTATTTACTACTAAAGGACGAACTGTCCTAAAGCCTAATCTATGTGTTTATAGTTTTATAGTTTTGTAGTCCAACGTTTCTCTTTCTATAAACTCCATAGAGGGTGAACCCATACACATTGGCCATAAATACCACGATAATCACATACAAGGGAGGTAACCTCTCGGTAGAAACACCACGGCCCCATTGTAGCTCTTCTATATCGCATGGATTGGCCCCTTGATGTGCTGCTCAACATATAAAACAAACAAACAAACTCCACTCTTCATTTTAAAAGTTTCCAGGAGATACCATGTTTCCTTACCAAATAATTCCCCAAGAACCGAACATCTATCCTACGGCTTAGGATGCCTTTCCACACTCAGCGTGGGTCATTGTCATGAAAAACAGGTGCTATGCATCCAGGTTTTTTTTATTTTGATACCATGCTTTATATGCAAATGTAAAGTGGATGATTCTAAAGTGCTCAAACATCATTTTAAAATTAGCAACGTGCTTGTGCACAACTAGACTTTCAATGCTTATTCCCTAATGCGTTGCGACGATGAAAGGATAGCACCGAGATAATACTCGTGCTACTATCCTCTTAATCAAAATAACATAGACTCTGTGTCATGGTATGCATCAGAAAATCAACAACAATCAGTACGCAAACCACACCATTCAAACATCCCAACCCCCTATGTTTAGGTATTGCTTTCGTTGCATAGGTGTAGAGCTTTATTTTTCATGTTTTGATGTAGAAAAAGTAATAAATCACAAACTTTGACAAAGAGATAGGGAAAAATGAGGCTAAACCTCATGCTTTACCACTATCACACATCCACAAACAATCATTATATTTTTCCTTATTTTTCCAATACGTATTTCTATTTTTTTCCTTATTTTTTTATTTTCTTGATTTATTTGGCAATAAAATATGGTATTTTTTGGTTTTTCTTATTCCAATCACTTCAGCATACTATCATTCAATATATCTTCCATATTCCCCCCATGGGAACACCTTTTTCCCACCCGAAACGGAAAAACTACAATTTTGCCACTTAAAAACCGCATTTCGGGTTTACGAGAATTAAATAGAGCATGTAAATCATTGAAAAATCAGAATTTTCTGATACACAGCAATTACTCATAATGCAAACAGCACACAAATAAATTTTCATCCAATAAGAACATAATTATCATTATAAACTATAAAAAATCCTTCATTTTCTTCATAAAAATGGTCATACCGTGTTTTTACGTAACCCGAGACGCCTTGAATGACTGCATAACCAGCAAATGGAGTCTCCATTGCTCTCAATCCACTGCTGTACTTCAATCTTCAGCATCTCCATTAATCTTCATCACCATTTCCTTCATTCTTCCTCTCCAATTCTTCCTTCAAGATGGTACACATGAACAGCCCATAGGGAAGAGAGAGAGGGAGGAGAGAGAAATACTAGAATCTGTTATCTTCATCCGGACAGCCATTGCTCGTGCGAAGACCGGCGATAGAGTCAGCCAAGAGAGAAAATATGCCAGGTAATCTCTGTTGGATGGGGTACTTTCAGCCTCCATCATGATGATGAGGAGAGAGGGCACAATTTTCGGCCGCTGCATTACGTCGCCATGCTCTTCTTCTCTCTCCAGGATTTTTTGCATGAAATTTTGGGGGGAGGGGGTGGGGTTAAAATTCCCAAAGGGCACCCCCCCTTTGGTCCAAGTTGTGGCCACCCTTTCAAATCTTGCTCATCTTGTGGCCTCTTCCTCGTCCGGGCTCCGATTCAAGCTCTAAAAAATCCTGCGCATCTGTCTTAACATCCCACACTGAGTGCAGCTCCTCGCATCCTGTAGGGAAGTTTGAAAAATTATCAAAATTCCACAAGTGTCACTCGGGCGCCTTTTAAAAGCCGTCTTTCACTTGGTGCTTAAAATCGTCCTAGCTGCAACTGCCACCTTCGATGTTAAATATTTTTTTCCTAAATTCTAGATTTTTTGGCAAATTTTAGGCACATCCCAGGCCCCAAAATCCACTCTCATTGGCGACCACGGGATAGGGCGACTCAACCCCGTCGAATCCCGCAACAGATCTGCACAAAACAACCAAAGGAAGCATCAAGCTGATACAAAATAGACACATATTAAAACATAGCACAATGCTCACCCTACTTCCTGACAAAACCAAGGCATGAAATCCACAAGGAGTAGGCCTAGCATAATCTGATAGAAGATCCGAAGCTAGTCACTAATCGACTGCTCCAACATAGCCAAACTAAAAAGAACTATCAAAGAGGTTGCCCTAAGTGGTGGTCTGAACTACCTACCTAACTAAGGACAACACAATCAGGAGCTCCTACTAGGCGAGGACTCCCATAGTCTGATCAAAAAGTATTTTCTTTTAGCACATTTCTTCTTTTAGGTTTTTATTTCTCCATACTCGGGCATGTAAAAAGGAGGGAGGTGAGCATAGTGACCCAAGGAGAACAGGGCATCGGTCTCAGGTCCTATCTTGGTACCCAAGAACCTACCAAGCCCTCGCAAGGCAATACTTAATCCTTTTCTGATACGCACTGTTACTTTCACTTGAATCTTCTTTACTTTCTGCTTTTCGAGCAAGATGCCACCCCTAGGAAGACAAGGCATCGGCCCCGGGTCTGACTCATCCCCAAGAACCTACCAGGCCTTCGCAAGGTGATGATCAACTGCTTATAAATTGTCCTTTCTTTTCTTTTCTATTTTTATAGGGGTTAGAACCCCTTTTTACACACCTTTGTATATATTTATTTCCTTTGAGATATTCAGGATTTTTTCCTCTCAATCATCATCATTTTTCTTCCGACAAGCTTCTCTAACTGCCTCACAACTAAGCAAGAACTCCTAGAATGGCTGCCTAGCAAGCTAGCAGAACAGGCTTACTAGAACTGCCTTCTAAAACAGGTCTTTCGATACCTGGCAATGTCTTTACAAGAGGCAACGACTACTCAAACCTCCCTCAAACATACCTAACCTAAACCTAGGACTTCATGCCTTGGACGTCGGTCCCCAACAAGAAAAGAAAATCCCCTACATGTACACAGATACATATAGCATAAAAACACATTACTCAAAAATGAGAAATATCACCTGGATAGGGCCACGAGAAGCTTCCGAGTAACATAGGCTCCTTCCAAGCTCTTCTTCAAACTTAGCTAGCACAGGACTAAAACAAGAAACCATTAACCACACCTGTACTAAACAGACACATGGCCCTCTTGGCCTAATAAAATAAAGCAGAATAGTACCTACACATCCCTCCCCGAAATAGTACAGATATGCAATAATATGCTCCTTTCCAAGGAGGAAAAATAGGGCTCGCAACCCTAAGCTAAATGCATAAGATTATGACCTATCCCTCTTGCATATATAGCAAGAGGCGTACTCATAACATGTTGTATAATCAACCTATGGATCCAGGATAACAATGGTAGATTGGTCTCGGCTACTCTTTGCATCACCCATATCAACCATCGCCTACCATATAATGCATGCTCTGATAACATTCCCCACAAGCGACCGGGTCCTGTCTCATTATTGATAGCAATATCCAAACTAGGATCACAGTTGAAAAAAATGTATTCTTCATAAGCAAGATTTGCGAGTGAATCTGGAAACTGATTCCAGTAACGTGGAATCAGCTGAAAAGACACTTTATCAAACTCCTCAAGTAGGGTCATCGCAGCTCAATGATACATACAAAGGATGGGATTTCGCACTGTGTATGTCCCATCTAGCTGATTCAGGATCAACTGGGAATCCCTTTTTACTAACAACCATCGAATACCACCTTGCTTGGCAATATGCAGTCCCATAATCAAGGCTTTATACTCCGCCATATTGTTAGTGAATCTTGCCCCGAGATAAGCAGCTAACTTCATTGTATCTCTACGTCGGGGATCTCGAATTACTACTCCAACACTCCCTTTTTTATTAGGGTCCCTGGACACTCCGTCAAAATATAATGTGTATGTCCACAATGGGTTTACATAGCCTGCCATCATGAACTCCTCTATTCGTAATTATGATAGTAAAAAATTAGCATGTTTAGAGGGTGAAGTGATGGCTCCATCCCACCTTCTTCATTAAACTCAACAGGGATACTTGTCAACATTCGCAAGTAGTGATGGCAGAAGACTTTGATTTTCCACACAAAGGTTCCGTCTTCTTTCTCAATCACCTTACATCCTTTGCTCCACCAGATAAGTTTCCCCTTATGGTATCTCTGCTCCAGATATGGGTGCTCCAAACAAGGAATTAACCGCCCATCAACTAACTTTAAGCTCTTTTTCAGGTCTGAAATCAGCCCCAACATGGACCTGCAATGCATTTTTTCGTGTTAGCATACTTAGAAATAATAAGGTTTAATCTTATTAAGATTAACCTCATTTTTAAATTATGCTCCCTGAAGATCACCTAGTAGAGCCATAGACCTATTTTTCCCTATCCTAACAATCTTGTAGGGGCCATCCCATCTAGGTTCTAGCTTCCCTGGAAACAGCTCCCTACGCGCATCGTAATACAGAACTAATTGCCATTTTTTAAAGGTATACTTCTTTGATTTAAGGTTGTGCAACTGCTTCATCCAACGTTTAGCTACCTCTTGGTGTAATAAGCTCTGCAATTTCAACTCATCGAGGTGGGCTATGGTCGTGAAACATTCAAAGAGTGAATCCTCATCTCCCAAAGAGTGGTTAATTGCAAACCGTATGGTTGGCAACTCGATTTCGAGGGGTAATACACACTCTTCTCCATAAATTAATTTAAATGGAGTATGGATGGTAGCTCACTTGAACGTTGTATTGTACACCCATACTGCCATATACAACTTCCTGTCCCAGTCTCGTTTCTTCTCAGAGACTATTTTAGACAAGATATCCACAAGCTGCTTATTAGTACTTTCAACTTGCCAGTTGGCTTGCGGATTATAAGGGGTCATTTTGTTATGCTTGATTTGCCATGCTTCAGTCAGACTTTTGATCACCTTATTCAAAAAATGGGTTCCACGATCGACACTAGTTCCTTCGGTGGATTGAACCGGTAGATAATCCGCTCTAAAAGGAAACTTGCAGTCTCTTTTGCATTGTCCTGCCTCATCGCCCACACTTTTGACCATTTTGTAAAATAATCAGTTGCTACTATAATGTACCTCTTTTGAGTAGTAGACGACGAGGTGATAGGACCCACAAAGTCAATGCCCCACTTCTCAAATGGAAGGATAGCAATGATAGGCGTAAGAAGGCGTTTCCTATTCTCTTTGCTATCATGTCTTTGACAGGTATCACATCTCTTAACATACTCAAAGTAATCTTGGAAGATGGACGGCCACCAATATCCAGCTTTTAAAGCTTTTTGTGCCGTCAACCGTCCAGCGAAGTGCCCTCCACATGCAGAGTCGTGGCACTTTTCCAAGATGAAAGGAACCTCGTCAAGCATCACACATCAGCGATAGATATCATCAACACCCTACCGATATAGTGTTCTTGCAATTAAGGAAAACTTCAAAGCCTGTTGTCTGATTTTCCTCTTTTCTGATTTTGATAAACCAGCTCCAGTCTCTCCTGTTGATAGATAATGCATGATAGCAGTATACCAAGATGGGATAGAAGCTGTATCAATTTTAAACATTTCTTCAATATCACTTCCTTCAACCAAAGTCTCTTTTGGCTCCCCGAAATCCACAAGGCATTCCACAATCCCCTGCAACCTCGGTGGCTTACTCTTGATCTCATAATCGAACTCCTACAAAGTGATTAACCACTTTGCCAGACGATTAGGCAGTTGTAGCTTGTTCATAAGCAATCTAAGACCTTCTGTCTTCGTATAGAAAACTATCTTCTCATAGAGGACGTAGTGCTTGAATTTTTTAGTCGCAAAGACCATCGCCAGGCACAACTTCTCCATGTAGGTGTAGTTAATTTTTTATTTGCCTAATTTTCGACTAGCAAAAGCTATCAGATGATACCACTTTCCCTCCCAGATTTGGGCTAAATAGCTGCTGATACTATGCATGGTGGCTGCTGAAAATATGTAAAATACCTCGCCCCTTTTAGGTGCTTTTAAAACTAATGCTTTTACTAGCTCCTGTTTCACATCCTCGAAAGCTACCTTACAAGGATCGCTCCATACAAATAGACAGCTAAAGGATAATAAGTTCATTAGTGGCAACATCCTTTCTGCCAAGGCATTTATAAACCTCCGATAGTACCCTATCGATGACAGAAAGCTATGCACCTCTTTCGAAGTGCGTGGTGGACTCATAGCGACTATAACCTTGATCTTTTCAGGGTCAGTTGCAATTCATACTGAACTGACCACATGGCCTAGCAATAGCCCATAAGGCACTCCAAAGACACACTTTCGTGGGTTAAGAGTGATACAAAATTGTCTGCAGCGCTCAAAAGCACTTTCTTAAAATAATCAACATCCTTTCCCTTACAGTGGCTTCCCCCAAGTCATCAATAAATACTTTCAATCATCTAGGGAGATGTCACAAAAGGTCTTGTCTGCTGTTCGTTGCCATGATCCAGGTGCATTGCACAAACCAAAGGCCATCACATGGTACGCAAAAGTACCAAAGACAGTAATGAAAGTTGTTTTCAACTTGTCCTCTTCTGCAATTGCCATCTGGTTGTAACCCGCAAAGCAATCCATAAACGAATATATTTCCCTACCTGCTAATTGATCCAAAATCTGGTCAATAAATGGCAACGGGTAGTAATCCTTAACCGTCTACTTATTCAGCTCTCTAAAATCTACATATAGTCGGATTTGATTGTTTTTCTTCTTCCTGATGACAACTCGTGAACACCATTCTGTGTGCTGTACAGGGAAGATTAAACCACATTTCCTTAACTTCTGTAACTCCTCAAACAGCCCGTCCCTCAATTCAAAAGGCATACGCCGCACTTTCTAACGCACAAGATGACTGCCTTCTTTTACAGGAATAGTATGAACAGCCAGGCTGGGAGGAATGTCTCTCAGCTCGTCATAACTCCAAGCAAAGATATCGCGGAATTCTTGAATCAAGGACACATAGTCCTCCCTTTCTGCTAAACTGAGCATGGAACCTAATTTAATTGGCCGCGATGTCGTATTGCTGCGCATTCGAGGTATGTAAACCACCCAAAAGTTGTGCATGAGATTGTTACTTTGTACATACTTAGTTGTTATGTTTGCTCTTTCATTCTATGCCGAAGATGGAGAAGAATAAGTATGCCGAATATGGACTTTGTGAGGAAGTACTAAACTAATTCCAAGAGATGCAAGTCGAAGTACATTGGTGGATATGTTTGCCAAATGTGAGAGCTTGCTTGATGTTTAGCACACCTCAGAATGGTGCAATATAACTAGTAGGAGCATCAAGACAGGCTTGATTGTGAGTGTCATTGTATCACAGTGGACTTGGGCAGCTACTATTTTGCAAAGCTCTAATGTTACATGGGAGTATGGTGTCAATGGCCTTTGTGGTATGCGAGTGAGACGACAATTCAGGTGCTCCTTTTTGGAGTATTTGTCATTGAAATCAAATGGAAGGCATCATCAGTACATACAATTGGTGAGAATGTGTGTGTGAGGTGGGTTCTTTTTGGTGCACATTGTTGTTGTTGGTGTTTGTTTTGCCCACTTCACCAAGATGGATACGCATAGTGGTAGCATGATTCGACTTCTCAGGCAACGGAGAAAGTGAGGGTGAATTTCAATTTGGCAACTATTCTAAAGAAGTGCTTCGTTCTGTGGTAGCTCATTACCATGATGTACATAAAATAATAAATGCTACCGGTTAAATAAAAAGGAGGGAAATCCGAAAAGGGAGGCAAGCTTCAAAAACGAAGATGAGAAAGCTAATCAAAGGGGCATTAAGCCAAGAAAAGGAGGAAGATAAAAAGAAAAGGGAAAAAGCAACGGAGATGGATTACGATGACGAAGGGATGAATTGGGAAGAGGAGGATGGAGAAAAGCTGAGGAGAAGCCGCGCTTTAGGAGGAAAAAGAGCCTAATTTGGAGGGGAGAAAGCGGACGATAGGGGGAGAAAAGGTTGCTTTTGGGGATCGAAAAAAGGGAAGTTCTCTGGATGATGATCAGCAACGAAGAGAGAAGGGAGTGAGGCCTGGCGGAAAACGAAGGCATGAGGAGGCAGTGGAAGAAGGGGAATGAAGGATGCTGTAGCGGAAGGAGATGCAAAAGACTGGAGGCCAACTCTGTTTGGAAGACGAAGACGTTGCTCTGAAGGAGGTGAAGCCGAAGGTGACGAGAGGGGAGGGAAAGAAGTAGTCCAGACTGAAGGGGACTCTGCACCTGGGAAGATGAATCAGGGCGGATGTTGCTGTGATGTCGAACGGAAGAACGCAGCAGAAGAGAAGGATGGTGATGCCGAAAGCCAACGATGAAGCTGCTGTAGTATGAAGGAAGACATAGCAAAAGGTAGCAACAATGATGACGACAAAGCCGAAGGCGAAGACTGAAGCATCGAGGAACGTGCTGAAGGGGTCATCCTGTAGTCGAATTAGAGACCACTCCAATGATAAAGGAGCTATGCAGAAGACGACGGCAAGCCAAAGTGAGAGAAGGCCCTGTCGGAGGCCTCCTTCCTATCGCTTCGTCCAGAAGGCGCTTCACCATTCCTTTATCCAGTAGAAACTCTATGGCATTCCGCTCAATCATAATCATGACAGAGAGAGAAAGAGACGTATTGTTGGCCAGAGCTGATGACCCAGGAGTTCGATCTGGTTACGCAGGTTTACGTGTTTAATGCAAGGTGACCAGAGCATTATAAGGCCCCGTTATAATGTGTGAAGAATAGGTGGTGTGATGAAACGGCAATTTTCTCCTCGGACGAGAGCATACGCAGGACGAATCGTGTCGATGAGGCTGGATCTCCGAGGCGACGGCTTCATATACCCAGAGTGGTCAAAGAATCTTAGGATGGTTTGCACATGGAATCAAAGCTCTACCATGACTGTAAGCCAGTAACATTGCAAATCTCAGTTTCGGTCACTTCTCCTCATATCTCTCCTGTTCTACTTCATATATGTCCGGATGCTTCTATACGTGAGGAAGAAAGCAACGACTTAAGCGGCTGGCAAAATGTTTGTTTGACAAGGACTGTAGTTGATCACATGAGGAGAGTAGCTTTTTATGTACGTGTAAGGTGGTTGCAGCACGATGAATTCGTTTCTCCATCTCTGATTGAAGTTTTTCATGACACATCTTTATCTTCCATGGCTCCAAATATGAACAATGACTACGAATTCAGAAGATATTGATAATCTTGGTGGATAGTAAAGATTCTATTACAGTTCATGCCTCTTGTTTGTAAACTCACTGATGGCAGTTTCCTGCACATTATTAATATCAGAATCCAAGAAGTTCGCAATAATGTTGTATATTGAAATCTGAATTTCTGAACATAAGACTTGAGGTCAAGGATCTCAAAGCCTAAAATCAGTGAACTGAACAGATTTGAATTCACCCTATATTTTGCAAACTTCAAGGCAGAAATATGAATACTATTTGATATCATTTTTCTCAGTCACTTGTTTGATCTTCCATCTTGATATTTATTAAGGTCTTCTGTAGACACGACTCTGCTTTCATAAACCCTTCGACATCTTTGGTGAACCCGACGTGAAAGCGTCGCAGAAATTTCAGGATGGGAGACACTTCAGCCTCTATTTCAGCTTCTTCTACATCTCCAGCTGTGTCTACTTCAGTTCCATCAATGACTACTGAGTCAAGTACTTCAACGGAGGATCTAAAACAGATTTTGCAGAATATGTCCATATATATGCAACTCCAAAATCAGCAAACACAAATGTATATGCAGCAGCAACAACAATTGCATCAACAGCAGTTGTCTCAGCAAAGGCAACTCTATTCGGAGCAGGAGAATGCAAACAGCGCGACTAAGGCTATTGAAGCAGTTGAGAGTGAGAAGAAGCTATTTGACGGGCGTAATGTTTCAGCATATTTGAAGACATATGAGATCAAGATGGGGTTTTTTGGAGTTCCTGCTGGACTTATGAGTAAGTACTTCCTTCGTCTTGTCACACCTGCTTTGAGGACAAAGGTGACTGATTTATTTATTCAAAATACACATTGGCAAGATTTTAAGAAGGCTCTAAAAGAAGAATACTTCCTTGAGGACTTTGGTATGGCTACTCGGCGGTCATTCCGAGAGTGGGTCTACATGCCAAACAAGGGTCTTGCTGCTTCGGAGTTGATTCGAGAATTTGAAGAGAGGTATAGTCAGCTTGATGCTATTGAACAAAGAGCATTGGATGTTGAAAAAGTTGAACTTTTCTTGCAAGCTGCAGATCCTGCTCTTCAAGAAGAACTGGGTGAGCTTCTTGAAGATCGCACGAAGCCTATGGGTCTTAAAACTGATTGGCAGGATGCTCAGGATGCAGTCTCGACTTTGACCAAGAGGAGGATATGGAAGACTCGCCTACAGAATGGTTCCATGACACCTACACCATCATCTGCTCCTATGCCTACTTCTATCCCTGTTATTTCTTCTCCTCCTCAGCCAGTTTCTTGGCCTATGCCAGTGCCTACTGTTTCTACTCCACCTATTCCTTCTGTTCCACGACCGATGCCTACACCTTCTGCTCCAAAACCATTCGCTCCATCAGTGCCTACTTCTATTGATAACATAATCAAAGGTATCACAGATTTGACACTTGAGTCAGTCAAAGCGGAGTTGGTGGGTAAGTTGAAGGAGCAGTTTGCTTCGACTGCGCCTGCTACTTCTTCTAGTGCTCCTATTGCACCTAGGAGTGCTCCTAGTGCTCCTAGGAGAGATCGGAGATGTATTTGGTGTGATAGTACGGAGCATCAGCATTGCAAGGATTGTGACTCTTTCTAGGATGCAAGGAGGCAGAATTTGGTATATTGGGGGCAAGATGGTAAGATTTGGTTGACTGAGACAGGAGCTCCACTTGCTACCAACTTTGGTAAAGGTGGAATGAAGAAGTTAGTGGAGGACATGGCTGCGCGTACTTCTTATGTGACGGCTAGAGGTGATGCTTCTGCATATGGAGTACAGATTGAGAAGGGATCGGAGACTCAGTCTGCACTATGGACTTATGCTATGGAGACTGCAAACAAGGGAAAAATTCAGCAAACTGTTTTGACTAGCACAGGCTCTAGCATCAGATCAGAGACAGGATGGGACTCGCCTGTTGACAGGTATTCTATTTATGCTTATTTGGCTAAATCTCATGGTGCAGATGTATTTGTTGAGGAGAAGCGTAAGAGGGATGAAGAAAATCCAAGTGCAGCTAAGAAGACTAGAGGGGGTGAGTTTGTTACTCCACCTACTGCAGGACCGTCTTCAAGACAGATGGAGGATGCTCAAAAGAGGGAAAAGAGGCAAGAGCCTAGAGAGAGAAAGCAGCCAGGATTCAGATTGATGTCCGACATTGAGACATCTACAGACATGAAGAAAATCTTTAATGATAAGATACTTGGCAGTGAGGTGACTTTCACTATTTCCGAGATTTTGGGCATCTCAAAAAGAGAGTTTCAGGATCAGTTTCAGGAGGTCCTGAAGAGGAAAAGACATGCATTGGCTACCACTGATACACAGGGAGTTTTGATTGGAGAGTTGGATGATGATGATGATGATGATGATGAGGTTATGGTTGAAAATGCTTCTGTTTTGCCGCAGGTAGAGAAGAGGGTTCAGCCTATGCATTATGCTGAAATTGATGAGCCTGTTTTGATACCGCGTAGTCACTTTTCGCGGAGCCATTGGGCTAGGGCAACTACAGAGACGATGGTAAAGGTTGGAGAAAAATAGGTGCCTTATGTTGCATTGGTTGATCATGGTTCAGAGATTAATCTCATTGTTCGTGGAGTTTATGAGAGTAACAGATGGCCTATGGATGTAGAGCATGGGTGGCGTATGAGAGCCGCCAATAACACTGCAGGTGATTTATATGCTGCTTGCCCTAGTGTCAGGGTTTCTATTGGTGATGTAGAGGAGGATTTTCATTTCTTTGTGCAGGATTCATGCTCATATCCTATAATTCTTGGTCAGCCATTCATTACAGAGATGCGCATGGAGACAAAGGTCATGGATGATGGATCTGCTTATGCACGGATTTGCAGTAAAGATGGTATGAGAGCAGTTCAGTTTATGACTATATGTGTGAACCATGTTAGAAACAGGGATACTCTCAGAGATGCACCCTTGCCCACTGTGAGGGATTCGGGTTTTCATTAGGTACCGCCGTTTCTCGAGACGACGGTGGTACAGAGGAGAGGAGATTGGAGTTCTCGCCTCCTGGCAGCGGTGTTTTCTCCTCCGGTTATGTTGGGATTTCAGCAAACAGTTCGATGAGCTATCAGAAGACTTCGAGATTGTCTAGAGCTGCCAGGCAGTATATATGCAGGAAGGAGAAAATTTTGAAAAATGCAGGAATTTTGGAGGATGATGAGCACATAGATGGTATGTATGACAGTGTGATTTGTGCAGATACGATGACAGAGATGGGAGATATGCTGAAAACTGATATGCTGAATTGTCATGGTAATGTATTAGTGCAATCCCTGGACATGTTTTATGAAATTGCAGATTTTATGTTACAGATTGAGTCAGAGGCTGAGGTAACTCAGCAAAGAGTATTGAGTGCTGAAGAAATTCAGCAAACAGAGTTTCTAGCTGGTTATGATCAGCTTTCAGAGAGACAGAGGGCTGAAAATTTTCAGCCAACAGAGTTTACTGCTGAAATATTTCAGCATTCAGAGTTTGGGGCTGTTCCTATGAAGTCCATAGAGTAGAGGGCTGAGAATATTCAGCCATTGGAGTGCAGAATTGCTGATTTACAGCAAGGTTTATGTAATGCAGAAGAGCATAATGAAGCCAGGGTTGACACGAAGTACAAGACTGTGGATAAGAAGGTGGATTTTATAGGCAAGATTATGGAGTATTGTTCTACCACTTCAGAGATACAGAGATTCATTGGAGCTTGTGTGTTTTATATGATTTGGATACCTCATTTTGCACACATAGCAGATTGTTTTTATCAGCTGTTTCGAAAGGGGCATAAACTATTTTGGGATGAGAGCCACACTAGAACCATGCGGAAAATGAGGAAGTTATTGCAAATTTTTTGGAAGATGATGAAAAGATGGTTTGGGCCGTACATAGTCAGACATGTCTTTGATAATGCAACATATGAGCTGACAGAATTGGAAGGGACAGATGATATGGCTGGATATCTTGTTGATCTACCGGAAATGCATAATGAAGAGATTGATATGTTTGTGGATCTTAATAATAATGATCATGGGTAGTTGGCCCATCCGGAGGATGCGCAGGATTAGAGGGGGTGGATGTCGTATTGCTGCGCATTCGAGGTATGTAAACCACCCAAAAGTTGTGCATGAGATTGTTACTTTGTACATACTTAGTTGTTATGTTTGCTCTTTCATTCTATGCCGAAGATGGAGAAGAATAAGTATGCCGAATATGGACTTTGTGAGGAAGTACTAAACTAATTCCAAGAGATGCAAGTCGAAGTACATTGGTGGATATGTTTGCCAAATGTGAGAGCTTGCTTGATGTTTAGCACACCTCAGAATGGTGCAATATAACTAGTAGGAGCATCAAGACAGGCTTGATTGTGAGTGTCATTGTATCACAGTGGACTTGGGCAGCTACTATTTTGCAAAGCTCTAATGTTACATGGGAGTATGGTGTCAATGGCCTTTGTGGTATGCGAGTGAGACGACAATTCAGGTGCTCCTTTTTGGAGTATTTGTCATTGAAATCAAATGGAAGGCATCATCAGTACATACAATTGGTGAGAATGTGTGTGTGAGGTGGGTTCTTTTTTGTGCACATTGTTGTTGTTGGTGTTTGTTTTGCCCACTTCACCAAGATGGATACGCATAGTGGTAGCATGATTCGACTTCTCAGGCAACGGAGAAAGTGAGGGTGAATTTCAATTTGGCAACTATTCTAAAGAAGTGCTTCGTTCTGTGGTAGCTCATTACCATGATGTACATAAAATAATAAATGCTACCGGTTAAATAAAAAGGAGGGAAATCCGAAAAGGGAGGCAAGCTTCAAAAACGAAGATGAGAAAGCTAATCAAAGGGGCATTAAGCCAAGAAAAGGAGGAAGATAAAAAGAAAAGGGAAAAAGCAACGGAGATGGATTACGATGACGAAGGGACGAATTGGGAAGAGGAGGATGGAGAAAAGCTGAGGAGAAGCCGCGCTTTAGGAGGAAAAAGAGCCTAATTTGGAGGGGAGAAAGCGGACGATAGGGGGAGAAAAGGTTGCTTTTGGGGATCGAAAAAAGGGAAGTTCTCTGGATGATGATCAGCAACGAAGAGAGAAGGGAGTGAGGCCTGGCGGAAAACGAAGGCATGAGGAGGCAGTGGAAGAAGGGGAATGAAGGATGCTGTAGCGGAAGGAGATGCAAAAGACTGGAGGCCAACTCTGTTTGGAAGACGAAGACGTTGCTCTGAAGGAGGTGAAGCCGAAGGTGACGAGAGGGGAGGGAAAGAAGTAGTCCAGACTGAAGGGGACTCTGCACCTGGGAAGATGAATCAGGGCGGATGTTGCTGTGATGTCGAACGGAAGAACGCAGCAGAAGAGAAGGATGGTGATGCCGAAAGCCAACGATGAAGCTGCTGTAGTATGAAGGAAGACATAGCAAAAGGTAGCAACAATGATGACGACAAAGCCGAAGGCGAAGACTGAAGCATCGAGGAACGTGCTGAAGGGGTCATCCTGTAGTCGAATTAGAGACCACTCCAATGATAAAGGAGCTATGCAGAAGACGACGGCAAGCCAAAGTGAGAGAAGGCCCTGTCGGAGGCCTCCTTCCTATCGCTTCGTCCAGAAGGCGCTTCACCATTCCTTTATCCAGTAGAAACTCTATGGCATTCCGCTCAATCATAATCATGACAGAGAGAGAAAGAGACGTATTGTTGGCCAGAGCTGATGACCCAGGAGTTCGATCTGGTTACGCAGGTTTACGTGTTTAATGCAAGGTGACCAGAGCATTATAAGGCCCCGTTATAATGTGTGAAGAATAGGTGGTGTGATGAAACGGCAATTTTCTCCTCGGACGAGAGCATACGCAGGACGAATCGTGTCGATGAGGCTGGATCTCCGAGGCGACGGCTTCATATACCCAGAGTGGTCAAAGAATCTTAGGATGGTTTGCACATGGAATCAAAGCTCTACCATGACTGTAAGCCAGTAACATTGCAAATCTCAGTTTCGGTCACTTCTCCTCATATCTCTCCTGTTCTACTTCATATATGTCCGGATGCTTCTATACGTGAGGAAGAAAGCAACGACTTAAGCGGCTGGTAAAATGTTTGTTTGACAAGGACTGTAGTTGATCACATGAGGAGAGTAGCTTTTTATGTACGTGTAAGGTGGTTGCAGCACGATGAATTCGTTTCTCCATCTCTGATTGAAGTTTTTCATGACACATCTTTATCTTCCATGGCTCCAAATATGAACAATGACTACGAATTCAGAAGATATTGATAATCTTGGTGGATAGTAAAGATTCTATTACAGTTCATGCCTCTTGTTTGTAAACTCACTGATGGCAGTTTCTTGCACATTATTAATATCAGAATCCAAGAAGTTCGCAATAATGTTGTATATTGAAATCTGAATTTCTGAACATAAGACTTGAGGTCAAGGATCTCAAAGCCTAAAATCAGTGAACTAAACAGATTTGAATTCACCCTATATTTTGCAAACTTCAAGGTAGAAATATGAATACTATTTGATATCATTTTTCTCAGTCACTTGTTTGATCTTCCATCTTGATATTTATTAAGGTCTTCTGTAGACACGACTCTGCTTTCATAAACCCTTCGACAGCGAATCATTTGGCATGCCAAGGTCTAACTCAATCACATCTGCGTCTCTCATCCTATCTTGCGGCTCCATCAGCTTATTTAGAGTTATCTGATAAATATCCTCTATAGTGTACCCCTCTTTAGATTCATCACTGGATGATGTCTCACTACTAGATGGATCATCTATTGTTTCTAATTTAGTAGAGGATAAAGGAGCTCTCTTACGCTGAGGAGACTCAGGGTAAGCATCGACTATTACTCGATTAGCACCTCTACCTAGAACCACTCGACCGGCGGGTATATCGACTTGACAATCTGTTCGTAAGATCGAAGACCTACCTAGCAAGACTCGATAGCTAGGACGTCTGCAAATCTCATTACCCTGAAGTCCAAGAAGCATTCTACACTTGCAACTATAACATGGACTTTAGTAACGCAACCTTCTGGTTGCCTTAGACTACCATCAGCCATTCTAAGAAGGGTGGAGCCATCTTTTTGGATGCCTAGACCCAACCTCTCCATCAACTCTGAACTCATGATATTGATGGAGGACCCAGTGTCTATGATAGTATGCTCCACTAATATTCCATCCACGTATGCTGGAACCCTAGGGAAATTCTTTTCAGCATGATCAAACCAATCTTCCCCTACTAGTGCTATGCCCAAAGGTTCTACAATATACCCAATACGCAGGATCTTCTTGAATTCCTTGCGAACTCCTATGTAACGTGTCCACTTGTATCTTTAGAACACGTCTTAGCAATCCATTGGAAAGGATGTCTAGAAGCTCCGCCCGGCACTCCCATGGAATGTTACGGGGTTTGTGATCTAGGTCTTTCCACGTCTGCCACCTAACGGAAGTATTCCGGCTATTCCCACTTAGGATCGACCTAAATTAGGGTTTTCCTTATTGGTCATTTCCTAATGGCAACTAGCGTCGAACCCAAGTGAACTACTTTATGCAGAAACGGCAGGTCCAAAGCCAATTCACGCTGCACTTGGTTCAAGGAGAATGGGAAACGAGAGGGATGTAAAGCTCAACCTCTCTGCCATAAGGCATTGTCCCATTCCGTTCCCCTAAAATAGCGTAAATCGGGTTCAATCATAACTCTAGGTCAATGCTTTTGTTGTTCGTGTTCTTTGATGATCTTCCTGCTATCCATGGTGATTTGAGAAAAGTTCTCGGCTAATCGGGACCACCCATCCGTAGAACGGACCTATGGCCCATCCTCCGCACTTTCCTTGGGTTGTTTTAGTTATTTAATTACCTAACACATTAGTTGGACATGCAACAATCAGCTTCTTTAATTAACTTGTTAGGCACTAGTTCTTTCACGTAATCTTATCACTTGACATAGAAAAACAATATCAGACAATTTTCTTATTAACAGGTTATCATATTTATCTTTGAAATACAAAGAGTACAGCACGTAGGCTTATCCACAATCTGCCCGAACGCTATCCAGCAATCCACAGGGATCACTAATCCATGTTTCCGCCTGTATACTAGTATGCCGGCCTCAAAATCCAATCTCGAGTCACGTTAGCCTCTTGTGCAAGGCCCGGAAGGTGAGGGATTTATGACCAAATCCCCCTCTAGCACCCAAGCGTCCTCCTGCTCCAAGTAGCGCTCAGCGGAGAGACCTCTCGCGGCGGGTTCGGTCCACTTGCCCGACGCGGTTAACCCCCTTGGTTAGGGTCAAAGGCAGGCAGTCGAGGGTAACTGAAGCTGCCTCTCCCTTCAGGCCTTCAACCTGAAGTATGGATATCCATTTATCTTTTAATTCATTGATCAAACAAAGCCAAACAACGCTCTAAAATCTGTAGCAAGCACAAACATTTCCATTGATCGTTTTTGTTGACAAACTGCTAAGGAATGAATCCTTCCTTTCAAATGTGTCCAGCACTCGATCCGGGATGACTTGCAACTTGGCAAGATCCCCTGTATCCTGGGTTAGGGCATACCCTATTAACCCGACTTGGTCAAACCTTAAGTTCATCGATTATTTCAGTTTATCGGCTGGTCTTTAGTTTCCAATCAATCTTCTTTACTCAAGAAAGATACTAAATTAGGATGATTACTTATTCTCTTGTACGATAACTTGCGTAAGGACCTACCAACCTCATTGGGAGAATTTGGCCATTCCCTTGTGATTCAATCAGAAGATCATATGACTCCGCACTTGCTATGCAAGTGTCGGATCGAACTATGAGATTTATTCTAGTCATTGAATGGTGGAGTCACGAAATAATCTGTTCTTGATTACGATAGGCTGACGTCGTCAATCCTAGAGTTCCAAGTTCCATCTCGTAAGATTCTTGGGGATAACTTTCCAATTACATATCACTGCCCCTACATTTAGTGAATGTGGGCAAGTATTTAAGGTATAGGAGTTTCAGTTTTAGCAATACTTACGATTAGGTCACGTATTAATTTCCTAGTGAATTTCTTGGAATTTAACTCATTCTAAACGAGTACTCTGGGGTCTAGGTGTTTTAGGTTTATGCCAATTTGTTTAACTCTAGAATATAATTACGTGATCATTTTCAAATGACTCGTTGTCCATGCGTAAATTGATTTTTCAACTCTAACTTATCGATTTGAGGTCCAGGCATAGGTTAGGTTAATTCCAACTAATCTTCCTATAACTTTGCGAATAAAAATTCATGCTAAACAAGCAACCTTTTACTTGATATTTTATGCAGTTGACAAACGATAATTTTCTAGAGTTATGCATCGTAAGAATCATTTCATGCCTTGCACTTTCCATGATGATTCATTGGGAAGAGGATATGGGTTAATAGTGTGATATGCAGTTTTATACTTCTAGGCTTAAATGAAGTATACTATTTTAATGGATATTAATCTAACTTTTAATCCATTTCAATGCATAAAGCCATTTGCTAGAAATGCATTCATGCTTCCTTTATTTTGCATGTTTTATTGAAAGTATTAATGACTAAGTTCCTTTATCTTGAGCATTTAGGACAAAAATATATCCTATTTCTAACAATTAACCTTGCATGATTGGATTACAACAAGGAAAACTTGGGCTTGGGGTGAGATGTCCATGTGGATGCTAAGAGACGATGCTCCTACCGCTACGCCTTGGGCTTTCTTAGGAGACATTGCGAGTATAGCCTTTCCGTATCATCGATGCTGCTTTGCGAATTTCCTTCTTAAGTTCCACCATCCTTTACAAGTTCTTTTGCTTCCCTTCATGGAGACTCTTTGAAGGGATGTGTGTGTGGAGGAGGGAAGAACCACAGAAAGGGGTCAAAAATCCGGGAAGGGGGTATTGTGAAAATCCTCCGTGAGTAGGGCTCGTTTTTACACGGGAAAAAGGGCTAAGGGGGGGGGGCTTAGGAGGAATTTATAGAAAAAAAAAACTATAAATTAAAATATTTTTGAGGGGGTGGGAAAAGGGCCTAAGGGGGGTTCAAGGGGGAAAATTCGAGGAGGGGAAAGAAAAAGGGTTAAGGGGGAAAAGGGGGCTTATGAGGCCACTTAGAAACTTCCCCCCAGGAAGCTTCTAAAGCTTCAACGCCACGTGGGAGGGGGAAAGCAAACAACGCCAGTCGATGGTGTTACGATGGCCAGGGGGCAGGTCTGTGATGGTAGAGGGCGTCGAGGGCCTGGTATTCGGCGGCAGTCAGTGCCTCATCTCTTCCTTCCTCACAGCGTCTATGGCGAATTCTCTCCTCATAAATCAAGAGGCGGCAGCACCTCCCCTACCTCACAATGCCCAACATTGATTTATATAAGGGGAGGGAGAGGTTCCTCGCTCCCCTACGCGGTAGCATGCATGGCCTTGGCTCATTCATAAGCCCCAGCGTCCACTGCTTATTCAACATGACTTCCCTCCCTCTCCTCCAGCGCGACATCGGCTGGGAGAGGAGGGGATAATTAATTTAAGAAAAAATATCCCATTATCCGTTTGGCCATATTACATTATCTCCCTCTTGGAGGAATCGAGATGTCCTCATCTCGAGATAAACTAGGGATATTGATGGTTGAGAGTGCTTTCATCTATCCAAGTGGCATCTTCTTCGGGATAATCTTTCCACTGGACGAGGCATCCTTTCAAAGTTCTGGATCTCAGTTGTCTCTCCCTAACATCCAATATCCTATCAGGCCTTAGTTCAAGGACTCCTTGTCTAGGCATTACAATTTGTTGGTCATCAAGTACATGGTTAGGATTAGGTACATACTTCTTCAATAGGCTGATATGGAATACATTGTGAACCTTTAGGTTCTCAGGGAGTTGCAATTTATAAGCATTAGGTCCTAGGCATTTTAGGATTTTGCATGGTCCACAATACCTTGGACTTAGCTTCTTGCAATCTCCTAAGGATAGGGAACTCTTCTTAGGACGTACGCGAATGAAGACCATGTCTCCATCTTCAAAGACTCTATCTTGACGCTTTAAATCCACGTATGCCTTCTGTCTATCCTTGGCAGCTTGGATGTCATGTCTTATTGACTTTATTTGGTCATCCATCTCTTTCAACATGTGCTTTGAACCTTCAACCCTTAAGGTTGGATCTGAGAAGTTTAGGGGACTTCGACAATCATGACTATACAATGCTTGGAAAGGGGTCATCTGAATGCTTTGTTGGTAAGAAGCATTGTAGGTAAATTCAACCAAAGGCAAGTATTGAATCCACCTCTTCGGCTCACGACAGTAGTATGCCCTAAGCATATCCTCGATGACTTGATTTACTCACTCTGTTTGGCCATCCGTTTGGGGATGGTAAGCCGTGTTAAAGCAGAGTTGAGTCCCAATAGCTTCAAAGATAGCTCTCCAGAAGTGTAATGTGAAGAGAGAATCACGATCACTAATGATTCTTCTGGGTAACCCATGTAGCTTGAATATCTGCTTGATAAACAATCTTGCAATGTTTGAGGCTTTATAGTTTGTCTTTACTGGAATAAGGTGCAACCTTAGTAAGCATGTCAACCACAACCATGATGGAGTTGTATCCTCCTTGAACTTGGGGTAGGCCTACAACAAAATTCATACTAATGAATTCCCATTTCATTTGGGAAATGTCAAGCGGTTGCAGCTTCCCTGGCATCTTGACATGCTTGGCTTTGATACGTTGACAAGACAAACACTTGGTGACATATTTGAGAACCTCACCTTTAAGCCTCTCCCAATGATAGCTCTTCCTAACTGCATTAAGAGTCTTGGCATAGCCAGGATGTCCTGAGAAAGGAGAATCATGAGCTTTCCACAATATCTTCTGCTTAAGTGATTGACTTGCTGGTACACATAGTCTGGTTCTATAGTAGACAAGTCCATTATTAATAGAAAATTCATGATACTTAGCCTGCAACTTTTGGTTCTGATCTTTGATAGAGATCTCCCTTAGCATTGTTTGATAGGCCGGTTCATGACATGCATACTCTCTAGCTAACTCAAGTATAGGGTTGTTTGGCATAGATACTTTTGTAGCTAGAGATCTGGCTATTGATGGATTCTGCAAGATTAGGGAATTAAGGAATGCCTTGTGACTAAGTGCATCGGCAACTACATTCTCTTTTCCTGGTCGGTACTTGATTTCAAAGTCATATTCCTCCAGTACTTCAATCCACCGACGTTGCCTCATGTTGAGCTCGTTCTGGGTAAAGATCCATTTGAGACTCTTATAGTCAGTTATTAGTGTAAACTTGTTACCCAACAGGTAGTGTCTCCAAATCTTTAGAGCGTGGATGACAGCTAGCAATTCCAAATCATGTGTAGCATAATTCTTCTCATGACTCTTTAATTTCCTTGAAGAGTATGCTATAGGATGACCTTCCTACATGAGCACACATCCCAAGGCAAGTGTGCTAGCATCAGTTACTACCTCGAACTCCTTATTGAGGTTGAAAAGTTTTAGGATAGGTGCTGATACCAAACTTTGCTTCAATCTGTCAAAGCTATTTTGTTCAGGAGTTGACCATGCAATGGAAGTTTGCTTCTTTAGTAAGTCCGTCAGGGGTGCTGCAATCAAAGCATAGTTTTTTATGAAGACCCTATACCATCCTGTCAATCCAAGAAAGCTGCGTATTTCTTTGACAGATGTTGGTATGGGCCATTCTAGCACATCTTTGACCTTGGCTGGGTCCACTGAGATTCCTTCTGCTGATACTATGAATCCCAGATATTCAATTTGACGCTTGAAGAATGCACACTTCTTCATTTTAGCATACAGCTTATGTGCCCTCATTGTCTTAAGGACAATCGGAAGTTGGGGTTCATGATCTTCTTCCTATTTAGAATAGACTAAAGTATCGTCGAAGAAGACAAGCACGAAATCATCAAGATATGGCCTAAAGATATCCTGCATTAACCTGTTGAAGGTAGCGGGTGCATTCGTAAGTTGGAATGACATAACTAGAAACTCAAAGTGTCCATATCTTGTATTGAAGGCCGTCTTGGGGTTATCTTCTTCCTTGATTCTTATCTAATAGTAACTTGACCTAAGGTCAATCTTGAAGAAGATCTTTGCACCTTGAAGACGGTCAAGAAGCTCATCTATTCTAGGAATAGGGTACTTATTCTTGACCGTTGATTGATTCATTCCTTGGTAATCAATACATAGTCGAAGTGTTCCATCTTTCTTTTTCTGGAATAGTACTGGAGCTCCCCATGGTGAACTACTAGGCCGGATGTAGCCCTGATCTAATAGTTGCTTGAGTTGTTCTTTCAGCTCAATTGCTTCTGGTATGGAAATTCTATAAGGTCTCTTTGCAATTGGTGTAGCTCCTGGTACTAACTTAATCTCATGATCCACTTCTCTTTGAGGTGGGAGTTTAGTCAACTCTTCAGGGAATACGTCCGCATATTCCTTTAGCCAAGAAGGTCCTTCACTAGACTCTTGCTTCTAATCTAACTTGTTGAGCTTAATTAAGTAGATAGGTAATCCTTTTCTGACTCCTTTTATGATCCGAGATACTTTGGCCAATTGGATTCTCGGCACTCCAGCCTCACCTTGAGTTGTGACTAATTCCCTTTTAGAATTTCGAAAGGAAACTTGGCCATTTCCACAATGAATATGGGCGTCATTAGGCTTAAGCCAATCCATTCGGAGTAGACACTCATGGATACCTAGATTCATGACTCTGAATTTAATTGAAGTCTTCTTTCCTCCCAGAAAGAATTCCACCTTAGCAGTTTGCTTGGTATAAGTAACCTCACGACCATTTGCCAATTCCACAAGCAAGGTAGGTGCTTCTACTGTGGCCATTCCTAATCTTTTTGCACATGCTAATGAGATAAAGGAATGTGTATTGCCACAATCAATCAAGGTCTTGAAACTTTTACCTTGATAGTCTGACTGTGTTTGAATCATCGAGAATTGGCAATTCGGCCCTCTCTTGTGTAAAGCGGCATGGACTGTCGCCCTTTTAAATTTTGCTTCCACAGTCGGATCTTCTTCTTCGCACATTTGCCTATTGGCAATGCAAGCGGTTCTTCCTCTTCCTCGGGTAGCAGCTCCTTGACCACGGCCCGTCCCTTGGAAAGGTGCTTGGCGATGTCCTCCACCAAGCTTCGGACATTGCCTCTTGAAATGTCCGGCCTCATTGCAGTGGAAACAACGGAGGTTTCGGCCATTGCTTTGAGTAGGAACAAAATTGTTGACATTATTAGTCCTGGCTTTCTTTCTTTGTCCCTAATTATGACCTTGAACTCTCTTCATCTGAGGTTTGAATGCTCCTCTATTCGGGTCATTATAAGACCAAGCTTTGTTACCCCTTGGTCTAGCCTGCACCTCCTAAATTATTGGTGCAGCTTGAATGAGTACGTCCTGAAGATCTGATGGACGCATAGATTCAAGACGGGTATTTACTGGTGGATTTAATCAGCACAAAATTTGGACACCTGCTGTGTCATGTCCATTTGTGGTGCATACTTAAGAAGTGAGACAAATTTAGAATAGTATGCGTCAAGCGTGAGCCCCAGCTATTTTACCTCGTAAAACTCATTCATTTTCTACATGCGATATGCAGGTGGTAAGTATCTTCCCTGCACAGCTTTCTTCAGCTTCTCCCAGGTAACGGATCCCTCCGTGATCCCTTGATCCCTGCACCATTGCTTCCACCAAAGCCTAGCTTTGCCGGTGAGCTTCAGCTTGGTGAGCATAGCCTGATTGCTGGGTGCAGTACCGGCTGCTTCAAAGTAATCCTCCATGGATTCAATCCAAATTTCAGCATTAGCTTGGACGGACCTGCCTCTCCCGTCAAACTTGGGCGGCTTGATCTGCTTGAGATGAAACTTCTTCTCCTGGATTACAGCAGTACTTGATGTAGGAGGCGAACTAGGAACCTGTACCTGGGGTTGTGCCTGGTTAAAGGTTTCTTAACGTCATTATACGATAAACGTTATTGATTTATATTACATCTTCAATTCCGCTATCACCCAGGCAATCTAATCACTTAACTTTTTATCAACTCTAATGTACAATCAAACATTGAAAAAAAGAAATCTTATTTGTATTTATATGGGCATAACCCTTTCGGAATACAACATTTCTTGTGATGATAAGCCAACTGTTACATTTAGTTTGGGGAGAACAACGTTGTATTACATTTATCTACAAGAACTGTATAATATATGGTTTTGGGTCATGGATCTTTAAGAATCGGTAAATCATTAGAAGTTCAGGGTATCCTTTCCTTTGGAACCCATTTTTTTCATGGCGCCCTAACACTTTAATCCTGCTGGCAGGGATTACATGGGTTAGTTCCTCATATACATATGATTTCATCTCAACCCTCCGACCTCAAATATGTAAAGTTGAGTTTACGTTAGCTTCCACAAAATTGAACAGCTTCACGACTTTCAGGTCTTCCAACCACTTGATCCTCTTTAGGTTGGTTTGTAGATAAGCAAACTGGTGGGTGGCTATATAGTAGATTCTTGAGGCACCTGTCCATCTTCGTTCCATGTACAAAGGTGATGGATTATAGATTTGCTCCAGGATGTTCATCATCTCAACCCTTTGTCGATAATGCAGAGAATGCATTGCAGTCATAAACATGACTCGAAATACTAAGAACTTGTTCCACGCTTCGTAATTCTGCAACACAGCATTGGAAGTAAGGAAATGTTTGGAACAGCAATATTTGCTTTACTTTATCTTAATAAGATTTCATAAAAACAATTCAGTTGTTGGTTGGCTCTAATAACAAATGTAACGTGTCCACTTGTATCTTCAGGACATCTCTTAGCAGTCCATCAGAAAGGATGTCTAGAAGCTCTGCCTGGCACTCCCATGGAATGTTACGAGATTTGCGATCTAGGGCTTTCCGCGTTTGCCATGTAGCGGAAGTATTCCGGCCATTCCCACTTAGGATCGACTTGAATTAGGGTTTTCCTTATTGGTCATTTCCTAACGGCAACTAGCGTCGGACCCAAGCGAACTACTTTACACTGAAATGCCAGGTCCGAAGCGGATTCACACTCCACTTGGTTCAAGGAGAATGGGAAACGAGAGGGATGCAAAGCTCAACCTCTCTGCCATAAGGCATAGTCCCATTCCATTCCCCTAAAACAGTGTAAATCAGGTTCAATCATAACCCTAGGCCAACGCTTTTTTTGTTCGTGTTCTTTGACGATCTTCCTGCTGTCCATCGTGATTTGAGAAAAGTTCCCTGCCAACTGGGACCACCCATCTGTAGGACGGACCTATGGCCCATCCTCTGCACTTTCCTCGAGTTGTTTTAGTTATTTAATTACCTAACACATTAGTTGGACATGTAACAATCAGCTTCTTTAACTAACCCGTTAGGCACTGGTTCTTTCACGTAATCTTATCACTTGACATAGAAAAACAATATCAGAAAATTTCCTTATTAACAAGTTATCATATTTATCTTTGAAATACAAAGAGTCCAGCTCGAAGGCTTATCCACAATTCGCCCGAAGGCCATCTAGCAATCCACAGGGATCACTAATCCAAGTTTCCACTTGTAGACTAGTATGCGGGCCTCGAGATCCAATCTCGAGTCACGTTAGCCTCTTGTGCAAGGCCCGGAAGGTGAGGGATTTACGGCCAAAGCCCCCTCTGGCACCCAAGCATCCTCCTGCTCCAAGTAGTGCTCAACGGAGAGACCTCTCACGGCGGGTTCGGTCCACTTGCCCGGCGTGGTTAACAATCCCCTTGGTAAAGGTCAAGCAGGTAGTCGGGGGTAACTGAAGCTGCCTCTCCCTTCAGGCCTTCAACTTGAAGTATAATTATCAATTTATCTTTTAATTCATTGATCAAACAAAGCCAAATAGTGCTCTAAAATCTGTAGCAAGCACAAACATTTCCACTGATCATTTTTGTTGACAATCTGCTAAGGAATGAATCCTTCCTTTCGAATGCGTCCAGCACTCGATCCGGGATGACTTGCAACTTGGCAAGATCCCCTATATCTTAGGTTAGGGCATACCCTATTAACCAGACTTGATCAAACCTTAAGTTCATCGATTATTTCAATTTATCGGTTAGTCTTTAGTTTCCAATCAATCTTCTTTACTCAAGAAAGATACTAAATTAGGATGATTACTCATTCTCTTGCAAGATAACTTGCGTAAGGACCTGCCAACCTCATTGCTAGAATTTGGCCATTCCCTTGTGATTCAATCACAAGACCATATGACTCTGCACTTGCTGTGCAAGTGTCGCATCAAACTATGAGATTTATTCTACTCATTAAACAGAGTCACGAAACAATCTGTTCCTGATTACATTAGGCTGATGTCGTCAGTCCTAGAGTTCGAAGTTCCATCTCGTAAGATTCTTGGGGACAAACCCTAGTTCACTTTCCAATTACATTTCACTGTCCCTACATTCAGTGAATGTGCGCAAGTATTTAAGGTATAGGAGTTTCAATTTTAGCAATACATATGACTAGGTCACGTATTAATTTCCTAGTGAATTTCTTGGAATTTAACTCATTCTAAATGAGTGCTCCGCGGTCTAGGTGTTTTAGGTTTATGCCAATTTGTTTAACTCTAGAATATAATTATGTGATCATTTTCACATGACTCGTTGTCTATGCGTAAATTGATTTTTCAACCCTAACTTATCGATTTGAGGTCAAGCTAATTCCAACTAATCTTCCTATAACTTTGCAAACAAAAATTCATGCTAAACAAGCAACCTTTTACTTGATAATTGATGCAATTGACAAACGATAATTTTCTAGAGTTATGCATCGTAAGAATCATTTCATGCCTTGCACTTTCCATGATGATTCATTGCGAAGAAGATATGGGTTAATAGTGCGATATGCAGTTTTATACTTCTAGGCTTAAATGAAGTATACTATTTTAATGGACATTACTCTAATTTTTAATTCATTTCAATGCATAAAGCCATTTGCTAGAAATGCATTCATGCTTCCTTTATTTTGCATGTTTTATTGAAAGTATTAATGACTAAGTTCCTTCGTCGTGAGCATTTAGGATAAAAATATATCCTATTTCTAACAATTAACCTTGCATGATTGGATTACAACAATATCAAATAAAAATTAGGAAGGAAAACTTGGGCTTGGGGTGAGATGTCCATGTGGATGCCAAGAGATGATCCTCCTGCGGCTACGCCTTGGGCTTTCTTAGGAGGTATTGCGAGTACAGCCTTTCCGTCGTTGATGTTGCTTTGCGAATTTCCTTCTTAAGTTCAATCATCCTTTATAAGTTCTTTTGCTTCCCTTCATGGAGACTCTTTGAAGGGATGTGTGTGTGGAGGAGGGAAGAACCACGGAAAGGGGTCAAAAATCTAGGAAGGGGGTATTGTGAAAATCCTTCGTGAGTAGGGCTCGTTTTTACACGGGAAAAAGGGATAGGGGGGGGCTTAGGAGGAATTTATAGAAAAAAAAAACTATAAGATAAAAGCTTTTTGAGGGGGTGGGAAAAGGGCCTAAGGGGGGTTCAAGGGGGGAAATTCAAGGAGGGGAAAGAAAAAGGGTTAAGGGGGAAAAGGGGGCTTATGAGGCCCCATAGAAGCTTCCCCCCAGGAAGCTTCTGAAGCTTCAATGCCACGTGGGAGGGGGAAAGTAAAAAATGCTGGTCGATGGCATTACGATGGCCGCGGGGCGGGTCTGTGACAGCAGAGGGCATCAAGGGCCTGGTATTCGGCGGCAGTCAACGCCTCATCTCTCCCTTCCTCATAGCATCTATGGCGAATTCTCTCCTCGCAGATCAGCAGGCAGTACTACCTCCCCTACCTCATGATGCCCAACAGTTATTTATATAGGGGGAGGGAGAGGTTCCTCCCTCCCCTATGTGGTAGCATGCATAGTGTGGCTCATTCATGAGCCCCAACATGCTACTTATTCAGCATGAATTTCCTCCCTCTCCTCCAGCACAAAGTCGGTTGGGGGAGAAGGAGGGGATAATTAATTTAAGAAAAAAAAATTCCCTTATCCATTTGGCCATATTACATCCTGAAGATAATTTAATCAATTGTAAGAGGTTTACATCTGGTTTAACTTCGCAAAGAGAACTTGCTAAATGAAAATCATGGTAGGTAGCCAAAGCTCTCTTTTCTCGCCAAACCATCCTTTCTTTTGGTCTCCGGACCGGCTTTGGTGCTTCTTTTTAGCTCTTGCCTTCTTTTTTAGCTCTTTCCTTCTTTATTGGCACTTCCTCATCCTTCTTAGGATCACTTTTTTTGTCAACAGGCCTTAGAGGTCCACCTTCCACGCCAGGATTTAGGACTTGTGTCCCCTTGCTTAGGGTTTCCCTTGACCAATTTTGCACTATTTTTATCACCCTCTTTAGCCTTTTGCCCTCTTGTCACGGCTCATAGGTTAGAGGTTTCAGCACCATTGACGCATACAGCCTCGATAAGGCTGACTCCATTGCCTTGTGGCACCTCCTCTATAGTGGTCTTTCCCCTTTGCAAGATTTATCTTGGTCCATCATTTTGCTGGAGGTTATTACCTTGCGCTCTATGATTAACTGGACATGGCTGTTTATTCCCTTGTTGGAGGGAACTAATCTTACTCCAACAGGTAGCGGCTAAGTGGCCCGACTTCCCACAAGCATCACATTTAACATTTGGACAGTTTCTAGGGAAATGTTGTCCACCACACCACTTACAGCTAAATCTTGAGGGCCCACCCTCTTCAGGGCATCGACTCCCTATCCGGTTCTGCTGCTTCTTCAGAAAATTGGCGTCAACAGCTATCTACTGATACTATTAAGAAATCATGTCGTAGTAGTGCTTCATCATATCCTTAGCTTTGCCAAGGACATTAGATGCACTCGACTCGTAGCCTTGACCATCTATCAGTTGTTCCATTGGCCTAACAATGTGATTGGGCATTAGTTGTTGACTCACAGGAACAACATGAGGGTTCGAAACTTGGCCTCCAACACTTGGTGGAGCCAACTGACTAGCCGTAGGCATAGTCACACTGGGAGGAGCTGGTAGCAAAGGTACGTTTTGAACCATGCTTCCTCTCCCATTAGGGTTATTTATAGGCATCCCTTGACCTCCATTTATCAATGGTAAATTGCCTCCAAGTACTAGGCTCGCACTTAGATTTATTCGAGAGGAGTAGGCCGTTTGTAATAGTGACTCTACTCCTTCTGCCTGCGTGATGGTGGTGTCTATATCAGCCAAAGCCACATTGTTCTATTGTACCTGAATATTGAAGTCCAATCCATGCAAGAAAGCAATTGGGCAGTCGGCGGAATGGGAATGTAAGTTTGTAACTTACGAAACACTTCCTTAAGCTTCTTGGCATCGGCTTTCACAATCTCATGGGGGTCTTGGTGTGTTACATTCAAAACACGCAACCAGTATTGGCCACCTCTTTCAGGGGCATATTCTCCTCAGAAAGCTGCATAAAATTGGTCAATTGTAGTGATGGTTCCAGTCTCTATGCTATGACACCATACTACAGCCCTTCCTTTTAATGTCATGTTAAAGAACATCATAAGATGTCCCTTATCTTGGATACAGTAATTAAACAACAATCTTTGAAATTCACAAATGTGAAACTCCGCATCTTCTTCGGCTAACCCATTAAAAATGGGCAAAGGCACTCCTAAAGCTGGTAGATCCGACATCCCTGCAGGAACTGCAATGGGTTGTGCCATGATGACAATCAAATTGACAATGGGAGTTTGAACTGATGGGATTACACCCCCACTTGAAGTGGGTTGACTTGGTGAAAGAGAGGAAGAACTTACGCATCCTCATACACCTAAAGGACTATGTGCAGCAGTTGGGTTACTAAGACCAGTTCCTCTTATGTGTATCGGGCTACTCCTTTGAGGAGAATAGCGACTTACAATCTCCAACCGCCGCCTAGCCCTCTTAGCACGTTCTACTTTTTTTATTTTGTCTTGACGGTCCTTATCAGAGAACATGAACCAACTTTTTGGTCCCTAAAAACCCTAGATTCGAGAACAACCACTTGTTGGCGCGGCTTCCGATAGACGCACCACTAATGGGACCTGAAATGGGCCGGCACTAGCTATGGCACAAACTGGACCTTATGCTCATGACAGACAAACATACCCTCATGGCCTCGCGGGCCAGGAGCGTCTATTTACTGCTAAAGGAAGAACTGTCCTAAAGCCTAATCTATGCGTTTATAGTTTTACAGTTTTGTAGTCCAATGTTTCCCTTTCTATAAACTCCACAGAGGGAGAACCCATATACATTGGACATAAATACCACAATAATCACATAGAAGGGAGGCAACCTCTGGGTAGAAACACCACGGCCCCACTGCAGCTCTCCTACATCGCAGGAATCGGCCCCTTGATGTGCTGCTCAACATATAAAACAAACGAACAAACTCCACTCTTCATTTTAAAAGTTTATAAGAGATACCATGTTTCCTTACCAAATAATTTCCCAAGAACTGAACGTCTATCCTACGGCTTAGGATGCCTTTCCACACTCAGCGTGGGTCATTGTCATTGAAAACAGATGCTATGCATCCAGGTTTTTTTAATTCTGATACCATGCTTTACATGCACATGCAAAGCGGATGATTCTAAAGTGCTCTAACATCATTTTAAAATCAGCAACGTGCTTGTGCATAACCAGGCTTTCAATGCTTATTCCCTAACACGTTGCGGCGATGAAAGGATAGCACGGAGATAACACTTGTGCTACTATCCTCTTAATCAAAATAACACGGACTCTATATCATGGTATGCATCAGAAAATCAGCAACAATCAGCACGCAAACCACACCATTCAAACATCCCAACCCCCTACGTTTAGGTATTGCTTTCGTTGCATAGGTATAGAGCTTTATTTTGTCATGTTTTGTTGTAGAAAAAGCAATAAATCACAAACTTTGACAAAGAGATAGGGAAAACTAAACCTCATACTTTACCACTACCACACATCCACAAACAATCATTATATTTTTCCTTATTTTTCCAAGACGTATTTTCATTTTTTCCCTTATTTTCTCCATTTTTCTTAATTTATTTGGCAATAAAATATGCTATTTTCTAGTTTTTCTTATTCCAATCACTTCAACATGCTATCATTCAATTTATCTTTCATATTCCCCCCATGGGAACACCTTTTTCCCACCCTAAATGGAAAAACTACTATTTTTCCACTTAAAAACCGCATTTCGGGTTTATGGGAATTAAATAGAGCATGTAAATCATTAAAAAATCAGAATTTTCTTATGCGACAGTAATTACTCATAATGCAAATAGCACACAAACAAATTTTCATCCAATAAGAACATAATTATCATCATAAACTATCAAAAGTCCTTCATTTTCTTCATAAAAATGGTCATACCGTGTTTTTACGTAACCCAAGACGCCTTGAATGACTGCATAACCAGCAAAAATGGAGCCTCCATTGCTCTCAATCCACTGCTGTACTTCAATCTTCAGCATCTCCATCAATCTTCATCACCATTTCCTTCATTCTCCCTCCCTAATTCTTCCTTCAAGATGGTACATATGAGCAGCCCATAGGGAAGAGAGAGGGAGGAGAGAGAAATACTAAAATCTATTCTCTTCATCCGAATAGCCATTCCTCGTGCGAAGACCCCGCGATTGAGTTAGCCAAGATAGAAAAGATGCCGAGTAATCTCTGTTGGATGGGGTACTTTCAGCCTCCATCATGATGACGAGAAGAGAGGGCGCAATTTTCGGTCGCTGCATCACGTCGCCATGCTCTTCTTCTCTCTCCACCATTTGTTACATGAAATTTGAGGGGGGTTAAAATTCCCAAAGGGCACCCCCCCTTTGGTCCAAGGTGTGGCCACCCTTTCAAATCTTGCCCATCTTGTGGCCTCTTCCTCGTCCGAGCTCCGATTCAAGCTCTAAAAAATCTTGCGCATCTGTCTTGATATCCCACACGACTGGAAGCTCCTGGCATCCCACACGATAGTCGAAAAAATTATTTAAAATCCATAAGTGTCACTCGGGTGCCTTTTAAAAGCCATCTTTCACTTGGTGCTTAAAATCGTCCTAGCTGCAACTGCCACCTTCGATATTAAATATTTTCCCCCTAAATTTCGAATTTTTTGGCAAATTTTAGGCACATCTCGGGCTCCAAACTCCACTCTCAACCTAAGTCATTGAGACATTATTAAAGGCTTGCAAGTGGAAGAGAATTGAATTTGGCTAGAGAGGGTGGCATCTCAATTCAAAAGCAAAAGGATCGTTTTATTTTGTATATAGGTACAAAAGAATGACAAGTTTAACCATGACACACCATTTCTTTCCATTTGGGAATTTGAAATGAGAATATGATGGAGATGGTGGAGTTGTGAGAAGAACAATGACTCATGAGTAGCTTAAACAGGATGGAGGAAAGCTACAATGTGTTGTCGATGTTGTAAGGTTTTTGAGAGAACACATGGACGCAAAACCCGATGTTCTGTTAGTTTTCAATAAAGACTATGTGAACTGATTATTTGAGGAAGTAAAACTTGATTAGCTTGACAAAACTTAATCAAGGATTGTAAACCCATTCTAGGGTGGTGATCCTTAAATGATTTTTGTGGTCATTCAAGTACCATGAACTAAGAATTAGAAATTTGGCATGATTTTGTGGTATTTGTATGCAAAGAAAGTGGAGATGATCTACAAATAGTCATATGTTGAACCATGGATATTTCATGTGCTTGAGCCTCTCCTAGAAGATAATGACATTGACTTTGAGGATAATGATGATCCGTTTTATGAAGGACACCATGACATCCTTTCTAATTCTTTAGAGATTGGAGATAACTTTGCATTTGTTGCAAAGTAGAAAAATGAGGAAGGCTTGGATTTTTATGTGTTGCAATGCATCTCACCAAAGGAGCATATCCCTAATGCAATGAGAGACAAGTGGAGAAACAAGATTGCTGCAAATACTTATGTGATCAAAGGACATTGATACAAACAAGTGGATGGTGTCCCTTTCAAGTTGATCTATCGACATGAAAAATCTTTTATATACACACATTTAGTACATGCCATCAAGTTTCCAATGACATTGATTTATACAATGATGAATGCTAGAAGATGTCTATAGATGTGCATGAAGCAATTTATAATAGTATGATGTATGATTTGTGATTCTCATTGTGAATGGTGCCAACACTAATGCATGATGATTTTGGGAAAATACATGTGCTCCCAATGTGCCAATAGCTCTGATTTTCATTAATTGGCCTCTAGTGAAACATGAATTTGGGCAATAGCTCTCATTTTCATTAATTTATACATATAGTTGTATTTTCTTGACATATTTACTATGGAAAGTTTATGTGAAAAGAGTCTAGTAGATTGCTCCACCATACAGAAAAAAAGTAGGGAATGCTCCATCATACTAGGACATATGAGTGAATATATAACACAGAAAAGGGAATGCTCCCTCACACTCAAAAAAAGTAGGGAATGCTCCATCATACTAGTATGTATGAGTGAATATATAACACATAAAATAAGTAGGGAATGCTCCATCATACCACTACATATGAGCAAATATATAACACATAAAAGGGGCCAAATTCTCTATAAATATCATATGGTGTCTAACTATTTTCTTTCATTTCATGATGTATATATATATGTGCAAATAGATAAGAAAAAAAGGGGGTGAATTTTGCATACATAGCAATCACTATCCAACTCTTTTCTTTCATTTTTATAACAATCTTTGTGCCACCTTTGTATGACTCTAGCACTCTCCTTGTCATAAGGATGTGAAAATGGATGAGACATTGCATGCTTTTAACTAATGGGAGCCATAAACCAATTGCACAATCACCAGTACACATCCCTTATCAAATAGTTTGAAATCACTTTTAGTTATAATTTTCAAAAAAATTCACAATATTAAAAGTTCTAGGAGGATTATGTATATAGTTTTGCTCACTATCATCTATCAACATTGTGTTTGTAGGTGTATATTCAAGCTAGTCATCCCACAATGCCTATAGGACCGTATAAACCATTAGCTTTCTTTCTAATGGTTTCTCAATGTCAAACCTTTCCTCAAGCATACAATCCTCTTGAGAGTACACCTTCACAAATCTTTCCCACAAAGTGTAGAATGCATCTTTTAGCATGATCATTGCACTCTCTTTCTCGGCATGTGCCCAAAAAAGCACATTGAACCTTTTAATGCACCAATCCAAAAACATTTGTGCATCTCTTTTGAAATTAAGACTTATATGATGCCTTGACAAGATTGACCATCTTGAATCTATGAATTTTTCCACATGCCTATGTGCTTTCCTTTCATCCACTTTTGCAAAAAGTAAACCATTTTGATCCACCATCAAAACAAGCTAAGTTTCAAAATTAGGGTTCTTGAGGTCCTTCCATGGCTTGTGTTATACATCTTTGATACAACAATCAAAGAGTCAAGACTCTTTCTTCTCGCTAACCCTATCTCCATTTACCATGTTGTAGTTGACATGCTCAATAGTGAATTTTTGACACTCCATTGGGCCATCTTAAGAATCTAGCACACTTAACTTTGCATGTTGACTACCCTCATTTTGTGCTACATGTGAGCCATGGATACAACCACCTTCATCTTCAATAGCATGCCATCTTTTCAAACCATGGAATATTAAAAAATCCACTCTTAAATATAGCATTTGTTGCCTCATTTCGAAGATTTTTCTCAACGTGCATACCTGCACCACAACCAATAACAACATCTTGAGCATCCAAACACATCATCAGTTTGTTTATAAAATTTTGACAATGCATCCCCTTTTTCCATGGTTTCCCATCACAGTGAGGTTCACTCATAGTAAAGAAGACATATCGCTTGCGTGCAAGGACTTCTTAAAAAAATCCCTATTTATGAAGCTTGTAAGATTAATATATCCCCCTATTTAAGCTTATAAGATATATACATGTATGACTTTTTATGTATCCCCTTTCTTAAATGTAAGTCTTCATAGAACATATACAAACTTTATTTTTAAAAGTTGGAATTATGCTAAGCAATTAAAAGTATCAAAATGGTCATATCACAAAGTGATTTATGTAGTGGCACTTGGATACCATCGAAGTATGTGTCGCAATGTTTTTGAGTGCATGTGTCCCCTTACCACGTGAGGAGAGAGAGTAAGGGAATCGAACCCTTTTATACTTAAAGTGACTACACCAAGCAGACACTAAGCTCTCTTTGGAATAAGGGGAGTTGAATCTCTCTACCAAAATCATGGGAGAGTGCCAACTCCTATGTGAGGGTTTAGGGTTTTAACCTTACTTGTCAAGATCTCTTGTATGCCCCCCCTTCTTTTTTCCCTCTATCCCCTCCTTAAATTTAATTTCAACATAGGAAATTAAGAGGGGTCTACCACTAATGTATAAGCTTAAGTGTCCCCTTCCGAAAAACCCCCTCCCTTACGTTCACATGATACTATACAACATCTATAGTGAACCCCCCAGGTTTGCCATCATGCAATACATTTTTAGAAAACCTTTAAGTTAGTAAAAAAACCCTTTTACATTAAAGGAAAAGTTTAATAATTACATTTTTTAAATCTCTATTGACAATATAAAGATGTTTCTAATCATCTTTCATTTTCACTAAAGGTTCCTTTCAACATTGCACACAAATAATGATTATGGAGCCTCAGGTGGTAAGCCTCTCCATTTGATCAAATATTCCATGATAGAATGAGATGGAAGTTTCTTCTCATGCTGACCTATGACAACCTCTGGGATCACTAAATAAGACCTTCTTCATCAATAGGTGGCAGCTAATCAATTGTATGAACTAGATCTTCATAGAAAGGCTTGACCTGACTAACATGAAAGAAATTATGAATCTTTGTGGAAGAGGGCAGCTCCAATTTGTATGCCAAGTCTTCAATGCACTTTAGGATCCGATAGGACCATAAAATTTGTGAGCAAGCTTGTTACTAAATCCATCCTTCAAAAGTGGAATACCTAGACTTGGGCACCTTCAATAAGACCAACTCACCTTCTTGGAACTTTAAAGACCATCTCTTCTCATCAACATACATCTTCATTTGTTCTTGAGCTTTCCTCAAATTCATTTTACATTTCTCAAGAAGGGTTTGAATTATTTCCAACTCTTCCTTCCCATGAGGATTGATTCTTTCATTAAAGATGACTATGGGCAAGTATAACATGTTTACCTGTTCACTTGCAGGACACGTCTTAGCCGCCCATCGAGAAGAGAGTCTAGAAAGTGCCGCCGGGCACTCCCACGGAATGTCATGGGGTTTGCAATCTAGGTCCTCTTGAGTCTACCATGAAGCGGAAGCATTCCGGCCGTTCCCACTTAGAACAAACCTGAATCAAGGTTTTCCTAGTGGTCAAATTCCTAGAACGACAGCTAGCGTCAAACCCAAGGTGAACTACTTTACGCAGAAACATCAGGGTAGAAGCAGATTCATGCTGCACTTGGTTCAAGGGGAATGGGAAACGAGAGGGATGCAAAGCCCCACCTCTCTGCCCATAAGGCATAGTCCCATTCTGTTCCCCTAAAACAACATAAATCGAGATTCTAGTAACCTAGACTCTGGGTCAACGTTCCTTGTTGTTCATTTCCTTCGAGAAAAGTCCCTACTGTCGATTTTGTTTGAGAAAAATTCCCAGCCAACCGGGACCACCCATCCGTAGGACGAACCAATGGCCACATCCAGCGCACTTTTCTCGGGTTGCTTTAGTTGTCTAATTACCTACCACATTTAGTTGGACATGCATAAAAAAACTTCCTTAATTAGCCTTTTAGTCACTAGTTCCTTCACATAATCTTAGCACTGACATAGAAAAACAATGTCAAACAAGTTCCTTTACAACAATTGATTTTATTTATCTTTGGAATACATCATATAATCCAGCCCATAGGCTAATCTATAATCCGCACAAAGGCAATCCATAATCCGCCCGAAGGCAATCCAACAATCCACAAGTATTACTAATCCAAGATTCTGCCCGTAGACTAGTATGCGGGCCTCGAGATCCAATATTGAGTCACGTCGGCCTCTTGTATAGGGCCCGGAAGGCAAGGGATTTACGGCTAGAACCCCCCTAGCACCCAAGCGTCCTCCTGCTCCAAGTAGTGCCCAACAGAGAGACCTCTCGCAGTGGGTTCGGTCCACGTTCTTGGCGCGGCTAACAATCCCCTTGGTTAGGGTCAAGTAGACAGTTAGGGGTAACTGATGCTGCCTCTCCCTTCAGGCCTTCAACCTGAAGCATTAATTATCTTTCCATCTTTAGTTCGTTGAGCAAACAATACAAACAATGCTCCTAAACTATACAAACAGAATCAATCCAATGGTCGTTTGTTTGGCTAGCTCCTAAGGAAATCGAGTTTTAGGCTTTGATATGATATGCAACCTTTTCTAGATACAGCTTCGATGAATGAAGTTCATGCATGACGAATATGTACCGTGCAACCTTAATCCATTCTACAAGCATCTTCGCATGCAACATGCAAGTCCATGGTTTTATTTTCATGACATGCAATTCTTTGGATAACATCTAATGGATGTTAACGATTTTTTCCTCATGCGAATTACAATGAGGAAGTTATTGCCTAAATGCAATATACGCTTGTTCTTTCCCGCAGCCAATCAAAGATGCATTTAAATGATTTCATCTTTTAACCCTAAGCAATATGCGCTTAGGAATTTAAACTTGGAAAATGCAAGCAACCCAATTGCATGTCATGCATTAATTCTAGTAAATCGTTCGAGTAGGCAATTTCTCAAATGCATTTTATCTAGGCTAGGTAATTAGAAACATGCCTAATTGCTTTCTTCCATGTAATTTATCGTGCTTAATGAATTTGTTTTACGTGGAATTAAACTCGTAGAACCTGGGCTTGAGGGCTCGTGGAGATGTCCACGCGTATGCTCGAGTTTAAGACCTCCGCGCGTGCGCCTTGCATCTTTTGTTTTGGGGCCATTTATGCAGCATGGTTTTTATTACAGCGGGTTCCCTCGGGTTATTTGTGCGTCCTAATGACTTACGGTCTGCAATCTCGATCTGCGATCTTTCTCTCCTGCGCAAGATCAGGCCCTTGGAGGCTTGGTTTTTAAACCTACGGGACAAGCCGTATGCATAAGGGTTAAGGAGGTTTGCCTTTAGAAACTTCTAAGAAGCTTGTAAGAAGCTTTTGCTTCCCAGAATTACGTGGGTGGAGGGGACAATGATTGGAAGGGGGAGAAGATTGACGACTACCAGGTAGAGAACGATGAAGATGATCGTGGGCGGTAGTAGCGCGGCTGCAACGGGTGACAGCAAGCGGCTTGTGGCAGGATGGCGACAGGCAGCGATGGCAGAACACGACAGCAGGGAGCCTCTATCTTCCTCCTCTCTTTGTTCGTGCCACAGGGAGGGGGGGTCATATAGCCTAAGGGGGGAAGAGGTAGCCACACACATGGCCTGTGCATGCCTCCCCCCTCACTCCCTCTCTCCACTTAACTCACTCCTCCACACACTCCCTCTCCCCCTGCCATGCATCGGCTGAGGGGAGGGGTAATTAACAAAAAAAAATTGCCTAAATTTTACCCATTATCCAATTGCCCCTTTTTTTCCAAGAAGGATGTTCTCACGCGTCTTTGCGGTCTTCAAGGTCGGCCTTAGTTTGCACAATGCGGAGTCGGAATTTAATATGGTGTGCAGAGGGAACAATTGGCCACCGACATTATTCGATGGGGGGGATTTTTTTATACTACTTTTGCGCAATATGTGTGGGTTTTATAGTCAACTTAATATCTCGAGTGGAAATATTACATTCTCTCCCCCTTGGAGGAATCGAGATGTCCTCATCTCGAGAAGAACTGGGGATATTGTTGGTTGAGAGTACTTTCATCCATCCAAGTGGCATCCTCCATAGGATAATCTTTCCATTGGAAGAGGTATTCTTTCAAGGTTCTGGATCTTAATTGTCTCTTCCTAACATCTAAGATCCTGTGAGGTCGTAGCTCAAGGACTCCTTGGCTAGGCATTACAACTTATTGATCATCAAGCACATGACTAGGGTTAGGTAAATACTTCTTTAGTAGACTGATGTGGAATACATTATGAACCTTTAGGTTGTCAGGGAGTTGCAGTCTATAAGCATTGGGTCCTAGGCACTTGAGGATCTTGTAGGGTCCACAATACCTTGGACTTAGCTTCTTGCATTCACCTAAGGATAGGAAACTCTTCTTTGGGCGTACGCGAATGAAGACCATGTCTCCTTCAGCAAAGGATCTATCTTGACATTTTCAAATTTGCGTATGCCTTCTTTCTATCCTTGGCAGCTTGGATGTATTGCCTTATTGACTTCATTTGATTATCCATATCTTCCAGCATCTGCTTTGAAGCTTCAACTCTTAGGGTTAGATTCGAGAAGTTTAAAGGACTTCGGCAGTCGTGCCCATACAATGCTTGAAGAGGGGTCATCTAAATGCTTTGTTGGTAGGAAGCATTGTAGGCAAACTCAACCAATGGCAAGTATTGAATCCACTTTTTTGGTTCACAGCAGTAGTGTGCCCTTAGCATATGCTCGATGAGTTGGTTGACTCGCTCCGTTTGACCATCAGTTTGAGGATGGTAAGCTGTACCAAAAGAGAGTTGAGTCCCAATGGCTTCGAAGATAGCTCTCCAGAAATGTGATGTGAAGAGAGAATCACAATCACTAATGATTCTTTTGGGTAACACATGCCGTTTGAATATCTCCTTGATGAACAACCTTGCAATGTCTAAGGCTTTATAGTTTGTCTTAATAGGGATAAGGTGTGCAACCTTGGTGAGCATATCAACCACAATCATAATGGACTTGTATCCTCCCTAAACTTGGGGCAGGCCAACAACAAATCCCATACTAATGAATTCCCATTTCATTTGGGGAATGTCAAGTGGTTGCAACTTTCCTTGAATTTTGACATGTTCGGCCTTAACATGTTGACAAGACAAACATTCAGTGACATATTTGAGAACGTCACCTTTAAGCCTCTCCCAATAGTAGCTATTTCTGACTGCATTGAGGGTCTTGGCATAGCCAGGATGTCCTGAAAAAGGGGAGTCATGAGCTTCCCAAAGTATCTTTTTCTTGAGTGCCTGGCTTGCCGGTATACATAATCTCATTCTATAGTAGACAAGTCCATTATGGATAGAGAATTCTTGATACTTAGCTTGTAGCTTTGGGTCTTGATCCTTGATAGGGATTCTCCTTAGCATTTTCTAGTAAGTTGGATCATGGCATGCCTCTTCTCTAGCTAGCTCAAGTATTGGGTTGTTTGGCATGGATACCTTTGTGGCTAGAGATGTAGCTATTGATGGATCTTGCAAGATTAGAGAATTTAGAAATGCCTTGCGACTGAGTGCATCGGAAACTACATTCTCCTTTCTAGGCCGGTACTTGATTTCAAAATCATACTTCTCCAGCACTTCAATCCATCGACGTTGCGTCATACTGAGCTCATTCTAGGTAAAGATCCACTTGAGACTTTTATGATCCGTCACTAGGGTAAACCTATTACCCAACAGGTAGTGTCTCCATAGCTTGAGAGCATGGATGATAGCTAACAACTCCAGATCATGGGTAGCATAATTCTTCTCATGGCTCTTCAGTTTTCTTGAAGAGTATGCTATAGGTTAACCTTCTTGCATAAGCACACATCCTAAGGCAAGTGTGCCAGCATCAGTTACTACTTCGAACTCCTTACTGAGGTCCATAAGTTTCAGGATAGGTGCTGATACCAAACTTTTGTTTAGTTTATCAAAGCTAGATTGTTCAGTAGTTGACCATACAATCGATGTTTACTTCTTCACTAGATCTGTCTGAGGCACTACAATCAAAGCATAGTTTTTGATAAAGACCCTATACCATCCTGTCAATCCAAGAAAACTATGTATTTCTTTAACAGTTGTTGGTATTGGCCACTCCAGAACGTCTCTCACCTTAGCCAAATCCACAGAGATTCCTTCCTCTGATACAATGAATCCCAAATATTCAATCTATCATCTGAAAAATGCACACTTCTTCTTCTTGGCGTAAAGCTTATGTGCTTTCATTGTTTCAAGAACAATGCAAAGCTGGGGTTCATGATCTTCTTCCTGTTTGGAGTAGACTAAGGTATCGTAGAAGAAGATGAGTAAAAAGTCATCAAGATATGGCCTAAAGATATCCTACATTAACCTATTGAAGGTGGCAGGTGCATTTGTCAGCCGGAATGACATGACCAAGAACTCAAAATGTCCATATCTTGTGTTGAATGCCATCTTTGGGATATCTTCTTCCGTGATCCTTATCTGATAGTATCCATACCTGAGATCAATCTAGGAGAAGATCTTCGCACCTTGAAGACGGTTAAGAAGTTCATCTATCCTTGGAATAGGATATTTATTCTTAATGGTTGATTGATTCAACCCTCTATAATCAATACATAGCCGAAGCGTTCCATCCTTCTTCTTCTGGAATAGCACTAGATCTCCCCATGGCGAACTGTTGGGATAGATGTAGCCCTGATCTAACAGCTGCTTGAGTTGCTCCTTGAGCTCAATCGCTTCTGGGATGGACATCCTATATGGCCTCTTTGCAATTGGCGCAGCTCCTGGCACTAGCTTGATTTCATGATCAACTTCCCTTTGAGGCGGAAGTTCTGTCAGCTCTTCAGGAAATACGTCTGCATACTCCTTTAGCCATGAAGGTTCTTCACTAGAATCCTGATTCTAATATAGCTTATTAAACTTAATCAAATAGATAAGTAGTTCCTTTGTAACTCCCTTTTTTATCCGAGATGCTTTGGCCAATTGAATCTTTGTCTTTCCAGCCTCTCCTTGAGTTGTGACTAATTCCCCTTCAGAATTTCGAAAGGAAACTTGACCCTTTCCACAATGAATGTGGGCATAATTAGATTTAAGCCAATCCATTCCGAGCAAACACTCATGGATACCTAGATTCATAACCCTGAATCTGACCGAAGTCGACTTTCCTCTCCTAGTAGGAATTCAATTGAGATTCTCTATGTTAAAAACTCACTAAGAATTTCTCACATTACATTTCATGCCCAATTCAACCTTTTAGCTAAGTGACCTAGTCACTTGATTTCTTTATCAATACTCACAGTCAAGACAAAAAGTCTATTTCATTCATATGGGCATAGCCCTTTCAAGTACAATTATTCTTGGGAATATTGAACAAGTTAATACATTAATACAAGGAGAATAAGATTGTGTTACATTCAGCTATGGAAACTGGGTAATAGTATGTATTGGGGTCATGGATTTTCAGGAATCAGTAGGTCATTGGAAGATTAGGGTATCCTTTCCTTTGGTACCCATTCTTCTTGTAACGTCCCAACACCTTGATTCTGTCGGCAGGGATTATTTAGGTCACTTCCTCGTATACATACGTGTTCAGCTTGACCTTTCGACCTCCGACATGTAGGGTTGTATTTGCATGAGCCTCAACAAAGATGAACAACTTCACGATCTTCAGGTCCTCCAACCACTTGATTCTCTTTAGGTTGGTTCAATGGTACGCAAATCAGTGGGTAGCTATTTAATAGATTCCTGAATCACCCGTCCATCTCCGTTCCACATACAAAGGTGATGGATTGTAGATGTGGTCTAGGATATTCATTGTATTGATCCTCCATCGATAATCTGAAGTATGCATCACAGTCATAAACATAACTTGGAATACCAAGAATATGTTCCATGCTTCATGACTCTACAAGTCAGCATTGATAAGTAAGTAAGGAGACGATCTTAACAGCAACATTTACTCTACTTTTCCTTATTAAGTTTTCTTGTAAATTAATTCCTTGTTGGTTTGCTCTGATACCAACTATAACGTGTCCACCTATTCACTTGCAGAATACGTCTTAGTAGTCCATCTGGAAGAGAGTCTAGAAAGCGCCGCCTGGCACTCCCACAGAATGTCACGGGGTTTGCAATCTAGGTCCTCCTGAGTGTGCCTCGAAGTAGAAGCATTCTGAGCGTTCCCACTTAGGACCAACCTAAATAAGGGTTTTCCTAGTGGTCAAATATCTAGAGTGGCAACTAGCATCGAACCCCAGGCGAACTACTTTACGTAGAAACATCAGGGTCGAAGTGGATTTATGCTGCACTTGGCTCAAGGAGAATGGGAAACGAGAGGGATGCAAAGCTCGACCTCTCGGCCCATAAGGCATAGTCCCATTCTGTTCCCCTAAAATAGCATAAATAAGGATTCTAGTAACCTAGACTCTAGGTCAACATTCCTTGGTATTCATTTCCTTTGAGAAAAGTCCCAGTTAATGATTTCATTTGAGAAAAGTTCCCGGCCAACTGGGACCACCCATTCGTAGGACAGACCCATGGCCACATCCAAAGCACTTTCCTCAGGGTTGCTTTTGTTGTCTAATTACCTACCACATTTAGTTGGACATGCATAAAACAACTTCCTTAATTAGCCTTTTAGTCACTAGTTCCTTCACATAATCTTAGCATGGATATAAAAAAACAATGTCAAATAAGTTCCTTTTCAACAATTGATCTTATTTATCTTTGGAATACATCATATAATCCAGCCCGTAGGCTAATCCATAATCCGCCCGAAGGCAATCCGTAATCCGCCCGAAGGCAATCCAGCAATCCACAGGGATTACTAATCCAAGATTCTGCTCGAAAACTAGTATGCGGGCCTCGAGATCCAATCTCAAGTCACGTTGACCTCTTGTGCAGGGCCCGGAAGGCAAGGGATTTACGACAGCCAGAGCCCCTCCTGGCACCCAAGTGTCCTCCTGCTCCAAGTAGCGCCCAACGCAGAGACCTCTCGCAGCGGGTTCGGTCCACGTTCCAAGCGCGGCTAACAACCCCCTTGGTTAGGGTCAAGTAAACAGTCGGGGGTAATTGATGCTACCTCTCCCTTCAAGCCTTCAACCTAAAGCATTGATTATATTTCCATCTTTAGTTCCTTGAGCAAACAATGCTAACAGTGCTCCTAAACTGTACAAACACAATCAATCAGTGGTCATTTGTTTGGCCAACTGCTAAGGAGTGAATCCTTCTCTCTGAATGCATCCAGCATTCGATTCGGGATCAATTGCAACTTGGCAAGATCCCCAAGGGTTTGTTTGTTTACCCTTTTTTCCTTGGATTAGGGTCATACCCTATCAACCCAAATTAACAAACACCTTAGGTTTCTTAAAAATAGATAATAAATCCTAGCGACCTTTTCGCTCTAACTTGATTAGTCAATTGCTTGCTAGGCAATACATAACTTCCCTTAACTTGGAAAATCAACTCAAGAAGGGTAATGTAACAGGATGACTACTCATCCTCTTGGAAGTTAGACTTGTGCTAGAACCTCCCAACCTTGTTTCAAAGAGTGGCAACTCTACTTTGTGATTTAACACAAAACCATGCGACATTGCAACTTGTCGCACAAGTGTCGCACCTAGCTCATGATATCATTTCACCTATCAAACGGCGTTTCTTGGTCAAGGAATTTGTTTAGTCAAGAGGTAGGGTTTGGGGTATCTTCTTACCCAACCCAACCCTAACCTTGCTAGGCCAATAACATTTGGGCCTAGGGTTTCTAAACTCAATTGGATGTCGTTTGATCCTTAGGGTAAAACCCTAGATCATTAGTGTATGGGCATCCAATTAACCCAAACATCCCGTGAATGTAGGTAAGACCTTTGGGTTTGAAGGTCTCAACTTGGCGTCCAAGTGCGATACTAGGCAAAATTTCTAACGTGCTAAACCCTAGCTAGCACTTTGAGGTGTTCATTGTACTAACTAGCTATGCTTATACGAATCCCTTAAGGGTTATACCCTTACAAGTGATCATACCAAATCAGTCTACTTGTCTTGCGACAAGAGAGGATCTCTTCTTAGAGAGGCTAAATTTGTTCTAAGGGTGTAAATAGTTGCAAGACATCACATTACATGTAAATATGCAATTGGTTACCTCTATGTACTAAAAGGTTTGCAATAACCCTTTCTTTTCTTGCTAAAGTCACGACAAATGACAAATTGGAGAATGACTTGCATAAAACCTACAAGGATTTACAACAAGAGTTTTGCCTACAACCTTTCGTTCAATGCAATCGAATTTCAGTCTTTGATATGATATGCAACCTTTTCTAGATACAGCTTCAATGAATGAAGTTCATGCATGACAAATATGTACCATGCAATCTTAATCCATTCTACAAGCATCTTCGCATGCAACATGCAAGTCTATGGTTTTATTTTCATGACATGCAATTCTTTGGACAACATCTAACGGATGTTAACGATATTTTCCTCATGCGAATCACAATGAGGAAGTTATTGCCTAAATGCAATATATGCTTGTTCTTTTCCATGACCAATCAAAGATGCATTTAAACGATTTCATCTTTTAACCCTAAGCAATATGCGCTTAGGAATTTAAACTTGGAAAATGCAAGTAACCCAATTGCATGTCATGCATTAATTCTAGTAAATCATTCGAGTAGGCAATTTTCCAAATGCATTTTAACTAGGCTAGGTGAATTAGAAACATGTGTAATTGCTTTCTTCCATGTAATTTATTGTGCTTAATGCATTTCTTTTACGTGGAATTAAACTCGTAGAACCTGGGCTTGAGGGCTCGTGGGGATGTCCATCAGTATGCTTGAGTTTGAGACCTCCACGCGTGCGCCTTGCATCTTTTGTTTTGGGGCCATTTATGCAGTGTAGTTTTTGTTGTAGTGGGTTCCCTTGAGTTATTCGCGCGTCCTGAAGACTTACAGTCTGTGATCTTTCTCTCCTACGCGGGATCAGGCCCTTGGAGGCTTGGATTTTAAACCTCGGGGACAAGCCGTATGTAGAAGGATTAAGGAGGCTTGCCTTTAAAAACTTCTAAGAAGCTTCTGCTTCCCAGAATTACATGGGTGGAGGGGGCAACGATTGGAAGGGGGAGAAGATTGGCCGCTGCCAGGCAGATAACAATGAAGATGATTGTGGGCGGCAGCAGCATGGCTGCAACGCACGACAGCAGGCGGCATGTGGCGGGATGGCGACGGGCAATGACGGCACAGCACGACAGCAAGCAGCCTCTGTCTTCCTTCTCTCTTCGTTCGTGCCACAAGGGGGGTCATATACCCTAAGGGGGGGGAGAGGTAGCCACACACATGGCCTGTGCATGCCTCCCCCCTCATGCTCCCACACACCACACTCCCTCTCTCCACTTAACTCACTCCTCCACACACTCCCTCTCCCCCTTCCATGCATCGGCTGAGGGGAGGGGTAATTAATAAAAAAAATTGCCTAAATTTTACACATTATCCAATTGCCCCTTTTTTTCCAAGAAGGGTGTTCTCATGCAGCTTTGAGGTCTTCAAGCTCGGCCTTAGTTTGCACAATGCGGAGTCGGAATTTAATATCGTGCACAGAGGGAACACTTAGCCACCGACATTATTTGACGAGGGGGATTATTTTATACTACTTTTGCGCAAGATGTGTGGGTTTTATAGTCGACTTAATATCTCGAGTGGAAATATTATAGCAAGGGCACCTTATAGCCATACATAGCCTCAAAGAGTGAAACTCCAATGCTAGCATGAGTGGAGTTCTTGTAGGCAAACTCAGCCAAGTGTAACCAAGAATCCCACAAATTTTGGACATCATAGCAGAAATGGCGAAGATAAGTCTCTAACCATTTATTTACCCTTTCTATCTATCCATCAGTTTGTGGATGATAGGTTGTAGAAGGAGCCAATTTAGTACCCATAGATATGAATACCGCCTGCCAAAATTTACTCATGAACTTTGAGTCGCTATCATGAATAATCACATGTGGTAATCCATGCAGTCTAAAAATCTTCTCCATGAACTAACTGACCACTTGAGATGCACTAAACTGGGTCTTAGTTGGATTAAAGTGGGTTTCCTTGATGAACACCATGTTAGGAAATATGGGAATTTTCCATAAGTTTGGGAAATGTGGTCAAATCTTTGGATTTGTCATAACTTGAACACTATAACTCCAAATCTAGCGCTCTATAGCTCAATAGATTCCATTTTTCAAGCGCTTTCCAATGATAGGCCACATCATATGGTTTTGAGAAACTTATGTGCATGTTATCCAGTGCCACCTTTTTAGTATTCAAAAAATGGGAATTGGGAGATTCCCAAACTCACTAATATTGTGTTTGATGAGTCTATCCACCACCACATATATACTATTCCATCCCTTCTTGGTAGTAGGCAAGCCAATAATAAAGTCCATGGTAATGCGCATCCATTTGCTTGTAGGAATGGGTAATGGCTACAACAAACCACCTGGCTTATGGGTGTTATCCTTATTCTCTTGACAAGGCATACACTTCATGACAAAGTCCTTGACATCTTTCCATAGCCCTTTCCAATAAAAACTTTTTCTGATCCTATCATAGGTCTTGAAAACTCCAAGATGTCTAGCTAAAGGTGAAGAATGTAATTCCTCCATAATTTTTTGTGTCAAAGAAGAGATAAAAGGAGTAGCAATCTTGCCATTTAACCAAATAAGGCCATTTTTAAGCTGATAATGTAAGTTTTCTTCCATGAGACCTTGCTATAATTTCTGAAAAGTATGGCTGAGCTCTTCATCCAAAAGATAAGCCTCCTACAGTTCTTGAATCCAATCACTATGTAGTTTAGTAATTGCTGAAACTTTGCAAGCCCACATATGAGAAAGAGAATCAGTCACTATATTGTCCCCTTGTATGAGTCACTATATTGTCCCCTTGTATGAGTAAGATTGGACTGAGTAAGGAAATACTTAAGAACCCTGTGATCACTCTGGACTCTAAATCGGCTGCCATACAAATAATGGTGCCATTTTTTAATTGCATGCAAGATAGCCAATATCTCTTGGTCATAAACATTCATGGCCATTTCTTTATCTGTCAACTTACGGATTTCAAAGGCAATAACTCCATGCTTCTGTAACAAAATAGCTCCAATGCCATGACCACAGGCATCACATTGGATGGTAAATTCCTTGGAGAAGTCCGGGCATACTAAGATAGGAGTAGAAGTAAGAAGTCCCTTTAAACAGTTTGAAGCTACTATCTGCAAGAGAATCCTAAAAGAAAGCCTCCTTCAACCTGTCAGTCAAAGGAGCTGCGATAGCTGCATAATGCTTGATGAATCGGTGATAGAATGAGGATAGACCAAGAAATCCTCCAAGAGAAGTAATGGTAGTGGGTGTTGGCCAATATTTTGTACATTGCACCTTCTTGGGGTCAGCCTATATCCCTTTTTCACTAACAATATGTCCCAAGTATTCCACTTCACTGTGTATGAAAGAACATTTCTTCTCCTTAGCAAAAAGTCTGTGATGTCTCAATACATCAAAAACCCTCCTCATATGTGCTAAGTGATCCTGTAAAGTCTTACTATAAATGAGAATATCATCAAAGAACACCGAGACAAACTTAAAGAGGAAAGGCTACAAAATCTTATTCATTAGGCTCTGGAAGGTAGCTAGAGTATTAGTAAGTCCAAATGGCATCACTAAGAAATGATAGAGTCCACAATTAGTCTTGAAAGAAGTCTTGACTTCATCACCCTCTCACATGCAGATGTAATGGTATCTTGACCTCAAATCAATCTTTGTAAAGAATTGAACCCCCTTGAGCTCATCAAGAAAATCATGAATCCTGGATATCGAATACTTGTTCTTCACTATGATCTTATTAAGATCCATCTTTCTTTTTGACTAACAAAACTAGAGATGTATAGAGTGAAGAACTTGATTCAATGAATCCCATCTCAAGAAGCTCCTTGATTTGCTTAGCCACTTCCTCCCGCTCACATTTAGATAGTCTACAAGGTGGATTATTGATTGGCTTTGAGTTTGGCTCTAAATATATAGGGTGATCTACTGCTCTCTTGGGAGGCAATGAAATAGGCACCTCAAAAACATCCCTATACTCCTTAAGAAGAGCTTTGAAGGCTAGATGACTTCTTGAATTATTGGGTTCATGGTCTATCTCTTTATTCAAATGCAAAACAAATATTTGTGAACGCCTCTTGTACTCCCTTTTGAGTTGTTGAATGGTGATAAGCTAAAAATCTAATCTACTAGGAATTCCTTGTAAATGGATGAGCTATCCATTGAAGATGAACTCCATATATAGCTGTGAGAAATCCATACTGATTTTGCCTAATTTCATCAACCAATCACAACTGAGTACAATGTCTATAGGCCCCATTTCCAAAGTAATCAGGTTTACTTTTGCTTTAAAAATTTCAACCAATTATAAAGAAACCTATGGGCATATTTTTGTGTTGATTTCTTCTTCACCATTGGCCACTTGAACTCTAATGGGCTGCTATAAATCACTGGGAATACAATTTAGCTTGTCCATAATGGACTTATTCACAAAACTATGTGTACTACTGCTATCTATCAAAATGAACATTGCCTTTCCATGAATGTTACCCTTCATACGGAGTGTATTAGGGCTCTTAGAACCTATCCAAGCATCCATGGAAATGGAACAACTAATGGCAGTAAGTGGCTCATGATAAGTCCCATTTGGGTCAAAAGAAACACTCCCACCTCAATCAAAAGGAAAAGAGTTGATTGGATCATAAAAATACTCTTGCCGAACTTCTTCATCAATATCACCATTTTTAGCATTAGGTTTGATTGCATTAGCTTCATCAATCTCATCTTCAAGATCCTCGAAGACTAACATACTTTGAAACTGGGATTTTACATTTTTGTACACACACTTTGTGGCATGATGAGGTGTATACTTCTCCCCACACTTAAAACATAAGCCTTTTTCCTTTCTTTCTTTGTAGAGATCCATAGGGATGGACTTAGAATTCATGTTGGTTGAAATGGATTTAGGCTTATTGTCCCCTTGCTTGAAGTCAACTCTAGGACTACTTGTTGTCCTCAAAATTACATTGAGGTCTTGAAGCATTGAACGGTGGATAAGAGCACTCTTAAGCCCCCATTTGGCACATGATTACTGCCATAAATGTTACCAACTTGTCCCTATTTTAAAACAGTCATTGGCTGTCCAAAACCAGGCTAAAATGAAAATTCTCTTCTATATTTATTGCCATAATGCTCCGTAAGCTCAATAGCCTTAAAGAGAGAAGTAGGGTTTTTTGCCATGACATCAGCTGATAAAGATGGCTCTAAATCATACATATACTTGTGGAGCTTAGCCTCATCACTGATGCTCTCTACATACATGGTGAGGTTGAGAAATTGGTGAGTGTACTCTCTTACACTTAGGCCTCTTTGCTCCAAACCATACCATCTCCATGCCAATTTCTCTTTTTCAAGAGGGGAGACAAATACTTCAGTCATAAGTGCCTTGAAAGCTTCCCAATTCTCTACGAGTATGTTTTGCCTTTTTATATACCTCCACCAAGTATGCACAAAATTCCTCCAAATGCAAGGAAGTAAAATGAATCTTCATGTCATTAGTTTTGGGAAATGTGTCAAAGTAAGATTCCATCTAATTAGAGGTCCACTCCTCTAAATCAGATGGTGAAGATGGCTGACCATTGAACTTGGCTAAAATGATCTTGTCTTCAAATCTCTTTCATGGAATGGTTGATGTCCCAAAATATATTGATTATGAGTGTTAGGTATTATACCTACAAAGTGAGATGGAAATCTCTGAATAGGTGGCTAAGAACCACTATGCAATCTTCTCGTTGGTAGAAGACCCCTAGGAAGTTGAGTATTTAGCCCAAAAGCTTGAGAGTTGGCTCCATTCAAACTGCCCAAATAGTCATAATGCCTTTGTGAAGTCTCACCTACTTCATACTGGCTATTTGGGATGCCTCCTTGTCCAATAATTCCATGACCATGACCATTATGGTTAGGTGGTTGAAGTGGAACTGAAGGCTCACTATTTGAATAAGCTTTCTCCTTCACTTGTTTAGATCCCATTTGCATTTGCATCCATTAGGAGAGTTAAGCCATAGTTTGAGCATTCGATTCCAAAAACTTGTTAATAGAAGCATATTTTTGAGTCATTGAATCCACTAACTTCTCAATGGAAGACTTTGCTTGATCAGCAGATAAAACCATTTGCTCCATTCTTGATAATAGGGCCTCATGATGTTCTTCATGCCTTCGTTCATGTGAACACAATGTATCATTAAGTACACTGATTTCCCCTTGTTTTTGAGGCTCTTCAAGGCTTTGTTAAGGTCCATTATCCAATATATAATCTCTGATTTTCTAAGCATAGTCATCTTGGACCTTATTTTTACCCTTATGCCTTGCCATAATAGTGCAATTCTGTAGTACCCCCTGTCACAAAAATGCCTATAACTTGGGCTAGAAAACTCTGATTCCAAAACTTTTTAGTTAAAATTGAAGCTAATAATTTCCTCTCTTCGAGATGAGCTATAGCACTCTATAACAGATTTAGGGTCGAAAATTCTGCAACTCAACCTTTGAGTCTAAATTGTCCAGGCCTACACCATCTTTTAACCAGTGAATGCCCTGTTTACACACTATAAGGTAAAATAGTAATCCCAAATGGCTACCAAACCCTGTAGGAGGCTAAGAAGGACCTTTGGGTACCATGTAGTACCTGCACTTGTACTTGAGTAATGAAGTTTGTACCTATATGGACTTGTAAATGCCCTGCATTGTCATGTAAAACCCTTGTTCTACCCTATTTTAATCCTGAAGGTACTTGAGCCTTTGGAAACTTTTCAATATTCAATTCTCCACTTGTTGTACCTATGTGAGAGATAAAACAGTATGAGAGACTCCCTACATGGGCTCCGAATCATTAGGAGGTGGGCAAAGTTTCTCTCGGATCGGTTGGTTGCACCCCTTTTGAATCTTCAATAGTGAGGGAGGGTCACCTCTCTTTTATCCCACTATCTCCCCCGGTATCCACATTTTTCCTCAATGGGTACATCAACATGGAAATGGCATTCTATTCTAATCAACCAGCATGAAATGAATTTCTGAAATATTCACTCGGCCCTTTCATGAGATGCTATTGGATTTAATTCTTGAAACTTTGGATAGAATGAGGATCTTACCGATGCAAATAAGTGACTCACTAATTGTTAGTACTTACCCTTTTACAAATTTTCATCTTTGGCAAAAGAATTCAACCAAACAAGTCAAGGTTATGCATCAAACTTGGCAAATGATACCTATGATGAGATTATGATTAAATCAATGCTGAAATTCAATGAAATGGGTTGAGATTAATAGGAACAATACTAATCTCTGATCTATTGATCAATTCAAAGAATTAATTGATCAATAATCTCTCATCAATAAGTGGAAAAGCATTAGCAAGTGAATTATTGAGAGATTTTAGAGATTAAGTAAGAGAAATACCTTGATTAAGCTTGAAGAGGATAGTAGATGTCAGTTTTAATCCCATTAATGGAAGAATTTCCCATAATCCACAATCAATCCACCATAAAGCTTAAAATATCCATGAAATCAGTCCATATGAGCTCCAATATGATCAAATTCATGAAGAATCAATGCCTTGAGCTTGTTTGAATGCTTGAATACTAGAGATTCAAGCCTCTTGAAGGAAAGCCCCAAAATAAACCTTCAATATGAGCTCCAATGTCCTCCACAAGCTAAAATCTTTGCAATTTGTTGAAGAATCCTCACTGAAATGGTACTACGGGCTGAATTGATAAAGAATCCTCAAGAAATTGTTGAAGAATGAAAGCTTGGGTTGAAGCTTTCATGGCTACCCATGGACTATTCATCTAGGGTTTCAAGAGAGAGAAAGGATGGAGAATATAGCCTCATTTGAGAGTCTACACATCAAAGAGTTGAAGTAAACAATGCTAAAGAGCATTGAGAAGCATTAGTGCTGGATATTAGCTAAAGATTGATGAAGAACAGGATGAAAAAAATCAGCATAAATTTTAGGTTGTTATCGTGCACACGTGGCTATTCATACAGTCATGAAAACGATGTTCAACCTATAGCATTTGATGCCTAGAAGGCACTATGCATGCCATTGTTGAAGAAGAGCAAGGATCAGTGAAGGAAGAGAATATCTCTACTGAAGAACTCCATGGAAGCTTTGCTAAAGCTTGTAAGAAGAGGAGAGGAATACCTCTTTTGAAAGGTAACCACAGTTTAACCCCAAACAAAGCCCGATTAACTCTCATTTAGCCTTGTTACCTCCAAATTGCATGAAATTTTGATGACGACTTGCTACTTTAGTCTTCTTCCACCATATCTAAACTTGAAGATCTCCACATGTAGTCTCCTGCTAATTGTAGATGGTCTGCAACCCTCCACACTAGTCATTGTCTTTGTCAAGTACTTGTCTGAAATTGATTTTTGATGGAGAAAATAGGACTGGAAATAGAAGAAAAACATATCAAAGACCTATGCTCTGATACCACTTGTCAAGAAGTGGACTGGAGAGAGAGAAAGAGGGGAGAGAGAGGGTGCAGAAGAGAGAGAAATACTGCAAGAAGAGAGAGAAAGAGAGCGATGAGGAGAGAGAAATACTAGAATTGAAGAGAGAAAGAGAGGAAAGAGAAAGAAGCCATAGAAGTTGTGAGCAAGATGGGAGAGAAGGATAGTAATGTAATAATGTGTCAAAAAGATGTGAAAAATTACATGTCCTCTCCTTTTATACCAATATCAGTGTGACATGGCATAACATCAATATTATTTACACACTAAATCCTTATTCATCGTAGCTTCTTACAGTATCATTGAATTGGTTATCATACAATGATTCTACAATATCTAGGCCCTCAGTGCCATGATCTCATACATCATGGGTTGTATGGTTGATGGGACCTAAAATGGGCCGGCACTGGCTATAGCACTAGCTGAACCTCATGCATATGACAGACAACCCCACCACACGGCTTCATGGGCCAGGAGCGTCTAAAACTCACTTTGCACTAAATTCTTATGACTATTTTGCGTTTATATCCAATATGTAGTCCAACATTCACCTTCCCTTCTCCTCAAAGAGAGATCCCATAACATATAGGCACAATGCCTCGTAATACACACATAGGAAAGCACCTCTCGGCTAATTGCCGCGGCTCCACTGTGACTCTCCTACACCTCGGGGATTGGCCCCAAGATGCATCGCTAACACATACAATATTCTCACAAACTCCACTCTTTCATAATTCAGCGTTCCAGGAGATTTTGATTTGCCTCACAAAACTTTCCCTAACGGAAGCGACTGTCTAACCTATGACTTAAGTTTCCTGTCCTCTCAGCGTTGGTACAAGTTTATCAATCAATTGCAATGCATTCTAGGAGATACCATGTGGCATGCTTGATGCAAGGTGTATGACGATTGTGCCCAACCATTTTATGATTTAAAAACCAACCATGTGAGGTGCGAAAAACAGCCCTTTCATGAATTTTAACTAAGGGTTACGTGCCTGCATTACTTTAGGGACTAGCACTGGAACTTCCGTGCTACTAGTCACCTATATTTAATTATGGAACGATCCCTAAATGCTATGCACAAAAATGAAAATCAAAATTTGTATCTTTTCAGCAATTAAATCGCCACACAAACTTCATCCCCCCCTTACCCGTTTAGGAGTTGCTGCCGTGCATAAGTGTAAATGGTTGTTTTGTATCATTTTTGTATCTAAAAAATAATAAACACATACTATAACACAAAGGACGGGGCCAAACTAAGGCTTAACCTCATGCTTTAACCTCATCAAACATTCATGCACATAAATCTTATTTTTCCATATTTTTTTAGCTCAAAAATCCCAATTTTTTTCATTTTTTTTCTATTTTTTCTATTTATTATTCATGGAAAATAGTTATTTTCTAATTTATTTGTGTTGGCTTATTATTTTGACTGAAACTTAACATTTTCTCTGATTTTATTCCATTTTCACTCCTCTCTCCCAACTCAAAATTGAAAAAAACCACTAATTTCCATTGAAAATGACATTTTGCGGGTTTTAAAGAATTAATAATGGCTCTAAATCATCATGGGTTCTGTATTTCTATAGTTACAGCCCTCAAATATGATGCAAACAAGGTTCAAACAAAAATTCATCGCATATGAACAACATTTGGACCATGAAACAACAAAAACAATCAAATTTCTTTATAAAATTGGAGCATACTGCGTATCTTGCGTCTTGCGGGTTTTTCAATAATTATTCTGGGCAACCCACAAACCAACCAACAACCATTCTTTAGTGTTGAAACTCTCTCCTCAGCCTCCTCTTCATCTTGAAGCAATCTGGACAAGCATCCTTCAGCCCCTCTGCTTCTTGATTTCTTGCACATGAATTACCTCTATGCAGGAGAGAGAGGGAGGAGAGAGAAATACTGGTTTTTTTATCTCTTTTCTCAATGCATCATTCCTTGATCCATTTGTGGTGATGGAGAGCGAAGGATAGAAGCATCTCAAGGCCAGGAGGATTCCTCCCTCCTCCACCGATGAGAAAATGATGAAGAATGGGGGAAAAAATGGGGCGCAAAAAACTGACCCCCCCCCCCCTTCCCCCCCCTAATGTTTCATTTCATGAGCATTAAGCTCTTTGTTAAGAGCTTTTAAGCTCTTAACTAAATTATCTAGTTCATACATTTTGGTTTCACACTTCTGGCAAGTGGTTTTTTCGCTTTTGGAGGGGCAAACGACATCAGATTCAAGATCCATTTGGACGGGTGGTTCTATGGTATCAAAATCTACAAAGTTGGGCTCCGTCACGCTTTTCCTGGCTTCCAAATCTAGTAGCTGCTTCACAACCCCAAACCTTGTGGAAATTAAATTGGGGATCAAATGACCTCGGAATGGAGATCTGAGACTTGTGTTGGATTCCTCACGTCGTTTTGCATCTAGGAAAACTCGAGCTTGGCCATCCGCCATCATTTGATTCTCCATGAAAATAAGCACTAGCTCTTTAGGAACTTGCTACTTAAAATCATACTGATTGCCACCACCGCCTTTGACGAAGTCTATTTTTTCCCTGATATTCATAATTTTTGGCTATTTTTAAGCACTTCTCGGCATCAAAAATCATCTATCATTGGCGACCATGGGATAGGGCGACTTAGCCCGTTGAATCCCATGAATAGATATGCACAAAAAACAACCACAGAAAGCACAAGCTGATACAAAAAAGATACACATCAAAGCACATCACAGCTCTCAGCCTACCCCCTGTCAAAACCAAGGCAGGAAATCCATGAGGAGTAGGTCTAGTATAATCTGATAAAAAACCCAAGCTAGTCAATAATAACCAACTACTGCAACACGACCAAACTATAAAGAACTATCAAAGAGGTCATCCGAAGTGGTGGTCTGAACTACCTACCTAACTAATGACAACTCAACCAAGAGCTCCTACTAGATGAGGACTCCTATAGCCTAATCAAGAAATAGTTTCTTTTAGCATAGTTCTTCTCTTTTAGCCTTTTATTTTTCCATACTCGAGCGTGTAAAAAGGAGGGAGATGAGCATAGTGACCCAAGGAGAATATCGGTACCCAAGAACCTACCAAGCCCTCGCAAGGCGACACTGAATCCTTTTCTAATGCTCACTTTTATTTTCACTCCAACCTTCTTTTATTTTCTTTATTTTATGGCAAGATGTCACCCCAAGGAAGACAAGGCATCGGCCCCGGGTCTTTTCTCATCCCCAGGTACCTACCACGCCTTCGCAACGTGATAAACAATAACTCAAGGATTTTTATTTCTTTCATTTTCTATTTTTATAGGGGTTAGAACCAGTTTTTACACACCTCCGTATATTCATATATTGTATTTTAAATCTTTAGGGTTTTTTCTCTTTCCATCATTATTTTAGTAGGCTTCTCTAACTACGTCACAACTAACAGGAACTCCTAGAACGGCCACCTAGCAAGTCAGCTGAGCGTGGTCACTATAACTCCCATCTAAAACAGGTCTTTCAATGCCTAGCAATGTCTTTACAGGAGCCAACAACCACTCAGACCTCCCTCAAACATATCTAACCTAAAATTGGGACTTCATGCCTTGATTGTTGGTCCCCAACAAGAAAGAAAACCCTCACCCGCACATATATCATTAATTGCTTAAGGGAAAAACTAGAAAAGGGGACGAAACCACCTAGAATGGCCACAAGAAGCTCCTTTGAAGCAACGCCTCCCTCTAGTGACTTTGTCAACTTGTATGGCACAATCACTAAAACAACAAAGCATTAAACGTACTTGCACCAAACAGAGATAGGGCCCTCTTGGCCTTAAAAAATAGCACTTTTCACTGCAAACTAACGGGCCCTCTTAGACTAAAGAGAGAGATTATTAAAACCCGAAAACAATTGGCCCTCTTGGCCTAAAGAAATCAAACATTAACTACTTAAAGCAACTGGCCCTCTTGGCCTAAAATGGATAGTTCATTCTAATCCATGCAATATATGATCTCCTTAGCATATACATCACATCCGATCAAACTAATCAGGATACTAAGGATAGCATAAAATAGGAGGACAAGCCTCATGCGAGTCAGCTAAAAGCTTGATCTACGCTCTCTGTAGATTCACTAGCCCAAGCCTTTCTACTGATATCTCAGTAATAATGGCCATCTCTACTTGGGTACTATGAGTTGAATGAACTACATCATTAGGTTGATATATCTCATCCCCATGATCGTCATTCAAACGGATCGCTTATCCCAACTTTCCAATAACTCCTCCTACAAGGAGAATCATGGATTTATGATCATTCAACTCTTCTCTAATTGGACCATTCCATATGTCAATGATACAACCCAAACTAGACAGAGCTTCAAGCCTAGACCCATCACATAGAAGCATCTCAGGATGGCGGTCCCTATTGTCAGATGTTGCATTATGGCCTTTAGTCGCATCCTCTTGGAAATCCATCAAAGCACGTCCACATGTGATTCATGGATTTTCATCTGACACACCAAAAGTATTTTTAGGGGTCTTGGGCCTCCAAACCCATATCATATTCCTTTTCATATTCTTAGACTGCCTCATCTGCCCACGTTGGTCCAATGGACTCATTGTGGATTTATCACCATTACCAGATGCCCTCACAGCCTTATGGCTTCTATTTAGTACACGTGGACCTTTGGCATGCTGCATCTTCGTCATATGAGATGTCTATATTTGCCTTTGTCCACTCTGCAACAACTGCTTAGCCATAGGAACCATGCTTTTACTAAAAGGAATAGCATCTACTCAAAAGCATGATTCATCTATAAATTGGAAAAGTCTCTCAAGAGCCTTACTAGAAGCACCACTAGAACCACTCATAGAATGCTCACCCAAGCTTGTAGACCTAATGGTTCTATCAATTCCACCGTCACAACTACCTCTCATGGAAGTGTTGCAAGCCTTGATGGGACTTACTAGGCTTGTAATCTTTTTATTCCTAGAGGGTATATTATCCCTACTATTGCCATTTTCTGCTTGGAGTACCAAGGTTCCTCTCATAGGCTGCCTTGGTATCAACAAGTGAGTTGTCTCCTTGTAGAAATGGTTGGAAGCTAGGATGCACTTGTACTGAGTGGGGAAAACTCCAAAATTTTTCCCAACATCTCTAAATATGTCCCTCATAATCAATGGCATACATCTTTGCTTCCCTTAACGACTTAGGATTCCGCAGTCCCACTTGGATATGCATGTTAATCTCTAAGCCACTCAAAAAGAGCTCACATAACACATCACCTGGCAATGCAGTACCTCTTCTTGGCCAAAGCCTCAGAATATCATCAAAGGCTCTAACGTATTCTTTAACAAAAGGATAGGACTCTTGCCTAATCTACATCAGTTGCCCTAAAACTTGGGTCATAGGCACCTTCTTCTCATATTCATCTAAAAATCAATCACTCAAGTCCTCAAAGAATTTAATAGATCCCCTTGGGAGGCTCCAGTACCATTTTATAGCCTCTCCCTTTAGGGTACTTGAGAATACAAGCATCCGATGAATATCATTAAACCCACTTGCAAGGCAAGTTAGGCCATATTCTCATAAATGCACCATCAGATCCTCATTAACCAGCCCATGAAACACTGGGAGATCCTTATAAGGAGGAGGGCATTTAGTTCTTTTCTTCGGGATCAGTACTGGGCCATTTAATCCCTGATACTCATGACCTAACTCTAGTGTCTTCGGGTCTCCAACCTCTTCCATTTCCACCTTTACTGGTGTAGGAAGGTTAATATCATCCTTGCTATCCCTTTCTGCCAACTCACAGAGCGGTCTAGGGAGTCCTATGTGTAACATTCTTTTTTTTAAAAAAAACTTTTTCGCAAATAAGGATAATGAAAAAAAAAAAATATTCCCCTTATCCCCCCATCCGACTAACGAGCTGGAGGGGGAGGGGAATAGAAGGAGTAATTAAGCTCCTTGGTGGAGCCTGGAGAGAAGGGGAAGGCATGCATGATGCCACGCAGGGGCTCCCCTCCCCTATTTAAGATCCAGGGGGGGCGCAGGCTAAAGTGGGGGGGTGGCCGCCGGAGATCAGGAAGATGACGCTGCCGCCATAAGGAGAGAAGGGAGTATACGAGGAAGGAGCCTGGGGAAGGAGTATGAGGAGGAGCTGGGACGTTGTGAGGAGGGGAGAGGTAGAGACGCTGCTGCCGCAGTGTGAGGGAGAAGAGTTGAGGGAGAGCGCTGCAAATTAACGCCACGAGGGCGTTGCCTCCCATCTACCGTGCCACAACCTCCTGGTCGTCGTAGCCGTGTGTCGGCCTCCAATTTCCCCCCAACGTGGAGATCTTAGTCTCCCCCTCCACGGGTCTTGAGCTTCTGGAAGCTTGGAAGCTTCCAAAGGGGGGGCCTCTTCAACCCCCTTTCCTATACCTTTCACCCCCCCCCCCCCCCCCCCCCCGTGTTTTATTCCCCTAAAGCCCTTTCACCCCCCATGTCAAAAACCCCCTTTTCCATGGGTATTAGAACCCCCCCCCCTGCCCGGTTTTAAAAACCCCTTAAGTCCCCTTTCACCCTCATGCTAAAACCCCTTTCCCCTAGCTTCGAACCCCCCCCTGTGATTTAAACTTTAAGCCCTTTCTTACGGGCTTCAAAAACCCTTTCACCCCCTTCTTGTGCCTTACAAAAACCCTTTTTATTACCGCCCGTGTTTAAAGAATTATATACCCTTTCCCTTCACGTTGGAGTCACCCCTTTCAAGAGCAGGAAAGACTTAAGGGTCTCATTCCATTTTTTTACCCATGTATAATCCCTAAAAGCCCTATCCCTTGGCTTCGGGATCACCCCCCCCCCCCCCCCCCGGTGTTTTATTCCTTGAAACCCCTTTCACCCTGTGTTATAAAACCCTCCAATGGCCCTGCTTGTGCCTACTATTACCCCTCCCTTAGGATTTTAAAGTTCACTTAGGCTCCCTTTCCTTGGGCTCCCCTCCGTGTTTTTATAAACCCCTTAGCCGTTCCTTGCCTTTTCAAAATACCCTTGGTGCTTTGGGTTTTTCCCCTACTCGAAAAAGAGAAGGAGAGTATTGAAGTGCAGGGGAGCGACGGTGGAATTCCGAGAAGGAGTGTAAAGCTTCTTCTACGTCTGAAGGACTACAATTGCGATGCCTCCTAAGAAAGTCCAAGGCGTAGCTGCGTGAGGGTCATCTCCCGGTATCCATGTGGATATCTCACCCCAAAACCAGGTTTTTCTTCTTGGCTTTAATTCGGTTTTAAGTCGATCATGCAAAGAGAAATTGTTAAGGATAGGATATATTTGTTCGAGTTATTTGTAACGAAGGAGTTTAGCTTATGAATGATAATTTATAGAACTTAGTTTCCTTCGAATTGCATCAAGCATGATAAATTACGAGCAAGATTATCCATTTACTATAGTAGTATATTTTAGCTAAATCCTAAAGGTATAGAAATTATATCTTGCACCATTAGTCTTATTCCTTTCGCAACGAATCATTGTAAATGATTAAATTCATGAAAGGTTTCTTTCATTGCTCAAATTACTAGGAAGTTATCATTGCTAATTGCACATCCTAGCAAGGGAAGTATTTGTTATTTGGCATGAGTTCATCTGCAAGGAAAAATGAAGTTTAATTTGAACTGTATTGACTGAAAAGTAAATTGTCACAAGGATAGCAAAACTGTGACAAGACGATTAATATTACCTTCCAAAAAAATATCCAAACTAATCTAAACATAGAAATATTCATACTCTAAGCACTTGACTACTTTCCTTATTGTAGGGTCAATAAATTCGTAAAGATAAAGAACTAGGGCTTGTCCCTAAGGTTCTTTTTATAATAATAAAAAGAAACCCTAGGCCCGACATACGTCAGCTTAAAGGATCTAAAACGGATTATATTCCATCGCAGGAGTTGCGTAGCAAGTACGAAATCATTTAGTCTTGTGATTGATTCACAAGGAGAAAGGGTAAAAACCCTCATCAAGGATGGCAGATCCCCACGCAAGTTATCTTGCAAAAGGACGTATTTTTGGATATCCTTCTAAATAAGGAAAGTTGTAAACCTGAAACTAGCATATCTAAGGAACTTTAGGGTTGACCAAGTTGGGTTAATAAGATACGCCCTACACCGAAATGTAAAGGATCTTGCCAATTTACAAGACACCTTGGGAACGAGTGCTGATACACTCAAAAGGAAAGAACACTTCCTTAGCAGTTCGCTAAACAACTTGGTTGATTAATGGAAATGTCTGTGCTTGCTAGAGATTTTAGGGCTCTGTTTAAATTATGAATTACAAATTAAATAAATACCTATACTTCAGGTTAAAGGCCTGAAGGGAGAGGCAGCTTCAGTTACCCCCGACTGCCTGCCTAACCCTAACCAAGGGGGTTGTTGACCGCGCCGGGAATGTGGACCAAACCCACCGCGAGAGGTCTCTCCGTTGAGTTCTACTTGGAGCAGGAGGACGCTCGGGTGCCAAGGGGGTCTCTGGCCGTAAATCCCTCACCTTCCGGGTCCTGCATAAGAGTCTAACGTGACTCGGGATTGGATCTCAAGGCCCGCATACTAGTTGACGGGCGGAAGCTTGGAATAGTGATCCCTGGAGGTTACTGGTTAGCCTTCGCGCAGATTATGGACAAGCCTACGGGCGGAACTTCTTGTAATTCAAAGATAAAATGATGAGATGTTAAAAGAACTTGCTTGATATTGTTTTTATATGTCACATGATAAGATTACGTGCAGGAACCAGTGCTTAACAAGATTAATTAAAGAAGCTGATTGTTATATGTCAAATTAATGTGTTAGATAATTACATAACTAAAACAAATCGAGGAAAGTGCGGAGGATGGGCCATGGGTCCGTCCTACGATTGGGTGGTCCCAGTTAGCCAGGAACTTTTCTCAAAAATCTCGAAGAACAGTAGAATGATCATCATCATCAAAAAGAATAACGAGAACGATGACCTAGAGTTACGTCTTACCCGATTTACGCTGTTTTAAGGGAACGGAATGGGACTATGCCTTATGGCAGAGAGGTTGAGCTTTGCAACCCTCTCGTTTCCCATTCTCCTTGAACCAAGTGCAGCATGAATCCGCTTCGGACCTGGCGTTTCTGCGTAAAGTAGTTCGCTTGGGTCTGATGCTAGTTGCTATTAGCTAGTGACCCATTAGGAAAACCCTAATTCCGGTCGATCCTAAGTGGGAACGGCCAGGATACTTCTGCTACGTGGCAAACACGGGAAGAACTAGATCGCAAAACCTGTAACATTCCATGGGAGTGCCGGGCGGAGCTTTCTAGACATCCTTTCCGATGGACTGCTAAGATGTGTCCTGGATGATACTATGGGATACGTTATAGTTGGTATCAGAGCCGACCAACAACAGAATTGTTTTTATGAGATCTGAATAAAATGAAATAAAGAAATTGTTGATGTCCAAACATTTTCTCATCTTCAATGCTGTCTTGCAGAACTATGAAGCGTGGAACAAGTTTTTGGTGTTTCGGGTCATGTTTATGACTGCAATGCATTCTCCGCTTTATAGACAAAGAATTGGGATGATGAACATCCTGGAGCAGATTTATAATCCATCACCTTTATACATTGAACGAAGATGGGCGGGGTCTTCAGGAATCTACTACATAGCTACCCACCGATTCGCTTATCTACAGACCAACCTAAAGAGGATCAAGTGGTTGGAAGACTTGAAAGTCGTGAAGCTGTTCATTTTTGTGGAAGCTCACGTAAATTCGACTTTACATATTCAAGGTCGGAGGGTTGAAATGAACTCATATGTATATGAGGAAGTAACTCGTGTAATCCTAGCCGACAGGGTTAAAGTGTTGGGCTACCATGAGAAGTATGGATTCTAACGAAGAGGGTATCCCGAACTTCCAATGAATTATCGATTCCTAAAGATCCATGACCCAAAACCCTACTATTACATAGTCCCTGTAGACAAATGTAATACAACATTGTTCTCCCCAAACTGAATGTAATGATTGGATTATCATCACACGAGACATTGTATAAGGTTACGCCCATGTAAATATAAATAAAGATTTCTTTTATCAATATCTGGCTGTGCATCAGAGTTGTTAAAAAGTTAATTAGCTTCATTATTTACGAGATAGCTGAACTAAAGATAAGCTAATGCCAATTATCATATAATAACGTTAAGAAAACTTTTATCCAGGCACAACCCCAAGTACAGGTTCCAAATTCGCCCCCTACATCAAGTACTGCTGTGACCCAGGAGAAGAAGTTCCTCCTCAAGCAGATAAAGCCACCCGAGTTTGACGGGAGAGGTAGATTCGTCCAGTCTGATGCTGAAATTTGGATTGAATCTATGGAGGATTACTTTGAAGCAGCTGGTACTGCACCTACCAATCAAGCCATGCTCGCCAAGTTAAAACTCACCGGTGAAGCCAGACTTTGGTGGAAACAATGGTGCAGGGATCAAGGGACTTCAGAGGGGTCCATTACCTAGGAGAAGTTAAAGAAAGCCGTGCAGGGGAGATATTTGCCACCTGCATATCATACATAGAAAATGAATGAGTTCTACGAGCTAAAACAGTTAGGACTCACTCTGGACGCATACTACTCTAAATTTGTCTCATTTTTAAAGTATGCGCCACAGATGGACACGACGCAGCAGGTGTCCAAATTTTGCGTGGGCTTAAATCCACCCGTAAATACCCGTCTCGAATCTATGCGTCCATCAGATCTTCAGGATGCACTCATTCGAGCGGCGCCTATAATTCAGGAGGTGCAAGCTAGACCAAGGAGTAACAAAACTTGGTCCTATTGTGACCCGAACAAAGGAGCATTCAGACCTCAAGTGAAGAGAGTTCAAGGTCACAATCAGGGACAAAGAAAGAAAGCAAGGACAAATAACGTCAACAACTTTGTTCCTACTCAAAGTAATGGCTGAAACCTCTAATGTTTCCACTGCAACGAACCCGGTCACTTCAAGAGGCAATGTCCCAAGCTCAGCGGGGGACATCCTCAAACGCCTTTCCAAGGTGCAGGCCGCGGTCAAAGAGCCACCACCCGTGGAAGAGGAAGAACTGCCTGCATTTCCAATAGGCAAAGATGCGAAGAAGAAGAAGAGGAAGATCCGACTATGGAAGCAGAATTCGAAAGAGCGACAGTCCATGCCGCTTTACACAAGAAAGGGCCGAATCGCCAGTTCTCGGTGATTCAAACACCATCGGACTATCAAGGTAAAGGTTTCAAAACCTTGATTTATTGTGGCAGTACACATTCCTTTATCTCACCAACATGTGCAAAAAGATTAGGAATAGCCACAGTAGAAGCACCTACCCTGCTTGTGGAATTGGCAAATGGTCGTGAGGTAACTTGTACTAGGCAAATTGCTAAGGTGGAATTCTTTCTGGGAAGAAAGAAGACTTTAGTCAAATTCAGAGTCATGAATTTAGGTATCCATGAGTGTCTACTCGGGATGGACTGGCTTAAGCCTAACGACGCCCACATTCATTGTGGAAAGGGTCAAGTTTCCTTTCAAAACACTGAAAGGGAATTTGTCGCAACTCAAGGTGAGGCAGGAGTGCCAAGAATCCAATTAGCCAAAGTATCTCAGATCATAAAAGGAGTCAGAAAAGGATTACCCATTTACCTAATCAAACTCAATAAGTTAGATCAAAAGCAAGAGTCTCATGAAGGACCTTCTTGGCTAAAGGAATACGCTGACGTATTCCCTGAGGAATTGATTGAACTTCTGCCTCCAAGAGAAGTAGATCATGAGATTAGGCTAGTGCCTGGAGCCGCACCAATTGCAAAGAGACCTTATAGAATGTCCATACCAGAAGTAATCGAGTTGAAGGAACAGCTCAAGAAACTGTTGGATCAGGGTTACATCCGGCCTAGCAACTCACCGTGGGGAGCTCCAATATTATTCTAGAAAAAGAAAGATGGGACACTTCGACTATGTATTGATTACTGAGGGTTGAATCAATCAACAGTCAAGAACAAGTATCCTATTCCTAGAATTGATGAGATTCTCGATCGTCTTCAAGGTGCAAAGATCTTCTCCAAGATTGATCTCAGGTCAGGTTATTACCAGATAAGGATCAAGGAAGAAGATATTCCAAAGACGGCCTTCAATACAAGATATGGGCACTTTGAGTTCTTGGTTATGTCATTCGGGCTTACAAATGCACCTGCCACCTTCAATAGATTAATGCAGGATATTTTTAGACCATATCTTGATGATTTCGTGCTTGTCTTCTTCGATGACACTTTAGTCTATTCTAAACAGGAAGAAGATCATGAACCTCAACTTCGGATTTTCCTTGAGACAATGAGGTCCCATAAGCTGTATCCAAAAATGAAGAAGTGTGCATTCTTCAAGCGTCAAATTGAATATCTGGGATTCATAGTATCATCAGAAGGAATATCAGTAGACCCAGCCAAAGTCAGAGATGTGCATGAATGGCCAATACCAGTATCCGTCAAAGAAATACGTAGCTTTCTTGGCTTGACAGGATGGTATAGGGTCTTTATCAAAAACTATGCTTTGATTGCAGTACCTCTTACAGACTTACTAAAGAAGCAGACTTCTATTACATGGTCAACTCCCGAACAAAATAGCTTCGACAAATTGAAGCAAAGTTTGGTATCAGCACCTATTCTAAAACTTCCTGACCTCAATAAGGAGTTCGAGGTAGTAAAACTGATGCCAGCATTCTTGCCTTGGGGTGTGTACTTATGCAGGAAGGTCATCCAGTAGCATACTCTTCAAGGAAATTGAAGAGTCATGAAAAGAATTATGCCACGCATGATTTGGAATTATTAGCTGTCATCCATGCTCTAAAGCTTTGGAGACACTACCTGTTGGGTAACAAGTTTACTCTAGTAACCGATCATAAGAGTCTCAAATAGATTTTTACCCAGAACGAGCTCAACATGAGGCAATGTCGGTTGATCGAAGTATTGGAGGAATATGATTTTGAAATCAAGTACCGACCAAGGAAAGAGAATGTAGTTGCCGATGCACTCAGTCACAAGGCATTCCTAAATTCCCTAATCTTGCAGAATCCATCAACGGCTAGATCTCTGGCTACAAAGGTATCTATGCCAAACAACCCTATACTTGAACTAGCTAGAGAGGAATCATACCATGATTTGGCCTACCAAACAATGATAAAGGAAATATCTACCAAGGAGCAGAATCAGAAATTTCAAGCTAAGTATCAGGAATTTTCCATTGATAAAGGACCTGTCTACTACAGAACAAGGCTATGTATTCCAGCAAGCCAGTTACTTAAGCAGAAGTTATTATGGGAAGCTCATGATTCTCCTTTCGCAGGACATCCTGGCTATGCAAAAACTCTTAATGCAATTAGGAAGAGATACCATTGGGAGAGGCTTAAAGGTGACGTTCTCAAGTATGTCATTGAATGTTTGTCTTGCCAACATATCAAGGCCGAACATGTCATGATGCCAGGGAAACTGCAACCGCTTGACATTCCCCAAATGAAATGGGAATTTATCAATATGGATTTTGTTGTAGGCTTACCCCAAGTCCAAGGAGGATACAATTCCATTATGATTGTGGTTGACATGCTTACCAAGGTTGCACACCTGATTCCAGTAAAGACAAACTATAAAGCCTCTGACATTGCAAGATTGTTTATCAAGGAGATATTCAAACTACATGGTTTACCTAAAAGAATCATTAGTGATCGAGATTCTCTCTTCACATCACACTTTTGGAGAGCTATCTTTGAAGCCATTGGGACTCAACTCTGTTTTAGCACCGCCTACCATCCCCAAACAGATGGCCAAACAGAGCGAGTAAATCAAATCATTGAGGATATGCTTAGGGCATACTGCTGTCGAGAGCCGAAGAGGTGGATTCAATACTTGCCATTAGTTGAATTTGCCTACAATGCTTCTTACCCAGCAGAGCATTCAAATGACCCCTTTCCAGGCATTGTATGGTCATGATTGTCGAAGTCCCCTAAACTTTTCTGATCCAACCCTAAGAGTTGAAGCTTCAAGACAAATGTTGGAGGACATGGATGATCAAATAAGGTCAATAAGACAAGACATACAAGCGGCCAAGGATAGACAAAAGGCATACGCAGATTTGAAACGTCAAGATAGAGTCTTCGAAGAAGGAGACATGGTATTCATTCGGGTACGCCCTAAAATGAGTTCTCTATCCCTAGGAGAATGCAAGAAGCTAAGTCCAAGGTATTGTGGGCTGTATAAGATCCTCAAATGCCTAGGACCCAATGCTTATAAATTGCAACTCCCTGAGAACCTAAAGGTTCGCAATGTATTCCATATCAGCCTATTGAAAAAATATGTACCCAATCCTAATCATGTACTTGATGACCAACAAATTGTAATGCCTAGTCAAGGAGTCCTTGAACTAAGGCCGGATAGGATCTTAGATGTGAGGGAGAGACAGTTAAGATCTAGAACCTTAAGAGAATGCCTCGTCCAGTGGAAAGATTATCCTGAAGAGGATGCCACCTGGGTAGATGAAGGCACTCTCATCCATCAATATCCCCAGTTTATCTCGAGATGAGGACATCTCAATTCGTCTAAGGGGGAGAGAATGTAACGTTCTTTTAAAAAAAAATCTTTTTCGCAAATAAGGATAATGAAAAAAAAAATTATTCCCCTTATCCCCCCAACCGACTAACAAGCTGGAGGGGGAGGGGAATAGAAGGAGTAATTAAGCTCCTTGGTGGAGCTTGGAGAGAAGGGGAAGGCATGCGTGATGCCACGCAGGGGCTCCCCTCCCCTATTTAAGATCAAGGGGGCGCAGGCTTAAGTGCATTTCCCATTCTCCTTGAACCAAGTGCAGCGTGAATCCGCTTCGGACCTGGCATTTCTGCGTAAAGTAGTTCGCTCGGGTCTGACGCTAGTTGCTGTTAGCTAGTGACCCATTAGGAAAACCCTAATTCCGGTCGATCCTAAGTGGGAGTGGCCAGGATACTTCCGCTACATGGCAGACGCGGGAAGAACTAGATCGCAAAACCTGTAACATTCCATGGGAGTGCCAGGCGGAGCTTTCTAGACATCCTTTCCGATGGACTGCTAAGACGTGTCCTGGATGATACTATGGGACACGTTACACTATGCTATGCAAGGAGTCTACTCCATCGCTTGATGTTGGTGTTTTAGTAATTCTATCCTCATTTGCTATTGTTTCCCTAGAATCGGAGGTAGGTCATCCTAATAGAACCTTCCTTTCTGATAAGGGTTTTCCACATATGTAGATATCATCCAATGCTTTATAGATCTGCAATATTGCACTTTGGAACCCAATTGCATCAGGCCCTTGCATCAGAGGTATCTCTTGCTCATAGGCATATATTACTTTGACTAGTGGCATCACGGTCTTTTCCTTAAAAAACCTATCGCTTCTGAGGATCACTGTTGAATGTTGAAATGACTTGTTTTTTGGCTGATTTTTGTTATTTTTGAGAGCTGAATGGTTGATTTTATGAGATGATTGGTTGGTTTGGAAGTGGTTTGAGATTGTTTTGGATGATATTGATTGTGTTTTGGAAGTTTATGATGTTTATCAGTGGTTCTGTGATGTTCTGATAGGTTCTGATCGGTTCTGTATAGCTTCTGTTTTGTTCTGTTTTGTTCTGATTGTCTTCTGTAAGGAGGGATGGAGTATTTATTGATGAAGATTGAGATCTTGTGAAAGCTTATTGAATGGTTTGTGAGAGTTTGGAATGGTTTGAGTATGAGTTATGAGGTTTTGATGACCTTCTGTAACCTTCTCTAAGTCTTCTGTAGAGCCTCTGTCTCTGTTCTGTTCTGTTCTGTTTCTGTTCTATTCTGGTACTGTACTGTGACTGTTCTGTATGCTTCTGTATGTGTTCTGATGGATGAGAGTGTAGCTTGGGAAATTTTTATAGCCTTGGAAAAAGGTGAATACAAGTGCAAAGGAGTTGAAAGAAATGAAAGAAGTAGCTGTTGAAGACTCAAGTGAAGACTGAAGTGAAGTGACAGTAGTGAGCTATGAAAGATACTGTAGTGGCTCTGGTGACTCTTCATATCAGACATACCTCTTGGGAGGGGTATCCACGACCTAAGAAGGATTCTTGAGAGTGATTTTGAGAGATTGTAGTGAGGAGATGATGTATTATTGATGGAGAGAGAGAGAGAGAGTCAGAGATAGTCAAATTCTATTGAAACAGAGTGATTGTATATGAGAGATTGAGATAGAAGACTATGAAGATATTGAAGATGAATACTATGTGATGTATTTCCATTCAAAGATGGTGTATTCCTTTGATTTCTTTGTTATATTGATGGATTTTGTGAAGATATTGAAGAATATGGTTGATTCTATCAAATCCGTGGGAGATCTACATGATGCTGCATGAAGATTTGTTGTGCCTGGTGTTCTTTTCTTCATTCTGATAATATGAAACATAATAAACAAGCTTGTTGATGTTACAAGATAGATTATCTTGCAAGATAATTCCCTTTTCCTTAGTGTTCCCCTTGGGGCTCCATGTTTTTGGTGCGCGGCCGGGGAAACTTGCCATCAATAAGCACCAGAAGAGGCTGAAAACGAAGAAAATGGCATTGCCAAGAAGAGAAGAATTCAATGGATGTTTGTAAAGTTCCTTCTTCCACTGAAGAGTTGGAATTTCTCATAATTAAAGCCACTTTGCACAAGAATTTCATCCCACAATGGCGGAAACACATCACCATCATGATGCATGCTCTATGTAGTGGACAGTTTCCTCTTCCTGTTGAAGCAGCAAAAACTTGCATCTTGGTGGCAAACTGTTTGGGAACAAATTGAAGAGCAGAAACAGAGAGAATGACCATACATGGAAGATTTGGCATTCATTGAGAAGTTTCCAGATATCATCAAGTGGGAGATTGTGAAGAAGCTTTAGGAATCTTGGTCTGTAGAGGTTCACAAAGACAAGAAGGAAAAGAGTTGGAATTTGTTCGTGGATGCTCAACAGCAAGATACATGGGATGCTTGGTGCATTGATAATCTTCTATTTGTTCAATTAGCAACCCACTGGAAGTTGGTAGACAGAGTGTTCTTTACAACATACACTATTGAAACCATCAAAAGTTGGCATTACTATGATGATGGCACCACCACAATGCTTAGACGAATGCATTTTTGACACCTTCAAAACCGAATACCTTCCTCTGTGGAGTGGCATGAAAGCAGAATTCAGAGTCGTTGAAAAGGAAGAAGTAGAAGAAATGTTGGCAAGACAGTCCTCCAGAGACTGAAGCCTTCTGTTAACCCTCTATGGAGCACTAACAACATAGTGGAGCCACACCCCTGATGAATGACACAATAAAGAGGCAAGCGTTAGAACGAGTCCAGAGGTACGTGAGAAGAGAGAAAGCAAAAATCAAGGCTGAGAATGAGCTTGCAATGGAAGCCGCCTTTGACGCCCTTGCAAAACTCTTTACAGAAGTCCCAATGGCACATCAAGCCCTTCCTCCTCCTGCCGGAGGTCCACTTCCAAGCCAGATCCATCCTGGAAATATTGATGACAGGCCAACGAATGTAGTTCCATTGCTAGTTTTTAAGGGAGAGTACAATGAAGACCCTGATCTTCATGTAGCAGAGTTTATGGTAGCGTGTGTGGCTAACAATGCCAGAACCCCTGAGCATTGGTTAGAAATATTCCCCGCCACTTTCAAGGAAGCTGCGTTTCAGTGGTATGAGAGACAAGCAGCAGGAACTTTTGGCACATGGGACGACCTGAAGTTGGCCTTCCACACTAAATTCAGGCGTGAAAGTTTTGAAGAGCGGATGCAAGAGGAATTTATGAATTTAAGTCAGTCCTCTGGAGAAAGAGTAGAAGCTTATGTCTCACGAATGGAATCCATCTTGAAGAGATGGACTAACCATAATCTAGATGATGGCATTCAGAAGGGGGTGTTTCTTAGAGGATTACAACCAGAAGTTCGTAAGTTTGTGGAGCTGCAAAGACCAGCCACACTGCAAGCTGCAACAGAAAGTGCAAGACTATACGATGAAGTGGAAGCTAGATTGGCGGTGAATCCAAGAAGAGGAGTCCTACCTCCTCTGATGCCAGGAATGATGTATCCACCAAATGCAGTCCCAAGGACTGCTCCCTACCCCTACCAACAGATGCCCCCAGTATCACAGTACAGTGCACCAAATCCATAGTGGCCACAATCCATGCCTCAAATGATGGTTCAACCACAACAACAATGGTCCCAACCAAATTTCTCAATGCCAAATCAGCAGCAATAGTGGAGTTCTACCAACTGGAGCCAACAGCCCAACAGTTCAAACAAGAGCTCTGAATCAGAATCAAAACAGAGATTCCTCTGCACCAGCCGAACCTGTTTATGCAGTGATTACAGAGACTCCTCAAAACCCTCTTGCCAATACCTCTAGAGGAGAAAGCTTGAAGGATTACGTATCCAACTCAGTTGCAAACATCAAAAAGGAGTTGATGGATGTGATTACAGAGCAGCTACAGACGCTGAAAGTGAATACCGCCAGCATATCCAATGTGGCAGGAGCAGGAAGAGATGTGATGCGGTCAAATACTTGGTGTGGTAAGTATCATCAAGCAGGCCATTTAGCCACTGAATGTACACAAAAACCAACCATTCCTGGAGCCTTCTATTCCTACTATTTGTGGAAGAACCATACAGAGCATATTTGCTCTCTAAAGGAGATGCATGATAGGAGGAGGAAGGAAGAAGACGCAAGATTCAACTTGCTGGAATCCAAAATGACAACACAGGATATTGAACCCAAGCCTTAACAGTTTGGTCCTAATTTTGGACCCAAAAGATTTCCATCCCAAAGTTACAGAGGAAGACAGTCTGGCGGTGGTCAAAGATCAGAAGTGGAGTGTTATAGATGCGGAGAAAAGGGACACATTTCACCAAATTATCCAAATCCCAGAAGGTCAGTGGATTACAAGCCCTTATGCAGTCGATGCAAAGGAGAAGGCCACATTGCAAAAGACTGTGCAAGCCCAGCCCCAGTGAAAAACAGTGCTACTGATAGTCTGGCCAAGGCCCAAGAGCCTACCTCCAATTTAGTGGAATTGGAAGTTGTTGCCATCACACGTGCAAAGAAGAAGGAACCACCTATCCAAAAAGAAAATAATCCTCCTGCCAGAACAGTGAACTTCAATCTTCCACCAGAAGAATAGAACGGAACAGAGCCTGACAGTGCCGTATAGAGCACTATAGTGCCACAGAGAGTTACAGAGATAGTTCTAGAGACAGGACCAGAGGTCCAGGAGACAGAAGAGGCGGAGGTGCCGCAAGTGGTAGAAGAAGTTCCCATGATTCCTCTGTTGGAAGAAAGAGGGAAAATGAAAATGGGTGTTGCCCCATTCCCTAACCGGTTAGAGAAGCCAGTGGATCCTATTAAGGAATACGATTTGGTTAGAGATCTAGATACCTTTAAACCAAACCTCACATTCCGATAGTTAATGATGTTGTCTCCTAGTTGCCGAAAACGGTTCAAACGTATACTGACAAGAAGACGTGGCTTAAGAATTGCTCCCTCAACAACAACAAAGTCCAATAAAGCTCCAGATCCTGTCAAAGAAGTGGACGTAGCTAACACCTTCCTAGATCCAGGTACTCTAGAGACTGGCACGTGGATAGAAGGCTGCTTCATTGCAAATGCACTGATTGATGGTGGTTCATTAGTGAACATTATGATGGATGTGACAATGAAGGATCTAGGCCTACAAGGTGTGCAACCAACCCAATGGCTCATCAGACTGGCGGATCAGAGTAGAATCAAGCCTTTGGGTAGTCTCCCATATGTGAAGACTACAGTGGCTGGGAAAGATTATTGGCTAACCTATCTGGTGGTGAAGCCAAACTCTTATGGTACATCCTACCCTCTGTACTGGGTAGACCATGGCTTTTTGAAGCCCAAGAAAGGATGGATTGGTTCAAAGGAACCTTGACCTTGGGTAGAGGGCCCAATAAAGTGGTGTTGAAACTGTATGGTTCCCAAAAAGGACATAGATCCACCTCCTTGGAATTATCTTCTGACTCCCCTAATGAGGCTACAGATCGAACATCAGCAGACGAAGATGCTATCAAACAGATCCTTTCCAAGAAAACGGTGGCACGTTCCTTAACAGTGGATACTGTAAGCCAACTCCCAAAAGATGCAAAGCCATTATCAATGGGTGAATACTTCTTGCCTGAACCAGGAACGATTTCCGAAATCACTTCTGACAATGAGATAGAAGCATGGATGTATTGCTCTCCCTGTTACATGGCCATAGCAGAGACAGAGACAGAGGCAGAAGAGGAAACAGAGAACCTGTTCTTCTCCTACAGAGCTCCTACAGAGACAGAAGCAGAAGCAGAAGCAGAGACAGAGACAGAAGAGGATGGATATGATATGAACGAAGAAGGTTATGAAAGTGAGCCAGAAGAATCTATCCCACCTACAGAGGATACATTTGAAGAAGAAGTTCCAGAAGCATCAGAAGCAGACGAGCTCATGCTATGGGACAGAATGGTGATGGTACCATTTGGCCTGGTACACGGATCTTCTCATATGCAAAATCTTTTTAAGGAATGGATTAAGAAGACTAAGCCGTCTTTCAACAGTGGTTCTTGCCGTCCTAACCCACCTTTGCCAAGAAAAGATGATGATGATGCACCGTGCCAACAAGCACCAGTCCCACAAACCCAACAGGCATCAGAGGGTCCCTGTTATGTGACATTCTTGGAGCGTCATCACAAGATGAGTCTTCAAGCCAAGAGGTAATTAATTGTGAAACCAAACCCGAAACGGCTCTAATCCCATTTCAACATCTCAAGGAGCAAATTAAGTCTCCACCAAAAGAAGAAGTTGGGTCTAGTGGGACATCAGAAGAGGACATCACTCCCTTGAAGGAATCAGATCTGTACCCAAAAGCAGTCCGTGGGACCTTCATCCATGAAGTAGAAGGTGAAAGGCAGTTAACTTTTGTGGATGCAGAAGGCACTGAACGCCACTTGAAGGTGGGTAGCAGCCTCCCAGAAGAGGAGTTGTCAACCTTGTACAACTTGTTGAAAGAGAATTTGGACGTGTTTGCGTGGTCCTACAAAGACCTAAAGGGGATTGATCCCACAATATGTCAGCATCATATTGACTTGGCGCCTGATGCCAAGCCAGTACGGCAACGACAAAGGCGAATGAACTCGAATTAATCTACATTGGTGAAAGCAGAGCTGCTGATGCTTCTGGAAGCGGAGTTCATCTATCCAGTGGCAAATAGTGAATGGGTCTCACCCATTGTGGTCATACCCAAGAAGAATGGAAAGCTTCGTATATGTGTGGATTTCCACAAGCTCAATTCCAAGACCAAGAAGAATCACTTTCCTATCCCTTTCACAAACCAACTATTGGACACAGTGGCAGGACATGAGCTTTATTCCCTTCTGGATGGATTCAACGGATACAACCAAGTCCAAATCGCAGAAGAAGACCAGTCCAAAACAACCTTCACCATAGAATGGGGGACCTATGCTTACCGAGTGATGCCATTTGGACTTTGCAATTCCCCTACTACTTTCCAGCGAGTCATGATGGCCACATTTCAAAATCATCTGCACGATTTTATTGAGGTATATTTGGATGACTTCTGTGTCTATAGTTTGATCCGTGAACACTGGGGACACCTGGAACAGTGCTTTGACCGATGCCGGGAGTATGGGATTTTCCTCAACCCCAACAAATGCATCTTTGGGGTCTCTTCTGGAGTTCTGTTGGGCCACATTGTCTCTGCACAAGGGATATCAACAAACCCTACAAAGATCGAAAAGATCGCAGCTCTGACCGCACCCACCAACCTCAAACAGTTGAGGGGATTCCTAGGCCATATGGGTTACGACATAAGGTTCATAGCCCATTTTGCAACAAAGGCAATCTCCTTGCACAAGCTTCTGAGGAAAGATGCAGAGTTTACTTGGACGGAAGAATATGACAAAGCCTTCAACACTCTGAAGCAGTGTCTGATTGAGGCACCCATTCTTCAACCTCTTGATTGGACGAAAGATTTCCATGTACACACTGATGCATCAATTGAAGGCTTAGGCACAGTTCTCTGCCAGAAGGGTTCCTCGAAGCTGGATCAACCGATCTATTATGCAAGCCGAAAAGTCACTGATAGGGAACGGAACTATATAGTGACAGAGTTGGAGTGCTTGGCAATGGTGTTTGCCCTAGAGAAGTTCTGCCATTACCTCCTATCCACCCATTTTAAATTTTATGTGGATCATGAGGCCTTATCCTTCCTGATGAACAAAGCAGATGTGAAAGGACGAATGATGAGATGGCTCCTTCTATTCCAGGAGTTCGACTTTGAGGTGATTACTAAGCCTGGTCGTTCCCATGTTCTGGCTGATCATCTGTTGCATATCCCACAAACTGCAGACGAGGAGCAGGATGATCCAGACCTCCCTGATGCTTCCCTATTCTTGGTAGAAACTGTAACTCCCTGGTATGTAGACATTTCCAATCTGCTGGCAACCCAACAGTACCCTCCTAGCATTTCTAGTCGAGAGAGGAAGAAGCTTATGCTAGAATCAGCCCCCTACACCCTGTTAGGCAGTGCACTGTACAAGAAAGGCAAAGATGAAGTGCTCAGAAGATGTGTTGCAGGAGATGAGATTGGGATTGTTTTGAAGGCTTGCCATGACGAGCTATGTGGAGGCCACTTTGCAGGAGAAGCTACAGCCAAGAAGGCTCTGCTAGCAGGATATTGGTGGCCTACCATCCATAACCATGCCTATGATTACTGTAAAAGATGTGATGCTTGTCAGAGAATGGGGAAACCCACAAAGACAAGTGCCATGCCACTTCAACCTATTCTTCCCTTAAAGCCATTTGAGAAGTGGGGCATCGACCTTGTAGGTCCAATCAATCCTTCCACCAGAAGAAAACAGAACCGATACATCCTCGTATGTACGGATTATGTCACAAAGTGGTGTGAGGCTAAAGCCCTAAAGCGGGACGATGGTAACAGTGTGGCCCTGTTCATATACGAGAATATCATCACCCGTTTTGGCACTCCCTTAGAGCTGGTAAGTGACAGAGGCACTCATTTCCTTAACAAAGTCATGGAAGAGTTAACAGAGTTGTATAAGATCCGCCACCGCAAGTCCACTCCTTACTACACCAGAGCCAACGGCCAAGTCGATGTCACCAATCGCATGCTCTACTCGATTCTGACAAGAACAATTGCTGCACATCGTCGTGATTGGGATGATCGACTTACAGAGGCCCTCTGGGTGTACAGAACATCCCATAAAGCAGCAACATGATAAACACCCTTTCAGCTGGTGTATGGTACAGAAGTTGTTTTCCCTGTTGAACTAGAATTACCCTCTTTGAGAGTGGCTATCAAAGAGCATTTGGGGAACGATGATTCACTGCAACATCGTCTCTTGCACTTGGAATGTTTGGATGAAACTCGCAGGATGGCTCTACAGTGCATGGAAGCCACGCAAGCTCGACGTAAGGCTTACCATGACAGCTTCATCAAGCACAAGGAGTTCAAAGAAGGTGATTTGGTCCTAGCCTATGATTCCCGATTTGGCAAGTTTCCTGGAAAGCTCCAATAGCGGTGGATGGGCCCCTATAAGGTACTTGCCGTCAACCCTAATGGCTATGTCCAAGTGCAAACAGTTGATGCCTCTGATGATCCCTTCCTGATCAATGGATATCGTCTGAAGAAGTACTTCCCTCCTTGGGGATCTTGACAATCATGGTCACTTGATCCTTTCCCCCGTTGGCGTGGCACTATCATTCTTATGATGCTACTTCTGATAGCCGTTCTTCAGCCACTCATGAAGTGGACGCAACCCTCTGTCCCTCAAACCCCCCTTCCAGCCTTGATCTCTTATCCTCTATTTTCCACCAACGACAGTGGCAAGGTGGGTTCTGATAAATGGTATTTCTACCATTCCCTTGTTTAATTCGAAGAGAAGAAAAAAAAAAGGCAAATATACATATCGATCATGGGAGAAAAGGACTTAGGTCCTTGTCATGCCGACCTATTCTTCGGGAAAAGGTGGAAACACCCTCGAGATTAGGGGAAAACAAGAAAACAAAAAGAAAAAAAAAACAAGAAAGAAAAAAAAACTATTATGGGAGAAAAGGAAGCAATTCCCTGTCATAGCAGGCCTCGTTCTAAGAAAAGGTGGCAAACACCCTTGGGCGGGAAGTTGGATGTGGAAAAGGTGGCAACACCCAGCAGTCCAGAAAGTGGATTTATCACTTGAAATTTCCAGGATCCAATTCCGAAGCTACCTCCCTTGGTACGCTGTGTCATAGGTCTCTCTACAGAGCGTCTAACTGACCTCTAGCAGACGACATGTCCTATCCAATACAACGTTCGATTTAATGGCTACCTCCCTGGGTACGCCTCTTCAAGAACTGACGACGCGATCTTCATCGACAAACAATCGAGTGACGTGAGCTTTCATCCTACCCGGATGGGGACGTGAGTATGGGTTTCCCTCTGTAACTATCAACAGAGAGTGAGACAGAGGGTGGGCCGAGAGACCAGTATTTTCCCTTCAAATCAAATGAGAGGTGAGTAGTGTGAATGAAGTGTTGCACACACGGGATGGGCCTCTCAATGCACAAAGCACAATTTGTTTCTGTGCACTGCACCATAAGGCTCCCTGGCCTTCCTTCTCGCACCGTATGCCCGCACAGGGCGGGATGCACAGTTGCACCATCGAATGCGCACAAGGCATACAACCTTTGCACAAGTGACTGTAAGGATTACATCAATGGGTTTTAGGACATGGCTGCCCTCCTGTATCTATCAACATAGCGTGAGACAAAGGGTGGGTTGAGTGTGACTGGAGTTTCTTCAATCAATTACCGAGAGGTGAGATTGAGGGACGTTACGATACTTGGAGTAAGGTATGTTCCCATTTCCCTATGCACCCATGGGATGGGTCTCTACCGTCAACACAAGACACATCACCATGTTCTGTACACTGCACTGTAAGGCTCCCTTGCCTTCCTCCTTGCACTTATGCCAGATGGGTGCGACGCACCAATGCACCACAACTGTGCACCCTGGCATACTTTCTCTGCACCATTCCCTTGTCGATTTCTAAACCGGGTATGAGATATGGGTTTCCATCATTCTTGCTCGAGTGATATTCGTCATGGGGCAAGTGATAGTTCTTTCATTCCATTTGAGTGACTGCGAGTTGAGTGTAATATCCCTCATCATCGATAAATTTTCTGCGATTCCTTCAATCAGCTACCTCCCTGGGTGCTGCTGTGTGGTCCCTGCCATGACGGACGTGTGCGGAGAAGATACCTTGGTACCTCCAGCAGCCGACAACAACACCGGACATGCCGTCGACAATCAACCTTGATTCTCTACAACATGGACCAAGTTTTCTAACCCTACAACTTCTGTTTCTCAGTGACATTCATTTTTTAAGTGTGGGGACGTTAGTGGATGGTCTGTGGCGTGGTCCTAGGTCCATGTTACTTGGTTAACCCTATCCGTTAAGGTTTTAAGTGTGGGGACGCATCCCTGTGCGTCTACATTGCATACCCTTCTGCATATGCCTCAACCTGCTCATGCATGTATGCCATGCCTTGTTTTTACCCTGATGGGGTCCCTTCCCACCCACTCGTTTATTTTTCACCCACCCTTGGGGCTGTTCCCTTGCAGTTTTCCTTCATTCCCTGATTTTGAGGCCCTGCCATGTGAATGCATTCTATGTTCACCGAAGTCCAAATCCAACCTTATAACCCCATTCCTCCCTTTGAACTGACCATTTTTCCTTTTTACCTACCCATGTTCCGGTGCACGGTTTTTGAGTTATTAATTTTTGAAGCATTCTACGCAAACTAGTCAGTTTTCCATATGAACGCATTTTTCTTACTTTGGAACTGTGATCTGACATCATAGCCTTGACAATCACTTTTCCCTTGACATTTTTCCTTTTCACTCCGAGTCATTCCGATACACGGTTTGCCCAATATTAATTTTTCAGTTTTTTTAGGACTTTTGCGTGCGTCTTTTTGATATTTTTCCATGTGAACCTGCTCTATTTGCATCGGAATTCCAATTTGCTTTGACAGTCGTGTCCCACGTGTCTTCCCCCACCTTTTTCCTTTTTCCTCCCCCCTCTTTCGCCTTCTGTATTTATTATTATTAATTTTTAAATGAGTTTTTGGGCGTCTTTTTGGTATTTTTTGCATATGAACCCCTCCTACTTCCACCGGAACTGCGGTTTAACATGACAACCCTGTGCAACTCCTTCCTGCGGAGATTTTTCCTTCTTACTGCATGTCATTCCAGTGCACGGTTCATCTAGTATTAATTTTCGATCCCATTTTCGGGTTTGTTTTTTGGGTTTTTCCCACGTGAACACGTCTTATCTTAGTGAGAACTATGTTTTGATGTGATAGGATTGTCGGGCACGTCTTTCTGCACAGTTTTCCTTTTTCTTGCACTTTGTTCCAATGCGCGGATCTTCTGATATTAATTTTTAATTGTGTTTTTTAATACGTTTTTTGTGTTTTTTGCACGTGACCGCCCTTAACCCCCCCGGGAACCTCCATTTCATATTTTCCATGTCTTCCCCCTGCCGTCCTGCCCACTTTTTGTTTTTACGCCCTTTCGTTTTGACGTCCGGATTGGGAGTTATTAATTTTTCTTTATTTATATGTGTTTTCGAGCGCCCCGTCCCGTGCGTGAACGCACCCTTTTTCGATTTTACGCGTTTTAACGCGCCCTGGTTGCATCCGCGTGTCTCGTCCCCGTATCCGGGCGCCTTTTCCCTCTTGTCACCGCAAATTTTTTTACCCCCGCCCCGCGCATACGCGCGGGACAAGGGTGTGTCACATTTCCCTCTCTTTTCTTTCTTTTAATTAATTAATTTATTTCTTAATTTTATTGATTTATTTAAAAATAACCACCCACCCAACGGGCACCTCCCCCCCCGAATCCCAATCACCATCTCTCTCTCTCTCTTTCCTCTCTCTTCTTCTTCTTCTTCTTTCTCTCTCCCCGACCCTCCCCCCCATCTCCCCCACCTGCTGCTCCTCCTCCCTCCCCCTCCCTTCTTCCTCCCTCTCTTCTTCTTCCCCTCCCTTTCCTTCCTCCCTCGCCATCACCTCCTTCTCCCGCCTCCATCCCCTCCTCCCTTCACCCTTCTCCCCTACTTCCCCTACTCCCCCGCCTCCTCTGTCCCTCTCGCCTTCAACCCCTCCTCCCTCCACCCTCTTCCGCTTCCTCCCGCCCCCTCTGACCCTCCTGCAGCCGCCGCCGTTGACACACTGGGCGCCACATCCCTTTCCGCCCGCCGTTGGCTGTCGACGACCAGTCCCTTTTCGCCCGCCGCCCGCCGTCGACGACCAGTCCCTCTCCGCCAGCCGCTGCCAACTCCACCGCGCCTCTACCAGTGGCCTCCGCCTCCGCCGTGCCGCTCCTCCCTCCCCCCTTCCTCTTCTTCCTCCTCCTCCTCTCCCTGTTCCTCAAGTTAGTTAGCTTTAATTATCTTAATTAATCCTAATTACATTACAATTAACCTTAGTTAGGTCATATTAACCATAATTCAGTTATGATAACCTTAGTTAGGTCATCTTAACCCTAATTAAGTTCAGTTAACCTTACCTAGGTCACATTAACGCTAATGCAGTTAGTTCACATTAGTTAGGTTAGTTCACCCTAGTTAGGCTAACCCTAACCTAGTCAACTAACCCTAATTTAGTTAGGCTACCCCTACCTAGGTTAAACTAACCCTACTTAGGTTAGTTAACCCCCTAGTCCACTAACCCTACCTTAGTCAAACTAACTTTAGCCTAGTTACACTAACCCACCTTAACCTAACTAACACTAGGTTAGTTAGTCTACCCTAAGTTAGTTAGAATCTGACTTAGTTTACTTACCTGACTTTGCCTAACCTAAACTAACCTAGTTCCATTTAATTAACTTGACTTGACTTAATTTGACTTACATGATTTACATAGACTACCAAGACTTAGATGACTTAATTTGACCCTACTTACCAAACTAAGTTGATTTTCCTGATTTAATTGATTTAATTAATTTATAAATTCATTTCCACTCAGAAATTATTTTAAAAATTCCCTTCGAGTTTTACAAATTTTTGGAAATTTGTCAACTGGAAATTTCCACCCCCAAAATTTCAGAAAATTAAATATTTCCCAATTTATCCAAAATTACCAAAAAATGTAAAAAATTCATTTAAAATTAGTAAAAAATACCAAAAAATTTCTTAAAATTTCTAAAAAATTCCACCCATCCCCCTTGACCTATTTTCATTCATTTTTTACTTTAAAATATTTTCATACATGGCACCCATATTTTTTTTAAAAAAAACAAAAGAATAACACAACACCATGAAAAAGAAAAAGACCAACACACAACACTTCACCAGAAAAATCTCCATCTTATTTTCATACCCTAAATTGTGGATATTTCCTACCTAGCTGAAATTTTCATTTTCCTTCATCCCATATCCATCTTTAATTATTCTTCCTTTTGAAAATAAAAAATAAAATAAGTACACAACCACATATAATTTATTAAAAAAACACATCTAGACAACCACACATAACTCCAACCACCACACATAATACCCGTCAAATATCAAACTAACCACCTTTTAAAAAAATAAAATAAAAAGCATACTAATAACTCGTCATACAATACTAAGAAATAATAACAATCAACAAACCCACTAAGGTGTTGTCTTTGTTGTTCAGTTCAGTGGTCTTTATTTTTCTTTGACTGGATTCATTCCTTTTGGGGGACTCTTCTGTGTGCCTTCAGGCCTTGCATATAATCCCCTTCCAGGTATTTATTTTATGTGCTTTATTTATTTTCATTTCCCCCTTAATCACAAATTAATTGTTCAAATGAAATATTTATTCACCCACATTTTTCACGCGCATTTGCGCTAAACACACCATATTTTTTTAAATTAAAATAAACCCGCCATTCACTTAGCACGCGCTACGTGGGCTAAAGAGGCACTTTAATAATTTTTAATTAAAATGAACCAGCCGTCACAAGAGCACGCGCTGGCAAAAAAACGCTCCACATCACATTAATTTGTAATCAATGAACTTGCATTTAGAGACCCATTCTGGGTATCGAAGTCCGGGATTCGACTTAAAGCCCGTTTTACCTAATAATTGGTAATTAAATTTTTAAGAAGGAACCGCCGTTTTCTTGCTAAGGTTTATCACTTAATAAAAATTCACCCATTCTTAATAAATTCTTAAAATAAACCTTTAATTAAATTAATATCCCCCTCACTGTACTTAATTCCCCTTTTTAACGAACCGGTTTCGTGGGATGGGTATGCACAGTCATTAGAGTTATTTCCATGGTCATACACTGGTTTATCAACGATGTAGTCTTGATATGTGTAGGTTGTGGTGATTTTTTGGTTTACTATCTTTGTTACGGTTAAGGGTTTGGTGTGTACTTTTTTTTTTCTTTTATTGCCTGATACGGGGATTTGGGTGTTTGTCTGATGCATAGCATGAAGCTTTCGGTCGCATATGTCTCGAGGTCAGGTCGAATTTTTTCTAGGCTATGGTTTGTTTGGGGTTAGTTGGTCGAGTCACGTTTTCTTGTTTTAGTTGTTCTCTTATCCTTGGTTTTTTGTCTGTTGCTTTGCAGGCATTCTCCTTGATTGTCTGTGTTTGTGATATGTGTGTAACCATCTGAATGGCGCCTTCTCACGCTCCTCCTATCCAGTACGTCCCACTAGTCAGTAGGGATTACTCTTCCCTACTCACTTTTGAGCCTCTCACGAAGGCGGGACTCGCTGCTTTTGTGGCTACCTCCTTTCCATTGCTTGCAGAGGATCCGTCGTTATGTGATGAGTTTCTGGCTTCCTACAGTAAGAAGACAGGACTAGTCCAGGGAATTTCTATGACTTTGACACCTTGAGGCTTAGGGAAGGCTCTGTCTCTTCCCTCCAAAGGTGAACCTTTTGTTACCACTCGTCAGCTTTTCTCTAATGAAGAGATTCTGAAGCTATTGCAAAAGCAAACAAGGGAAATGCTGGATGTTAAGAAGGTGATAAACTCTTCAGGAGTTTCCTTTTCTATGATCACTGATCCCATATGGAAGATGGTTTGTCAGTTTCTCCAGGACAGGTTTATGCCTGCAAAAACGCCATCCCAGTACTTGTCCAAAGAGCTTTTTACAGCTTCTAGAATGGTATTGAAAGGAGTTGCTATTGATTGGAGCACTTACCTCCTCACTAAAATGGATCAACATTTCTTCAAAGTCACCAGGGGTAATGTTACCAATGTCACATATGGATCATATTAGTCTGCCTTCTTGACCTATTCAGGTTTACAGAAGAGTGTGCCTCCACCTCCTCCATCAGATCCAATACCTCCTCCTCCAACTTCAAATGAGTCAGAACCTATTGACATAGAGGATGATGATTCTCCGCCTCCCCTGGTCATCCAGCGCAAACGCTTGAAGCGGGTAGCGGATAAAGCTCCTTCGGTACTTCCTTCAGTGCCCATTCCTGCTACCTTTGGCAGTGATCTCCCTAGGTATCTCACTTGTAATAACATGTTTAGAGCACATCGAGAAGGTTCATTGGACATATCAGTTCTCTCACTGAACAGTCTAGTCTCGGGAGATGCAATTCCTTTCCTCTGTAAAGATATTCAGAGTTCCATTGAATTGTCAGTGACAGCCTGTGTTCAATAGTTGTACGCGTCCTTTTATGAATAACTCATGTAGTCTAAGGACCAGTTGCATAAGGCAACATCCGAGTTAGCTTCTGCTAAGGATACCCTAGCAGATTTGTTTAAGCAGATGGAACAACAAACCTACCTGGTTGCCACCCAACGAGATGAGATCTCTTCTTTGAAGATCCATTTATTAGAGGCTCAATCAGAGGTTATTAGCCTTTTAGAGGAGAAGGAGAGGATGTCCAAAGAAGCGCAGGAGTTCCAAACTCTCTTAGATGATAAACTTTCAGCTTTACAGACTGCTAATGACACAGTGGCATCCCAAGCCTCCCAAATCAAGCAGTTGCAAGATCAACTGGCAAAGTCACGGTCTGTTCCTCCAAGCCCTAATGTTCCCTTGATTCCTTCTCTCTCACAGTAGGACTTGGCTACTCTTCAGAGACAGGCTACCTTGTGCCCTCTATTCCAAGATAAAGTGGAAAGATTGCAATCCAGAATGGACTTGTTATGGTCTACATTTGAGCAGTTTCAGGAATATGTTCCACCAGACCATTCTCCACTACCACTTACAGAAGTTGGCCTTCTACATGAAGCTTTCCACAATGGATTTACCTCTTCCAGAGGATGGATGGAGTGGGGCTTGGTCTGCTGAGTTGCTGACAGAGGTAGTCACGATGGTGTTTGAATATTCTGTCACGCCAAATACCATGTTGATGTCATACATGTATCTATGAGGAGACTTGTTAATTCCAGATGAGGTGGATATGGCATGGTATGTGGGGGATGTGGTTCTACAAGTTGTTTTGTATGTCAACCATTTGGAGTTGCGCATAGCTGACATGTTTCAGGGTGACTCCTCCAAAGTGGCTGATTGTCATGATAATTCCTGGCATACCATGATTGATTCGGTGGTCCTGAATCAAAGACAAAACACAGCCCCTACTTATGCCTAGAGTACTAATCAACTGAGGATGGATCTCTTAGCCTATCTTTCAAAACATAATCCGTTTGATTCTACCTTCTTTGATGCCTATCATAGACGATCTCTCTTAGGACCTTCTGTTCCTACCCTCCTATATTACCAACAAATGGCTCACCGATATGATTTATATATTTCCCTTTATCAATCTAATTCCACCACTATTTTACCCCTTCTTTTCCAACCTTCCTCTTTCCCTCAAATTCCCATTTTTACATATTGTTCCTTTATTGAGGATAGAGTATTTTCCCCTTCTCCACCCTGTCCTTCTCCATCCATTCATGTACCTTCCACATTTCCTATTTATCAATTAACACCCTTCCTTAGTGATTCTCTACAAATTTTTGCCACTCCTTCTTTAAATCATTCTTCCTTTTATGATTTTTCCTATCCTTCACTTCATCCACTTTTCCTTATTCCACTACCCTCACCTACCACTTCTATATCTCAACCACCTCAGTTGGTTAGTGACTATGACGGGTTTGATAATCAAATTTCCAAAAGAAGGGGATGGAGTTCGAATGATTCCCTTACAGGACCTCAGATCAATTGGCCAGTAATTCCAGAAAAATGGACAGCTGCTAGTCAAGCTTATCAGAACTATGTTCATTTTGCTCAGCAGTATTCACAATCTGTAGATCCTTCAGTGAGATTAACTGCTCACTTTGCTTGGTATTTGGCGTATATGCATAGGCACTCTCATAATGATTCCAAGCCTATTCCAAAGTTGTGTATGAATGTCAATGTGAGCATTGATTCCCAGCAGCTGGATATATTGTATTTTCATGCCCTTTGTTTGCCTAACAAATACCTAGTCCTGTTGGAAAGGATGTGCTGTCTTCAGTTTTTTCAAAATCCTCCCAAAACATTTGTAGATGAATCCTTATCTATGGATCGTTTCCGAAATCATTAATCTTTTAAGAGGGATCATCTTCATTGATACCTTTCCAATGTATGGTGGATGCTTTTTAATGAAAATCTCTCTTTTTGGAGGAGTCATTTAGATGGTTGTGTTGTGTGTAGTATTTGTGTTGTGAGTTCATTTATGTAAAATGAACGTGGTGGTTTCCTATTGGATTGGATTTTGTGCGAGCTACATTTTGGAGAATTGTGGTGATGAGGTCGTGGTTGGAGAGTTGAAGCTAATGCAGATGAAGAAGAAGAAAACTTTTATATCCTTTACAAGTTTGTTGTGATTTTCTAGTTTGATAAGAAGTGTTAATGTATAAAGGGTTTTTCTTTCTTTGTATTTTTATATCAGATACATGTTATAAGTTGGGGTCGTGTTGGATGGATTATTTTTGAAGAGATCTTGAAGATCAAAGTTGAGCTTTTTGTATGAACTTGTATTCCCTTTTTCCTAGGTCGCGAGGACGCTTCCTTATTAAGTGTGGGGATATGTTGAGTGTTGAAATGACTTGTTTTTTGGCTGATTTTTGTTGTTTTTGAGAGCTGAATGGTCAATTTTATGAGATGATTGGTTGGTTTGGAAGTGGTTTAAGAGTGTTTTGGATGATATTGATTGTGTTTTGGAATTTTATGATGTTTATCAGTGGTTCTGTGATGTTCTGATAGGTTCTGATTGGTTCTGTATACCTTCTGTATAGCTTCTGTTTTGTTCTGTTTTGTTCTGATTGTCTTCTGTAAGGAGGGATGGAGTATTGATTGATGAAGATTGAGATCTTATGAAAGCTTATTGAATGGTTTGTGAGAGTTTGGAATGGTTTGAGTATGAGTTATGAGGTTTTGATGACCTTCTGTAACGTTCTGTAGGTCTTCTGTAGAGCCTCTGTCTCTGTTCTATTTTGTTCTATTTCTGTTCTGTTCTGGTACTATACTGTGACTGTTCTGTATGCTTCTGTATGTGTTCTGATGGATGAGAGTGTACCTTGGAAAAGTTTTATAGCCTTGAAAAGAGGTGAATACAAGTGAAAAGGAGTTGAAAGAAGTGAAAGAAGTAGCTGTTGAAGACTCAAGTGAAGACTGAAGTAAAGTGACAGTAGTGAGCTATGAAAAGACACTGTAGTGGCTCTGGTGACTCTTCATATCAGACATACCTCTTGGGAGGGGTATCCACGACCTAAGAAGGATTATTGAGAGTGATTTTGAGAGATTGTAGTGAGGAGATGATGTATTATTGATGGAGAGAGAGAGAGAGAGTCAGAGATAGTCAAATTCTATTGAAACAGAGTGATTGTATATGAGAGATTGAGAGAGAAGACTATGAAGATATTGAAGATGAATACTATGTGATGTATTTCCATTAAAAGATGGTGTATTTCTTTTCTTTATTTGTTATATTGATGGATTTTGTGAAGATATTGAAGAATATGGTTGATTCTATCAAATCTGTGGGAGATCTACATGATGCTGCATGAAGATTTGTTGTGCCTGATGTTCTTTTCTTCATTATGATCATATGAAACATAATAAACAAGCTTGTTGATGTTACAAGATAGATTTTCTTGCAAGAGAATTTCCTTTTCCTTGGTGTTCCCCTTGGGGCTCCAATCACAAATGACTATGCCATCCTAACATCACTTTTGCTCCCTAATCTTTCCTCTAGCTCCCATGGACTATCTCTCATGATTACTCCATGTGTATTTACCCATAGTGACCCAAACTCCAGCATGGTGTCACTTTTAGGGCAAAGGGTAAAGTAATCGATCACATTTCTAGTGAAAGATCCCACTAAACCATTTAGAATGGACAAGGTATCTTTATGTAACGTGTCCACATGTTCTCTTCCATGACACGTCTTAGCAGCCCATTGGAAAGAGTCTAGAAAGCTCCGCCCAGCACTTCCATGGAATGTTACGGGGTTTGCGATCTAGGACTTCCCGAGTCTGCCACGTAGCGGAAGTATTCCGATCATTTCCACTTAGGACCGACCTAAATCAGGGTTTCCCCTAATGGTCACTTTCCTAAATGACATCTAGCGTCAAACCCCAGGTGAACTACTTTACGGAGAAACTCTAGGGACAAAGCGGATTCATGCTACACTTGGTTCAAGGAGAATGGAAAATGAGAGGAATGCAAGGCTCAACCTCTCTGCCCATAAGGCATAGTACCATTCCGTTCCCCTAAAATAGCATAGATCAGGATCCTAGAAACCTAAACTCTAGGTCAGCGCCCTTGCTGTTCATTTCCTTCGAGAAGAGCTCCTTGCTGTCCATTTCGATTGAGAAAAGTTCTCGGCTAACCAGGACCACCCATCTGTAGAACCGACCCATGGCCACATCTATTAGCTCTATATATTTTGTCTATATATAGCATCCTTGGTCCCCTCCATATATTCCAACTATGTGTGCTCACTTGATGTACTTCTGGGGTTCCACTTCCGGTGTCTTGTGTCTCTCTTCTCCTCTCTCTTCCTCCGTTCCTCATCGCCCTCACACACTGTTCAACATGGTATCAGAGTGAGGTTTCACAATTACGCAAAGGTCTATGTCTCAGTAGTCAAAAGCACGTGAAGTGATGCATTGTTTCCTCTTTAGTGAGCGCAGTCCTTCAAGGACTTCGATACCCAGAGCATGGCTGCAGCCTGCTTCTGGCTCTCGATGAAGCTGGAAAAGGAAGTCACCTCCAACCGTGGTGAGAAGCGATCTCTTCTCCAAGACGTCGTCATGACGTTTGACCGCATTCGTGTGTGCAGGGAAGGTGATCCGCCTCTTCCACCCTTCGCATCCCATGTTATGCCTCTTCCACTCTTCGCATCACAAGTTATTCTGTCTTAGGTGAACACCCTTTCCTTCTCCGCTTGTGGAATTCCCTAACAGACCCACCTCTCGCAAGGTCCATTCAAGCCTATGGCTTGCACCTTTACTCGTTGGACTGCGATAAACCGGTGCCTCAAACTACAGAGAAGGGGGTCAAAGAAGAGAAGGAAAATCGGAGTAGGGGGTCAAAGAAGAAAAGGAAAACAACCACCTAGAGGAAAAAGAGGAGAATGCCAAGGAATCTACGCAGTCAGAGAGCGGCAATAATGGCAAGGGGAGTGAAGGATCAGGAAAGACCAAATTGCCTGGGCTCTTCAAGAGATTCCCCATGAAGCCCAAGGAGCAAAAGGAACCTAAAGAGCCCAAGGAGCTCAAGGAGTCCACCAAGGAGCCCAAGGATAAAAAAGAAGTCAGTGAGAATAGCGTCGTACCTATTGCAGTCGAGGAAAAGACTGGTGCCATTGTCCCTACAGTGGTTCGGTATGAGAAAGTCAGGGAGTTTCTTATTGTTCCCTTGACAAAGAAACCTGCTTTTCTAAGGCTTTATTGTGCTCCTAAAAAAAAGGACTTAAGGCTACTTGACAAGATATTGGAAGATAAGGCAGCAGATAGGCATTTTGTTGGAGCATTTTTTATCAAAGACTCCCCACGACAAAATTCCGAGGTCCCTTCATCATGGATAGTGGAGGTTGTGCACATGAGCCTGACCTGACCTACATCAAGTCACAATTATCGTGTACTAAATGCTCATGTGATGTCTGACGATTCAGAAAAGTTGGTGAGGATGATAGTGAACCAAGGTGGTTGCTTGCATTAAGAATGCCCATATGATCACACAGAAAGTAGAAATTATCGTCTTGTGCTTGTGTGTTGGAAATCACAAAACACACTATTTTGGTAGTTACCAAATTATAGGAGTCGTTGATAATTTTGATTTTGAGGTCCCAAAGATGGCCAAATATTTGCATAGTTTGTGGTGGATTCTGATTGATATGGACTGTAACAAAATTGACTATCCTTTTGAATACTAGGGTTAGAAAGGACCATGGTTTTGCCCATGAGTCGAAATACAGACTTTCCAATAGCATCGAGAATAGCTGGCCCTATAGATGCATCCCTGCTTCTTAGAGATGCGCCTTTTGGTGGAGCTAGGGTTTGTCTGCCACATGGAGCACCCTCACAAGCTTCTTCTTAGCTATCTCGACCTTCTTCGCCTAAAAGGGGTGCAGGAGTTTTGTCAAGAGTCTTGGAACATGGAATTGCATCTACCAAGGCATTACTTATAGGTGCTGTTAGAGTTGCCACTTGCTCAACACATCGGAGTGAAGATTCGATGGAGAAAATCCCCCACATCCAAAGTTAAGACAGATACAGCTCTAGCACAAAGCGTGATTCCCTTAGCACAGTAGTGGATCAAGGAAAAGGAACCACAGTAGTGGATCAAGGAAAAGATGATTTTTGGCTCTTCATGATACGTTTCATATCATTTCATCTATATTACAGCTAACGCGTTGAAGTTATTCCACTCTTTGTTTATAAGAACTGTTTTGAGCTGATGGAATGATATTTCATTTCATTCTTATTCCAGGTGTTGAAATGTTCCAGCTGATGTTTCATTATTATTCCAGTTGTTGAGTTGTTCCAGCTGATGTTTCATTCCTTATTCTAATTGTTGAGTTATTCCAGCTCATGTTTCGTTCCTTATTATTCTAGCTATTGAGTTGTTCCAGCTGATGTTTCGTTCTTTATTGTAGCTAGTTGTTGAGTTGTTCCAAACCATGTTTCGTTCTTTATTCTTCTTTATTCTAGCTCTTGAGTTGTTCCAACTAATGCTTCATTCTTTTCGTTTTCTATTCTAATGTTTGTCTATTCTAGCTTATGATATACGAGGTGATGTTTCATTGTTTCGAGTATGTTCGTCTATTGCAGCTGATGTTTCATTGTTTCCGACTGTTGTTCATCTATTCCAGCTGATGTTTCGTTGTTCCTAGTTGTGTTTTATTCTTTCCTGCTGATGTTTCATTGTTTCCAACTATTGTTTGTCTATTTTCAACTGATTCGTCTGTTCAAGCTTATGTTTACTCTACTTCATATTTTATCTATTCTAGCTAAGGAGCTGATGTTGCAGCTAATGTTTTCATCTTGATAATGCTCATCTTGTCCATTCTTCTTTCCATTTGCTGGTGGTATGCTAGCTACTATTTCGTCTATTTTAGCTGATGAGCTGATGAAATTATTATCGTATATTCTAGCTACTGAGTTGATTTATGACATTATGATTGTGTTCTAATGTTGATATAAAGTTTTCTATTAAGTTTTTGATGTCACAGATTATGCTGCATAGCCGATTATATCCACACTCAAGATAAAGAAATTTCATGGCCCTTTATCTCCTTCGATTCCTTCATCTATTATAATTCAAAATTGATGTAGCCCCTTCATTTATCTATAGTAATTTAGGAGTGATGTAAATCCTTCGATGCCTACAAACAGGCACTTGTATATTCAGGAGTGATTTAGCTCCTTTCAACTTTGTAATAACATCTTTTCAATATTAATATAGTACTAGGGCTATATAGAGCTGTGGATTTTTCCCTTGAAGCCCCCAAGGGTTTTTTAATCGACAGTTAGGGACCTTTATTTGAGCGGGGGTATTAGCTATATAAAGTTTATCTATATATAACATCCCTTGTCCCCTCTATATATTCCAACTATGTGTGCTCACTTCATGCACTTTTGGGGTTCCACTTTCGGAGTCTCGTGTCTCTCTTCTCCTCTCTCTTCCTCCATTCCTCGTCTCCCTCGCACACTCTTCAACAACATCCACCGCACTTTCCTCAGGGTTGCTTTAGTTGTCTAATTACCTACCACATTTAGTTGGACATGCATCAAGCAGCTTCCTTAATTAGCTAGTTAGACATTGGTTCCTTCATGTAATCTTAGCACTTGACATAGGAAAACATTGTCAAACAAGTTCCTTTTCAACATGTTATCTTATATATCTTTGGAATACATCCATAAAATCCAGTCGGTAGGCTAATCCATAATCCGCCCAAAGGCTATCCAGCAGTCCACAGGGATTACTAATCCAAGATTCCGCCCGTAGACTAGTATGCCGACCTCGAGATCCAATCCCGAGTCATGTTGGCCTCTTATGCAGGGCCTGGAAGGCAAGGGATTTACGGCCAGAGCCCCCCTGGCACCCAAGCGTCCTCCTGCTCCAAGTAGCACCCAATGGAGAGACCTCATGCGGCGGGTTCTCTCCACGTTCCCGGCTCGGCTAACAACCCCCTTGGTTAGGGTTAGGCAGACAGTCAGGGGTAACTGATGCTGCCTCTCCCTTCAAGCCTTCAACCTGAAGCATTAATTAACTTTCCATCAATTAGTTCCTTGAGTAAACAATGCAAACAATGCTCCTAAATTGTTACAAGCACAATCAAACCAATGGTCGTTTATTTGGCCAACTGCTAAGGAGTGAATCTTTCTCTCCGAATGCATCCAACATTCGATCCGGGATAAACTTGGCAAGATTCCCCAAGGGTTTGTTTGTTCATCCTTTTGTCCTTGGGTTAGGGCCATACCCTTTCAACCTAACTTAACCAACACCTTAGGTTTCATAAATTAACAGTAAATCCTGGCGACCATGTCTAACTTCATAGGTCCTTTACTTCCAAGCAAATATATATCTTCCCTTAACTTGGCAATTGTCCCCAAGGAAGGTGATGTAACAAGATGATTACCCATCCTCTTGCAAGTTAAACTTGCACAAGAACCTACCAACCTCATTCCAAGGAATGGAAAAACTCTCTTGTGATCAAACCACAAGGCCATGCAACGTTGCAACTTGTTGCACAAGTGTCACATCTATTCCATGGGATCATTTCACCCATTGAACGGTGTTTTCTGGTCAAGTAATTATGTCTAGACAAGAAGCAGGGTTTAGGGTGTCATCTTACCCAACCCAATCCTAATTGCACTAGGCCGAGGGTCCTAGGGATTCAAACTCAATCCGAGTTTTAGCATTTGAATGAATGATCCTTAGGGTAGAAACCCTAGATCGTTATTTGCATGAGCGTCCAATTGACCCAACATTTCGTGAATGTGGGTAGGACCTTCGGGTTTGAGGGTTTCGACTTGGCAATAAGTGCGAAACTAGGCCGAATCCTTAACGAGCTAAACCCTAGTTAGCACTTGGGGTATTTATCGTATCAACTGAATCATGCCTATACAAATCCCTTGCGGGTTAGGTGATTTAGATAATTCGATCTACTTGTCTTGCGGTAAGGAGGAGCCATTCCTAGAGAGGATAAACTTGATCTAAAGGAGAAAACTAGTTGCAACATGTCACAATACACGTAAACACAGGATTCATTGCTTCTACGTACCACTAGATTCGCAATAATCCTAACCTTGTTAAAATCAAAACGCATGAATAATTTGTAGAATAACTTTCATAGAACCTACTAGGACTTACATTCAAGAATCATGCCTACAACTCTTTTTCTAAGCTTTAGAATTTCATGCTTTAATAAACCATGCAACCTATCCCTCCATGCAAGTCTTGATGATGAATTTTATGCACAACGAATGTGCAACATGCATTCTTTTCATAACTACAATGTAGTTAAATGAAGTTCATGCTAATTGAAGCTAGAGTTAACCTATTCCATTTTACACATGCAAGTTCATGGAATCATTTCCGTGCTCTACTATTTCCTACGAGTGTTAACGACTTTCCCTAATGAATCATTACAATGAAGATATTGCCTAAAAATGCGACATACGCTTAATCTTTCCATGTTTAGTCAAAGGTGCACTTAATAATTTCAACCTTATAATGATATGCAATAGGTGTTCTAGGCTCATCACTTTGAAATGCACGACAAGGAAACATACTATTAAGGTCGTAAGATGGATAGACAATTTGCGTTCATCACATTGAAAATACCAATGACCCAAATGCATGTCATGAATTAATTCTAGTAATTGTTCAAATAGTCAATTTTTTTCCAATTGCATTTAACTAGGCTAGAAGAATTTGAACATGCATAGGCTTCCTAATCCATGAAGTTATCGTGCTTAATGCATTACTTTTGCATGGAATCAAAATAGTAAAAACCAGGGTTTGTGGGCTTGGGGAGATGTCCGTGTGAATGTTAGGAGAAGAACCTCCCGCAGGCGCGCATTGCGACTTCTTGGGGGCCATCGTTGAGGACTTGAACTCCGTGGATTCCCTCGCTTCTACGCGCTCTCCAAATAGCCTCAATATTTTTCCTTCTCCCTCATACGCAGGAGACTCCTTCACAGAATTTCGGATCTTTAAAAGGCCGAGACTTGTGGGGATTTGGGCTTATGGGATTTGGGCTTGCGGGGGTGGGGCTTTTACGAGGAAGCTTGCAGGAATGGAGCTTTTTGAAAAAGCTTATGGGAATAGGCTTTATAGTTTGTCTTAATAGGAATAAGGTGTGCAATCTTACTAAGCATATCAACCACAACCATAATGGAGTTGTATCCTCCCTGAACATGGGGTAGACCAACAACAAAGTCCATACTGATGAATTTCCATTTCATTTGGGGAACGTCAAGTGGTTGCAACTTTCCTGGCATTTTGACATGTTCGACCTTTATACGTTGACAAGACAAACACTCAGTGACATATTTGAGAACGTCACCTTTAAGCCTCTCCCAATAGTAGCTCTTCCTGACTGCATGGAGGGTCTTGGCATAGCCAGGATGTCCTGAGAAAGGGGAATCATGAGCTTCCCAAAGTATCTTCTTCTTGAGTGACTGGCTTGTCGGTATACATAATCTCGTTCTATAGTAGACAAGTCCACTATTCATAGAGAATTCATGATACTTAGCCTGTAGCTTTTGGTCCTGATCCTTGATAGGGATCTCCCTTAGCATCTTTTGATAGGTTGGATCATGGCATGCTTCTTCTCTAGCTAGCTCAAGTATTGGGTTGTCTGGCATGGATACCTTTGTGGCTAGAGATCTAGCTATTGATGGATTTTGCAAGATAGAGAATTAAGGAATGCCTTGCGACTGAGTCCATCGACAACTACATTCTCATTTCCAGGCCGGTATTTGATTTCAAAATCATACTCCTCCAGCACTTCAATCCATCAACGTTGCCTCATGTTGAGCTCGTTCTGGGTAAAGATCCACTTGAGACTTTTATGATCCGTCACTAGGGTAAACTTTTTACCCAATAGGTAGTGTCTCCAAAGCTTTAAAGCATGGATGACAGCTAACAGTTCTAGATCATGGGTAGCATAATTCTTCTCATGGCTCTTCAGTTTTCTTGAGGAGTATGCTACAGGATGACCTTCTTGCATAAGCACACATCCTAAGGCAAGTGTGCTAGCATCAGTTACTACTTCGAAATCCTTACTGAGGTCTGAGAGTTTCAAAATAGGTGCTGATACTAAACTTTGCTTTAATCTATCAAAGCTAGATTGTTCCGCAGTTGACCATGCAATCGATGTTTGCTTCTTCAGTAAATCCATCAGAGGTGCTGCAATCAAAGCATAGTTTTTAATAAAGACCCTATACCATCCTGTCAATCCAAGAAAAATGCATATTTCTTTGACAGTTGTTGGTATTGGCCATTCTCCAACATCTCTAACTTTGGTTAGATCCACTGAGATTCCTTCCACTGATACGATGAATCCTAGATATTCAATCTGACGTTTGAAGAATGCACACTTCTTCATCTTGGCATAAATCTTATGTGCCCTCATCGTCTCAAGGACAATGCGAAGCTGGGGTTCATGATCTTCTTCCTGTTTGGAATAGACTAAGGTATCGTCGAAGAAGACGAGTACAAAGTCGTCAAGATATGACCTAAAGATATCTTGCATTAACCTATTGAAGGTGGCAGGTGCATTCATCAGCCCGAATGACATGACTAGGAACTCAAAGTGTCCATATCTTGTGTTGAATGCCGTCTTTGGGATATCTTCTTCCTTGATCCTTATCTAATAGTATCCAGACCTGAGATCAATCTTGGAGAAGATCTTTGCACCTTGAAGACGGTCAAGAAGTCCATATTCTCTAGGAATATGGTACTTGTTCTTAATCATTGATTGATTCAACCATCTGTAATCAATACACTATGGAAGTATTCCATCTTTCTTCTTTTGGAACAGCACTGGAGCTCCCCATGGCGAACTGCTGGGATGGATGTAGTGATCTAACAGTTGCTTGAGTTGCTCCTTCAGTTCAATTGCTTTCGGGATGGAGATTCTATAAGGCCTCTTTGCAATTGGCACAGCTCCCAGCACTAGCTTGATCTTATGATCAACTTCCCTTTGAGGTGGAAGTTCTGTCAACTTTTAAGAAAATACTTCTGCGTACTCCTTTAGCCATGAAGGTTCTTCACTAGACTCATGCTTCTGATCTATCTTATTAAGCTTAATCAAGTAGACATGTAGTCCCTTTCTAACTCCCTTTATAATCTGAGATGCCTTGGCCAATTCAATTTTTGGCTTTCTAGCCTCTCCTTGAGTTGTGACCAATTCCCCTTCAGAGTTTTGAAAGAAAACTTGGCCCTTTCCACAATGAATGTGGACATCATTAGGTTTAAGCCAATCCATTCCGAGAAAACACTCATGGATACCTAGGTTCATGACTCTAAATCTGACCGAAGTTGACTTTCCTCCTAGAAAGAATTCCACCTTAGTAGTTTGCCTGGTACAAGTGACCTCATGACCATTTGCTAATTCCACAAGCAAGGTAGGTGCTTGTGTTGTGGCTATTCCTAATCTTCTTGCATAAGCTGGTGAGATAAAGGAATGCGTATTGCCACAATCAATCAAGGTTTTGAAGCCTTTACCTTGATAATCTGATGGTTTCTGAATCACCGAAAAGTGGCGATTCAGGCCTTTCTTGTGAAGGGTGGCATGGACTGTGCCCTCTCAAACTTTGCTTCCATGGTTGGGTCTTCTTCTTCGCACATTTCCCTATTAGAAACACATGCGGTTCTTCCTCTGCCTCAGGTGGTGGCTCCTTGGCCATGGGCCGTTCCTTGGAAAGGTGCTTGATGTTGTGCTCCGCCAAGTTTGGGGCATTGCCTTTTGAAATGACTGGGCTCGTTGCAGTAGAAACAATGGAGATTGTGGCCATTACCTTGGGTAGAGACAAAGTTATTGACATTGTTGGTCCTTTCTTTCTTTCTTTGTCCTCAGTTTTGACCTTGAACTCTCTTTTCCTGGGACCTATATGCTCCTTTGTTCTGATCATTATAAGACCATGTCTTGCTACTTCTTGGCCTAGCCTACACCTCCTGAATTATGGGCGCAAATCGAATGAGTGCGTCCTATAGATCTGTTGGGTGCATAGATTCGAGGTGAGTATTCACTGGTGGGTTTAAACTGGCACAAAATTTTGACACCTGTTGTGTCATATGCATTTGTGGTGCATACTTCAGAAGTGAGACAAATTTTGAGTAGTATGCGTCAAGAGTCAGACCCAACTGTTTTAGCTCGTAGAACTCATTGTACAACTTTTTTCAGCTTTTCTTAGGTAACGGATTCTTTCTTCCTTGCACAACTTTTTTCAGCTTTTCTTAGGTAACGGATCCTTTTGAGATCCCTTGATCTCAGCACCATTGCTTCCACCAAAGCATGGCTTCATCGGTGAGCTTCAGCTTGGCGAGCATTGCTTGGTTGACAAGTGCAGTATCGGCCACTTCAAAGTAATCTTCCATGGACTCTATCCAAATCTCAACATCAACTTGGATAGTCCTTCCTTTTTTATCAAATTCTGGCAGTTTGATCTGCTTGAGAAGAAACTTCTTCTCCTGAATCACGATCGTACTTGGTGTAGGGGTCAGACTGGGAATCTATACTTAGGGTTGCGCCTGAGTAGAGGATTCTTAACGTTAACAACTCGCTAATCATTACCATTATATTTCATACCCAATTCAGCTTTCAGCCAAGAAACCTAGCCACTTAACTTTTTATCCATACTCATAGACAAGAAAATCATTGATAAAAAGAAGTCTTATTTCATTCATATGGGCATAGCCCTTTCGGAGTACAATATTTATTGGGATGGCAGAGCAAACTAATACATCAGTTCAGGGAGAATAATGTTGTGTTACATTTAGCTACGGGAATCGGGTAGTAGTATGGATTTTGGCCATGGATCTTCAGGAATCGATAAGTCATCGGAAGATTAGGGTATCCTTTCCTTTGGTACCCATTCTTCTCATAGCGTCCCAACACCTTGATCCTGTTGGCGGGGATTATGCGGGTCACCTCCTCGTATACATATGAGTTCAGCTTAACCCTCCGTCCTTTGACATGTAAAGTTGTTTTTACGTGAGCCTCAACAAAAATGAACAGCTTTACGATCTTCGGGTCCTCCAACCACTTGATTCTCTTTAGGTTGGTTCAAAGGTAGGTAAACTGGTGGGCAGCTATGTAATAGATTCCTGAGTCCCCCATCCATCTCCATTCCATGTACAGAGGTGATGGATTATAAATGCGGTCTAGGACGTTCATCATATCGATCCTTTGTCGATAATCTGAGGCATGCATTGCGGTCATAAACATGACCTAGAACACAAAATCTATTCCATGCTTCATAATTCTGCAAGACAACATTGAAAGTAAGGAAATGTTCTTAACAGCAACATTTGCTTTACTTCTTCTTACTAAGTTTTCTTATAAAGACAGATCCTTCATTGGTTTGCTCTGATACCAACTATAACGTGTCCACCTGTTCTCTTCTAGGACACGTCTTAGCAGCCCATGGGAAAGAGAGTCTAGAAAGCTCCGCCCGGTACTTCCACAGAATGTTATGGGGTTTGCAATCTAGGACTTCCCGAGTCTGCCACGTAGCAGAAGTATTCCGACCGTTCCCACTTAGGACCAACTTGAATCAGGGTTTCCCCTAATGGTCACTTTCCTAAATGGCAGCTAGTGAACTACTTTACGCACAAATGCACTTGGTTCAAGGAGAATGGGAAACGATAGGGATGCAAGGCTCAACCTCTTTGCCCATAAGGCATAGTTCCATTCTGTTCTCCTAAAATAGTATAAATTGGGATCCTAGAAACCTAAACTCTAGGTCAGTGCCCTTGCTATTCATTTCCTTCGATAAGAGCTCCTTGCTGTCCATTTCGATTGAGAAAATTTCCCGCCCAACCGGGACCACCCATCCGTAGGACGGACCCATGGCCACATCCACCGCACTTTCCTCAAGGTTGCTTTAGTTGTCTAATTACCTACCACATTTAGTTGGACATGTATCAAGCAGCTTCCTTAATTAGCCAATTAGACACTGGTTCCTTCACGTAATCTTAGCACTTGACATAGAAAAACATTGTCAAACAAGTTTCTTTTCAACAGGTAATCTTATTTATCTTTGGAATACATCCATAAAATCTAGCCCAAAGGCTAATCCATAGTCCGCCGAAGGCTATCCAACAATCCACAGGGATTACTAATCCAAGATTCTGTCCGTAGACTAGTATACGGGCCTCAAGCTCCAATCTCGAGTCACGTTGGCCTCTTGTGTAGGGCCCGGAAAGCAAGGGATTTAGGGCCAGAGCCCCCTGGCACCCAAGCGTCCTCTTGATCCAAGTAGGACCCAATGGAGAGACCTTATGCCACGGGTTCGGTCCACGTTCCCGGCGCGGCTAACAACCCCCTTGGTTAGGGTCAGGCAAACAGTCGAGGGTGATTGATGCTGCCTCTCCCTTTAGGCCTTCAACCTGAAGCATTAATTAACTTTCCATCAATTAGTTCCTTGAGCAAACAATGCAAACAATGCTCCTAAATAGGTACAAGCACAATCAAACCAGTGGTCGTTTATTTGGCCAACTGCTAAGTGTTAGCTATATATAGTCTGTCTATATATAGCACCCCAAGTCCCCTCTATATATTCCTATCATGTGTGCTCAGTTGAAACACTTCTCAGGTTCCACTACCGGTGTCTCATATCTCTCTTTTCTCCTCTCTTCCTTTTGACACACTTTTGGGGTTCCACTTCCGGTGTCTCATATCTCTCTTCTCTCCTCTCTTCCTTTCGTCTTTCGTCTTCCTCGTAGTTTCCAACACTAAGGAGTGGATCCTTCTCTCCAAATGCATCCAGCATTTGATTCGGGATCAATTGCAACTTGGCAAGATCCCCCAAGGGTTTGTTTGTTTACCCTTTTGTCCTTGGGTTAGGGCCATACCATGTTAACCTAACTTAACCAACACCTTAGGTTTCATAAATTAACAATAAATCCTGGCGACCATGTCTAACTTGATAGGTCCTTTACTTCCAAGCAAATACATATCTTCCCTTAACTTGGCAATTTTACCCAAGAAAGGAGATGTAACAAGATGATTACCCATCCTCTTGCAAGTTAAACTTGCGCAAGAACTTGCCAACCTCATTCCAAGGAATGGCAAAACTCTCTTGTGATCAAACCACAAGGCCATGTGATGTTGTATAATATCCCAAAGGCACGCATGAACTGCCTCAATAGAGGATAATGGTATTGGATAAATTCTTTAGATATAAGAAAATTTTTTAAATTATTTCCCCTCTCCTCGAGTGGCTCATGCACCTCGCCACGTAGGGGGAGAGGTCCTCACTCCCCCCAGACTATATAAACCCCTTTTGGGTAAGGGGGGAGAAGGGAGGCATGAGAGAAGAAGGCTACGGCAGGCCGCGGAGTGAGTGGAGGGAAGATGATTGAGGCATCAAGTGCCTGTTGCACCGTGTGGAGGAAGAAAGAGAGAAGCCTCGCTGCGCCAGCTTCTGCCGCTATACTGGGAGAGCCACAATACTCCCGTGGAGGAGGGCCCTTCCGTGGAGTAGGGCCAGAACACCGCCAGGCCGAGAGAAGGAGAGGGGGGAGCTGAGATCGGCATGCTACCGGCTAGAGAACTATAGCCGTGAAGGAGGGGGTGGTCATGTGAAGGAGTAAGGAGCCGTGACACTACAGTCGCCAGGTCGGAGGGTAACGCGGACTGAGAAGAAGAGAGGGAGGGGAAATTGATGCTGTGAGAGGGAGAGGATCCTGAGAAGAAGGGGGCCATAAGCTGTTGGCCGTGACAAGTGAGAGCGAGGGAAGTCTGCGCCTTGAAAACTGCCGCCTGGGATCCCAAGTTGCTGCCATCAACATCTCCTTTCCTCCCACGTGGTGAAATCACCCTCCAAAAGCTTTGGAAGCTTCTTGGGAAGCTTCCAAAGCCCTTAGGAAGCCCCCTTTCTTGTGGGCTTCCTTAAATCCTTCCAAAGTGAGTTTAATAACACCCCCCCCCCCCCCCCCCCCCCCCCCCCCGGGATCCAAATCCTCCACTTCCTATAGCTTTATTAGGCCTTCCTCTTGAAGTTCTTCATAACCTCTTTCCCACTCCCCGGGATTTAATCCCTTCACTGACGATTCTTACATCTTTTTTTCCCCCTTTTATTTCCACCAAGTGAATTTTAAAACCTCCACTCCCCGGGATTTAAAACCTTTCCGATTGTACACCCACAAGCCCCCTAGCCCGGGCTTTGAAGAGAAGAAGGGGAAGCTTATAAGCCCCTTCCCACCAATCACCCACAAGGCCGGCCCTAGGATTTTAGGGAAGGAGAAGAAGAACTCTCAAGCCTCCATTTCTGCAAGGCCCATTCACAAGAACCCTTTTCCGAACCCCCCTCTTGTTTTCGAAATAAAGAAGGCCCAAGCCTAAAACCCTAAGGCCTTCCATAAGCCAAATTTCGCAAGTCGGTACTTCTGTCAAGGATCCGTACTTCCAAGGGGATCTCCGCGTATGGATATCTCACCGAGCCCACAAGTCCAGGTTTTCTTCCCATTTTTGATTTACGTAGAAGTATTGAATTTATGCATGGTTATTTCATGGAACTAGGATGCACTTACGCTTGTCAAATCCACCTAGCTAAATGTGATATAAATAAATTGGCTATTTGAAATTTACTTGAAGTAACTCACGATACGAAGTTGGTCATTTGTACTTTCAAGGGAATGAACGAAAAAGAACATAAGGTGTCTATGCATTTTTAGCAAGTTGCCTTTGTGCATTGCAAAGTGACGAGTCTAGAACAACTAATGACTATCATTACAAAGTCAAAATTATTATTGTACACTTTGATTATGCATGGAAAGAAAACATCGCATGTCACATTATTATGCATCTTTCCTTCGAAATGATTCATTAAAAGAAGGTTGCTAATAATCTGTAGGAATTTGCAAGACATGGAAATGGTTCTTAAAACTGCGTAAACTAAATTAATATCTAGTCAATTGGCTTAAATCTCAATCAACTACGTAAATAGTTACAAATGGTTGTACAGTGCTTATTCAACATACGAAAATCTCATTCAGAAATGAAGTTAGAAAAAGGTTGCATGGTTCATATAAAACCCTATTGCTTAGTAGCAGGAATCTTAAATGCATCAATAGAAGTTATGTCGTAACTTGGCATATACTTTGGTTTTAACCAGAAAAGTAGGATTTGTAAATATACTCATATGTAGGAAATGAATCATGTGATTACGAGAATGGTATCATAAATATCCTCAAGAGTAGACAAGTAAATTGGTATTATCCTAAACACCTAAACCCCGAGGGACACGCTTAGAAATGGTTAAATATAAGCAACATATCCCAAGTGCTAACTAGGATTTAGAACTTTGAGGACGTAACCTAGTTGTTCTTATTGCCAAGTTGAAAATCTCATACCCTAAAGACCTGCCCACATTCACGAAATGTAGCAAAAATAGGACACACTTGCGAGAAATGATCTAGGGTTTTTTCCCTAAGGATCGCTCGCTAAAAGAATGAAACCCGATTTGGATTTGGACCTTTAGGACCGACAAGGTTGGCCTAGCGCAATCAGAAATGGATTGGATATGAGGTCACCCTAACCCTATTTCCTATTAATCATGATTTTGTAATTAGAAGATGACATTCGATGGGTAAAATAGTCCCATAGATTAGATGCGACACTTGTGCAACAAGTTGCAGAGTTGCACGACCTTGTAGATTGACCACAAGGGAATGGCCAATTCCTCGAAATGAGATTGGAAGATTCTTGCGTAAGTTTATCTTGCAAGAGGATGAGTGGTCATCCTGATATAACACCTTTCTTGGGAAAGGTGACCAAGATAAGTGGATTAGATAATTGCTTGGGAGCAAAAGACCAATCAGTAAATTGGAATAACATATTTACTAACAATAGAACTTAAGGTATTCGTTTAAAGCTGGGTTGATAGGGTATGGTCCTAACCTAAGGAGATAAGGGTTAATAAACAAACCCTTGGGAATCTTGCCAAGTCGCAATTAATCCCGGATCGAGTGCTGGATGCATTCGGAGAGAAAAGATTCACTCCTTAGAAATTGGCCAAATAAATGACCACTGGAATTGATTGTGCTTGTAACAGTTTAAGAAAGCACTGTTTGCATTGTTTGCTCAAGGAACTAAAGGATGAAAAGATATCTAATGCTTCAAATTGAAGGCCTGAAGGGAGAGGCAATTTCAGTTACCCCCGACTGCCTGCCTGACCCTAACCAAGGGGGTTGTTGACCACACCAGGAACGTGGACCGAACCCGCCGCGAGAGGTTTCTCTGTTGAGTTCTACTTGGAGCAGGAGGACGCTTGGTCGCCTTCTGGGTCCTGCACAAGAGGCTAACGTGACTCGGGATTGGATCTCGAGGCCCGCATACTAGTTTACAGGCGGAATCTTGGAACAGTGATCCTTGGGGATTACTGGATAGCCTTCGGGTAGATTATGGACAAGCCTACGGGCGGAACCCCTTGTATTTCAAAGATAAAATGATGAAATGATAATAAAGAATTTGTTTGATATTGCTTTTCTATGTCACGTGATAAGATTACGTGAATGAACCAGTGCTTAGTAGGATTAATTAAAGAAGCTGATGTTTATATGTCAAATTAATGTATTAGATAATTACATAACTAAAACAAACCAAGGAAAGTGCGGAGGATGGACCATGGGTCCGTCCTACAGTTGGGTGGTCCCGGTTAGCCAAGAACTTTTCTAAAAAATCTCGAAGAACAGCGGGAGGATCATCGTCAAAGAAAATAAATAACGAAAGCAATGACCTAGAGTTATGTCTTAATCGATTTACGTTGTTTTAGGGGAACGAAATGGGACTATGCCTTATGGCAGAGAGGTTGAGCTTTGCATCCCCCTCGTTTCCCATTCTCCTTGAATGAAGTGCAGCATAAATCCGCTTCGGAGCTGGCGTTTCTGCGTAAAATAGTACGCTTGGGTCCGACGTTAGTTACTACTAGATAATGACCAATCAGGAAAACCCTAATTTCGGTCGATCCTAAGTGGGAACGACCAGGATAATTCCACTACGTGGCAGACGCGGAAAGACCTAGATCGCAAAACCCGTAACATTCCATGGGAGTGTCGGGCGGAGTTTTCTAGACATCCTTTCCGATGGACTGCTAAGATGTGTCCTGGATGATACTAGGGGATACGTTACATGTTGCAACTTGTTGCACAAGTGTCGCATCTATTCCATGGGATCATTTAACCCATTGAACGACGTTTTTTGGTCAAGGAATTATGTCTAGATAAGAAGCAGGGTTTAGGGTGTCATCTTACCCAACCCAATCCTAATTGCAGTAGGCCGACAACGTTTGGTCCTAGGGATTCCAACTCAATCCGAGTTTTAGCATTTGAACAAATGATTCTTAGGGCAGAAACCCTAGATCCTTATTTGCATGACCATCCAATTGACCCAACATTCCATGAATGTGGGTAGGATCTTCGGGTTTGAGGGTTTCAACTTGGCAACAAGTGCAAAATTAGGCCGAATCCTTAATGAGCTAAACCCTAGTTAGCACTTGGGGTATTTATCATATCGACTAAATCATGCCTATAGGAATCCCTTGTGGGTTAGGTGATTTAGATAATTCGATCTACTTGTCTTGCGGCAAGGAGGAGCCATTCCTAGAGAGGATAAACTTGATCTAAAGGAGAAAACTAGTTGCAACATGTCACAATACATGTAAACACGCGATTCATTGCTTCTACGTACCACTAGATTCGCAATAACCCTAACCTTTCTTGTTAAAATCAAAATGCATGAATAATTTGTAGAATAACTTTCATAGAACCTACTAGGACTTACATTCAAGAATCATGCCTACAACTCTTTTTCTAAGCTTTAGAATTTCATGCTTTAAACCATGCAACCTTTCCCTCCATGCAAGTTTTGATAAATGAATTTTATGCACGACAAATGTGCAACATGCATTCTTTTCCTAACTACAACGTAGTTAAATGAAGTTTATGCTAATTAAAGCTAGAGTTAACCTATTCCATTTAACAAGCACATGCCACATTGAAGTTTATAGAATCATTTCCATGCTCTGCTATTTCCTACGGGTCAAAGGTATATTTCCATGCTCTGCTATTTCCTAAAAATGCGACATACGCTTAATCTTTCCATGTCTAGTCAAAGGTGCACTTAATAATTTCAACCTTATAGTGATATGCAATAGGTGTTCTAGGCTCGTTACTTTGAAATGCATGACAAGGCAACATACTATTAAGGTCGTAAGATGGATAGACAATTTGTGTTCATCACATTGAAAATACCAATGACCCAAATGCATGTCATGAATTAATTCTAGTAATTGTTCAAATAGTCAATTTTTTCCAATTGCATTTAACTAGGCTAGGTGAATTTGAATGTGCATAGGTGCTTCCTAATCCATGAAGTTATCGTGCTTAATGCATTACTTTTGCGTGGAATCTAAATAGTAAAAACGTGGGTTTGTGGGCTCGAGGAGATGTCCACGTGAATGTTAGGAGAAGAACCTCCCCTAGGCACGCCTTGTAACTTCTTGGGGGCCATCGTTGAGGACTTGAACTCCATGGATTCCCTCGCTTCTACGCATTCTCCGAATAGTCTCAATATTTTTCCTTCTCCCTAGTACGCAGGAGACTCCTTTATCAAATTTCGGATCTTTAAAAGGCCGGGGCTTGTGGCGATTTGGGCTTGTGGGGGTGGGGCTTTTACAAGAAAGCTTGCAGGAATGGAGCTTTTCGAAAAAGCTTATGGGAATGGGGGCTTTACGAGAAGGTTTTTAAACACCCGGGGTGGTCACACAAAAACACGCCTTAAGGAAGTCCCCTTATGGAAGCTTCCAAGAAGCTCTAGGAAGCTTGTGCTTCCTTTAGGAACCACGTGGGTTAAAGGTAAATGATTGGGGCGTTAAAAAAAATGGAAGGATGATGTCGAATGGGGGGGAAAGATTGACTTGTTGGCAACGTGGATCCACGGCCGACAGGAACACTGCAATGACGGCTTCAGTCAAGAGGTGGCAGCGGATTGTTGTTGGCAACAGCAGCATCGGCGCTCCTCCTCCTCTTCCTTTGCTCGATGGTGTGGCAGCCTGCTGGCTTGGGATGGCAATTGCGGCCTCCACCACATGGGCTGTGCATGGCTTCCCCCCCTCATGCAACCCACACCTCTCACCTAGCCCATCCCTCCCCACACTAACTCTCCTCCAGCCATGCATCGGTTGGGAAAAAGGGATAACAATAAAAAAATTTACATTATTATTATCCATTTTGGCCCCTCCCAAGAGGGTGGTTTCCCATGGTTATGCTGACTTGAACCCCCTGCTCGAATTCACAATGCGGAGGCCTCGTCTTTGCGTGTGTGGGGTACGGATTAAACTGACGGTAAATATAATGTGGAAGATAACCTTGCACTGGTTTTACGTGGCGTGCATGGAGTCGGGTTTAGTAATAATTTCGAGCGGGAATATTACACTTTAGGGTTACGGGGATTCCTTGGTTTCATCATCATGCTCATGGCGGAAACTTCCACCGCTTCAAGGCAGCTATCAACTATATAATGAAGCTATGAGGTCCCTTATAAGACCAAGATTCAGAAACCACCACTTATAGGTAGCTCCCGATAGATGCACCACTGATGGGACCTAAAATGGGCCGGCACTCGTTGTAGCACTAGCCGGACCTCATGCATAAGACAGACAAACCCACAACACGGTCTCGTGGGCTAGGAGCGTCTAAAAGTCACCTTACACTAAATGCTTATGACTATGTTGCATTTATATCCAATATGTAGTCCAACGTTCACCTTCCCTTCTCCTCAGAGGGAGATCCCATAACATATAGGCACAATGCCATGTAATACACACATAGGGAAGCACCTCTCGACTAATTGCCGTGGCTCCACTGCAACTCTCTTACACCTCGGGGATTGGTCCCAATATGTGTTGCTAACACATATAACATTCGCATAAACTCCACTCTTTCATAATTCAGCATTCTAGAAGATTTTGATTTGCCTCACAAAACTTTCCCCCAATGGAAGTGCCCGTCTAACCTATGACTTAGGTTTCTTGTCCTCTCAGCGTTGGTCAAAGTTTATCAATCAATTGCAATGCATTCTAGAAGATACCACGTGGCATGCTTAATGCAATGTGTATGATGATTATGCCCAACCATTTTATGATTAAAAAACCAGTCATGTGAGGTGTGGAAAACAACCCTTTCATGAATTTTAACTAAAGCGTTATGTGCTCTGCTGCTTTAAGGACTAGCACTAGAACTTCCGTGCTACTTGTCACCTATATTTAATTATGGAACAATCCGTGAATGCTATGCACAAAAATGGAAATCAAAATTTGTATCTTTTTAGCAATTAGATCGTCGCACAAACTTCCTCCCCCCCTCGCCGTTTAGGTGTTGCTGCAGTGCATAGGTGTAAATGATTGTTTTGTATCATTTTTGTATGTAAAAAACAATAAACACATACTATAAAAAAAAGGACAGGGCCAAACTAAGGCTTGACCTCATGCTTTAACCTTGCCAAACATTCACGCACATAAATCTTATTTTTTCATATTTTTTGAGCACGAAAACCCCAAATTTTTTTATTGTTAACAAATTTTCCTATTTAATTATTCATGAAAAATAGGTATTTTCTTATTTATTTGTGTTGTCTTATTATTTTGACTAAAAATTAACATTTTCTCTGATTTTATTCCATTTCCACTCCTTTCTCCCAACTCAAAATTAAAAAAACCACTAATTTCCATTGAAAATGACATTTTGCGGGTCTTAAAGAATTAATAATGGCTCCAAATCATCACGGGTTCTATATTTCTATAGTTACAACCCTCAAACATGATGCAAACAAGGTTTAAACAAAAATTCATTGCATATGAACAACAAAAACAATCAAATTTCTTTATAAAATTGGAGCATACTGCGTGTCTTGCGTGTCACAGGTTTTTTAATAATTATATTGAGCAGCCCATTGACGAGCAACCATTCTTCAGTGCTGAACCTCTTTCCTTAGCCTCCTCTTCATCTTGAAGCAATCGGATCATAGCTGAACAAGCATTCTTCAGCCCCTCTTCTTCTTGATTTCTTGCACACATGAATTGCCTTTATGCAAGAGAGAGAGGGTGTAATAATTCCGATCTCTAAACCACATTCCTCACAATAACCTCCTCTTACTAAAAGGCCAAAAGAATAATTGAAAGATTTATGGTAATTTTTTAAATTATTCCCCCTTTTCCCCCCCAACCGACTGTCGTGCTGGAGGAGAGGGGAATAGCAAGGGTGATTAAGCTCCTTGCTGGAGCTTGCACAAGGGCTATAGCCATGCGTATGGCCGCATGGAGGGAGGGATGTACCTCTCCCTTTGGCTATAAAAGACAGGGCTATGGGAAGGGAGGGAGGGAGCTGGGCGTAATGCTACCCAGGCCAAGGAAGGAAGAGATTGAGAGGGATCACGCTGTAGTTTGAGGGCTGTGAGAGAGGGTGTAAGGATGGCCATGTGGGAGAGGGAAGAAATTTTGCTTCAGTCGGTTGCTACTGTGGAGGAGAGGAGCTCGTGAAGCTGCGATAGGAGGACGCCACCATCTACCGCCAACACGCCACCATCTGCCCGCCAACACGCCGCCAGAAGAAGTCGCCTTCTCTCCTCCACGTGGGCCTCCATTTACCTCCAAAAGCTTTAGAAGCTTCTTGGAAAGCTTCTAAAGCCTCCTTGGAAGCCCCCCTTCTTGTGGGTTTCTATAAGCCCCCTTTTCAAGTGGGTTTAATAACCCACCTCCCCTGGATTTAAACCCCATTCCCGTGGAATCTCCTCCAAGCTCTTTCCTATCACAAATTCCACTAAATCCCTATAAACTCACGCTGGCCAGAGGTTTAAAGTAACCCTTCCCGTGGGCCTTTCTTATTGCCCTCTCAAGTGGGTTTAAAAACCGAGTTACCCCGAGATTTAACCCCCTCACTGGCAAGCTATACATCCCCCTTCTTCCCTTTTCCGATCCACTAAGACCATTTGAAACCCCCCCTTGTTCCGTGGGGTCCCATACAAATCCTTTTTTTAAAGCCTCCTTTAGCCCCCAGGTTTCGTAAAACCCCTTTTCCTATTGGCTCTCAAGAGGGTTTTTATAACCCCCCGAGGTTTAAGCACCCCCTTTCCCGTGGAAATGCTCACTTTCGAGTTTCAAAACCCTTTTCCCATCGGCCCTACAAAGCGGGTTTTTCAAACCCGGATTTTAAGCCCCTTAGCATTTCCACAAAGTCATTCTTGACGGTTGTAAAGTCCTAATCGTGAAATCCATACTTCAAGGAGGAAACCTATAAAGACTTATAAAGCCGATTCCGAAAGACTAGGCAAGCGGTCACAAAGGGAGTTTCATGTGCGAAGGAGACGGCGAAGATCATAACTCTACATCCAAGGCAAAAGGTCAAATTTGAGATGGCTCCTAAGAAGGCACAAGGCGCAAACGCAGGAGGATCATCTCCTAACATCCATGTGGACATTTCACCGCAAGTCCAGGTTTTTCTTCCTAATTTTGAATTAGGTCGTAATAATTCAATTGTGCATGATTCATTTACGAAAATTAGGATGCACTTTTTCGATGGAAATACTTCGGATAAATTAAAAGGAAATAGCTTACGATCAAGGAATCGATCATTTGTATTTTTTCCAATGGAACGATGTAAGGACATAAGATGTCTATGCATTCTTAGCAATTTGTTATATGCATTACAAGTAACGAATTTAGATCAATTAAAGATCATCTTTATAAAGTCGAAATTATTATTCTGCACTTCAATTAGGCATGGAAAGAATAAATCGCATGTCACATTATTAGGCATCTTTCCTTCGAAATGATTCATTAAAAGGAGGTCGCTAATAATCCGTAGGAATCTGCAAGGCATGGAAATAGTTCTAGAGCTGCATGAAGTAAATTAAACTCTAGTCAATTGGCATAAATCTCGTTTCAACTGTGTAGTTGTTAGAAAAGGCTGCATGGCTCAAACATAAAACCCTAAAGCTTAATAGCATGAATCTTGATTGCATGTTATAGAAGGATCAATAGGAATTATGCCATAACTTAACATATGCTTTGATCTTAACTAGAAACGTTAGGGTTTGTAAAATCAACTCAATACGTAGGCAATGAATCATGTGGTTACAAAAATGGTTTCGTAAATATCTTCAAGAATAGACAAGTAAATTGGTTTAAACCTAAACACCTAAAAACTGTGAGGGACTCGTTAATTCAATGCAACATATCCCAAAGAGATAACTAGGATTTAGCACGTTGAGGACATGACCTAATTGCTCTTATTGTCAAGTTGAAATTCTTATACCCTAAAGACTTGCCCTCATTCAGAGAATGTAGGGACAATAGGATGTACTTGCGAGAGACGATCTAGGGTTTCTAGCCTAAGGATCGCTCATTAAAAAGATGAAACTTGGTTTGAATTTGGAACCTTAGGACGACAATATCGGTCTAGTCCAATCAGGAACAGATTGTTATAAAGACACCCTAACCCTCTTTCCTATCTAATCATGATTTCATGATTAGAAGATGCCATTCGATGGGTAAAATAGTCCCATGGATTAGATGCAACACTTGTGCAGAGTCACATGATCTTGTGGTTTGATTACAAGAGAATGGCCAATTCCTTGGAATGAGATTAGCAGATTCTTACACAAGTTTATCTTGCAAGAGGATGAATAATCGTCCTGATATAGTACCTTTCTTGGGTAAAGTGACCAAGATACGTGGATTAGATATTTGCTTGGGAGAAAAAGACCAATCAGTAAATTGGAATAACATATTTACTGCTAATAGCACTTAAGGTTTTGGTTAAGTTGGGTTAATAGGGTATGGCCCTAACCCAAGGATATAAGGGTTAACAGACAAACCCTTAGGGATCTTGCCAAGTTGCAATTGATCCCGGATTGAGTGCTGGATGCATTCAAAAAGAAGGATTCACTCCTTAGCAGTTGGCCGAAAATAACGACCAATGGAATTGATTGTGCTTGTAACAGTTTTAAGAGCACTGTTTTGCTTTATTTACTCAAAGAATTAAAGGATGAGAAGATATCTAATGCTTCAGGTTGAAGGCTTGAAGGGAGAGGCAGCTTCAGTTACCCTCAACTGCCTGCCTAACCCTAACCAAGGGGGTTGTTAACCACACCGGGAAGGTAGACCGAACCGCCGAGAGAGGTGTCTCCGTTGAGCACTACTTGGAGCAAGAGGACACTCCGGTGCCAGAGGGGGACTCTTGCCATAAATCCCTCACCTTCTGGGCCCTGCACAAGAGGCCAACGTGACTCGGGATTGGATCTCGAGGCCCGCATACTAGTCTACGGGTGGAATCTTGGATTAGTAATCCCTTGGATTGTTGGATAGCCTTCAGGCGGATTATGGATAAGCCTACGAGCTGGATGTTATAAATGTATTCCAAAGATAAATATGATAAGTTGTTGAAAAGGAACTTGTTTGACATTGCTTTTCTATGTCAAGTGCTATGATTACATAAAGGAACCAGTGCCTAAAGGACTAATTAAGAAAGCTGTATGATGCATATCCAACTAAATGTGGTAGGTAATTAGATAACTAAAACAACTTGAGGAAAGTGTGGTGGATGTGGCCATGGGCCCGTCCTACTGATGGGTGGTCCCAGTTGGCCGGAAACTTTTCTCAATCACAATGGACAGCAAGAAGATTGTTTTCAAAGGACATGAACAGCAAGGGTGCCGACCTAGAGTGTAAGTTATAATAATCCCGATTTACGCTAGAGTCTAAGTTTGCTTGGGGTTTAACGCTAGTTGTGCAGTTTAGGAAATGACCATTAGGAAAAAACCCTGATTCAGGTCGGTCCTAAGTGGGAACGGCCAGAATACTTCCTCTACGTGGCAGACGCGGAAAGTCCTAGATCGCAAACCCCGTGACATTCCATGGGAGTGTCGAGAGGAGCTTTCTAGACATCCTTTCCGATGGACTGCTAAGACGTGTCCTGAAGATTACATGCGAACACGTTACAATTGGTATTAGAGTGAACCAACAAAGGATTTGTTTTCAGAGATCTTAATAAGAAGAAGTAAAGCAAATGTTGCTGTTCCAAACATTTCCTTACTTTTGATGCTATCTTGCAGAATTACGAAGCATGGAACAAGTTCTTAGTGTTCCCAGTCATGTTTATGATTGCAATGCATTCCCCAAATTATCAACAAAGGTTTGAGATGATGAACATCCTAGAGCGTATTTATAATCCATCGCCTTTATACATGGAACGAAGATGGACAGGAGCCTCAGGAATCTACTATATAGCTGCCCACCGGTTTGCATACCTTTAGACCAACCTAAAGAGGATCAAGTGGTTGGAAAACCTGAAAATCGTGAAGCTGTTCATTTTTGTGGAGGCTCATGTAAACTCAACTTTACATATTCGAGGGGTCGAAGGGTTGAGTTGAAATCATATGTATATGAGGAAGTGACCTGTGTAATCCCCGCCGATAGGATCAAAGTGTTGGGATGCTATGAGAAGAATGGATTCCAAAGAAAAGGATACCCTGATCTTCCAATGACTTACCAATTCCTATAGATCCATCACCCAAAACCATACTATTATCTAGTTCCCATAGATAAATGTAATACAACACTATTCTCCCCGAACTAAATGTATCAGCCACTTTGCCATACCAAGAGATATTGTACTCCGAAAGGGCTAGACCCATATAAATGCAATAAGACTTCTTTTTATTAATGTCTGTTTTGTTCATGAGAATTGATAAGAAGTTAAGTGGTTAGATTGCTTGGTTGATAGCTGAAATGGAGATGAAATATAAATCGTAACGATTAACGAGTAATAACATTAAGAAACCTTTATCCAAGCACAACCCCAAGTATAGATTCCCAGTTCGCCTCCTACATTAAGTACTGCTATAATCCAAGAGAAGAAGTTTCTTCTCAAGCAGATTAAGCTGCCCGAATTTGACGGAAAAGGTAGGGCTGTCCAAGTGGATGCTGAAATTTGGATTGAGTCTATGGAGGATTACTTTGAAGTAGCCGGTACTGCACCCGCTAATCAGGCTATGCTCACCAAGCTGAAGCTTACCGGTGAAGCCAGGCTTTGGCGGAAGCAATGGTGCAAAGATCAAGGGATCGCAGAAGGATCTGTTGCCTGGAAGAAGCTGAAGGAAGCCAACAGGGAAGATACTTACCACCTGCGTATCACACACAGAAAATGAATGAGTTCTACGAGCTGAAACAGCTGGGACTCACTCTTGATGCATACTACTCTAAATTCATCTCACTTCTTAAGTTTGCACCACAAATGGACGTGACACAGTAGATGTCAAAATTGTGTGCTGGTTTAAACCCACCAGTGAATACCCATCTCGAATCTATGCGCCCATCAGATCTTCAGGATGCTTTCATTCGAGCTGCGCCTAAAATTCAGGAGGTGCAGGTAAGGCCAAGAGGTAATAAAACTTGGTCTTTTAATGACCCAAACAAAGAAGCATTTAGGCCTCAAATGAAGAGAGTTCAAGGTCAGAATCAGGGACAAAGAAAGAAAGCAAGGACTAATAATGTCAACAACTTTGTTCCTACTCAAAGCAATGGCCGAAACCTCTGTTGTTTCCAGTGCAATGAGCCCAGTCATTTCAAGAGGCAATGTCCCAAGCTTGGAGGAGGACATTGCCAAGCACCTTTCCAAGGAACTGGCCATGGACAGGGAGCCGCTACCAGAGGTAGAGGAAGAACTGCATGTGTTGCCAACAGGGAAATGTGCGAAGAAGAGGATCCGACCATGGAAGCAGAGTTTGAAAGGGCAAAAGTCCATGCCACTCTTCACAAGAAAGGGCCGAATCGCCAGTTCTCGATGATTCACACACTGTCGGACTATCAAGGTAAAGGTTTCAAGACCTTGATTTATTGTGGCTGTACAAATTTCTTTATCTCACCAGCTTGTGCAAAAAGATTAGGAATAGCCAGAGTAGAAGCACCTATCTTGCTTGTGGAATTGGCAAATGGTCGTGAGGTTACTTGTACCAGGAAAACTGCTAAGGTGAAATTCTTTCTGGGAGGAAAGACGACTTCGGTCAAATTCAGAGTCATGAGCCTAGGTATCCATGAGTGTCTACTCAGAATGGATTGGCTTAAACCTAATGACTCCCACATTCATTGTGGAAAGGGCCAAATTTCCTTTCGGAACTTTGAAGGGGATTTAGTCACAACCCAAGGTGAGGTTGGAGTGCCAAAAATTCAATTGGCCAAGGCATCTCGGATTATAAGGGGAGTCAAAAAAGGACTACATGTCTACTTGATTAAGCTCAACAAGTTAGATAAAAAGCAAGAGTCTAGTGAAGGACCTTCATGGCTAAAGGAATACGCGGATGTATTTCCTGAAGAGTTGACAGAACTCCCGCCTCAAAGAGAAGTGGACCATGAGATCAAGCTAGTGCCAGGAGCTGTGCCAATTGCAAAGAGACTCTATAGAATGTCCATACCGAAAGAAATTGAGTTGAAGGAACAACTCAAGCAATTGCTAGATCAGGGCTACATCCGTCCTAGCAGTTCACCATGGGGAGCTCCAGTACTGTTCTAGAAAAAGAAAGATGGAACACTTTGACTATGTATTGATTATAAAGGGTTGAATCAATCAACTATCAAGAACAAGTACCCTATTTCTAGAATAGATGAATTTCTTGATCGTCTTCAAGGTGCAAAGATCTTCTCCAAGATTGATCTCAGGTCTGGTTACTATCAGATAAGGATCAAGGAAAAAGATATCCCATAGACGGCCTTCAACACAAGATATGGGCACTTTGAATTCCTAGTTATGTCATTCGAGCTTACGAATGCACCTACCACCTTCAACAGGTTAATGCAGGATATCTTTAGGCCATATCTTTATAACTTCGTGCTCATATTCTTCGAGGATACTTTAGTCTATGCCAAACAAGAGGAAGATCATGAACCCCAACTTCGGATTGTCCTTGAGACAATGAGGGCACATAAGTTGTATGCTAAGATGAAGAAGTGTGCATTCTTCAAACTTCCGATTGAATATCTGGGATTCATTGTATCAGTGGAAGGAATCTCAATGGAACCAACCAAAGTCAAAGATGTGCTAGAATGGCCAATACCAACAACTATCAAAGAAATACGTAGTTTTCTTGGATTAACAGGATAGTATAGGGTATTCATAAAAAATTATGCTTTGATTGCAGCACCTGTGACGGACTTACTGAAGAAGAAAACATCCATTGCATGGTCAACTCCTGAACAAACCAGCTTTGATAGATTGAAGCAAAGTTTGGTATCAGCACCTATCATAAAACTTCCAGACCTCAATAAGGAGTTCGAGGTAGTAACTGATGCTAGCACACTTGCCTTAGGATGTGTGCTCATGCAAAAAGGTCATCCTGTAGCATATTCTTCAAGGAAACTGAAGAGCCATGAGAACAATTATACCATGATCTAGAATTGTTAGCTGCCATCCATGCTCTAAAGCTTTGGAGACACTATTTGTTGGGTAACAAGTTCACACTAGTAAATAACTGATCATAAAAGTCTCAAATGGATCTTTACCCAGAACGAGCTCAACATGAGGCAACGTTGGTGGATTGAGGTGCTAGAGGAGTATGACTTTGAAATCAAGTACCGACTTGGAAAGGAGAATGTAGTTATTGATGCACTCAGTCTCGCAAGGCATTCCTTAACTCATTGATTTTGCAAAATCCATCAACAGCTAGATCTTTAGCTACAAAGGTATCTATGTTGAACAATCCAATACTTGAGCTAGCTAGAGAGGAGGCATACCATGATCCAACCTATCAAAAGATGCTAAGGGAAATCTCTCTCAAGGATCAAGACCAAAAGTTATAGGCTAAGTATCATGAATTCTCTATCAATAGTGGACTTGTCTACTATAGAATGAGAGTATGTATACCGGCAAGCCAGTCACTTAAGCAGAAGATATTGTGGGAAGCTCATGATTCCCCTTTCTCATGACATCCTAGCTATGCCAAGACTCTCAATGTAGTTAGGAAGAGCTACTATTGGGAGATGCTTAAAGGTGACGTTCTCAAATATGTCACTGACTGTTTGTCTTGTCAACATATCAAAGCCGAACATGTCAAAATTCCAGGAAAGTTACAACCACTTGACATTCCCCAAATGAAATGGGAATTCATCAATATGGACTTTTTTGTTGGCCTATCCCAAGTTCAGGGAGGATACAACTCCGGAGTGATTGTGGTTGACATGCTTACTAAGGTTGCACACCTTAGTTCAGTAAAGACAAACTATAAAGCCTCAGACATTGCAAGGTTGTTTATCAAGGAGATATTCAAGCTATATGGGTTACCCAAAAGAATCATTAGTGATCGTGATTCTCTCTTCACATCACACTTATGTAGAGAGCTATCTTTGAAGCCATTAGGACTCAACTCTATTTTAGCACATCTTACCATCCCCAAACTGATGGTCAAATGGAGCGAATCAATCAAGTCATCGAGGATATGCTTAGGGCACACTGTTGTCATGAGCCAAAAAGGTGGATTCAATACTTGCCTTTGGTTGAATTTGCCTACAATGCTTTTTACCAACAAAGCATTTAGATGACCCCTTTTCAAGCATTGTATGGTCATGATTGTCGAAGTCCCCCAAACTTCTCAGATCCAACCTTGAGGGTTGAAGCTTCAAGGGAGATGTTGGATGTAACGTGTCCACTTGTATCTTCAGGACACGTCTTAGTAGTCCATCGGAAAGGATGTCTAGAAAGCTCCACCCGGCACTCCCATGGAATGTTATGGGATTTGTGATCTAGAGCTTTCCGCGTTTGCCACGTAGCGGAAGTATTTCGACTGTTCCCACTTAGGATCGACCTGAATTAGGGTTTTTCCTTATTGGTGATTTCCTAACGGAAACTATCGTCGGACCCAAGCGAACTACTTTACGTAGAAATACCTGGTCTGAAGCAGATTCACACTGTACTTGGTTCAAGGAGAATGGGAAATGAGAGGGATGCAAATCTCAACCTCTCTGCAATAAGGCATAGTCCTATTCTGTTTTCCTAAAACATCGTAAATCGGGTTCAATCATAACTCTAGATCAACGCTTTTGTTGTTTGCGTTCTTTGACAATCTTCCCGCTGTCCATGGTGATTTGAGAAAAGTTCCCGTCCAAATGGGACCACCCATCTATAGGACGGACCTATGGCCCATCCTCCGTATTTTACTCGGGTTGTTTTAGTTATTTAATTACCTAACACATTAGTTGGGCATGTAACAACCAGCTTCTTTAATTAACCTGTTAGGTACTAGTTCTTTCACATAATCTTATCACTTGACATAGAAAAACAATATCAGACAAGTTCCTTATTAACAGGTCATCATATTTATCTTTGAAATACAAAGAGTCCATCCCGTAGGCTTATCCACAATCTACCCGAAGGCTGTCCGAAGGCTATCCAGCAATCCACAGGGATCACTAATCCAAGTTTTCACGCGTAGACTAGTATGCGGGGCTCGAGATCCAATCCCGAGTCATGTTAGCCTCTTGTGTAGTGCCTGGAAGGCAAGGGATTTACAGCTAGAGCCCCCCTGGCACCCAAGCGTCCTCCTGCTCCAAGTAGCGCTCAACGGAGAGACCTCTCGCGGCGGGTTCGGTCCACTTTCCCGGCGCAGTCAACAACCCCCTTGGTTAGGGTTAGGCAGGCAGTCGGGGGTAACTGAGGCTACCTCTCCCCTCAGGCCTTCTATCTGAAGTATAGATATCCATTTATATTTTAATTCATTGATCAAACAAAGCCCAAACAGTGCTCTAAAATTTGTAGCAAGCACAAACATTTCCATTGATCGTTTTTGTTGGCAAACTGCTAAGGAATAAATCCTCCCTTTCGAATGTGTTGAGCACTTGATCCAGGATGACTTGCAACTTGGCAAGATCCCCTATATCCTAGGTTAGGGCATACCCTATTAACCCGACTTGGTCAAACCTTAAGTTAATCAATTATTTCAGTTTATCGGCTGGTCTTTAGTTTCCAATCAATCTTCTTTACTCAAGAAAGACCACTAAATTAGGATGATTATTCATCCTCTTGCAAGATAACTTGCGTAAGGACATGCCAACTTCATTGCAAAAACTTGGTCATTTGCTTGTGATCCAATCACAAGATCATATGACTCTGCACTTGTTGCACAAGTGTTGCATCGAACTATGAGACTGTGGAGTCACGAAACAATCTGTTTCAGGTTCTTTAGGCTGATGTCGTTAGACCTAGGGTTTCTAAGTTTCATCTTTGTAAGATTCTCAGGGACAAACCCTAGTTCACTTTACGATTACAATTCACTGTTCCTACATTCAATGAATGTGGGCAAGTATTTAAGGTATAGGTGTTTCTTGAAATTTAACTCATTACAAACGAGTACTCCGCAGTTTAGGTGTTTTAGGTTTATGCCAATTTGTTTAACTCTAGAAAATAATTACGGGATCATTTCTACACGACTTGTTGTCTATGCGTAAATTGATTTTTCAACCCTAAATTATCGATTTGAGGTTAGGCATAGGTTAGGTTAATTCCAACTAATCTTCCTATAATCTTACGAATAAATTTTCATGCTAACAAGCAACCTTTTTCTTGCTAATTTATGCAGTTGACAATGATAATTTCATAGAGTTTATCCATCGTAAGAATCATTTCATACTTTGCACTTTCCATGCTGATTCATTGCGATATGGGTTAATGGTACAAGATGTAGTTTATACTTCTAGGCTTAACCGAAGTATACTATTTTAATGGGTAATAATCTAGTCTTATAATTCATTTCAATGCAAAAGCTATTTGCTAGAAATGCGTTTATGCTTTCTTTAATTTGCATGTTTCATTTAAAAGTATTGATGACTAAGTTCCTTCGTCATGAACAACTAGGACAAAAATATATCCCATTTCTAACAATTAACCTTGCATGATTGAATTACAACAATATCAAATAAAAATTAGGAAGGAAAACCTGGGCTTGGGGTGAGATATCCACATGGATGCTGGGAGACCACCCTCCCGGGGCTGCGCCTTGAACTTTCTTAGGTGGCATTTCCGTCGTGGAAGCAGCTTTACAACTCCTCTTTGATATTCCACCGTGGCTCTCTTTTGCAATAACTTGCACCGTCGAAAACAAATTTTAGAAGGCTTCCTCCTTGAAGTAGGGATTTTGGAAGGGGGTGCTTCAAAATTTCTCACGACTAAAACCGATTGAAGCCATGGGGAAGGCTTAATTGCCTTTGTAGACTCGCACGAATGGGGAATAGAAAGGTGTGGAAAAGAAACAAAGTGCGGGAGAGCTCCAAGGGTTATTTTTGAATGGCCTAAGGGGAATTTTTAACAAAACATGTGGGAAAAAGGAAAGGTTATTTGGAGTAACCTTTTATGGGGAAAACCCTAAGGGGAAATCTCCAAGGGAAATAATAACCGTAAAGGTTATAAGTAAGGGTCTAAGGACCCTTAGGGCAATTTGGAGGAAAGGGTTTTTAATACACCACAAAGAAAGGTGGCTAGAGAAGGTTTAAACACAAGGGGAAAAGGGGTGGTTCCAAAACCCAAGGGAAGGGCTTAAGGGATTAACATGGGGGGTTGATTCCAATATCCATGGGAAAGGGGGCCTAAGGGTTTAGACACGGGGTTCCAACACCCATGGAAAGGGGGGCTTAAGGGTTTAGACACGCGGGGGGGGGGGGGGGGGGGGGGGGGGAGGAGTGGTAATTCCAATATCCACGAAAAAGGGGGCTTAAGGGTTTATAAAACACGGAGGGGGGGTTGTGACTCCAAAGTCAAGGAAAAGAAGGCTTAAGGGTTAAACACAGGGGGGGTGTGAGGGGTTTTAAAACCAGGGGAAAGGGGGCTAAGAAGGCCCCCCCTTTGGAAGCTTCTATGCTTCCAAAAGCTTACGTGAGGGGAGAGGGGGGAGTAATAAGGCCATCCGTTGGCGGCGATGTCTCAGCGGCTGGCGGTAGCTCACGGCAACTTCCCTCCCTCATGAGTCTCCTCACTCTCACCCCGACTGCTTGGTACGTCGTTGATGCGGCCTTATCTTTGTGAGAGAGAGAGAACAAAGGGAGGCACAGCATGATGAGCAACGTGGCTATGGCGGCGTCTCTTGTTTCTGCACTAGGGCGACGCTCAGCGTCCTCCTCACGATCTCTGCCCTCCGTTCCTTAGCCTGCGGCCCCCCCCTCAATTATATAGGGGAGGGGATAAGGTCCTCCTCACCCTTGTGTGTCATCGGGCATGTAATATTTCCCTGGCAAGCTCTAGTAAGGAGCTTGCCTACTTACTAATCCCCCTCTTCCTCCAGCTAACAGTTCAGCTGGAGGAGAGGAAAAAAAAAAAAACCTTTATTTTATTAAAAGGGTTTATCCATTCGGAATTGTTACATTGGAAGAGATGGATGACCAAATAAAGTCAATAAGACAGGACATCCAAGCCGCCAAGGATAGACAAAAGGCATACGCGGATTTGAAGCATCAAGATAGAATCTTCGAGGAAGGAGACATGGTCTTCATTCGTGTACGCCCAAAGAAGAAATCCCTATCCTTACGAGATTGCAAGAAGCTAAGTCCAAGGTATTGTAGACCATACAAGATCCTTAAGTGCATAGGACCTAATTCTTATAGACTGCAACTCCCTGAGAACCTAAAGGTTCATAATGTATTCCATATCAGCCTATTGAAGAAGTATGTATCTAATCCTAACCATCTACTTGATGACCAACAAGTTGTAATGCCTAGTCAAGGAGTCCTTGAACTACGGCCTGACAGGATCTTAGATGTTAGGGAGAGACAACTAAGATCCAAAACCTTGAGAGAATGCCTTGACCAGTGGAAAGATTATCCTAAGGAGGATGCCACTTGGATAGATGAAAGCACTCTCAACCACCATCAATATCCCTAGTTTATCTTGAGATGAGGACATCTTGATTTCTCTAAGGGGGAGAGAATGTAATAATTTCGATCTCTAAACCACGTTCCTCACAAGAACCTCCTCTTACTAAAAAGCCAAAAGAATACTTGTTAGAATTATGATAAAATTGTTATTATTATTCCCCGTTTTTTCCCCTAGCCGACTGTTGTGCTGGAGGAGAGGGGAATAGCAATGGTGATTAACCTCCTTGCTGGAGCTTGCACAAGGGCTATAGCCATGTGTATAGCTGCGCGGAGGGAGGGAGGTACCTCTCCCTCTGGCTATAAAAGCTAGGGCTATGGGAAAGGAGGGAGGGAGCTGAGCGTAACGTTGGCCAGGCCAAGGAAGGAAGATATTGAGAGGGATCATGCTGCAATTTGAGGGCTGTGAGAGAGGGTGTAAGGCTGGACATGTGGGAGAGGGAAGAAATTCTGCTTCAGTCGGTTGTTGCTGTGGAGGAGAGGAGCTCGCGAAGCTCCTATAGGACGCCGCCATCTACCACCAACACGCCGCCAGAAGAAGTTGCCTTCTCTCCTCCATGTGGGCCTCCATTTATCCCCAAAAGCTTTAGAAGCTTCTCGGGAAGCTTCTAAAGCCTCCTTGGAAGCCCCCCTTCTTGTGGGTTTCTATAAGCCCCCTTTTCAAGTGGGTTTAATAACCCCCCTCCCCTGGATTTAAACCCCATTCCCGTGGAATCTCCTCCAAGCTCTTTCCTATCACAAATTCCACTAAATCCCTATAAACTCACGCTGGCCGGAGGCTTAAAGTAACACTTCCCGTGGGCCTTTCTTATTGCCCTCACAAGTGGGTTTAAAAGCCCAGTTACCTTGAGATTTAACCCCCTCACTAGCAAGCTATACAAACCCCCTTCTTCCCTTTTCCGATCCACTAAGACCATTTAAAACCCCCCCTTGTTCCGTGGGGTCCCTTACAAATCCTTTTTTTTTAGCCACCTTTACTCCCTAGGTTTCGTAAAACCCCTTTTCCTATTGGCTCTCAAGAGGGTTTTTATAACCCCCCCGAGGTTTAAGCATCCCCTTTTGCGTGGAAATCCTCACTTCCGGGTTTCAAAACCCTTTTCCCATCGGCCCTACAAAGCGGGTTTTTCAAACCCGGATTTTAAGCCCCTTAGCATTTCCACAAAGTCATTCTTGACTGTTGTAAGGTCCTAATCGTGAAATCCCTACTTCAAGGAGGAAACCTATAAAGCCTCCTAAATCCAATTCCAAAAGACGGTGCAAGCGGTCACAAAGGGAGTTTCGCGTGCGAAGGAGACGGCCAAGATCATAACTCTACATCCAAGGCGAAAAGGTCAAATTCGAGATGGCTCCTAAGAAGGCACAAGGCGCAAACGCAAGAGGATCATCTCTATAACATCCATGTGGACATTTCACCGCAAGTCCAGGTTTTTCTTCCTAATTTTGAGTTAGGTCGTAATAATTCAATTATACATGATTCATTTACGAAAATTAGGATGCACTTTTTCGATGGAAATACTTTGGATAAATTAAAAGAAAATAGCTTACGATCAAGGAATCGGTCATTTGTATTTTTTCCAATGGAACGATGTAAGGACATAAGACGTCTATGCATTTTTAGCAAATTGTTCTATGCATTACAAGTAACGAATTTAGATCATCTTTATAAAGTCAAAATTATTATTGTGAACTTCAATTAGGCATGGAAAGAATAAATCGCATGTCGCATTATTAGGCATCTTTCCTTCGAAATGATTCATTAAAAGTGTAATATTCCCACTCGTGAATATTGACTTCCCGCACACTGCGTAAACCTCGTGCAAAGGTTATCCTTCTTCATATTGGAATTGCCGGCAGTGTAATCTATGACCTGCACGCGAGAAATCAGGACCTCCGCATTGGCAAAGCAAACCCGAGGGTTCAAACCCACAAATCACACGTAAACACCCTCTTGGGAGGGGCAAAATGGATATTATCAAGGTAATTTTTTTTATTTTTATCCCTTTTCCCCAGCCGATGCACGGCTGGAGGAGAGGGAGTGTGGGGGGGGATGGACTTGGTGGAGTTGTGGGCTGCATGAGGAGGGGGGAAAGCCATGCAGTGGCCACATGGTGGAGCTCTCCTCTCCCCCCTTGTCCTATAAATACACCCTCTAAGGTGTTGAAGGGGGAGGAGCTGTCAAAAGGCAGCCGTGCTGTGAAGGTGGAGGCTACTGCGCTGATGAAGGGAGGCTCAGACGTTCTACCCTGCCGTCATCATCTCACACGAGACCCCCCTTGTGGTCAAGTGGAGGAAGAGAGAGGAGAATGGGAGGCTGCCATGCTGAGGGGAGGATCAGATGAAAAGGAGAACGCTGCCGTGCTGTGGGAAGAAGGCCGCCGCCTGCTGTGAGACCACCAGGCCGCCGCCCATCCCCGCCATCGTCATCAAAGTCCCTCCCCTTGTCTTCGACGCCTTCTCCTTCCCAATCATTGGCCCTCCCACGACGTCTTTGCTGATCTTCAGAAGCTTCTAAGGATAAGCCCATAAGCCTTGTTCCTACGTGCCCTTCCCGGTTTTAAAACCGGGCTTATAAAGCTCAAATTCCTACGTAAGAGAATAGGCAATCGACCTACAGGCAGCCTTGGAGAGCGGGAATAAAGGCTAGGAGAAATCCGCGGAGTCTGTATTTCACTACGTCCACGATGGCTCCAAAGTCCAAGTTGCAAGGCGCCCGCGTGGAAGTCTCGAACCCAAACTTGCACGAGGACATCACCGCAAGTCCTCATAACCAGGTTCTTGGAGTAAATTCCGCATTGGGCATGTTTAAAAATTCATAGGGAAGCTATGAACATAAATTGCTTATTCATCATGCGAGCATAGTCGCATGTTGCTATTTTGGTGCATTTCCAAAGCAATGAGTCTAAACGCCTATTGCTGAGGGCAAAAGATGAAATTGTTAAGTACATTTTTTTTACTAGACATGGTAGGAATAAACGTGTGTCGCATTTTAGGCAACATCTTCCTTGTAATGATTCATGAGGAAGAGTTAACACCCATAAGATGTTATCTGAAAAGAAATAGAAGAGCACGAAAATGATCTTATGGACTTGCAAGTGGCATGTAAAATGGAATAAGTTAACACTAGCTTTAGTTTTGTATGAACTTCATTAACTACATTGTAGCTAGGAGAAAGTTGCGTGTTGCATAGTCGTCATGCAAAAATTTCATTCATCAGGAGCCGCATTTAGGAAAGGTTGCATGGTTCATCAAAGCATGAGATTCTAAAGTGTAGACAACGAGGTTGTAGGCATGATTATTTGATGTAAGTCCTAGTAGGACCTAGGAAAGTTAGTATCCAGATTATCATGCATTTTTACTTTACCAAGGAAAGATAGGGTTATTGTGAACCATGTGATGCGTAGAAGCAATGAATCGCATGTTTACATGTATTGGTGTAGTTGTAACTATTTTTCCTCCTTTAGATCTAGTTTATTATCTCTAGGAAAGGCTCATCCTTGTCGCAAGACAAGTATATTGAGTTGTCTAAATCATCTAACCCACAAGGGATTCATATAGGCATGGTTCAATCGATATGATAAATATCCCAAGTGCTAACTAGGGTTTAGCGCGATAAGGATTCGACCTAGTTTTACACTTGTTGCCAAGTCAAAACCCTCAAACCCAAAGATCATACCCACATTCACGAAATGTTGAGTCAATTGGATGCTCATGCATAAAACGATCTAAGGTTTCTACCCTAAGGATCACTCGTTCAAATGATGAAACTCCGATTGAGTTGGAAATTCCTAGGACCGTGGCCTAATATAATTAGGAATGGGTTGGGTAAGAAGACACCCTAAACCCTGCTTCTCGGCTGGAGATAATTCCGTGACCAGGAAACGCCATTCAATGGGTGAAATGATCACGTGGAATAAATGCAACACATGTGCAAAAAGTTGCAACATCGCATAGACTTGTGATTTGTTCACAAGAGAGTTTTGCCATTTCTTGAAATAAGGTTGGTAAGTTCTTGCGCAAGTTTAACTTGCAAGAGAATGAGTAGTCATCCTGTTACATCACCTGTCTTGGGGAAAGATTGCCAAGTAAAGGGAAGTTAGGCATTTGCTTGAAAGCAAATGATCAATCAATAAATTAAAGCGACATGGTCGCCAGGATTTACTATTAATAAAACCTAAGGTATTGGTTAAGTTGGGTTAACAGGATATGGCCCTAACCCAAGGACAAAAGAGCGAACAAATAAACCCTTAGGGATTTTGCCAAGTCGCAATTAATCCCAGATCGAATGCTGGATGCATTCGGAGAGAAGGATTCACTCCTTAATAGTTGGCCAAATAAACAACCACTGAAATTGATTGTGCTTGTAATAGTTTAGAAAGCACTGTTTGCATTGTTTGCTCAAGGAACTAAAGGATGAAAAGATATCTAAATGCTTCAGGTTGAAGGCCTAAAGGGAGAGGCAGCTTCAGTTACCCCCGACTGCCTGCCTGACCCTAACCAAGGGGGTTGTTGACCGCGCCGGGAATGTGGACCGAACCCGCCATGAGAGGTCTCTCTGTTGAGTTCTACTTGGAGCAGGAGGACGCTTGGGTGCCAGGGGGGGCTCTGGCCATAAATCCCTCGCCTTCCGGGTCTTGCACAAGAGGCTAACGTGACTCGGGATTGGATCTCAAGGCCCGCATACTAGTCTACGGGCAGAAGCTTGGAATAGTGATCCCTGGCGGATTACTGGATAGCCTTCGGGCGGATTATGGACAAGCCTACGGGCGGAACTCCTTGTATTTCAAAGATAAAATGATGAAATGATAATAAAGAAGTTGTTTGATATTGTTTTTCTATGTCACGTGATAAGATTACGTAAAGGAACCAGTGCTTAACAGGGTTAATTAAAGAAGCTGATTGTTATATGTCAAATTAATGTGTTAGATAATTACATAACTAAAACAAACCGAGGAAAGTGCGGAGGATGGACCATGGGTCCGTCCTACGGATGGGTGGTCCCGGTTAGCCGGGAACTTTTCTCAAAAATCTCGAAGAACAGCGGAATGATCATCATTATCAAAACGAATAACGAGAACGATGACCTAGAGTTACATCTTACCCAATTTACGTTGTTTTAGGGGAACGGAATGGGACTATGCCTTATGGCAGAGAGGTTGAGCCTTGCATCCCTCTCGTTTCCCATTCTCCTTGAACCAAGTGCAGCGTGAATTCGCTTCGGACCTGGCGTTTCTGCGTAAAGTAGTTAGCTTGGGTCTGACGCTAATTGCTGTTAGCTAATGACCAAACAGGAAAACCCAAATTCCGGTCGATCCTAAGTGGGAACGGCCAGGATACTTCCGCTACGTGGCAGACACGGGAAGACCTAGATTGCAAAACCCGTAACATTCCATGGGAGTGCCGGGCGGAGTTTTCTAGACATCCTTTCCGTTGGACTACTAAGATGTGTCCTGGATGATTCTAGTGGACACGTTACAAAAAGGAGGTCGCTAATAATCCGTAGGAATATGAAAGGCATGGAAATGGTTCTAAAGCAACATGAAGTATATTAAACTCTAGTCAATTGGCATAAATCTCGTTTCAACTGTGTAGTTGTTAGAAAAGGCTGCATGGCTCAAACATAAAACCCTAAAGCTTAGTAGCATGAATCTTGATTGCATGTTACAGAAGGATCAATAGGAATTATGCCATAACTTAACATATGCTTTGATCTTAACTAGAAACGTTAGGGTTTGTAAAATCAACTCAATACGTAGGCAATGAATCATGTGGTTACGAAAATGGTTTCGTAAATATCTTCAAGAATAGACAAGTAAATTGGTTTAAACCTAAACACCTAAAAACTGTGAGGGACTCGTTAATTCAATGCAACATATCCTAAAGAGCTAACTAGGATTTAGCACGTTGAGGACATGACCTAATTGCTCTTATTGTCAAGTTGAAATTCTTATACCCTAAAGACTTGCCCTCATTCACAGAATGTAGGCACAATAGGATGTACTTGTGAGAGACGATCTAGGGTTTCTAGCCTAAGGATCGCTCATTAAAAAGATGAAACTTGGTTTGAATTTGGAACCTTAGGACGACAATATCGGTCTAGTCCAATCAGGAACGGATTGTTATAAAGACACCCTAACCCTCTTTCCTATCTAATCATGATTTCATGATTAGAAGATGCCATTTGATGGGTAAAATAGTCCCATGGATTAGATGCAACACTTGTGTAACAAATTGCAAAGTCACATGATCTTGTGGTTTGATCACAAGAGAATGGCCAATTCCTCGGAATGAGATTGGCAAATTCTTACGCAAGTTTATCTTGCAAGAGGATGAATAATCGTCCTGATATAGTACCTTTCTTGGGTAAAGTGACCAAGATACGGGGATTAGATATTTGCTTGGGAGAAAAAGACCAATCAGTAAATTGGAATAACATATTTACTGCTAATAGCACTCAAGGTTTTGGTTAAGTTTTTTTAATAGGGTACGGCCCTAACCCAAGGATATAAGGGTTAATAGACAAACCCTTGGGGATCTTGCCAAGTCGCAATTGATCCCGGATCGAGTGTTGGATGCATTCGGAAAGAAGGATTCACTCCTTAGCAGTTGGCCAAAAATAACGACCAATGGAATTGATTGTGCTTGTAACAGTTTTAAGAGCACTGTTTTGCTTTGTTTGCTCAAAGAATTAAGGGATGAGAAGATATCTAATGCTTCAGGTTGAAGGCTTGAAGGGAGAGGTAGCTTCAGTTACCCCCGACTGCCTTCCTGACCCTAACCAAGGGGGTTGTTAACCGCTCCGGGAAGGTGGACCAAACCCGCCGCGAGAGGTCTTTCCATTGAGCGCTACTTGGAGTAGAAGGATGCTTGGGTGCCAAAGGGGGATCTGGCTGTAAATCCCTCGCCTTTCGCCCCCTGCACAAGAGGCCAACGTGACTTAGGATTGGATCTCGAAGCCCGCATACTAGTCTATGGGCGGAATCTTGGATTAGTAATCCCTGTGGATTGCTGGATAGCCTTCAGGCGGATTATGGATAAGCCTATGGCTTGGATGTTATAAATGTATTCCAAAGATAAATATGATAAGCTGTTGAAAAGGAACTTGTTTGACATTACTTTTCTATGTCAAGTGCTATGATTACGTAAAGGAACCAGTGCCTAATGGACTAATTAAGGAAGCTGTATGATGCATGTCCAACTAAATGTGGTAGGTAATTAGATCACTAAAACAACTTGAGAAAAGTGCGGTGGATGTGGCCATGGGTTGGCCATGGCCTACTGATGGGTGGTCCCGGTTGGCCAGGAACTTTTCTCAATCACGATGGATAGCAAGAAGATTGTTTTCAAAGGACACGAAGAGCAAGGGTGCAGACCTAGAGTCTAAGTTATAATAATCCCAATTTACGTTGTTTTAGGGGAACAGAATGGGAATGTGCCTTATGGCAGAGAGGTCGAGCCTTGCATCTCTCTTGTTTCCCATTCTCCTTGAACCAAGTGTAGCGTGAATCCGCTTCGACCTTGGCGTTTCTGTGTAAAATAGTTTGCTTGGGGTTAGACACTAGCTACCATTTAGGAAATGACCATTAGGGAAAAACCCTGATTCAGGTCGGTCCTAAGTGGGAACGCCCAGAATACTTCTGCTACGTGGCAGATGCGGAAAGTCCTAGATCGCAAACCCCGTGACATTCCATGGGAGTGCTGGGCAGAGCTTTCTAGACATCCTTTGCGATGGACTACTAAGACGTGTCCTGAAGATTACATGTGGACACGTTACAAAGGGAGGAGAGAGAAAGACTATTTTTTTATCTCTTTACTCAGTGCATCATTCCTTGATCCGTTTGCGGCGATGGAGGGCGAAGGATAGAAGCATCTCAGTGCCAAGAGGATTCCTCCTACCTCCACCGATCAGAAAATGATGAAGAATGGGGGAAAAATGGGGTGCAAAAAATAGATCCCCCCCCCAATGTTTCATTTCGTGAGCATTAAGCTCTTTGTTGAGAGCTTTTAAGCTCTTAATCAAATTATCTAGTTATTTCATTTTGCTTTTACACTTCCGGCAACAAGTGGTTTTTTCACTTTTGGAGGGGAAAACGACATCAAATTCAAGATTCGTCTAGACGAGTGGTTCCTGACATCGAAATCTACAAAGCTAGGCTCCATCATGCTCTTTCCGACTTCCAGATCCAATAGTTGCTTCACAACCCTGAACCTTGCAGGGATTAAATGGGGGATCAAATGACCTCCGAATGGAGATCTAAGACTGGTGTTGGATTCCTGACATCATTTTGCATCTAGGAAAACTCCAGCTCAGCCATCCGCTATCATTTGATTCTCCATGAAAATAAGCACTAAACACCATATTGGGGAATATAGGAATTTCCCATAAGTTTGGGACACATGGTCAAATCTTTGGATTTGTCATAACTTGAACACTATAACTCCAACTCAAGTGCTATGTAGCTCAATAGATTCCATTTTTCAAGCACTTTCCAATGATAGGTCACATCATATGGTTTTGAGAAACTTATGGGCATGTTAGCCGAGTGCCACCTTTTTAGTATTCAAAAAATGGGAATTGGGAGATTCCCAAACTCACTAATATTGTGTTATTAGCGCTTTAGGAACTTGCCGCTTAAAATCGTACTGATTGCCACCACCGCCTTCAACAAAGTCTATTTTTTCCCTAATATTAGTAATTTTTGGCTATTTTTAAGCACTTCTCGGCATAAAAAATCATCTATCAGTGGCTCTCATGGTTTGACTGAATATGTCTCTATATGTTTCCTACTTGCATCATAATCAACCACATCATCCACCATTTCATTATCAATATACATAGTATTTTCAGCATGACTTTTGCAAGCATTACCACCCATTTCATGCTCAGTATGCATCCCATCCACTGCATGTGCCATAACCTCACTAGTCTACATTTCATCTATCTATTTTTCCCCAATATATCAAAAAAATCTAACTTGTTTCCTTGCTAATGCACGAGTCACATGAGGTGTAGTGGATATTAAATTCCACATCTATGAAATCAATTATAAATCAACACAATGTTTGAGAAAAAATAAGAATGTGAAAATTCAGAGAAATGAAATTTAAATACAATACAACATTCAAGACAAAGAAACAATTTTAAAATTTAGAGAAGTGAAATAAACATAATGTGGAAAATGAATACAATGGGGGGCTTAGATTTCATACTAGAGAGCAATGGTCTAGGGATCACAAAGGGAATGATAGAGCATACAACCTAAAAAATAAAAAGTAGTTTCCATGCTACAAAATAGAAACTAACACAGTGTGCACTAAGTTTTTTGGGATCTCAGGAGGAAGAACCATGTAGAGAGGTGTGGAATGACACATGCAACTTCTTGTTTCCAATTAGCCTCAAGGTTTTTCTCACTTCCTTTAAATCAATACCATAGCCTATAGCCACACATCAAATTTTTCAAATACCCATAACTAAATAGTCACTAGTCATTGTCATTAAGATAGAAGGAATCACCTTTCTTGCACTTTTTCTTACTAACCTATATAAATGACTTCAAAGGGTAGTCCAAAATCATCATTTCCCATATTTCCATCTTCCACTCCATCAATTTCAAATGTCACAAATCCAATTTTATGAAAGAAATCAATAAGAAGCAACAAAATCAAGGTTTGGTTGTGCGAGCAAGCATACTTAAATGTTTTTACCTCATGGAGTAGCTAATTGTGACAAAGAGACATTTCCTTTACAAGGTGACCTTTCATGGCTCAAATGGCCTTCTTTATCTCACTATTTCTAGCCTTTGAAAAGGGAGTTGTATTTATAGGGCTCCCTAGTGCTCAGCTCTCATATTACACAAAAGCTTCTTCCTTTTGAATGTCCTTCAAGACCTCATTAATATCTAACTTTGTGGCACAAAGCATAGATGCTGCTTTGGAGAAGTGGGAATTCATTAATAAGAAATCATTCATGTAGTTATCCAATCTACTACTTGAATAGCTATCTAGTCTCTACTACCCAAATAGCTATTTAGCTATCAAGCTATCTAAGTACCTAGCCTACTTCTTTAATAGCTGACTATCCACTTCAATAGCCATCTAACTATCTACTTAACTAACTAACTAGCTATCTATCTACTCAACTAGCTAACTAATTAACTAACTAACTAACTAACTAACTAACTAACCAACCAACCAACCAACCACCAACCCACCCACCAACCAACCAACCAACCAACCAACCAACCAACCAACCAACCAACCAACCAACCAACAACCAACCAACCAACCAACCAACCAACCAACCAACCATCTATCTATCTATCTATCTATCTATCTATCTATCTATCTATCTATCTCTCTATCTCTCTCTATCTCTATCTCTATCTCTAGATATCTATATCTATCTATCTATATCTATATCTATATCTATATCTATATCTCTATCCCTATCCCTATCCCTATCCCTCCCTATCTATCTCTATCTCTATCTCTATCTCTATCTCTATCTCTATCTCTATCTCTATCTCTATCTCTATATCTATATCTATATCTATCTATCTATATCTATATCTATATCTACATATATATCTATATCTATATCTCTATCTCTATCCCTATCCCTATCCCTATCCCTATCCCTATCCCTATCCCTATCCCTATCTATCTATCTATCTATTCCTATCCCTATCTCTGTTTATGTATGTATGTATGTATGTATGTATGTATGTATGTATGTATGTATGTATGTATCCATCCATCCATCCATCCATCCATCCATCTCTCTATCTCTATCTCTATCTCTATCTCTATCTCTATCTCTATCTATATCTATATCTATATCTATATCTATATCTATATCTATATCTATATCTATATCTATATCTATATCTATATCTATATCTATATATCTATATCTATATATCTATATCTATCTATTTATCTATATATATCTATCTATTTATCTGTCTAATTTTCCAGTTGACTAGGTAACTAGCTATGTAATTGATGGAGTAGCCAACTAGCTAAGTAATCAGTCAATTATTTGACTAGCTAACTAACTATCAACTAACCAAATTGCTATCTAATTACTCAATTAGTTCACTAGTCAACAAAGTAATTGGCTATCTAATTGACAATTAGTAGCTAGCCTTCTACTTAAATAGCTGACCATCCACTTCTGTAATATCCCGAAGGCATAGGCACGCGTGAATTGCCCCAATAGAAGATAATGGAATTGGATAATTCTTTAGATAAAAGCAAAATTTTTAAATTATTTCCCCTCTCCTCTAGCCGACTGTCGAGTTGGAGGAAGAGGGGAATAGTATGGTGGGCAAGCTCCTTGCTGGAGCTTGCATGGGCTAGTGGCCATGCCCGACGACACGCAAGGGAGGGAGGATCCCCCTCCCCTTACCTATATAAACGGGGGGGGGGGGGGGGGGGTGCAAGTGGAACGACAAAGAGAGGTGCTGACATTAATGCATAACGGGAGAATTTGGAGCATCCTGAGGAAGAGGGAGATTGACGATGCGCTGCCGCTGCCGTGATAGGGATAGGAGGATTGGAGAGGAGGCGCTACAAGGGCTGTTATCTTCCATCTACCGCCCTAGCAGGGTGATTTTCGCCGTTGTCTGCCGACGGCCTCCAACCTCCACGTGTAGAAGCACTGAAGCTTCTAGAAGCTTCTAAGGGGCTTCATAAGCCCCCTTTCCCCCCCAAAAAAAAATTGACCTTAAAGGTCCCTGTTATCCCCGTGTTTTTTAAAAAACCCCCCATGGACCCCTTAGGCCCCTTTCCCATAGCCTTTAAGGCTACCCTTTTCCCCCCCCTAGAATTTCTCCCCTAAGGGATCCCCCCCCTTAGCCCTTTTTCCTTTGCCCCCCTCAAATTTCCCCCTTGGACGCCTTAGGCCCTTTCTCACCCCTCAAAAGCTTTTATCTTAAAAGCCTTTTTTCTTCCCCCGTATCTCAAATCCCTCTAAGGGCCCTCTTAGTTCTTTTCTTTCCCCCATGCATTTTTTTTTTTTTTGCCCTTTTCATACCTTGTTTTTTTCCCTCCACACGTAAAAGAAAGAGGATATTAAGGGTTGTTTTTGTGACCCCTTCTACAAAAGCCCTCGTAAGGGTTTCTACGCCTTTTATTCCCCATTCGTGTGAGTCTCTATAAGGCCATTAAGCCTTTCCCATGGCTTTAATGGGGCCTTATTCGCGAAAGATTTTGAAACACCCCTTTTTTTTTCGAAATCCCTACTTCAAGGAGGAAGCCTTCTAAAACCGCTTCTGACGGACGGTGCAAGATATCGCAAAGGGAGCCACGGTGGAATTTCAAAAAGGAGTTGCAATGCTGCATCCACGACGGAAAGGCTGCATTTGCGATGCCTCCTAAGAAAGCCCAAGGCGCAGCCCGCAGGAGGGTCGTCTCCTAGCATCCACATGGACATCTCACCCCAAGTCTAGGTTTTCATTCCTAATTTTTATTTGGTATTGTTATAATTCAATCGTGCAAGGATAATTGTTGGAAATAGGATGCATTTTTCATCTTAAATGCTTTAGAAAAATTAGCTCACGACAGAGGAATTTAGTCATTAATATTTTCAATAAAACAAGCAAAATAAAGGGAGCATAAAAGCATTTCTAGCAAATAGCTTTATGCATTGCAATGAATTAAAATTAGATTAATGTACATTGTTATAAAACGGAATTAAAATAAGTATACTTTGTTTAAACATGGAAGTATAAACTGTATATCGCATTATTAAGCCATATCCTCTTCGCAATGAATCATCATGGGAAGTGCTAGGAATCCTTAGGAAAGTGCAAGGCATGAAATGATTCTTACGATGCATAACTCTAAGCAATTATTGTTTGGCAACTGCATAAATTATCAAGTAAAAGGTTGCTTGTTTAGCATGAATTTTATTCACAAGTTATAGGAAGATTAGTTGGCATTAACCTAACCTATGCCTGACCTTAAATCGACAAGTTAGGATTAAAAGATCAATTTACGCGTAGACAACGAGTCATGTGTTTATGAAATAATAATGTAACTATCTTCAAGAGTTAAACAAATTGGCATAAACCTAAACACCTAAACCATGGAGTACTCCTTTAGAATGAGTTAAATTCCAAGAAATTCACTAGGAAAGTGAAACATATTTGGGAAGTGATCTAGGGTTTGTCCCTAAGAATCTTACGAGATAAAACTTGGAACCCTAGGACTGACGACGTCAGCCTAAGGTAATCAGGAATAGATTGTTCCATGACTCCATTTGATGAGTAGAATAGTCTCATAGTTTGATACGACACTTGTGCAACAAGTGCGGAGTCGTATGATCTTGTGATTGGATCAAAGGGAATGGCCAATTCTCGCAATGAGGTTAGCAGGTCCTTACGCAAGTTATCTTGCAAGAGGATGAATAATCATCCTAATTAGTATCTTTCTTGAGTAAAGAAGATTGCTTCGAAGCAAAAGACCAGCCGATAAATTGGAATAATCTATGAACCTAAGGTTTGACCAAGTCGGGTTAATGGGGTATGCCCTAACCTAGGATATAGGGGATCTTGCCAAGTTGCAAGTCATCCCGGACCGAGTGGTGGACGCATTTGAAAGGAAGGATTCATTCCTTAGCAGTTGCCAAAAACCACCAATGGAAATATTTATGCTTGTTACAGATTTAAGAGCATTGTTTGGCTTTGTTTGATCAATGAATTAAAAGATAAATGGATATCTAATACTTCAGGTTGAAGGCCTGAATGGGGAGGCAGCTTTAGTTACCGCGGACTGCCTGCCTGATCCTAACCAAGGGGGTTGTTAACCGCGTCGGGAAAGTGGACCGAACCCATTGCTAGAGGTCTCTCCGTTGAGCGCTACTTGGAGTAGGAGGACGCTTGGGTGCTAGGGGGCTCTGGCCGTAATCCCTCACCTTCCGGGCCCTACACAAGAGGCTAACGTGCCTCGGGATTGGATCTCAAGGCCCACATACTAGTCTACGAGCGGAAACTTGGATTGGTAATCCCTATCGATTGTTGGATAGCCTTCGGGCAGATTGTGATAAGCCTACAGGCTGGACTTTATGTATTTTTGAGATAAATATGATAACCTGTTAACAAGGAACTTGTTTGACATTGCTTTTCTATGTCAGTGATATGATTATGTGAAGGAACCAGTGCCTAACGGGCTAATTAAGGAAGCTGATTGTTACATGTCCAACTAAATGTGTTAGGTAATTAGATAATTAAAACAACCCGAGGAAAGTGCAGTGGATGTGGCCATAGGTCCATCCTTTGGATGGGTGGTCCCGGTTGGTCGGGAACTTTTCTCAAAATCATGATGGATAGCCAGAAGATCGTCAACAAACATGAACAACAAAAGCGTTGACCTAGAGTTATAATTGATCCCGATTTACACTGTTTTAGGGGAACCGAATGGGACTATGCCTTATGCCACAGAGGTTGAGCTTTGCATCCCTCTCATTTCCCATTATCCTTGAACCAAGTGCAACGTGAATCCGCTTCGGACCTGGCGTTTTTACGTAAAGTAGTTCTCTTGGGTTCGACGCTAGTTGCCAATAGGAAATGACCAAAAAGTAAAATCGTAATTCAGGTCGGTCCTAAGTGGGAATGGCCGGAATACTTCCGCTACGTGGCAGACATGGAAAGCCCTAGATTGCAAACCCCATAACAATCCATGGGAGTGCCGGGCGAAGCTTTCTAGGCATCCTTTCCAATGGACTACCAAGACGTGTCCTAAAGATACGAGTGGACACGTTATAGTTGGTATCAAAGGCAACCAACGAAGGATTTATTTTTATAAAATATTAATAAGATAAAGTAAAGCAAATGTTGTTGTCAAAACATTTCCTTACTTCCAATGCTGTCTTGTAGAACTATGAAGCATGGAACAGGTTCTTGGTATTTCGAGTCATGTTTATGACTGCGATGCATTCCTCGCATTATCGACAAAGGGTTGAGATGATGAACATCCTAGAGCGAATCTATAATCCATCACCTTTGTACATGGAACGAAGATGGACGGGTCCCTCAGGAATCTACTATATGGCTACCCACCGGTTTGCTTACCTACAAACCAACCTAAAGAGGATCAAGTGATTGGAAGACCTAAAAGTCGTGAAGCTGTTCATTTTTGTGGAAGCTCACGTAAACTCAACTTTACATATTCGAGGTTGGAGGGTTGAGATGAACTCATATGTATATGAGGAAGTAACCCGTGTGATCCCCGCCATCAGGATTAAAGTGTTGGGACGCCATGAGAAGAATGGGTTCCAAAGGAAGGGATACCGTGAACTTCCAATGACTTACCGATTCCTGAATATCCATGACCCGAAACCATACTATTATACAGTTCCTGTAAATAAATGTAATACAACATTGTTCTCCCCAAACTAAATGTAACAGTTGGCTTATCATCGCAAGAAATGTTGTATTTCGAAAGGGGGTATGCCCATATAAATACAAATAAGTCTTCTTTTTATCAATCTCTCATTGTGTATTAGAATAAAATGGCCGAAACCTCCATTGTTTCCATTGCAAGAGCCCGGTCACTTCAAGAGGCAATGTTCCAAACTTGGAGGAGGACATCGCCAAGCACCTTTCCAGGGAACAACATGCCATGGTACAGGAGCCGCTACTCGAGGCAGAGGAAGAACCGCCTACATTGCCAATAGGCAAATGTGCGAAGAAGAAGAAGATCCGACCATGGGAGTAGAGTTTGAAAGGGCAACAGTCCATTCCGCTCTACACAAGAAAGGCCCGAATCGCCAGTTCTCAGTGATTTAGACACTGTCGGACTATCAAGGTAAAAGTTTCAAGACCTTGATTGATTGTGGCAATACACATTCCTTTATCTCACCAACTTATGCAAAAATATTAGAAATAGCCAAAGTAGAAGCACCTATCTTGCTTGTGGAATTGGCAAATGGTTGTGAGGTTACTTGTACCAGACAAACTGCTAAGGTGGAATTCTTTCTGGGAGGAAAGAAGACTTCGATCAAATTCAGATTCATGAATTTTATGCCCACATTCAATGTGGAAAGGGCCAAATTTTCTTTTGAAACTCTGAAAGGGAACTAGTCACAACTCAAGGTGAGGCTAGAGTGCCAAAAATCCAATTGGCCAAAACATCTCGGATCATGAAAGGAGTCAGGAAAGGATTACATGTCTACTTGATCAAGCTCAACAAGTTAGATTAGAAGCAAGAGTCTAGTGAAGGACCTTCTTGGCTAAAGGATTATGCCGATGTATTTCTTGAAGAGTTGACAGAACTCCCGCCTCAAAGAGAAGTAGATCATGAGATTAAACTAGTACCAGGCGCTGTACCAATTGCAAAGAGACCTTATAGAATGTCCATACCAGAAGCAATTGAGCTGAAGGAACAACTCAAGCAACTGCTAGATCAGGGCTACATCCGTCCTAGCAGTAATACTATTCCAGAAAAAGAAAGATGGGACACTTCGACTATGTATTGATTACCGAGGGTTGAATCAATCAACTGTAAAAAAAAGTACCCTATTCCTAGAATAGATGAGCTTCTTGATCATCTTCAAGGTGCAAAGATCTTCTCCAAGATTGACCTCAGGTCAGGTTATTATCAAATAAGAATCAAGGAAGAAGATATCCCAAAGACAGCCTTCAACACAAGATATGGGCACTTTGAGTTCCTAGTTATGTCATTTGGGCTTACAAATGCACCTACTACCTTCAACAGGTTAATGCAGGATATCTTTAGGCCATATCTTGATGACTTCATGCTCGTCTTCTTCGATGACACTGTAGTCTAAATAGGAAGAAGATCATGAACCCCAACTTTGGATTGTCCTTGAGACAATGAGGGCGCATAAGATGTATGCTAAGATGAAGAAGTGTGCATTCTTCAAGCGTCAAATTGAATATCTGGGATTCATAGTATCAGCAGAAGGAATCTCAGTGGACCCAGCCAAGGTCAAAGATGTGCTAGAATGGCCCATACCAACATCTGTCAAAGAAATACGCAGCTTTCTTGGATTGACAGGATGGTATAGGGTCTTCATAAAAAACTATGCTTTGATTGCAGCACCTCTGACGGACTTACTAAAGAAGCAAACAACCATTGCGTGGTCAACTCCCGAACAAAATAGCTTCGACAGATTGAAGCAAAGTTTGGTATCAGCACTTATCCTAAAACTTCTAGACCTCAATAAGGAGTTCGAGGTAGTAAGCTGATGCTAGCACACTTGCCTTGGGATGTGTGCTCATGCAGGAGGGTCACCTAGTAGCTTACTCTTCAAGGAAACTAAAGAGTCCTTAGAAGAATTATGCTACCCATGATCTAGAATTGTTAGCTGTCATCCATGCTCTAAAGCTTTGGAGGCACTACCTATTGGGTAACAAGTTTACCCTAGTGACTGATCATAAGAGTCTCAAGTGGATCTTTACCTAGAACGAGCTCAACATGAGGCAACGTCGGTGGATTGAAGTACTGGAAGAGTACGACTTTGAAATCAAGTACCAACCAGGAAAAGAGAATGTAGTTGCTGATGCACTCAATTGCAATGCATTCCTTAATTCCCTAATCTTACACAATCCATCAACAGCTAGATCTCTAGCTACAAAAGTATTTATGCCAAACAATCCAATACTTGAGTTAGCTAGAGAGAAAGCATGCCATGATCCAACCTATCAAAAGATGCTAAGGGAAATCTCTATCAAAGATCAGGATCAAAAGCTGTACGCTAAGTATCATGAATTATCTATTAATAGTGGACTTTTCTACTATAGAACAAGGCTATGTATACCGGCAAGTCAGTCACTTAAGCAGAAGATATTGTGGAAAGCTCATGATTCCCCTTTCGCAAGACATCCTGGCGATGCCAAGACTCTCAATGCAGTTAGGAAGAGCTACCATTGGTAGAGGCTCAAAGGTTACGTTCTCAAGTACGTCACCGAGTGTTTGTCTTGTCAATGTATCAAAGTTGAATATGTCAAGATGCCAGGGAAGCTGCAACCTCTTGACATCCCCCAAATGAAATGGGAATTCATCAGTATGGATTTTGTTGTTGGCTTACCCCAAGTCCAGGGAGGATACAACTCCATCATGGTTGTGGTTGACATGCTTACTAAAGTTGTACACCTTATTCTAGTAAAGACAAACTTTAAAGCCTCAGACATTGCAACATTGTTTATCAAGGAGATATTCAAGCTACATGGGCTACCAAGAAGAATCGTTAGTAATCCTGATTCTCTCTTCACATCACACTTATGGAGAGCCATCTTTGAAGCCATTGGAACTCAACTCTGTTTTAGCACAGCTTACCATCCCCAAACGAATGGCCAAATAGAGCGAGTCAATCAAATCATCGAGGATATGCTTAGGGCATACTGTTGTCGTGAGCCAAAAAGGTGGATTCAATATTTACCTTTGGTTGAATTTTCCTACAATCCTTCTTACCAACAAAGCATTCAGATGACCCCTATCCAAGCATTGTATGGTCATGACTGTCGAAGTCCCCTAAACTTCTCAGATCCAACCTTGAGGTTTGAAGCTTCAAGGCAGATGTTGGAAGAGATGGATGTCCAAATAAAGTCAATAAGACAGAACATCCATGCTGTCAAGGATAGACAGAAGGCCTACGTGGATTTAAAGCATCAAGATAGAGTCTTCGAAGAAGGAGACATGGTCTTCATTCGCATACGCCCTAAGAAGGGTTCCATATCCTTAAGAGATTGCAAGAAGCTAAGTCCAAGGTATTGTGGACCGTATAAGATCCTCAAGTGCCTAGGACCTAATGCTTATAAATTGCAACTCCATGAGAATCTAAAGGTTCATAATGTATTCCATATCAGCCTATTGAAAAAGTATGTACCTAATCTTAACCATGTACTTGATGACCAACAAGCTGTAATGCCTAGTCAAGGAGTCCTTGAACTAAGGCTTGACAGGATCTTGGATGTTAGGGAGAGACAATTGAGATCTAGAACCTTGAGAGAATGCCTCGTCCAGTGGAAAGATTATCCCGAAGAGGATTCCACTTGGATAGATGAAGGCACTCTCAACCATCAATATCCTCAGTTTATCTTGAGATGAGGGCATCTCGATTCCTACAAGGGGAAGAGAATGTAATATTCCGAAGGCGCAGGCACGCGTGAAATGCCCCCCAATAGAAGATAATGGAATTGGATAATTGTTTAGATAATTTTTTTTAATTATTTCCCCTCTCCTCCAGCTGACTGTCAAGCTGGAGGAAGAGGGGAATAGTATAGTGGGCAAACTCCTTGCTGGAGCTTGCTTGGGCTAGTGGCCATGCCCCACGACATGCAAGGGAGGGAGGATCCCCCTCCCCTTACCTATATAAACGAGGGGGTGCAAGCGGAATGACAAAGAGAGGTGCTGCTGTGGGAGCTTTCGCTCAACCGCCAAGACCCATGAACCGCTTATTGTTCAAGTGTTCCAAGCCGAGCATTAATGGCTATCTCTCACATAGCCGACGTGCCATCCATATCTACGGGTGTAGTGAGCTTTCCTCCATGCCGTTCGAGTTACCTCCTCTCCCGCGCACTCCTGTAGCTCCAGGATCCAAGTGCAAGCTTCAAGCAAGCTCCATCCTCAAGCTCCACGCTGCAAGCTCCATTGCCACGAGCAAGACAAGAGAAGAGAAGAGAAGAGAAGAAGAGAGGAGAAGATGGATAGCTTCTCCTTCTCGGTCCCTCACCCTCACACACTCACTCCCTCACATTCTCACACTCCCTCTCTCAAGCACAAGCTCAAGCAAGCAAGAATAAGAAGAAGAAGAAGAAGAGGAGAGCTACTTTTTGCCACACACAAGAATGAGCTTCTCATTCACTTTTCAACTTTATATACAAAACCCTAAATCCCTTTTAGGCGGTCATCCCCTTTCCCCTTTTTTACATGGCCAGCCATAGCCTAGGCCCTTTTTCCCATTGTCCTTCTATCTTCCTAGCTTCGTTTCCACCACCCATCTATATTTACAAATTGCACGGGTGAGAGCCTAGCGCTCCTTGAATTAAACCATGATGCGCTTGCGCTCTTTTACAAAATTTTTGACTTGCGCTTTTCCTTGTGCGCCTTTCTCCCTTATTTAGGACTCTTCTCCTTGTGCGTCTTTGTCTTCCACTCTCCCTTATTTAGGACTCTTCTCCTTGTGCGTCTTTGTCTTCCGTTTCTCTTTGCCTTGTCCTTTGTCTTTGTCTTCTACTTTAGCTTTTCCGGATTTTCCACCTTCGTTCGTTTGAGGGTTAACATTACCCCCCTCCTAGATGAGTGCCAGTCCCATGGCACTCACTGTCATAGGTAGCAAGCATTTAGCATGCACCGAAGACGTGGGTGGCAAGGATGTCTATAGTTGCCATGGTAGAGTGTTGGTAGTGGTGGGGAGGAAGGTCATTGGGGGTACATTGGTGGGTTGAGTGGTAGGTGGTAGGGCAATGGGAGTTGGTGGTAGGGTTGTTCTTTGGGGGGGTTCCACCGATGGAGTACAAGTGGTGGTTTGTTGGGGATTCTGTACATGTTGATTCTTGGGAGGCTTACAGGGTGATAAGGATAGGAATTCAGAGTTGAATGTTGATGAGGAGCGAACGACACCTTCATTGGAGTCTTCAATAGCTGCAATTGAAAACCTCTCATGTGGTCTCTCCCTAAGGGGTAGTGCTAGTCTTTTTATCGTGCGTAAGACACATTTTGATTAGTTTGTGAGATAGGTTGAACTCTAAGCAAGCTGAGAGTATTATCCTGCACTTGAGAACCCAAACTATGTATATACTTTGGTGCACATATTATGTGAGTGCTCGTGCATACTTAGATATTACATAGTTAGAAGACCGCGGGCTAGTTTCTCGTAACAATGTGTTGATGAAGCAAAGTTGTCCATGTTGAGAAGAAGTACATGTGAAGGTATATGAGACATCCTCTGCATTGTGACTGCATGACGTAGCATAATTGAATACAGGGACATCGCACTTTCGGTAGCTAGAAGGTATTGGACTTGCTTGATGATGATGGTGTACATTTCATGGCCAATTTGCGGCACTTACCACAATTGATTGCAATGGTATTAAGGCAGAGTGCAAGAGGGAATTGTGCAAGTGGGTTAAGGTGACAGCTCTAACCATAAGCGAGACAAGCTCCCTAGGTATGTCCTGCCCTTGATGTGCCCTAAACAATTGTGGGTGATGCTAAAGGGCTAGGGGACTAGGGATAGAGTTAGTTGATCAAGGTCATTGGGCGTATCTAATTTGAGGACCCCTAGGTGCTGTGCTGTGATTGTGGGTGCTTCTTTTCGTTCATTTCTTTTCTTTGTTTTTTTCTTTATTTTTTGTTTTCTTTTTTGTTGCGTTTTCTTGTGTTTTTTTTTCATTCATTCATTCATTCTCTCTCTCTCTCTCTTTTTTGACTTGTCGGAGTACAACCATTGCAATATGTTAAGGCTATCAACCTTTCAGTGGGTTGGAAAATGTCAAGCTTCGAAGGCTTAAGAAATGGATATTACAGTGATGATTGTGCCCTAGCCTCGTTGTTAGAGAAGCAGTTGTTGAGATGGGGAGATACACTTGAGATATTGCAAACCTCCTTGCGACACACATGATGCTGGTACAATTTGAGGTAATGATTGCTGTGAGCCAACTATAGAGCTTGACCCAGAAAGAGAGCATAGCCCGTGAATATGCTTTGGTCGGTTATGCGATGTGTGCGGTTGGCAAGGGTGGTTTTTGGTATCGGCAGCGTGGCTTTGTTGCGGCTCTTTGTGGGGTCGATGGTCTTGTGGTGATCGGGCATTGAACACTTTTGCACAAGGACCTGTGTCATCATGTATCCACTTGTCACTTCATGAGAGTACATGCATGGTATATGCCGCAACTATAATAAACCAGTGCAATGCAAGGAGACATCACTTATCTGAATTCTATGGTGTTGACTTAGATATTTATCACTTGCACTTAATTAGCTTTTTCTTTTGCTAAAGATGTGACATATATTAAACGTAGATATGAAAAGTTCGTACAATTCGGGAGCATGCCAACACTGAATCATTTAAAGGCAAAAAGTCCTGGCCAGGTAGCATTTGATAAGCCTTTATTCAACATGGGGCTACTCTATTTGTATGAGGCGGGGTGAGTCTAGGTGGTCGGGTGATTGGGGCTCTACTGGTACGGGGCTCCCTTGGGGTTGGGCAGGGAACATGTCGGCTGGGACATGAATGGTGTAGTCCAGGGCTGCCACAGTTTTCAAAATTCCTTTAAATAGTTCATTGAATTCTTCCCTGTCTCGAGCTGCCCTTTCTGCCCTTGAGCATCTGGTGCCCGAGCATACGTTGGGGGTTTGTGCCACTGGTGTTGCCACATTGTGTGCGCCTCCTTGAGCATCCTCTCCCCTGGCTTGTGGATTCTTCGGCCTTCGTCTGGGGTAGTGTTGCTTAGGGTCGCGTTTCTTGGCGTACCTTTTAAGAGTGGGCATGTAGTGCACCAGCGGAGGGGCGTGTGCTGCATGTTCTCGTCGACTGCAGAGAGCGTCCTTGCAAGCTAGCTGCCCTTGGTTCTCCATGTTTTCCTCACGGGGGGCCTATAAGATGCGAATCAAGGATTAGGATTTGCCACATGATAAGACCATTCATATGTAAGGGATTATAGTGCAGGTTATCAAGCGCATAGGACGAGAAGGGGAGGGGTGGGGCATGCAGTGTTATTGTAGAGGGATGGCCCCCGTGATGTATATTTTAAACTTGCCATTAGCAGATCTTGGTTCATGCCGAGTTATGTCGGCTGGCTATCATGGATTTAGATAGGGCTCCTCCTCAGAAGGATAGACTGGAAAGTGAAGAAGGTGTATAGAAAGGGACTACACCCTGTCTACACCATCAGAGTTGTTGGTCAAGGCTTCCTATGGCGGTAATGTGGGTTGCATGCCCTTCACTTGGAGGTGGGGATGGTCACACGGCTTTTAAATGCGTGATGAGAGGAGGACTTGAGAAGCTTAGCCTGTCAGACCCAACTCTTCTCCTTGTACTTGACTATCATTGCTTGTGTGTGTTGATATTGTTTATACACGGTGACACAAAAATTAGTGTTTATTTATATACATATTTATGAATCCATGTCACTTCATGAGGATAAGAACCAATTGTAGAACTCGAGGTTGTACTGGAGCATGGCACACGCATCCAACACTCGTGGCATCTTACTTAATACCAATAGATATTTTGCCACATCAAGCAGCATGGACCCTTGTCCAAGTCTACTGGCAACATGTAGCTCCTCCTCAGTGAGAACCTTATCAAACAGAGAGTTTTCTTGGCTAGGTTTAGCTAAGTTTGCATCCCGAATGGCATTCAGCACTCGAAGGGAAGTTGGTGCCACATAGGTTGGGTCCCTTTGGGATCGCCATTTGGCCAATGGCTCCTCAGAGACTGTCATGATCTGAGCCCCTAGTTTGGCCATTACAACGCGGTTCTCACACCAACACTGTTCAAATTGACTTCGGCCCTTTGTTAGTCGTTTTAGTTGCTCTATCTCTAAGAGATTTGGTTGGCACAGCACATCATTGAACATGACACTGAAACGCAGTTCGTCGGCTTTCTCGTTAGAGATGAGTCGCATGCGTTCATGCACGAGCTTATCGTAGTTCTCGTTAAGATGTTCATGCTCTTCCCAAGATAGAGGAAAGGGCAAGTAATCTCCAAGTTGCTCTTTGGGGATTTTTCCCACGTCGGCAAGGATGTAAACGCATGCGAACACCTTGAGCTTAGCATCCAACTCAGTTAAGCATTCTGTGACACTTCTATGTTCAACGAGGGCTTGCTCGGTTGCTATTTCATGCAAGGTTCTAGGAGGTTGCCTAGGCTTTAGCATCGCTGGGAGTTTAGGCCTATATGAGCAAGATTGGTCAACACTAGGATTGCTCATGCTCTTGGGATTTCCTTGTTTCTCTTAAGGCTTCATTATTGTGTCATGGTTCTCCTTGGGTGTGAGTGGTGTGAATTCGTCACCCTGTTGTGACAGTGTTATATACACTCTTGATTGGTCGATGCGAGTTCTATTGTCGGTGGATTGAGTGTTGAAAGCAACTATTGATGGCATCGATTGCTTTGATTTTTCAGAGCACATAGATGTGTCTGAGGTTTCACTGCTATTAGGAGAGGCCTCAGTGGGCCCATTGGTGGATGGACTCGATGCTTTATTCATCAGCTCTCCAGCGCTCTTCGTCTCAATGTTCTTGGGGTGCACAACCACCTGTAACTACTATTGTTTTCGTTGTTTTCTCCTCTTTTTCCTGGTCAGTGTAGATATATCTCTCAATGATTCAGGGCCCTCGACCAGGTCAACTGTTGATGTGCTTGGGGCCTCAGCATTCTCTTTCTCTAGCATGTCCTTATGGGGCATAGTCGTGGCCTGCTGAATAGCCTCGCTAGGTTGTGAGGATACAACTACCTCCCTTTTTGGAGAGTCTAGCTCTTCCCTTCTGTTTAACTCCTCTAGCCTAGGCTTTAGGCACTTTGGAAGTGCTGGAGTTGTCAATAAGATTGGTTGCCACACCTCCATAGGTAAAGTGCTAAGGACACGTTCCGCAAGGGGCATTGTCACAGCCAAGGGCTGTGACTTCTATGATCCCTTATTAGAAGTAGTAGCGGCTAGTCTAGTGGGCTGGCCACTCTTAGTGGATTGCGGTGTCAAGTCCCTAGGGCGATCGGAAGTGGTTGTGCCTTTTGTTGCCCTTTGAGTATTCATTTGTGTAGATGGGGCATGAGTTGATCTAGTCCCATTGGGTTGCACAGGCATATCCTTGGGCCAAGAGCTACGGCTAGTGTCATGTCCTGCCTCTTCGGCATTTGGAAACTCTGATGTAGGTAGAGATTGAGAGTGAGCAGCCGCCATTGATGACCACTGTTGTGCTTCCTGTGTCCGTTTGGAAAAAGAGGATGTAGGAGATCTAGGACTCTTAGGTGGACTTGGCACTGGCTGAATGATTTGCTCGTGGTTGTTAGATGATTTTACTATTTGCTCTGTTGAGCATTTACCCTTGCCATGAGAAATGTTGTGCCTATGATGCCTGCTATTCTCTTGGGGAATCAAAGGCTCCTTGGGCACCAGTGATTGTTGTGTACCCTCAACGTTTACACCTGATGTCTGTTTTTCAAGCACACTAGGCTGAGGATCTACCCTCCAATTGGTCCCGTTGGATTCCTTGGTTTTGACCATGAGGGGTTCGTCACTCCACTGTTGTTGACTCGAGACTTGGTTTTTCATTTAGATCTCCTCCTACGCTTCTTTTCTCCTGATACGATCTGGCCTTCAGTCGACCAGGGAGGTTTAGCAAGGGGTTCTGGCACCCAAATCCATCAGTTACCTACGTAATACCCTTGAGCAAGTAGCAATGCTTTGGACACCCATCGTGGCGTTGTGCTGACCTTCCATCGATGCCTTCGTCTATAAGGCTTGGGCTTCTTTTGGAGTCTTCTATGATATTTGTAAGTCCAAAGCCCGTCCTTGGTATTGACTATTGACCTTCTTGTTTCAAGCATGGCCTCACTCACTGGTTCTCGTTGTTCGACCTGTGCTTGTGTCAACTCTTCCAACAAGTCCTTGCCCTCGTTTGTAGGCTTGACTATTATGTCATCACCTTCCTTGCCTTTCCCTTGAGGTTTGATGAGGTCACCCTTGCTAAAGGTGGTGACTATCCTCACACCCGGTAGTGTCAGGTGTATCCTTTGTGCTACATAGTTAGCCTCACACTTGGTCGCCCTTTTGAAGGGTCTTCCTAAGAGGGTTTCCTTCTCGTAACTAGCACTATTTGGAGAAACATGAAATAGGAAATGCAAGCTTTCAATTTCAATTGTCGCAAGGATTTTGCACTTTCCTATGAGTGCTTGTGGGTGTCCTCCGTAAGGGCTAAGAGTTGCACTAGTCGATGTGAGCTCTGGTTGTCCTAGTAGGGTCCATGATTCATAGGTCAAGATGTTAAAATCTTCTCCTTCATCAATCAGAGCATCAATAGTATGCTCTATTTTTGCAATGAGTTTGACCCTAAGATAAGCAGGTGGTACTATGTCTTCATCTTCCGGGTCCTGGCTTGTAAATTTAAGCCTTCTGACAGATGCCCTTGAGTCCAGACTTGCATGACCAGATGTGGATTCTCCACCAATGTCTTGGTTTGTCTGTGTAGTGTTACTTAAGGTACATCTATCATCAAGAGTGTCATGTCTAGTCATCTTGGCATTTGTAGCTTGCTGATGTTGCATTTCACTCTGACTAGACATGGTATGAACACAATATCTTTTTGTTCTTGTGGTGTGGCCTTTTTGCCCTTGATGGCTAGATTGGCTCATTGATGTTCTAGGGTCTCTGTTTCTCTCTGTTCGGGTATGGGCTTTTGGTTGCTCTTTTGCAAGTGAGAATCCATGCTCGTGTAGAGCCATTACTACACTAGGGTCCAATTTGCAAGACATGTCACGGTGCGCATTTTCTCTCCAACCTACTTGGGGGAGGTGCGGAGGGGGTAGAGCCCCCTCTGCGGGGGTTTGAGGGGGGGCAGTCCCCCCAGCCCGCAGGGCCGTTACGATAAAAGCCATGCACAATTTAGAGGACCATTTATAGCCAAATTTTGAACCACGTGCTCTAAATTTTAGCCCAGTGGTGGATCTATGATGTGCCTTTAGCTCTATGTAGCCTTTGGGGTCAATCTCGGGGTTTAGATGTGTCAAAAATTGTGTTCTAGATACCTGTCCGATTTTGACAATTTTCTGTCCGATTCTCAGATATCTAATTTTCAGGAGTTTGATTATCAGAATCAGATGTCCGATTCTGGGTGTTCTGATCGGCCCAGTGGTCCAATTTTGGTCACGTCGGATTCTGGGAGTCGGATTGAAAAAGCGGTCTGATTTTCACAGTGGTCCAATTCTAGGAATCGGATCAGATAGGGTGGTCTAATTGCCTTGATCGGACGAGCCGATCGGACAGGATGGTCCAATCGGATGGTTGTCCGAGCGCCCGAGTGGCCTGAGTTCCAAAATCGGACGAGTTGCTCCGATCGGACAGTTGTCTCAACGTCCAATTCTCAAAATCGAACGTTCGATTTTGAGACTTGGACACTGAATCGGGTGTCCGATTCTGCCAACCCGAATGCACTTTCGAGCATGAAATCGTCCAAAATCTTAAGGCATTGCTTATTGTAAGCTACAAGATTCCACATGAATGATCCTGGAGTGATGGGGAAGAGATCTATATGCCTGGCAGGCCACTAATTCAAATGATAATTACATACTTGCAGCTTCTACATGCGATGCCTTACAAACTTCTGAGATACATTCTATATATGTAGAGTGCTGGCTCTTGGATTCGGGTGCGTGCTTTCATGTGAAACCCTGCAGAGATTGGTTTCATACCTATCATACCATGTTTGGTTCTGTGCGTCTTGGTAATGACAAGTCTCTTAACATTGTGGCCATTGGATATGTTAGGCTGTAGTCTCCTTGTGGCACTTCTTTTGTTTTACATGATGTATACCATGTACCTGTGTTGACTCGCAGCCTTATGTTAGCTGGACACCTTAATGATGTAGGGTATTTTGTGTCCTTTGGAGACTTTGCATGGAAGATTACTTGTGGCAGGCTTGTACTTGCAAGAGGTGCTAAGTTTGGCAGTCTCTATCCCTTACTTGTATCTGGAGCTACATTGGATCATGTTTTGTCTATGGATTCTATTCCCCATGTATCTCTTTGGCATGCTCATTTGGGGCATATGTCTCTTAAAGGAATGAAAATGCTCCCTGCTTTGCACTATCTTCCGCCTTTTTACTCTTTGCATTTTGATTCTTGTGATCATTGTTTGTATGGGTGAACCCTTGGCTCTTATGCACTCAAATGTATGTGGGCACGTGCCCTATCAGTCACTTGGTGGGGAGAAGTACTTTGTTACTTTCATAGATGATTACTCATGTAAGGTTTGGGTTTATCCCATAAAGAGAAAATCCAATGTCTTAGACATATTTCAGCATTGTCTTGCATTGGCACAGAATCAGTCTAGGAAAAGGCTCAAATGCCTAGGGTCAAATAATGGGGGTGAGTATATATCATATGCTTTTAAGCAGTTTTTTGATGAGTAGGGTATTAAGCATCAGTTGACCGCCCCTTACACCACACCCCAGAATGGTATGGTTGAATGCATGAATAGGACCATTTAGGAAAGGGTCCGTAGCATGCTTAGATAGGCTAGCTTACCGCAGCACTTTTGGGCTAAGGCAGTTACTACTACAGTGCATCTCATTAACATGTTGCCTAGTAGTGGCATTGCCTTTCAAGTTGCCGAAGAGGTATGGGCAAGCAAGCCCCCCTCTTATGATAATTTGCGTGTCTTTAGATGTGAAGCATTATGCCATGTGCCCAAGGACAAACACAATAAGCTGGATTCTAAAAGTGTCAAATGCATTTTCATTGGCTATGGAGATGTAGGAGAGATGGGTTATCGTCTATGGGATTTGCAAGTGCGGAAAGTGATCCTCCATAACCATGATGTCATCTTTCATGAGGACAAAATGCATATGCAACGTGAGAAAGTGGTTGAGGTACGCAGAGTTATCTTTCAGGAGGAGCCAGCTGCTCCCATTCAACCTACTCCACGGCCAGCTAGACAGCGTGCAGCATCACCTGATGCTCATGGCCTAGATGCTAGACATGCTAATGTTAGACAGGATGTTGGTTAGGAAATAGAGCCTGGATTGAGGCGTTCTACTAGAGATAGAAGACCTCTTGACTTTTTTTTGCCCTCTATGGATTATGTATTGGTTATAGATGCAGGAGAGTCTCTCACTTATGATGAGGCTATGAGCAGGGGTGATTCTCACTCTTGGTAGAGGGCTGTGTAGTGTGAGCTTGACTCATTGCATAAGAATCGGACTTGGGATTTGGTTCCCTTGCCTCAAGGTAAGAAGGCTTTTCCATGAAGTGGGTGTACAAGCTGAAAAGTACCCCTGGACACCCCAAGCTTGCATACAAGGCTTAACAGGTTACTAAGGGTTTTAAGCAGGAGCATGGTGTTGAATTTGATGAAGTCTTTCCTTGTGTGGTCAAGATGACCACCCTATGCTTACTCTTGGCCTTGGTTGCATAGCTTGACTTGGACTTCTACCAGATGGATGTGAAAAAGGCCTTTTTACATGCGGATTTGCATGATCAGATTTACATGGAGCAGCCTAAGGGATTTGCAAACCCTGGCAGGGAACACCTAGTAATATATCCATTCTCTTTTTTTTAGCTTTTTCATGCAATATATCCATTCTGCATATAAATATCTCTTTGCAGCATCAAGAAAACAAAACCAATGGAAAACTAGTAAAATATACGTGTCAAATAGTCGCAAGGTACACTCTCCTAAAAACAAATCAAAGATCCCAATGCATGTAATCTCTTAGACAAAATCGGGCATAGTCACATGACAAAGTGTATAATAAACATATAAAAGTAGTAACAAAATGAAATGTCTAGAGTATCTTTTAAAAAAAACACACACACTCTCTCTGCATGGTACCGGTCCACACACTATGGTGGACAAACACTCCCCATAGAGCACTATGGTGGACAAACACACACTATGGTGGACAAACACTCCCCATAGAGCACATCATCTATTTTTAGACACATGCAATGTCTCATCTCCTCTGCACTGGCCTGCGCCAAACCACGACACCCCGCAAACACATCCAAAACATAGTCCTAGCGCTTTGTAAATGTAGCCAGTAACCACCTAACCATATCACCAATCACATATCACAATCAAGATATAGAATCTTTGCGGCCATGCAAGTAGAAACAATGAAAATACCATACAAGGTAACCTGAGAGCAAAAACATGCAAGACTACTTACCGATAGAAAAGATGAGACCTCTCTGCTCCACCTCTGACAATGACACCATCAATGTCCATGGGAAAGACACAATCATCCATCATGTAGCTACGATACGTTGGAAACAATCTCTCTGAAATCTTCTCCCCAGCCTCTCTGTCGTAGCAAGGCACAACATGACCAGCATGATGCCAAAGACACAGTAAGATCAAGTACCTATTCACGAGTGGAAATAGAATAAGCGATCCATGTTTTTATTTAAAGCATGTAACACAAACTTTATTTAGAACATACAACCATACGTTCAACGTATCCAACTTTGTTATCTTACCGCCTCTCTAGTAACGGGATGTCGATAAGCCTTGGAGTCACACATGAGTGTCCAAGTGCGGTGAAGCACAAGCCCCACTCTTGCCGCATCTGTAATAAACTCACCTATATGCTCTGCTAAGCACATAGTGACTAAGAATCCCTGGTTGGCCAAATACTCGCGAGCAAGGTCCATACAACCCATAACTAGACCCTTTGAGAACGTGTTCCACTTGGGAATAGTCATGCCCTCTAAAAACAACATTGGCATTATGATATATGAGAAGTGAGTTTGATGTAAACCTTGTGTGATAGAAAGCATAACTTACCCAATGGGATGGGACCTAGAGCATCCACAAGCAAGCTCGTAGGAAAATCTGCAAATATCAATCGAGCCACCTCTTGACATGGAACTCCATCTTTGCTATAAAGATGCATCTTTTTTGTTGCAAAAAACTTGTTGATGCTATACACAAAACAACATAGTCATTAATGCAAAGTAAACGATGATGCAATGCTATATGCAACATGTAAATTGATGTTCTTGCAATATGTAGTTGTCATGTCTACCTATCAAGGGAAAATCTATCAATTTGGGTCACATCCACTAATAGAGCATTGACATATGTTTGATACTGAAACCCTGCAACAATTATTTCAAAGTAATTTATTTTTAATAATCATACACGACTATCTTCATGGGCGACCAATAAAGCACATGAATTTCAAGTTAATATAAGACTTCTCTACTAAATGGGTCATAGGTCGCCTCTCCCAATTCTCTCGACCAAGAGATGAATCTGCAAAAAAGGAGGTGGTGGGCGCCATAGAGGACTCTAGCACATTTTTTCTCCTTGGATCTGTAGAGGTGTCTAGTTCTCCCATAAGCCCTTTGACTCTCTTGTCAAGAATGCTAGCAAGGGGAGTAGTAGTGGCTCTCGTAGTAGCGTCAATAGCATGTGCATTACCTTGAGTACCTTGGGTGGCATGTGTAGCATCCTTGCTAGCTTCACTAGCCTGAGTACTTCCTTCTGCACCTTTGGTATTCTTGGTTGCTTGCTCCTCTACAGTGGTGGGTGCGGTAAGCGGTTCATGAGTATCAACTTCCTCCTTGAATCCTACATAGTATCATTCACCCTTAGATTCCCATGCATGAGCACAAAAACGATTGCTACAAAAGTGACGAGATGTTTACGTAGATTGAAGTACTTACTCTCATGCAGATCTTTCTCTTGCTTAGGGATAACCCCCACAGGGTAATCCAGCCACCAAGGGAAAACACTTGCCTCCCATGCCGTCAATTTTTGCTCATGTAATGATGGAGAATATAGAGTGTTCTCGTCACGAACATCAATCCACTCTCTTGTGAATTATGGAGCTGCATCCAGCCTCTTCTCTTCTACACATTGTAGTATCCACCTGCAACATTCTTGCCAATTACGCAAGCAAATGCATGCAATCTAATATGAAAATTAGACACACAATCTCCTTTATATAAGACAATAGTTTTATAATAATAAATCAACCACCCAACCTCGAGCTTTCACGTGGAGCTTAGAATAGAAAAATCAATAACATAAATAGGCTTTCAAGTGCCATTATATCTACTACATTTAAGATGAAGAGTTTGCAAAAAAATAGTTTTGATGCTAACCTATAAATCACACGTTTGACTGAAAACGTAAGCTCTGGCATCTTCTCTGCAACATCTGAAGATTTCACTCCATCCAAGAGGTGTACAAAAGCCTACACAAGTTTCACAAGCGCTTAACATTAGCACATATACATTTTAAGAAAGAACTTAAGAAAGCAATATGAATGCACTGCATTGAGTCAACCTACATGACATGATTCTTCATGTTAAGCTTAAAGAACTCCTCAAATGAATCTGGTAGCTGTTGACCTTCTACTTGTATCCTTTCAATATGAAGCAGTGCCTCTAAATGCAAGTGAACCCAATATGTCTCTTTCTTCATGTAACCCTAAAAGAGCTTATAATCACCAAAATGCGGGTATTGGGGGTCTTTGGCCTTTGTGAGACTCATAAGATGCAACAATATTTTTTTCCTGTGATGCACAACAATATACGCAAATAGAAAGCATTGAAGAAAAAAACATCACATACACACACCTTGCGCAATATATACAAATTACCTTTCCGCAGGGATTTTTGAGCTTGTGAGACAATACAACTTGTCACTTGTGATCTTGAGCATGCTTGCATCATCCCACTTTAGCCCAAATAACAACTTAAAGAACTCATCACCATTTTGGGGATTAGCAATGGATAGGTACTTGTAACCCCTATCCTTAAGGTGCTCCTCTTCCACCCTTGTAGCCTTCTCCAAATGTTTCTTCCTCTCTACCTCATCTAGACCAAGACCGTCAAGCTTCACAGTTTCTTTTGAGATGAAGACATGAAATTCATCCTATCATTCCAAAAAAAAAAAACTAAATTAGAGATAGAAAAGCACATCTCATACAAGTGAGCCATAGATAGAAAATCACCTTCCATACAAGCTGAGATATTAAACCGCAAGGAGAGTTATACCATGGAGCAACACCATGATAATACCTTGCCTCTATACTCATCTCAACCTCAGCCCACTTCCTCATGGATGGACTCAATCTATCTAGAATGGAGTCTTTGTTTGCAGTACCAAACTTTTGAAACATACACACCTCATGCACAATATTTGGAGTAACATGATCTCTAGAAACACTATTGAAAACAAACAAAAGCATAATATGAGAATGTAAGTGTAACATATTACAAAGAGGAGCATAGTTAAAGGAAGAATACTTACGCATTGGTGGTGTCTAGTGTGAGTAGTAGCTCTACTTCCTTCACCTTTGGCACCTCAATGAATTGGCACCCTACACGAACATGGTAGTGAGCATAGTCGGAGTACTCTGTAATTGAAAACCAACTAACATAAGAATGGGATACAAACATTCAATACTTGCATGTATAGTGGAAAACTTACTTTCTTTGATGCGTTTCCACCACATTTTAAGCCTATGGTTTCCATCCCAAACCAAGAACTTTTTTCCCTTAAGGTCTTGCCACTCTCTTCCAAGAGCCCTATCAAAGTCCTCATTTCTTTGACGCCATATTGGACCCCATTCATCTAGATTGCTGGCTGTCATAGACATGGTCTCCCCTCTCGGACCTTCAACTGACACAAGGAAGTGTCCCATAGTCTCAAGATAACCAGTGGAATCAAAGGAAGGAATCAACCACTGGGCATTATCCGTAGCAAATCTGACTGCCTCATGAGCCACCAATCTACAAAGAGGCACACGAGGAGGCAACGTCCTCTTTTTTATATAAAATTGACTCAGCACATCCTTCATTAGTCCTAGAGAGACTTGCTTGCCTAAGTTCCTTGAGTGCTTCTTTTCTTTTTCATCATCATTCTCCCCTTGATCACTATCACCACTCACCTCTTCTTTGTCATCTAGACTATCATGCTGCACATTAGTCTCTGTAGGAGCAGATAAAATAGCATTAAACCAATCATATATAATGGGTAGACAATATATACATAGATAAAACAATACATAACAATGAACAAACAGTCATATGTAAATGAAATGGACATATAAGTGACTACCTGTGTGCTCCGCAACCCCGTCAATTGTATTGGAGTCCCAATCCACTTGTGCTTTGTCATCAATGTAGACACATCTTTTTGGACCACGTCCTTTCTTTGTTGAAGGAGTGTACATTGATCTCAAACGCGATGATGCTTCTTGCTCTAAGATCCGCCCAGGAACACATCCTGAACATAGCTTCATACAGACTTCATGGCTACTATGAGGTGACATACATTTCTTTCTCTTTCTAAGCACTCTTTTAGGTGCCATAACTTTCTTTGCACTTGCAAATAGATACACAATCAACCTCTTTAAGGTTAACAACACAATCAATCTCTTTAAGGTTAATAACACAATCAACCTCTTTAAGGTTAATAACACAATCAACCTCTTTAATACACAATCAATCTCATGATACTCAATGAACCTCTTAAAGTTAGAAAATTCAATGAAAATAGGCTTGTGCATAAGCCCACCCATCGTCCGCACGGACGCGGATGATTGGGGGCTTCAATGTCAACGAGCTGCACGATTTGTAAGGTCCACGCGAAGCTGCATGAAGCCACACGGATGAGTTGCATGACACGGACGACGCCATGCGAGCTCGACGATGCCACATGGATGAGCTAAGGTGACACGGACGACGCCACGCGGAGCTGTAAGACGCCATGCTGACGAACCAATGTTAAACAATACATAAATTAAAGAGTGCATAAGCCCACCCATCGTTCGCGCAGACGCGGACGATTGGGGGGCTTCAATGTCAACGATTGGAGTCTGTATGTCAACAATTGCGCGGATAAAGAGCTCCACGATGCCACGCAGAGCTGCACATGCCACGCTAACGGACAACCTCGAGCTGCACCACGAACCGATGGGGCTACATATGAGAGCATTTTACTTCAGAGAGGCGTACCTCAACAAGGGCAACAGTTGTGGGGCGTTTAGGCTGCAGGTCTAAGAAGGGTCTAGGCTGCAGGTCTAGGGAGGAGGGATGTGTGAGAGAGAGAGAGTGTGTGTGGGGGGGGGGAGAGAGTGTGTGTGTGTGTGTCGCGAGAGAGAGAGAGGGAGAGAGAGTCTTTTTGCCTTGGTCTAGCTATATATATATATATATATGTATATATATAGAGAGAGAGAGAGAGAGAGTATTAAGCTACTTAGTCTCTCTCTCGTAAGTTAGCCGTTAAATAATTAATAATTAGGTAATTACGTAATTAGGTAAATAGTTAGCCGTTAAATAATTAGGTACTTAATACAACATAAATGAATCTTAAAAACATTAATTTAATCTAATTTACAACATTATTTTGAAAAACTCATGGGACGAGAGCTCTTAATTATGAGTGCATAGTTGGTTATTTAGTTAGATATATAGTCAGAAATGTAGTTAGATATATAGTAAGAAATGTAGTTAGATATATAGTCAGAATGATAGAGGGCAATAAAGGTGAAGGATGGTGGGTGATTGAGTCGTAAATTTTGCTTTTAATTTATGATGGTTATGCTTATTTATTATTACTCTTAAATGTCGATGAATGACTGTGGCTCTTAAATTTTGATAAGTGTGCATATTCATTATTTAGTTATCTCTGCTTGTAGTGACGGTTGCTATAGCTTCGAGGTTATTCTAACCCTCTTGTAACTTCCTCCATGCCTCCCTTTTTTCTCTACACGGTCATACGATGGTGAACTGTTGCCTTCTCTTCATCAAATACACACTGTGAGCTCTATTCATAGTTTTCTTCTCTTCATGAAATACTAACCCACCAGAGGGCACAACATGTCAAGTTTTGCTATTTTGACATGGAGACTAGCTAGTGATTGCTTAGAGCATAGGGTTTCATTAAGAAATGGAGAGGTTCTTTTGAGTGAGTACTACCTACTACAGAATCTATTGCCTCCAACACAAAAATTCCAGGGGTTGCAAGCCGTCATAGAGAATGATGCTGGAGCAAACAACGTCACCGTGTCTCCAAGATGGAATCATCAAGGGCATGCGCACTATCTGATTGATAGTACATTATCAGCCACCTACTCTATCATGCACTCAAATGACTATGTGTGCATCTCTAACAGTATTGAGTCAATAGAAGATGAGATTGATAACTACATTGATTGTACTCCTGGTTGTAGCAAATCAACTCCAGTGTGTCTTCACATACCCTCAGATAACAAGAAGGATGTTGATGAAGTAACAATTTCAATAGGTGCATGCAATGATGGAGGGATCCATAAGGATCTACATGACACAAATGTCGAGGAGGACCTATGTGTGGGCAGCCAAAGCGAGGACTTATCTTCCTATGATAACTCCATTGTAGCCTTCATTGAGGAGAAAGCTAGAACGGGTAGATTGAAAAAATTACTAGCGCTTTGTGGACCTCCACAAAGGGTGGATGAGCTCCCAATCGAGTATAATGCCACAATTGCTTTTGAGCTTCCAACTACACATAGCAAGAAACGAATGGGGTATGGAACAAGAATATGATGGTCACCTGTGGTCGCGGCCCTCACAAACAAATATGGCAATTGAGTGCACAGTGCACTTGAGCTATTGTCTTGGAAGTCTTCAATATCTCAGGATCACTTGTCCTTACTACATAACAGAGGGAAAATACAATGATGTTTTTTTCCATGGTCACTTGGATAGAACCGTGAGCATGGATTATCTTGCAATTGAGGGAAACTCCAAGATAACATGTCACTATTGTCAAAATGTTGCTACTTGTGCAGCCATTTGCAAATGCATGATCTATCATGTGTTGCCACTGGATCCTACAATGACACGTTTGGTGATCCATGTTGGGGAGCATGCTCATAGTGTTAAACAAGGCACAAAGAGGGCAACCCTTGACAAGGTGTGGAGACTTGTGAGCACGGTCCTAAAGATAAAAAAGGGAGGCCCACAAAAAATACAGATGCTAGTCGCTCGGCAGATGTTGTTTGAATCTTTAACAAAAGAAGACGAGTCGGAGGCGATTGAGATGGACCTTAATCATTTTCTAGAAGAAATGATGCCACTTGTGCAGAATAAAGGGTAAGTTTGTGCATTATTATTATTTTCTTACAATGTATGTGCTGCATTTGAAATAACCCTCTAATAAACACATAGGTTCAAAGGCATTGTTTCACAAGAGAGAGCCAAATAAGGTTAGGTGGTTGGTGATGGGTATGACAACATACTTCTTTTGCAAAAACGTTGTGCCTTCCCATATTTCCATGGAAGTAGATTTCTGGGACAAGGTGATGCCAAGGACAAGTGCTACTTGTTTAAAATTTCCACTAAGGGACTAGCATCAGGGGTGGACTTAGTGAATCGTATGAGGCGAATAGGGACTGGAGATTTACGACGTGCGAAAAGCATACCAAGAAATTAGTCACTGTGGATAAACAAATGCATCACATTGAATTGTGTGAAGCATGGACGCTAGCAACGACAACTCAACTAGCCTCACTTCAGGCCTCTGTTATCCGAGATTGGTGGGCACGAAATGTCACTACAAGATATAGAACTTATACCGACGTTTAAAGCGACGAAAATACAAACAACAAAATTTGCTCCCGTCGTCGCAAAAAGCGTCGTTATTGACGACGCCATAGAAACATCGCTATTGGCGTCGCTATATGCGTCGCTATAGCGACGCAACCAGTAAATTTGCGACGCACATAGCGAGGCCAATAGCGACGCGAGCATTAAATTTGCAATGCAAATAGCGACGGTAACATGGAAAAAAAAATTGTGGCAGGGCAGCAAGTTGCCCTGCCACATATAGCACTGTGTGTTGTATGAGAGCCATACAAAATAGTTTCTGCACTACTGCATATAAAGTGCTTGCAAACAAAAATAATGTATACTGAAATCATAAAACTGATACATGAAAGAAATACATGATCGCATAAAATACGATTGATACAATCATGAAAGGATATCACTAATACATAGAAAATGTCTACATAGATCAGGCGACTTAAAACTAAAGGTGTGTAAGCTCCAAGGATCCAAGGGCGAGCTACAGATCCTCATCCCCGAAAGCTCGTCCCATTGCAAAGGAGCATCAAATGGATTCTGCAAAAAAAGAAACAACACATCAATCCACCATACAATAATGCATTCAAATATCTCATGGTAACTACGGACAAGAAAGATGAGTGACTTATAGGGCCACCGCATCTATACAATCGGTGATCAATGCATTGAGACCGTGCCTCTCTGCATATCGAATCTCAAGGCCTTGCGGATCACGATTTGTAATGGAGTGCTGCAAAGAAAACAAAATGCTAACTGTTAGAAACATGATTGTCAGTACAAAGAATATTTCAAAAAAACAAACAAGCAAAACAAAAGAGAAACTTACAAAGTCCTCCAAATATGTCCTGTGGCCGCTACTCCCAAGATGATGGACCACTCCAGCCTCGAGTCGTACCCTCGTCACCTCCTGTTTGCTGACTCCAACGTCCTGGCGAATCTATAGCCTCCTCCCTCAGTCGACGCTAGTCGTCTGCATCTAACCACTCGGGCTTTGCAGCCCCACTCTTGATTGCCTTTCGTGCGTCGGATCGTGTGAAACATGTTGTTTATGCGGGGGATGAGCGGAAAGTGTCTGAGAACTTTTTGAGGGATGGTTTGCCCTTGCAAATCCTGTCGATACCTATGAGCACCACACTTTGGACATGTCTCCATAGTCTTGTATTAATCTCGAAATAGTATGCAGTCATTGATACATGCATGGATGTTATTGTAGTCCATGCCAAGCTTCCATAAAACATGTCGTGCATCATCACGAGACTCAGGCATGGTATTTGCAAGTGGTAATATATGATATTTCAATAATCTTAAAAAAATCATAAAACACCTTGAAAAAGCACAAATATTTACAATAATATTGTTTTAAAAAAATCAATGAAGCCTATGTACAAGGTATCTGAATAACTCGGTCACACTCGTATCGCTCCAACCGTATTTTGCTTGCACACTTAAGAGTGCAAGCAATGACTTCAACCGAGATACTCAGCACCCATCATATAATGGTATAGATGCTTCCTCTCTAAGCAGGTCAGATGTCTCAACATCCATGGGAATCAATGTATCGATCATTGCCTCCATCTCAGGCTCCAAGATTGTAGGTAGGTCGAGAAGGTTGTCTGTCTCCTCTAGCATTGATGGTATAGATGGGCCTTGCGAGTGGTGGATTGGCTCCTGCAATCCATCCATCACATGCCCACGAACTCTTCTAATTGGCCGCAAAGGGTGCACTCCCCCTTGGGTCGAGACATCACCCTCTGGATAGAAAATTTGCCAACAAGACCCAATCTTATTGTGTATGGTTTTCAATTAGCTTGCGAGTACAATGCATGATTAATATTAACTTCAAATTACCATTTGCTGAAAATCCGCAATCGTCAGATCAATGATCTCAGATTGAAACTCGCCAAATCGTCGTACGTGTTCTATAGACAATCAGTGTTTTCGTCTAACTGCCAACTTGCATTGAGAGCAAGGACATGGGACACGCTGATTAAGATACGTCTCGCGATCTTGAACAATAAGACCTTCTTCGTTTTCCATCTTATCTACATTACAGCAAACGAGGCTTAAATGGATAGCTTTATGGAGATGTACATCAAGTTGCAAGTTGACCATAAATCTTGCATTGTACATAGTAGTTGAGGGATTTATTGATGTTATATCTCGGCCTTGTATCATGCTCAAGGATTTGTTTGTCCCGGTAGATAATTATTCGTTATTGTAAAAAATTGCACTAGAGGGCTTTGAGTATAAGTAATCCATTTATGAGCATCATTGAGGATCTCTTAGTTTAATAATAAATCAGTCTCAACAAAAAGCATCTTAGAAATGTGGTTTTTTTGTCCTAGGATCGCGCATTAAAATTAATGCCATCTATGAAATTTATCAACTATAGTAATAAAATTTATTTCAATCAATTCTACTCATAGTCATAAGACCTGAGAGAAAATATCATGTACTCAATTTAAGGGATTCTTCTTCTATAACAATACTTTTGGGTTCATTTTGATGAAGTATCGTAATGACCATTAGCTAGGGTATCATTTTCTTTTAGTCCTTCCGTTGACTAGTTGGCATGATTTCTAATTTGTTGTGCCTATAAAGTTAATACAAAAAAAATGAATTATGCATATCACAATTAGATCCCCTACTTGGACATTATGAAGGACATGACCAATTTTAAGCCATCTTAAAGAGTCACCAATGTACGTGGCCCATGGCAAATCACATTGCATACCATTATCGATAAGTCTATTATCGTGCATCTTAAATCTCCTAATTGGACTTTATAAACAGTATGACTAATTTTTAGCCCCCTTAAGGAGTCGATGTAATGGTACCCATAAAAAAAGTAAATTAGTGCATACCATTACCATAATCATGGATATGCTATCATTCCAATATATGTTATCTTTCTCTTTCTCTCCCTCTCCCTCCCTCTCTTTCTCTTTCTATCGTATTTCCTCTCCCTCTCACAATATATCTTAACACTCTCCAAAAGCAAAAGGGAGAGGGAGAGAGAGAATGCACTCTCCCTCCCTCTCCCTCTCCCTCTCGCTCTCTTTCTCTTTCTCTCCCTCTCTCATTTCCTTCCCCTCCCTCTCCCTCTCTTTCTCTCCCTCTCTCTCCCTCTCCCTCTCTTTCTCTCTCATTTCCTCTCCTAAACAAGGAAAAAAGAAAGTGATTCAAACATTAAACAAGCAAGAGGGAGAGTGAGAGAGAGAATGCACTCTCCCTCCCTCTCCCTCTCTTTCTCTTTCTCTCCCTCTCTCATTTCCTTCCCCTCCCTCTCCCTCTCCCTCTCTTTCTCTCTCATTTCCTAAACAAGCAAAACATAAAGTGATTTAAACATTAAACAAGCAAAAGGGAGAGGGAGAGAGACAATGCACTCTCCCTTCCTCTCCCTCTCCCTCTCTTTCTCTTTCTCTCCCTCTCTCATTTCCTTCCCCTCCCTCTCCCTCTCCCTCTCTTTCTCTCCCTCTCTTTCTCTCTCATTTCCTTTCCTAAATAAGCAAAAAATAAAGTGATTTAAACATTAAACAAGCAAAAGGGAGAGGGAGAGAGAGAATGCACTCTCCCTCCCTCTCCCTCTCTTTCTCTTTCTCTCCCTCTCTCATTTTCTCCCCCTCCCTCTCCCTCTCCCTCTCTTTCTCTTTCTCTTTCTCTTTCTCTTTCTCTCTCTCCCTCTCCCTCTCTTTCTCTCTTACTCTCTCATTTCCTCTCCTAAACAAGCAAAAAAGAAAGTGATTTAAACATTAAACAAGCAAAAGGGAGAGGGAGAGAGAGAATGCACTCTCCCTCTCCCTCCCTCTCCCTCTCTTTCTCTTTCTCTCCCTCTCTTATTTCCTCCCCCTCCCTCTCCCTCTCCCTCTCCCTCTCTTTCTCTTTCTCTCCCTCTCTTTCTTTCTCATTTCCTCTCCTAAACAAGCCAAAGAGAAAGTGATTTAAACCTTAAACAAGTAAAATAAAGAGAGAGGGAGACTCAGCGATGAGATATGGCGAGCGTGGGGCGGCTCCTCTTTGCGATGAAGGCTCCTCCTCTCCTTCTCGAAAAACGGCGGCGGCGGTGGCGGTGGCAAGTCTTCTTCCTCTCATTCTCTCACAACGGTCACTCTCTCCCTCGCTCTCACTCTCAAAACTCACAAGCCGTAAAAGCGAAATGAAAACTGCGCTCGGTTTCGACCGCTTTTTTTCCCTATGAAGCAAATAGCGACGCAAATAGAGAAGCCAATAGCGACGCCGCTATCCTCCGTCGCTAATCGGCATCGCTACTAGCTCAAATCCTTGTAGTGTGTAAACAAGGAACACATCAAGGCTTTGGATACGTGGTTGAAATGGTGGGAGCAAAGAATTGCCCACTGGGGAGGAATTAAATCTCATGTAAGTGTGACATTTTTTCCAGCTCATTAAGATTTGTTGCACAATGTAGCAATGGGGAGAGCTACTGATTCTATTTTTGGATTTGACTCCGCAGGCTAACAAAAGTCCTTGGGAACATGCTCAAATTCCAAGCATAAACTTATTAGAAAGTGTCCATGCTAGTTGGTTAGCAGGTGAGGGTGGAAAACAAAAGATATCAATTTATGATGCATGTGTTAGTGATGTTTTGAATGCATATATTCAATGTGCAAAGAGGTTGGGCTATACCACAGGGAGGTTTATTGGATCTCGGCCTTCTATGGAGTCTTTGTTGGCTAGTGCCAGCAAAAGGGAATCCCTAAATCCCACCTCTGTTGCACGTGCGTTGCAAGGTGTTGTAGCTGGAAGTCCTTTATACGAGGAGCCTATAATGCAAGGTGATAGGGAGGCTGTGCAAAGAAAAAAGAAGGGAGGTGGAGCGACTGTAAGTTCTCATAGACTGGGGTACGTGATGGAGTCAAGGCAAAGGAAAATTAGGGGCAGGTCGCGGAGTATGCAGTTTGACGATGGAAAGATGGAAAAGATATGTATCCAAGAGGATGAGGAGATACCAATCAAGCCCTTTGCAAGTGGAGTAAGTGCACTAGATGCGTGAACATCAACCCACATAGAAGAGGTAGAAGTGGCACAGGAGGAGTGGGCTTTACGAAGGACACCACCTAACTATGTGAGAAAGTGTTTTGGTATGGAGGGTAGAAAGAATTGCACTAGCAAATTACAAAGTGGGCAAGTGGGGTTAGTCGCGCCATGCTTTTGGTCTGAGAGAGCCTATAAGAACAAGGCCATTGCATAATGGATATGGTTCTGTAATCATGATGTCAAGCATACAAACGCTGTGCAGAAACAAGTGATAGCATCACCAATTGTTCCATCTTTGTGGCCAGTTGATATAGGAACAAATATATCGAAGAAAGAGTGTAGCAGCCTAAGACAGGCTGGTTTCAAGTTTGCCTGCTTTACAGCACCACCAAGGAACGAGAAGAGTAAACCTCCTATTTCTACAGAATGTGGTTCAAGCGGGAGAAGACACAAGTGGAGACATGGAATTTCCAAAGATGCACAAAAGAGAATAGAGGCAGCTGGTTGTATGGTTGTGACATTCTTGGAGGAGGTAGTGCAACTTGAGAGACAACATTCAATATTTCGAGTCTTGACAGAGAGTTGTTATGATGTGCACATCAAAGAAGAGCCTAGGTGCACTTGTCCTGATTTTCAAAAAAGAGAATCTATCCAAAAGACATTTCTTGCTTGCAAACATATGTATTATGTGTACATGCACATACTTGGCCTTCAACCCAAGGAGCACATGGTCATACATCTGCCTGCACTAACTCCCATTGACTTTGCCTTTGTGTTAGGGCAAACACATAAGATATGCCATGTTATGTAGGAAGGCCAAAGTAAGCATGGCTCATTCATTGTTCTGGCCAACTCATCATCATGCACTTCATTAGGGTGTGATATGTCCTTTTTGTTACATGAAGATCGATCAAGGCGCAGCAATCTTGGAACCTTTCTAGATATTGTACTCTTTTTGGGTAATGAAAAACTTTGGAATGTTATTATTTGTTGTGATTATTCAACACCATTGCTCCCTTTACTGTGAATGGTTTAGTATTCTCCTTGGGAGCTCCCAAATGATGATGCATGCATGATGCACAATATATGTTTATGTTAAAGAAGAGCAGTAGTGCGTGACATATTGTTTGTAGAAAGCATCCAAGGTTGTTTCAAAAATCTCTAAAAATCAATTTCAATTGCAAAAGCATGAAATCAAAAGCTCACAAAAATAACACACTCGTGTGCAAGCTAAAGAAGAGTCTATATGGCTTGAAGCAAGCACCTAGGGAATGGTACCATAAGTTTGATGCATTCATGCAGTCACAGGGATATAGCCACAGTGCTATGGATCCGTGCTTGTACACAAAGAAAGCCCATGACAACTCATGAGGAGCTAGATGCTCTTAAGGCTCAGCTCAAGAAGAGCTTTGAGATGAAAGATCTGGGACATGCCTCTCATATACTTGGTATGTGCATTACATGCAATCGATCTTAGGGACTACTCTATCTGTCACAAATGGAGTACATTCATAAAGTCCTTGAGCACTTTCTCATGCAGGATGTTAAGCCTATTGGCTGTCCTTTACCTTCTCATGTGAAAGTTTCACAGGCCGATTGTCCGTAGACAGATGAGCAGAGGGCCGAGATGGCCAAGATTCCCTATGCATTAGCAGTAGGCAATCTTATGTATGCCATGATAGCCACCTATCCAGATATTACCTTTGCAGTTGGGGTTGTGGCACGTTATATGGCTACACGTGGCAAGAAACATTGGGATGCCATGAAAGGTATCATGAGGTACCTCAAGGGCACAATAGATATGTGTCTTTGTTATGGTAGCCAGGATACATGAGCCATGGGGTACATTAACTCTGATTATGTAGGACATGCAGATAGTAGGAAGTCCACTTCTGGCTATGTGTTCACTTATGCTAGAGGGGCTATCTCTTGGATGTCTAGGGCGCAGAAGTGTACGGCCCTTTCTACTACAAAGGCTGAGTATATTGCAGCCACAGAGGCTTGCAAGGAGGCTATCTGGCTAGGCCATTTGATTGCAGACCTTGGTATGACAAATAATATTCCTACACTGCATTTGGATTCTATGAGTGCCATTCAGTTGGCCAAGAATCATCTTCCATGCGAAGACCAAACATATTGAGGTGAGGTATCACTTCATTCGCGAGGTCATTGAGGATAGGTTTGTTGACCTTGTCAAGATTCCGACTAAGCAGAATCTTGCAGACTTACTCAGAAGAGCCTCACTACTGAGCACTTTGCCTTCCTTAGGAGATTGATGGGCATTGGATGAGATGACGTCTTTTTCCTCATTCTATTGTACATGTGTACATGTTGTAATGTCTTTCCTTTTTTCTTTCTCTCATTGGGGTAGATTCACCTTTAAGTGAGAGGTTGTTAGGGGTAAAGGAGCCTCCGCCTAGCCGCCCATGTATTACTACACTGACAGTACCTACCACTGCACACTGCAGGTGGCGGGCACCCGTCACAATCACTTATTCTTTCTTCTTTTAGTGATATTTTTAATAAAGGAAGGCCCTGCCACACATTGTGGTTGTTGGAGTTTCCACTTTTGAGTCTCTCTCTCTCTTGGTTCTTGCTCTCCATTTGCCATAGCTCTCACTACCAAGCTTCTTTCTCCTGGGTTTCATATCCCTTTCCATCTTCATAAGCATAATTTTCTAATGAATCAACAAACAAATTTTAGTATTGTGGAATCAGCTAAAAATATGCTCTCTCAAACTCATTAATCAAGTTCATAGTAGCACAGTAATACATACGAAGAATGGGATTCCATACTTCATACGTCCCATTCAATTGGTTTAAAACCAATTGGGAATCCCCTTTTACTAATAACTGGCAAATATCACCTTTCTTAGCAATATTCAATCCCATGATCAAGACTTTATATTCTGCCATACTCTACAAGATAGCTAATTTTATCATGATTCTACGTTGGGAATCTCTAATAACTACTCCAACACTCCCTTTCTTATTGGAAACCCTGAATGTTCCATCAAAACATAATGTATATCTCGATAAAGAGTTTACGCATCCAGCCATTGTCGGCTCCTTTATTCGTAACTATGATAGTCAAAATTCAACATATTCAGAGGATGAACCAAAGGCTCTATCCCACATTTTTCATTGAATCCAACAAGGATACTCATCAAAATTCTTAAGTAGTGATGGTAGAAGACTTTGATCTCCCAAAAAAATATCACGTCCTCTTCCTCAAACACTTTATAGCCTTTGCTCCACCAAACAGGTCTTTTTTGATGGTATCTTTATTCCAACTATGGGTTTTTTATATAAGGAATTAGTTGCCCCATCAACCAACTTTTAACCTCTCTTGCAGGTTTCAAATCAGTCCAATGTTGACCTGCAAGATAGTTATCTCATCAGTATACCTAAAGATAATAAGGTTTAATATTATTTAGATTAACCTTGTTTTTAAACTCCACTCCCAACTGTAATATTCCTGCTCGTAAATATTGACTCCTCGCACACCGCACAAACCCTGTGCAAGGTTATCTTCCATATGGAAATTTTCGACAGTTTATTCCGTAATCCGCACGCATGAAATCAGGACCTCCACATTGGAAAATCAAGTCAGGGGTTCAAATCCGCATAACTGCGGGAAAACAACCTCTTGGGAGGAGGCTAAATGGATAATATTTATGCAAATGTTTTTATTATTATCCCTTTCCCGTAGTCGATGCATGGCTGGAGGAGAGGGAGTGTGGGGAGAGATGGGCTAGGTGGGAGTGGTGGGCTGCATGATGAGGGGGGAAACCATGCAGAGGCCACGTGGGGAGCTTCTCTCCCCACAAGGCCTATATAAACCCCCCTTAGTGGGGGAGGAGAAAGGTAGAGGGAGCTGAGAGGACGACACAATGGTTGCGTGAAGGAGGAGGAAGGACTGAGAGGATGACGCCGATCAAGGAGGGAGGGAGTAATCACTGCCGCCGCCCTGCTATGCCCAACACTGACTGCTATCGTGCTCCTCGCCAATGGCGCCACGCGATTCGTCATCTCCTCTCCATTCATTACCCACGTCACATCGTGTGATATCAAAAGCTTCTTAGAAGCTCCTTTAAGAAGCTTCTAAGGGGGCTTTCTTAAACCCCATTCCCATGAGGCATCCATAAGTCCATTCCTAGCCACCTCGGATTTCTAAAAGAAGCTCATAAAGCCTCCATTTCCAAAACTCCATTCGTAAAAGCCCCAACTCCCAAGAACTTTTGTAGGAGCCCCATTTCCACAAACCAAGCTCCAACCCCACAAGGCCTTCCATAAGCCCAAATCCCGTAAGATCGGTGTCCTCAAGGATCCACACTTCGTAAGGGATCTCCGGCATACAGGGAGAAGGGTAAGATCTTAAGGTTGCTTACGAAGGCTGAGGAGTTTCACCGATCGCGTAAGGGTAAAGGTAAACCGGAAGTCCATAATTATGTCCACGATGGCCCCCAAGAAGTCACAAGTTGCACCTGCGGAAGGTTCTTCTCCTAATATTCACGTGGATATTTCCCCGAGCCCATAAGCCCAGGTTTTTTACTAATTTTGATTCCACGCAAAAGCATTGCATTAATCACGATAACTTCATGGATTAGGAAGCACCTATGCATGCTCAAATTCACCTAGTCAAGTTAAATGCAACTGGAAATAAATCGACTATTTGATCAATTATTAGAATTAGTTCATGACATGAAATTGGGTCATTGGTATTTTCAATATAAAGAAATGATCTATCCATTTAACATCCTTAATAGTATGTGCCCTGTCATGCATTTCAAAGTGATGAATCTAGAACACCTATTGACTATCATTATAAGGTTGAAATTATTAAGTGCACCTTTGACTAGACATGGAAAGATTAAGCACACGTCCCATTTTTAGGCAACTCTTCATTGTAATGATTCATTAGGGAAAGTCGTTATCACCCGTAGGAAATAGCAGAGCATAGAAATGATTCTATGAGCTTACATGGAATAGGTTAACTCTAGCTTTAATTGGCATAAATTTCATTTAACTACGTTGTAGTTAGGAAAGGATTGCATGTTGCATATTTGTTGTGAGCCAAAAAATTTCATTCATCAAGAGTTGTATTTAGGGGCAGGCTGGATGGTTCATTAAAGCATGAAATCTTAAAAGCTTAGATAAAGAATTGTGGGAATAACTTGAAGTCTAGTGTCTTTTATTACACGCGAACAGTAATAACAGCGGGAGGGTCTAGAGACTAGACTGGTCGGCCGAACTTATCAGGATTCAGAGGGTCCAGACTCCATTGTCTTGACGCCTGGTCTCAGTGGTGCGTAGTACTGCGTACCCAGCCTGTGTGCGCCTTTGTCAGAAGAAACTGTCTGCAATGCCGGCGCACACGGGGAAAAAGCAAAGAGACCGCGGTCCGCAAAAGCGCAAACACGCCTGTGCGTATGCACGTTGCATCGACTGCAGCCGGCTGGCAGGTAGTAAAGAAGTAAGACTTCAGAAAGTCGATAAAACAAAACAGATCTGGAATCATCATGTGGTTGTTCTGTTGCTTCTGGGTAAGCGTGGGCTTTCGATAGCCACAGAACTCCAGAAATTTTCATTATCCGGATTTCGCCACACGGGTGTGTCCGGGGTGACGGTCTCACTCCCTCCAGGCTCCCCCGCCCCCCCCCCCCCTCTCTCTCTCTCTCTCTTTTCTTAAGAATGAGCAAAATTAATCCCACCGACAAACTCTTATCGTTTCCCCGTGAGCTCCAAGTCTCTTTAGAATACTTTGCATGCTTCCAATATTGACGTCGCCTCTTTAGAATACTCTGCATGCTTCCCATCATCCTTCAATTACACAACCACCACCGTTGTCCCACCAGATAAACCGACCTCTTGGAATTCTCCTCCCTTCCGGACCCAACTCTTGTTGGTAACGCTGCCAACCACAAACAATCTCAATGTCTGTCTTCATCCAATAGAGATAACACAGCCACATAATACATTCTGTACTCATTCATCAAACTCATAAAACAGCATGTTATCCCGTGATTCCAAAACCTAATAATCCATTTCTTAAAGCAGATATAGCGACAAGAAGTATTACATATTCCATCAAGAGGCCTAATCATTTCCCCCTTTTCATAACAACCTATTGGGGGTGGATTTGATCCAAACTATGAGCTTAAGTGAAAATATATGAAGCCCAAATAGATACAAGGCTGAACGTATATCGTATTGATCAATCCATTGCATGTAATATTGTTGAATCGAATCCATATGTCACTTATCGATCATGATCGTACATTTCTCTTTCTAGAAGTAAATGAGAATTCAAAAGATGAGTACAATCCATAGCCTACTTGTCGATCTTGATCATACACATCTCTTTCTAGAAATGAATAAAAATTCAAACGTTGAGTTGACATTGATGTGGCCTTTTGCACCTTAAAATTATGTGGATATTACTTAATAGAATGATTTTTGGTAGTCCCATCATCAAAAAAATTTCTTGTACAACAAGAATGTGAGCTTCATTGAGGGATGCATGATTCTATCCTCAAATAACATATATTCCATATAGTAGAACCTTGAAGGAGACGATTGAATGTGCATGTTACAAGTAATCAAAGTTTACATGGGAAGCAATGTCATATAGTATGTGGCCTCTTTTTCCTTTGATATCCAAACTCACTAATGTGCAAAGGAAGTAGAAACTATTAGAAATTATGTGTGGCACTATGAGAAATCATAGTACATGGAACATAATTCTTTCTATACATAGAGTGTTCCATTTTGTTTCATACATAATATCCATATGACATTACAACAATCATATAGCCTATGGCCACTCAATGTCTCTAGTCCTTTCTTCATGATCGTAGCTATATGCCTATAAAGATCCCATGCAAGCTACAGAAGATTAGATTTAAAAAAGCAATATGTTTTCTTGTTTCCATCTCTTGTTTCATAATAACCCATGCTGCATTAGTTGTCTTGACCTTTCCATTATTGACTATTTTGGAACAAGATCTATCAATGTGCAAATAATCTCCCAATACTCACAATGTGATTAAAAATCATAATGTATTCATGATCATAGATTACGTGACACCATCTTAGCTTTGAGTATGTGCATGAGATCCAAAAGGATCTTCTTATGCTTTTAAGGGCAAGAAATAGAAATTGTACACCTTTGCATGCTAAGTAGGAAATTTGCACCTTTCCTACATCTCCCTATTTACAATACTTTAAGAGATGTGGGGAGCTGTTGATCCATGATGGACAAATTTGGGGTGATTTCATAGAAAAATTTGATATTTTCACATATGAATTTATTGATCTCACATGGCCTCATCACTATAAGTAAAGGACCGCAAACCAAGAAAGCTTTATATTCTAAAGACATCAAACCTAAAAGTTAATTTTTGAAAAAAATTATAGAGATTATTTACTCGATAAAGAAAATGGATGGGTTAAACAAGTAACATTCTATCAAGCCATATAATGCACTTTACCATAGAATCCAATTGTTGCATAGGTTGAGTACTTAATCATTTGAAATTGTATCACAAGATTCATCAATAAGAGAATGTAGTTAGATACACATCTTCTTTTTACTTTTGCTTTTGATCAACAAAGACAAGCGTAGTAATTACATATTCTCCATTCATTTTTTATAAAGAATTATAACATAACTTAAGATGAAAATCAATAATATATTCTAACTACACTACATGATGACTAGTAATCATTAGCAATGTTTTTCAACTACATTGTGGTTTATTATCTTCACTCGCATGCATTGGGCCCAAAAATGATACCAAATACGTCAAGAGAGAATTGGATACTACTCTTAACACTACAAGGATACAGGAGTATATATAGCAATGGCCATTTTCAATGCAAACTAGTGGCATCACTATTTGCATCACAAATACAATGCAAATAGTGATGCAAATAGCGACATAAATAGCAACAGTACCTAGACAAAAAAAAGGGAGCCGAAACCTAAGCACGGCATTTTGCGTGAAAGAGGGAAAGAGGGAGTGAAAGGGAGAGCAAACTGCATCGTGCATTTGAGAGGGAGAGGAAGAGAAAGAGAGAAAGAGGGAGAAGGAGAGCTTCTCACCACGGTCGCGCCACTGCCACCGTCATTTTGCGAAGGAGAGGAGGAAGTGTACGGAGGGCGAAGAGGAGCCGCCGTCGCGAAGAGAAAGAGCTACCAAATCCATTCTCGGGCATTTGTAGTGAGTGCATTGTTCCCTCTTAGTTTGTTTTTGTTTTTTCTCCTTTTCTTTTGCTTGTTTTTGTTAAAAATGATGTGTACTGAGATAGAATGAGAGGAAATAAGGGAGGGAGAGGAACAGAGAAAAAGAAAGAAGGAATGAGAGAGAGAGAGGGAAAAAACATGAAACATAAAAAAGAAAGAGAGAAAGAGAGAAAGGGAGAGAGAGGGAGGAAGAGAGGAGAATGAATAGATAAAAAACAAAGAGAGAGTAAGATCTTGTTCTTTAATTTCTTTTTTTTAAATTTGTACTAGTAGTAGTAGTAGTTCTTTAATTTCTTCTTTTCTTGTTTGCAGTAGTAGTAGTAGTTCTTTAATTTCTTTCTTTCTTGTTTGTAGTGGTAGTGGTAGTGGTAGTGGTAGTTTTCTTGTTTGTTGTTGTAGTGGTAGTTGTAGTAGTAGATTTCTTATTATTATTAGTAGTAGTAGTAGTAGTAGTAGTAGTGGTAGTGGTAGTGGTAGTGGTAGTGGTAGTGGTAGTGGTAGTAGTAGTAGAGAGAGAGAGAGATGTTTTGTTAAAGGAAATGAGAGAGGAAGAGAAAGAGAGAAAAAGAAAGAAGAAACGAGAGAGAGACATGAAACAAACATGAAACATAATAAAGAAAGAGAGAAAGAGAAATGGAGAGAGGGAGAGAGAAGAATGAATGGATTAAAAAAATAGAGAGTAAGATCTTGTTCTTTAACTTCTTTTTTTAAAATTTGTGATAGTAGTAGTAGTAGTAGTAGTAGTAGTAGTAGTAGTAGTAGTAGTGGCGGTAGTGGTGGTAATATCAGTGGTGGTGATGGTAGTAGTGTCACAATTGTGGGAGAGAAGGAAGGAGTCTCACTTGAAGCTTTCTTGCTTGCACAATGGGGGAATACACACAAGGGTGGAGGCTGAAAACAGTTTTCCTCTTCTTAGTTGTGTAAGCCAAAAGAACTCTAGTACAAAGAAATAGAAGAACCCTATATATGGGTCTCAAACCAAACTCAACTAACTAAGGTGGCATACTAACTGAGCCACGAACTAGAGTAGATAAGGATAGCTATCATGTAGCTATTATTCATGGGCGGTGTACCAACCGCGTCTGCAACTGACAAGTCGGTGATATAAATACACAACGGTCACCCTGGCGTATCACGAGTGGAGCTCGATATCTCAACACTCCGCCTCGAGCTCAATCCCAATTCCTGCACACCAAGCAGGTCTCTGAACTTGCGCAGTTTGTCTACGTCCAATGCCTTCGTGAATATGTCAGCTACCTGATCCTTTGTGCTGATATAAACTAGATCAATAAGACCTAGTAAAACCCTCTCTCGCACATAGCGATAATGCACCTCAATGTGCTTTGTTCTAGCATGATAGACTGGGTTATTTGCCAAATGTATACTACTCATGTTGTCACAATAAATGATAACTGGCCCATCTGTAGACTGATGCATATCATAAAGTAGCTTATGCAACCAAGCTACCTCACATGTAGCCATTGCTGCACCCCTGTACTCAGCCTCTGTGCTCGACAAGGCAATTGTAGGCTGTTTTTTGCTGCTCCAAGTGACTACAGCACTCCCAAACGAGAACACATATCCACTGGTAGATCGTATATCAGAAATACTACCAGCCCAATCAGCATCAGTATATCCATGCAACTGTATCTGAACCCCAGTCTCATAAAATAGTCCATACTGCAATGTGGACTTCACATACCTGAGTATGCGTCTAGCCGCATCCAAATGTGGTTTCCTTGGAGCCTGCATAAACTGACTTACCAAATCCAACAACATAGCTCAAATCTGGCCTGGTAATAGTCATATAAATCAAACTTCCTACTATGCGTCTGTACATAGTAGGGTCTTCTAGAAGCTCACCTGCATCTGTGCTCAGCTTCACATTCTGCTCCAAAGGAACTGAAATAGGCTTACAGCCTGTCATCCCATATTTGGACAGCATGTCCAATCCATACTGCCTCTGCAAGAGTTGTATCCCACTTGGTGATCTAATCACCTCAATGCCCAAGAAATAACGCAGCTCTCCCAAATCCTTCATCTCAAACTTCTGCTTCAATAGCATTTTCACATGAAGGATATCTTCATCACTGTCACCTGTCATAATCAAATCATCAACATAAATGACAAGTAGCATAATACATTTCTCTGTTTTTCTCACATAAAGTGAGAAATCTGCCTTGGAAATCTGAAAGCCAATAGTGACAAGATACTGTTCTATCTTGTCAGACCATGCTCTAGGTGCTTGCTTCAAGCCATACAAGGCTTTCTTCAACCTGCAAACAAACTCAGGATGAACAACATGCACATAACCTGGTGGCTGCTCCATATAGACCTCTTCTTGCAAATCACCATGCAAGAAGGCATTCTTTACATCCATTTGATGTAAAGACTATCCCTTTGATGCAGCCATAGCAATGACTGCCCTTATGGTTGCCATCCTTGCAAGCGGACTGAATGTTTCTTCATAGTCAATGCCATATGTTTGTGCATACCCCTTGACTACTAATCTTGCCTTGTATCTGTTCATAGAACCATCTGCATTGTGCTTCACCTTATAAACCCACTTACAGCCAATTGCATTTTTACTTTTAGGCAAAGGTACCAATTCCCATGTAGCATTTGCTTCCAAGGCATCCATTTCTTCATCCATGGCTTTCTCCCATTTTTCTTTTCCCATGGCTTGCTCAAAAGAAGTGGGTTCTGGTTCCTATATCACTTTGACCATATATGCATAGTGAATGGCTGTAAATCCATCATATTTCAGCCTATCCATAGGATACCTAGCTCTCGTAGACCTGCGCAAAGTAGGTTCACTCCCAGGTGCTCTCAAAACATCCCTGGTCTTCCTTACTCCAGGTGTAACAATAGAAGTAATATCCAACTCATCATCAATGCTCTGTTCTGAGCCACTAGATTCACCATCCACATAAGAGTGACCTGCATTCACATCAAACATGGGCTGATCAACCTTCTCTTTTCCTTTTCGTGATACCTGCATACCACTATCTGCATTACTTTGAGAAGATTCTCCTGATCTCAATCTGCCTGTCCATGGCGAAGAATGTGAACCACTGCTAGAGGACGCTCCAGGTCCACTAATATTTTGTGACTACTGCTGTGAATTCTGTGCAGCATTATCATTTTGTGCATCTACATCATCAATCACATTTACTGGTTTATACCAGCTACTCATCTCATCAAAAACAACATCTCTGCTCACTGTAAACTTACGAGTAGAAGGGTTATAGCATCTATACCTTTTTTGCTGCAGAGAGTAACCAATAAAGATGCACTTCTCAGCCTTTGGATCCAACTTGGATCTCAACTCATCTGGCACATGTACATAGGCAATGCAACCAAAAATTTTCAAATGAGAAATATCTGGTTTCCTACCAGTATACCTCTCCTCTGGAGTCATTCCATGTATTACTGCAGTGGAATCTTGTTCATTATGTAGACTGTTGTAGCTGCTTTAGCCCAATAAAAATCTGGCAAGTCTTTTTCATTGAGCATGGCACGAGATACCACTCCAATATGCCTTTTTTTTCTTTTTGCAATTCCATTTTGTTGTGGGGTATGACTGCATGAATATTGCTGCTTTATGCCATGCTCTTGCAGGAACCTTGCAAACTCATTTGAGAGGTACTCTCCCCCTCCATCTGACCTTAGGCATTTTATTTGCAGGCCTGTTTCTTTTTCAACCATAGCTTTAAGGGTTTTGAAATGCCCAAAAACTTCACTTTTCTTTTTCATAAAATACACCCAAACTTTTCTGCTATAGTCATCAATAAAAGTGACAAAATAATGACAGCCTCCAAGAGATGCAGCTTTAGTAGTCCACACATCAGAGTTGATTAATTCCAATGGCTTCTCACTCTCTTGAACATGTCTAGGAAATGGTTTCCTTGCCTGTTTTCCAAACTGACAGGCTTCACATACCTTATGCATTTTTGCAACCTTGAATTTAGGCAAACCTGCAACAATATTTTGGGCCTGCATTGATTTAAGTCGCTGTACATTAACATGACCAATGCATTTATGTCAGATATCAATATCTGCAACTACACCGGTCCCATGTGCAAACATTGCTACACTCAATTCAGACATATCTACATCCAATGTAAACATTCTGCCCTTCTTCTTTCCTTTTGCTATCAAGCGACCTTTATTTTTCATATCCTCAACAAAGTATCCATGAGGATTAAATCTGACCTGCAAGCCCTGCTCAACCATTTGACCAACAGAAACCAGATTCTTGGTGATATTCGGGACATGAAATACATCGGACAGGTATTTCTTTTTCCCATCCTGCATAGACAAAGGAATTTTTCCAATCTGCACAATAGGATGTATAGTATCATCACCAGTCTCCACAAATCCTGGTTTTTCCATTTTACTTGTATTTCTCCATCCATTCTGCATGACCTGTCATGTGGTTTGATGCACTTGAGTCAACATACCATACATCATTGCTTTCTTCTGCACTTGTCACAGAATTGTTTATGTGCTGCACCATAAACAAGTGCTCATTTCTGTCATCAGCAAAAGGGAGAGGGAGGGAGAGAGAGAATGCACTCTCCCTCCTTCTCCCTCTCTTTCTCTTTCTCTCCCTCTCCTATTTCCTCCCCCTCCCTCTCCCTCTCCCTCTATTTCTATTTCTCTTTCTTTCTCTTTCTCTTTCTTTCCCTCTCCCTCTCCCTCTCCCTCTCTTACTCTCTCGTTTCCTCTCCTAAACAAGCAAAAAAGAAAGTAATTTAAACATTAAAAAAGCAAAAGGGAGAGAGAGAGAGAATGCACTCTCCCTCTCCCTCTCCCTCTCTTTCTCTCCCTCTTTCTCCCTCTCCCTCTCCTTCTCTTTCATTTCCTCTCCTAAACAAACAAAAGAGAATAAAACTATTCACGTGGAAGGGTCTATACAGTGGGTTATCAAGTGCATATGAGAAGGGGAGAGGTGAGGCATGCAATGTTTGTTGTAGAGGGATGGGCCCCATAATGATGTTCATTTCACCTCCAGCCATTAGCAGATCTTGGCTCATGCTAAGTTGCGTGGACTGGTTGTCATGGACTGGGGCAGTCTTTAGCCATATAACCCATTTTACCATAGTAGTAGCTCAACATTTCCCTAAAACTCCTCAGAGGGAGATCTCAAAGTACTTAGGCATAACGCCCCATCACACACATATAGGAGGCACTGCACAGACTAATAGTCGGAGCCCCACCTACAGCTCTCCTACATTGCAGGGATTGGCCCTTTGATGCACTGCTAAACATATCACACATACGAATACTATGATAGCCCCTTATCCTAACATAGCATTTGTAGTGGAAATTGTGGAACACTATATGGCTATACCTAGCCCAACTAGCATTGGGATGCCATGAAGTGTATCATGAGACACCTTAAGGACACTACATATATATGCATATATCATGGTAGTGTAACATTACCGAATCTAAAACATGCATACTTTATATGAATCTCCTCTAAGGAGGCTTAAAGGTTAGGATAATGGCAATTTTTTAAAAAATTAGTTATCCCTCTCTCCTCCAGCTGATTGTCGTGCTCGAGGAGAAGGGAATAGTAATGGCACCAAGCTCCTTGCTGGAGTTTGCAAGGGGTTGGATGCCATGCAATATGGTGTGTGGAGGGAGGGAGGTACCTCCCCCTCTCCCATATAAACCCCCCTATGGGGAAGGGAAGGATTAGAGAGGTGGTTGTTGGGAAGAGAGATCGATCAGAATTCTGACACTTCAGCCGAGACACTACAAAAGCTGCTGTCGAAAGATGGAGGAGGAGCCGTCACGCTACGTCAAGAGGAGAGATGAGGGGCATCGAGATTCTGAAGATCGCCAGTTGTCCAGAACGCTACCACTACGGCCAATCAAACTCAATTTGTACTTCCATCCACATGGGCTTCTGAAATATCTAGAAGCTTTAGAAGCTTCTAAGGGTGGGCTTCCTAAGCCCCCTTTCATACAATCCCCCCCCCCACACACACACACAAAATCCCCTCTTAAGGGTCTTCTACACCCTTTTCCCCCCTTTTCTGTTAGTCTTTAAAAGGCCTTTTCAAAGTGGGTTTCATAAATCCCCCTCCTCGGGATTTAAAACCCTCCTCGTGGGTTTTCCCCACCCCCGCAATCCAAAGCCCCTAATCCTTTCTTGTGGGCCTCTTCCAAAAGCCCCCTATCATGGTTCTTATACCCCCTGCCCTCTGGGATTTTTCCACCCATTTCTGTGCAAATTCCACCTAATCCCCTTCCCGTGAGGTTTCCCACAAGTCCTCAAAGCCTTCTTGTGGATTTTCCCTCCCCTAGCCGGTTTTAAGGCCTTTCATAACATTTCCCTAAGGCTATTTAACCCGGGTTCATCTTAAATCCTCTCCACACAAATAGCCATTTTAGCAATTCCCGTGGATTTTTCCCCCTCACACGTTACAGTTTATAAAATCCCTTCCTAGGGACTTTTATAAACCCTTTCCAAAGGGGTCTTTATAACCCAGATTTCTAAGCTATCTTTTCCCCTTTTTCATACCACAAAGCTATTTTCTTTTCCCCCTTTCCATGTATACAATTTGCACCGGAGCTTCTACGAAAGGAAGGGAGAAAAAAATTCATAAAGGACGATGGAATTACAAAAGGGAGTTTCTTGTGCAAAAGAGACGGCCAAGGTCATAAATCTGCATCCAAGACCAAAAGGTCGCATTCGTGATGGCTCCTAAGAAAGCACAAGGCGTAGCTGCAGGAGGATCGTCTCCTAATATCCATGTGGACATTTCACCACAAGTCCAGGTTTTTCTTCCTAATTTTAATTTGCGTCGTTATAATTCAATCATGCATGGATCATTTTTGGATTTAAATACTTCGACTAATTTAAAGGAAAGAGCATCACGATGGAAAAATTCCATCATTAGTTTTTTTTTTTCAATAAAACGAACAAAATAAAGTGAGCATAAGATTTCTAGCAAGTGGTTTTTATGCATTGCAAGGAAATGAAATTAGATTAATTAATGTTCATTTTTACAAAATGGAATGATGATAGTACACTTCAATTAAGCATGGAAGGAATAAACCATTTATCGCATTATTGAACATTTTTGTCGAGATGATTCTTAAGGAAAGTTACTAGCAATTGTAGGAAATTGCTAGGGCTACATGAGGAAGATTTAACTCTAGGCAAGTGACCTAAAACTCAAATCAACAAAAGGTTGTGTATGTTCTCCATATGACAAATTCATTTGGAAATTAAAGTAGAAAAAGGCTGCATGTTTAAACATAAAACCCTAAAGCCTAGTAGCATGAATCTTGTTTGCATGTTATAGGATGATAAATTAGAATTATACTATAACTTAATCTATGCTTTCATCTTAACCCGAAAAGTTAGGGTTGTAAATCAACTTATACATAGGTAATGAATCATGTGGTTACAGAAATGATAGCGTAATTATCTTCGAGAATAGACAAGTTAAATTGGTTTAAACCTAAAGACCTAAAACTGAGAGGTACTCGTTTAGAAGGGGTTACTTCAATGCAACATATCCCAAAGAGCTAACTAGGGCTAGCACATTGGAGACATTACCTAGTCGCTCGTTTTACCGAAGTTGAAACTCCGATACCCTAAAGACTTGCCCACATTCACGTAATGTAGGGACATTGGAACATACTTGCGAGAAGTGATCAAGGGTTTTCCTAAGAATCTCTTGCTAAGAAGATGAAACTCGGAACCTTAGGACCGACAATGTCGGTCTAATGCAATCAGGAACGAATTGTTATATCTAATTAGGATACAATGATTAGAAGACACCATTGATGGGTAGAATAGTCCCATAGTTGATGCGACACTTGTGCAACAAGTTGCAGAGTCGCATGATCTTGTGATTTGATCACAAGGGAATGTCCAATTCCTCAGAATGAGATTGGCAGATTCTTGCGCAAGTTTATCTTGCAAGAGGATGAATAATCGTCCTGATATAGTACCTTTATTGGGTAAAGTGACCAAGATACGAGGATTAGATATTTGCTTGGAAGCAAAAGACCAATCAATAAAATAATATGTGAACTTAAGGTATTGACTAAGTCGGGTTAATAGGGTACGGCCCTAACCCAGGATATGGGGTTAACAAATAAACCGTTGGGGATCTTTCCAAGTCACAATTGATCCGGATCGAGTACTGGATGCATTCGGAAAGAAGGATTCACTCCTTAGCAGTTGGCCAAATAATGACCAATGGAAATGATTGTTCTTGTAATAGTTTTAAGTGCATTGTTTTGCTTTGTTTGCTCAAATAATTAAAGGATAAATGTATATCTAATACTTCAGGTTGAAGGCGTAAAGGGAGAGGTAGCTTTAGTTACCCCTGACTGCCTGCCTGACCCTAACCAAGGGGGTTGTTAACCGCACCGGGAAGGTGGACTGAACCCACCGCGAGAGGTCTCTCTGTTGAGCGCTACTTGGAGCAAGAGGATGCTTGGGTGCCAGAGGGGGCTCTGGCCATAAATCCCTCGCCTTTCGGGCCCTGCACAAGAGGCCAACGTGACTCGAGATTGGAAGTCGAGGCCCGCATACTAGTCTACGGGCGGAATCTTGGATTAGTAATCCCTGTGGATTGCTGGATAGCCTTCGGGTGGATTATGGATAAGCCTACGAGTTGGAATTTATGTATTTCAAAGATAAATATGATAACTTGTTGAAAAGGAACTTGTTTGACATTACTTTTTTATGTCAAGTGCCATTATTACGTGAAGAAACCAGTGCCTAACGGGCTAATTAAGGAAGCTGATTGATACATGTCCAACTAAATGTGTTAGGTAATTAAATAACTAAAACAACCTAAGGAAAGTGCAGAGGATGTGGCCATGTGTTCGTCCTATGGATGGGTGGTCCCGGTTGGCCAAGAACTTTTCTCAATCATGATGGACAGCAAGAAGATCGTTCAAAGAACACGAATAGCAAGAGCGTTGACCTAAGTTAATGTTCCCAATTTACGCTATTTTAGGGGAACAGAATAGGACTATGCCTTATGGCAGAGAGGTTAAGCTTCGCATCCCTCTTGTTTCCCATTCTCCTTGAACCAAGTGCAGCGTGAATCCGCTTCGGACCTAGCGTTTCTGCATAAAATAGTTCGCTCGGGGTCAAGGCTAGTTGCCATTAGGAAATGACCAATAGGGAAAACCCTAATTCAGGTCAGTCCTAAGTGGGAACGGCCGGAATACTTCCGCTACGTGGCAGTCATGGAAAGTCCTAGATCGCAAACCTCTAACATTCCATGGGAGTGCCGGGTGGAACTTTCTAGACATCCTTTCCAATAGACTGCTAAGACGTGTCCTGAAGATAACAAGTGGACACGTTACAGTTGGTATTAGAGCTAACCAACAACAGATTTGTTTTTATGAAATCTTAATAGGATGAAGTGAAGAAAATGTTGCTGTTCCAAACATTTCCTTACTTTCAATGCTGTCTTGCAGAATTATGAAACATGGAACAGGTTCTTAGTGTTCCGTGTCATGTTTATGACTGCGATGCATTCCCCGGATTACCGATAAAGGGTTGGGATGATGAACATCCTAGAGCGTATTTATAATCCATTGCCTTTATACATGGAAGAAAGATGGATGGGTACCTCAAGAATCTACTATATAGCTACCCACTGGTTTGCATATCTTCAGACAACAAACCTAAAGAGGATCAAGTGGTTGGAGGACCTGAAAGTCGTGAAGCTATTCATTTTTGTGGAAGCTCACGTAAACTCAACTTTTCATATTCGTGATCGGAGGGTTGAGCTGAACTCATATGTATATGAGGAAGTGACCCATGTAATCCCCGTCGATAGGATCAAAGTGATGGGGCGCCATGAGAAGAATGGGTTCCAAAGGGAAGGATACCCTGATCTTCCAATGACTTACCGATTCCTGAAGATCCATGACACGAAACCATACTATTATCCAGTTCTTATAAAAATGTAATACAACATTATTGTTGAGATGACAAGCTCAACACATGTGGACATTGATGATGGACCGCCAGGTTAGATGGGTCCACACATCTACACTTAGCACGTCGGTGGTCATTATGACTCTCACATGGCCACTGACTCATTACTTATTATATTCAGGTTGTTACACCTATTTACAACTGGCATAGTTATAGCGCTAGTCAACTAGTGTAGTCGGTTATGCATTGTTTGACTTAGTAGGCCACTTTCCTTTATGTTGCATCTTATCTATGCTTTGTGTACATTGTAAAGAGTGTGGTAGAAGAAGAAGAAATCATCAAGAAAACCTTTTGGCCTCCATCTCTCTTCTTGTCTCTTGAGTGAGCTTCTCCTTGTGCATTCTGTGTGTGTTCGGCGCATCATCTTGAGCAACTCCCCCCACCACATGATTCTAGACAATTATTCTCTCCAAACTAAATGTAAATAGTTGATCTATAATCTCTAAAAATGTTGTATTCTGAAAGGGCTATGCCCATATAAATACAATAAGACTTCTTTTTATCAATGTCTATTCTAATCATGAGAATTGATAAGAAGTTAAGTGGTTAGATTGCTTGGTTGATAGCTGAAATGGAGATGAATATAAATCGTAACGATTAATGAGTAATAACATTAAGAAACCCTAATCCAGGCAGAACCCCAGGTACAGAATCCCAGTTCGCCTCCTATATCAAGTACTATTGTAATCCAGGAGAAGAAGTTTCTTCTCAAGCAGATTAAGCCGCCCGAATTTGATGGGAGAGGCAGGTTCATCCAAGCAGATGATGCTGAAATTTGGATTGAATCCATGGAGGATTACTTTGAAGCAGTTGGTACTACACCCGCCAACTAGGCTATGCTTGCCAAGCTGAAGCTCATCGACGAAGCCAAGCTTTGGTGGAAGCAATGGTGCAGAGATTAAGGGATCGTGGAAGGATCCGTAACCTAGGAGAAGCTAAAGAAAGCCGTGCAGAAGATACCTACCACCTGCGTATCGCACACAGAAAATGAATGAGTTCTACAAGTTAAAATAGATGGGACTCACTCTTAACGCATACTATTCTAAATTTGTCCCACTTCTTAAGTATGCACCATAGATGTAGGTGTCAAAATTTTGTGCTGGTTTAAATCCGCCAGTGAATACCCATCTCGAATCTATGCGCCCATCGGATCTACAGGATGTACTCATTCGAGCTGCCCCTATAATTCAAGAGGTGTAGGCTAGACCAAGAGGTAACAAAACTTGGTCTTATAATGACCCAAACAGAGGAGCATTTAGGCCTTAAATGAAGAGAGTTCAAGATCAAAGTTAGGGACAAAGAAAGAAAGTGAGGACTAACAATGTCAACAACTTTGTTCCTACTCAAAGCAATGGCCGAAACCTCCGTTGTTTCCACTGCAACGATCCTGGTCATTTCAAGAGGCAATGTCCCAAGCTTGGAGGAGGACATTGCCAAGCATCTTTCCAAGGAACTCACCGTGGACAGGGAGCTGCTACCTGAGGCAGAGGAAGAATCGCCTATGTTGCCAATAGGCAAATGTGCGAAGAAGAAGAAGATCCAACCATGGAAGCAGAATTTGAAAGGGCAACAGTTCATGCCGTTCTTCACAAGAAAGGGCTGAAGTGATTCAGACACTGTCAGACTACCAAGGTAAAGGTTTCAGGACCTTGATTGATTGTGGCAGTACACATTCCTTTATCTCACCAGCTTGTGCAAAAAGATTAGAAATAGCCACAGTAGATGCATGTATCTTGCTTGTGGAATTGGCAAATAGTCGTGAGGTTACTTGTACCAGGCAAACTGCTAAGGTGGGATTCTTTCTGGGTGGTCCGTCTAGCGGGAGCCACTTATAAGTGGTGGTTTTTGGATCTAGGGTTTCTAGGGACCAAAAGGAAGTTGGTTTATGTCCTATGATAAGGACCGTCAAGCCAAAATCCAGAAAGCAGAACGTGCTGAGATGGCTAGGCGGCGATCAGAGATTGTAAGCCGTTATTCTCCTCAAAGGAGTAGCCGAGTACATATACGAAGCAATGGTTTTATTCATTTAACTACTCCACTTATTCCATTAGGTGCAGGAGGAAGTATAAGATCTTCCTCTCCTCCACCAAGTCTACCCACTTCAAGTGGGGGGTTGAATTCACCCGTTCAAGATCCTACTACTAATCTGATTGTCGCCATGGCACAACCTATTGCGATTCCTGTAGGGACGCCGGATTTACCAGCCTTAGGGGTTTCCTTGCCCATTTTTAATGTGTTAGCGGAAGAGAATGCAGAATTTCACATTTGTGAATTTCATAGATTGATGTTCAATTATCGCATCCAAGACGAGGGACATCTCATGATGTTCTTCAATATGACGTTAAAAGGAAGGGCTACGATATGGTATCACAGCATAGAGTCTAGAACCATAACCACGATTGATCAATTCTATGCAGCTTTCCGAGCAGAATATGCCCCTGAAAGAGGTGGCCAATATTGGTTGCGGGTCTTGAATGTAACACGTCAAGATCCTCATGAGAATGTGAAAGCATATGCCAAGAAGTTGAAGGAAGTATTCCGTAAGTTGCAAACTTACATTCCCATTCCGTCGGCTGCCCAACTGCAATATTTTTTGCATGGGTTGGACTTTAATATCCAAGTACAATTGAGTAGTGTGGCCTTAGCAGATATAGACACCACTATTACGTGGGCAGAGGGAGTGGAAGCACGATTACAAGCGGCCTACTCCTCTCAAATGAATGTTAATGGGGGTTTAGTAACTGGTGGCAATCCATCATTGACGAATGGAAGTCAAGGGATGCATATGACTAACCATATTGGGAGAGGGAGTATGGTTTTGAATGTACCTTTACTACCGGCTCCTCCTAGTGTGACTATGCCTATGGCAAGTCAGTTGGCTCCATCAAATGTTGGAGGCCAAGTTTTGAATTCTAACGTTATTCCTATGGGTCAATATCCAATGCAAAATCAGATTGTTAGGCCAATGGAACGATGGGTTGACGATCGAGGCTACGAGTCGAGTGCATCTAATGTCCTTGGCGAAGTTAAGGACATGATGAAGAATTATACCGATATGATCTCCGAAAAATATCGACAAATAGCCGTCGACGTTAATTTCTTGAAGAAGCAACAAAATTTGATAGGGAGTCGACGCCATGAAGAGGGTGGACCCTCTAGATTCAGTTATAAATGGTGTGGTGGACAGCACTTCCCCAGAAACTGTCAAAATGTGAAATGTGACATTTGTGGGAAGTCAAGCCATCTAGCTGCTACCTGTTGGAGTAAGATTAGCTCTCTCCAACAAGGGAGTAAACAGTCGGGCCCAGTGAATCATAGAGCACAAGGAAATAACTTGCAGCAGAATGATGCACCTAGGCAAATATTGCAGAAGGGAAAAACAAATATAGAAGAGTTGCCACAAGGCAACGGAGTCCACCTTATTGAGGCTGTACGAGTTAATGATGCTGAAACCTCTAACTTAAGAGCCATGACAAGGGGCCAAAATGCTAAAGAGGTTGACAAAGATAATACAAAACCAGTTGAGGCAAACCCTAAACAAGGGGATAAGGGGACGCAAGTCCAGAGTCCTAGCATAGAAGGGGGACCACTTAGGCCGGTTGACAAGAAAGTTGACCCTAAGAAGGATGAGGAAGTGCCAAGAAAGAAGGAAAGAGCTAAGAAAGAAGCACTAAAACCGGTCCCAAGACCAAAAGAGAGGATGGTTTGTCGAGAAAAGAGAGCTTTGGCTACTTATCATGACTTTGATTTAGCAAGTTCTCTTTGCAAAGTTAAACCAGATGTGAACCTCTTGCAATTGATCAAATTATCTCCAGGAGTACGTAAGGAATTCAAGAAGATTCTACGTATTGGGTATATTGTAGAACCCTTGGGCATAGCACGAGGAGGGGAAGATTGGTTTGACCATGCTGAAAAGAACTGCCCTAGGGTTCCAGCTTATGTGGATGGAATATTAGTGGAACATGCCATTGTAGACACTGGATCCTCCGTCAACATCATGAGTTCAGAGTTGATGGAGAGGTTGGGTCTAGGCATCCAAAAAGATAGCTCCACCCTTCTAAGAATGGCTGATGATAGTCTAAGACAACCAGAAGGTTGCGTTACTAAGGTCCATGTTACAGTTACGAGTGTAGAATGTTTTTTGGACTTTAGGGTGATAAGATTTGCAGGACGCCCTAGCTATCGGGTTTTGCTAGGTAGGCCTTGGATCTTATGAATAGACTGGCAAGTCGATATACTCGCTGGTCGAGTGGTTCTAGGTAGAGGTGCTAATTGAGTAATAGTCGATGCTTATCCTGAGTCTCATCAAAGTGAGAGAGCTCCTTTATCTTCTACTGAATTAGAGACAGCAAATGATCCATCTGGTAGTGAGACATCATTCAACGATGAATCTAAAGAGGGGTCCACTACAGAGGATATCTATCAGATAACTCTAAATGAGCCGATAGAGCCGCAGGATAGGATAAGAGATGCGGATATGATTGAGTTGGACATTGGCACGCTGAATGATTTGCGGCCAATTAAATTAGGTTCTATGCTTAGTTCAGCAGAAAGGGAGGACTATGTGTCCTTGATTCAAGAATTCCGCGATATCTTTGCTTGAAGTTATGATGAGCTGAGAGGTATTCCTCCCAGCCTAGCTGTTCATACTATTCCTGTAAAAGAAGGCAGTCGTCCTGTGCGTCATAAGGTAAGGTGTATGCCTTTTGAACTGAGGGACGGCTGTTTAAAGAGTTACAGAAGTTAAGAAAAGCTGGTTTGATCTTCCCTATTCAACACACAGAATGGTGTTCACCAGTTGTTATCAGGAAGAAGAAAAATAACCAGATCCGATTATGTGTGGATTTTAGAGAGCTGAATAAGCAGACGGTTAAAGATTACTACCTGTTGCCGTTTATTGACCAGATTTTGGATCAATTAGCGGGTAGGGAAATATATTCATTCATGGATTGCTTTGCAGGATATAACCAGATAGCAATTGCAGAATAGGACAAGTTGAAAACAACATTTATTATTGTCTTTGGTACTTTTGCATACCATGTGATGGCCTTTGGTTTATGCAATATACCTGGATTGTGGCAACGAACAGCAGCAGACAAGACCTTTGGTGACATCTCCCCAGATGAGTTGAAAGTATTTATTGATAACCTGGGGGCAGCCACTATAAGGGAAAGGATGTTGATTATTTTAAGAAAGTGCTTTGAGCATTGCAAACAATTTTGTATCGCTCTTAACCCATGGAAGTGTGTTTTTGGAGTAGCTTATGGGCTATTGCTAGGCCATGTGGTCAGTCCGGTAGGGATAGCAACTGACCCTGAAAAGATCAAGGTCATAGTTGTTATGAGTCCACCACACACTCCGAAAGAGGTTCATAGCTTTCTGTCGTCGATAGGGTACTATCAGAGGTTTCTAAATGCCTTGGCAGAAAGAACGTTGCCATTAACGAATTTATTATCCTTTAGCTGTTCATTTGAGTGGAGCGACCCTTGTAAGGTAGCTTTCGAGGATGTGAAGCAGGAGCTAGTAAAAGTACCTGTTTTAAAAGCACCTAAAAGAGGCGAGGTGTTCTACATATTTTTAGCAACCACCATGCATAGTATCAGCTTGCTGTTTAGCCCAAATTTGGGAGGACAAGTGGTATCATCCGATAGCTTTTGCTAGTCGAAAATTGGGCATTTCAGAGATCAATTATACCTACATGGAGAAGTTGTGCCTTGTGATGGTCTTTGGGACTAAGAAATTCAGACACTACATCCTCTATGAAAAGGTAATGTTCTATTGGAAGGCGAAAGGACTTAGATTGCTTATGAACAAGCTGCAGCCGCCTGATCGCTTGGCAAAGTGGTTAATCACTTTGCAGGAGTTCGATTATGAGATTAAGAGTAAGCCAGCGAGGTTGCAGGGTATTGTAGAATGCCTTGTGGATTTCGGGGAGCCGAAAGAGATCTTGGCTGAAGGAAGTGATATTGGGAAAATGTTTAAAATTGATACAGCTTCTATCCCATCTTGGTATGCTGCTATTACGCATTATCTATCAACAGGAGAGACGGGAGCTAGTTTATCAAAGTATAAAAAGAGGAAAATCAAACAACATGCGTTGAAGTTTTCCTTAATCACATGGATACTATATCGACAGGGTGTTGATGATATCTACCGTCGATGTGTGATGCCTGACGAGGTTCCTTTCATCTTGGAGGAGTGTCATGACTCTGCATGTGGAGGGCACTTCGTAGGATGGTTGACAGTGCAGAAAGCTTTAAGAGCCGGATATTGGTGGCCATCTATCTTTCAAGATTCTTTTGAGTATGTTAAGAAATGTGATACATGTCAAAGACATGATAGTAGAGAGACTAGGAAACGCCCACTTACACCTATCATTGCTATTCTTCCATTTGAGAAGTGGGGCATTGACTTTGTGGATCCTATTACTCCGTCATCTACTACCTAGAAGAGGTATATTATAGTAGCCAGTGATTATTTTACAAAACGGTCAGAAGCGTGGGCGATGAGGCAGGACAATGCAAAAGAGACTGCAAGTTTCCTTTTAGGGCAGATTATCTGCCGTTTCGGTCCCCCGAAGGAATTAGTCTTGGACCGTGGAACCCATTTTTTGAACAAAGTGATCAAAAGCTTGACTGAAGCTTGGCAAATCAAGTATAATAAAATGACTCCTTATAATATGCAAGTGAATGGGCAAGTTGAAAGTACTAATAAGCACCTTGTGGGAATCTTGTTTAAAATAGTCTCTGAGAAGAAACGAGACTGGGACACGAAGCTGTATGTGGCAGTATGGGCGTATAATACCACGTTCAAGCGAGCTACCAGTCATACTCCATTCAAATTGGTTTATGGGGAAGAGTGTGTATTACCCCTTGAAATCGAATTGCCGACCATACGGTTTGCAATTAACCATTCCTTGGGAGATGAGGATTCCCTTTTTGAACATTTCACGACTATAGCCCACCTGGATGAGCTGAAGTTGCAGAGCTTATTACACTAGAGGTGGCTAAACGTCGAATGAAGCAATTGCATGACCTTTGAGCGAATAAATATACCTTTAAAAAAGGGCAATTAGTCCTCTACTATGATGCGCGTAGGGAGCTGTTTCCAGGGAAGTTGGAACCTAAATGGGATGGGCCCTAAAAGATTGTTAGGCTAGGGAAAAATAGGTCTATGGCCCTATTAGTTGATCTACAGGGAGTAGAGTTTAAAAATAAGGTTAATCTTAATAATATTAAACCTTATTATTTCTAAGTATGCTAACATAGAGAAATGCATGGCAGGTCCATGCTGGGGATGATTTGAGACCTACAAAAGAGCTTAAAGCTGGTTGATGGGTCGGTTAATCCCTTATTTGGAGCACCCATATCTGGAGCAGAGATACCATCAAGGGAAACTTATCTGGTGGAGCAAAGGATACAAAGTGATTGAGCAAGAATACATAACCTTTATGTGGGAGATTAAAGTCTTCTACCATCACTTCTTACGACTGTTGACGAGTATCCTTGTTGAGTTCAATGAAAAAGGTGGGATGGAGCCATTAATTCATCCTCTCAACATGCTAAACTTTGATTACCATAATTACGAATAGAGGAGTTCACGATTGTAGGTTGTGTAAACCCATTGTGGACGTATACATTATGTTTTGACGGAGCGTCCAGGGGCCCTAATAAAAAAGGGAGTGTTGGAGTAGTAATCTGAGATCCCCGGCGTAGAGTTACAATCAAGTTAGCTGCTTATCTCGGGGTAGGATTCACTAACAATATGGCGGAGTATAAAGCCTTGATTATGGGACTGCATATTGCCAAACAAAGTGGTATTCCTCGGTTGTTAGTAAAAGGGATTCCCAGTTGATCCTGAATAAACTAGATGGGATATACACAGTGCGGAATCCCATTCTCTGTATGTATCATCGAACTGCGATGACCCTACTTGAAGAGTTTGAGAGAGTGTCTTTTCAATTGATTCCACGTTACTGGAATCAGTTTGCGGATTTACTGGAAAATCTCGCTTATGAAGAAGACCTTTTCTTTAACTGTGATCCTAGTTTGGATATTGTGATCAATGATGAAACAAGACCCAGTCGCTTGTGGGGAATGTTATCAGAGCATGCAATATATAGCAGACGATGGTTGATATGGGTGATGCAAAGAGTAGCCGAGACCAATCTACCGTTATTATCCTCGACCCATAGGTTGATTAGACAACATGTTATGCATATGCCTCTTGCTATAGATGCAGGAGGAATGGGTCATAACCTTATGCATTTAGTTTAGGGCTACGAGCCCTGTGTTTTCCTCATTGGAAAGGACCCTATTATTGTATATCTGGATTCTTTCAGGGAGGGATGTGTAGGTGCTATTTGGTTTTATTTCATTAGGCCAAGAGGGCCAGTTTTCTGTTTAGTGCAGGTGTGGTTAATGGTTTCTTGTTTGAGTTTTGTGCTAGACAAGTTTGGAAGAAGAGCTTGGAAGGAGCCTTTGTTGCGCAGAAGCTTCTCGTGGCCCTATCCAGGTGATATCTTTCCTTTATGAGTATTGTGGTTGTTGTGCTATATGTGTTTGTGTGCTTGTAAGGAATTTTTCTTTTCTTGTTGGTGACCGGAGTCCAAGGCATGAAGTCCCAGGTTTAGGTTAAGTATGTCTGAGGGAGGTTTGAGTAGTTGTTGCCTCCTGTAAAGACATTGTTAAGCATCAAAAGACCTGGTTTAGACGGAAGTCCTAGTAACCCTGTTCTACTAGCCTGCTAGGCGGCTGTTCTAGGAGTTCTTGCTCAGTTGTGAGGCAGTTAGAGAAGCGTGCCGAAGGAAAAAATAATAATGATAAAAAGAAACCCTGAATATCTTAAAGACATTAAATATATACAGAGGTGTGTAAAAAGGGGTTCTAACCCCTATAATAGAAAAGAAAAGAACGGAAAATTTATGAGCAGTTGATCATCGCCTTGCAAGGGCTTGGTAGGTTCCTGGGAATGAGTCAGACCCGGGGCTGATGCCTTGTCTTCCTAGGGGTAGCATCTTGCTGGAAAAGAAGAAATTAAGGAAGGTTGGAGCGAAAATAAAAGTGAGCATAAAAAATGGATTAAGTGTCACCTTGCGAGGGCTTGGTAGGTTCTTGGGTACCGAGACAGGACCTAAGGCCGATGCCCTGTTCTCCTTGGGTCACTATGCTCAGCTCCCTCCTTTTTACATGCCCGAGTATGGAAAAATAAAAACCCTAAAAGAAGAAATGTGGTAAAAGAAAGTACTTCATGATCAGGCTATAGGAGTCCTCGCCTAGTAGGAGCTCCTAGTTCTTAGTCAGGTAGGTAGTTCAGACCACCACTTAGGGAAACCTCTTTGATAGTTCTTTTTAGTTTGGCCGTGATGGAGTAGTTGGTTGGTGACTAGCTACAGACCTTTTATCAGATTATGCTAGGCCTACTCCTTGTCGATGTCATGCCTTGGTTTTGTTAGGGGGTAGGGTGTGCGTTGTGCTATGCCTAGTATGTATCTATTTTGTATCATCTTGATGCTTCCTTTGGTTGTTTTGTGTAGATCTACTGTGGGATTCAACGGGCTGAGTCGCCCTATCCCGTGGTCGCCAATGAAAGCGGAGTTTTGCTGCCGAGAAGTGCTTAAAATAGCTAAAAATTACGAATATCAAGGAAAAAATATTCAATGTCGAAGGCGGCGGCTCGACCTAGGACAATTTTAAGCGTCAAGTGCTCTAAAGACGCCCGTGTGACACTTGCAGATTTTTAGTAATTTTTCCATGTGCTTGTGCGAGTCAGGGAAGCTGCCAACCAGTCCAGGATGCCGAGGCGGATGCCTAGGATTTTTCAGAATGCAATTTGGACATCGGACACGAGAAAGGCCGGTAAAAGGGCCAGAATCGAAGGGGTGGCCAAGGAGGGGGGCCAAAGGGGGTGCCTTTTGGGACCCCCCTCCTCTTAATTTTTTTATGAGGTAGGGGGGCATGGCGTCGCGTTGATCAGCACGATGCAAACTAACACCCCCCCCCAAAAAATTGAGATATGGTGGCTACAAAGAAGCCATGGCAATGAAGGCAGCAGCAAACCACATTGATTCTCAGCCTCATATCGCCGCCTCTCGCGCATGAAATGACTGACTATAGAGAGAGGGAGGAAATCAGTCTTTCTCTTTCCTCCCTCTCTCTGCTCTAAGGGGTGGTGCACACGGGAAGAAGAAGGAATGGCAGATGCTCATCCAACAAGGATCGAATTGCTCTGTGGGATGAAGAGGGGCTGGAGTCGACAATGCGGGGTGATGCTGGACATTGAATGAGGGCTGACATGCAGTCCCATAGCAAAATCGAGATCCCGAGACACAAAGACTAAGCGGTAATTTAATTTTTATGAAGAAAAAATGAGTTTTTATGCTATTTGGTTGATGAAATATTGTTCCCATGCGCTGATTAAGCATTATGTTGCTGTTTGCTATGAGTTTGATCAGTTTATACTCAAAAAATCAGAAAATCATAAGTGTTATGATTAAAATTAATGGTATAAAATGCGTAAAACAAGCGTATAAGAGGCAAAATAGGGTTTTTTTGCAAAATAAAGGGGAAACATGAGATATAACATCAATAAAACCTAAAATTTTGCTGTCAAAAAACCTAAGTGCCATAACCCATAGTTAATATTAATTTCTAATCATTTTTTATTGAAAATAATAGAGGAAAAATACCAAAAAATGGTGAAAATGGGATTTAAATGGGAGAAAATTAGGAAACGATAAAATGAACATTTTAGAAAATCACATAAGTGTTTATGCAATGTATAATGAAGGTAGAGCACGAGGTTAGCCTCGGTTTACCCTCATTTCTATGTTTTTGTCCGTATTTATTGCTTTCTATACAAAGAAATACACATAAAACAACTCTTATACCTATCAATGATTGCAAAACATTAAACGGTAGGGTGAGAGGGGAGTTTGAACGTCAAAGTACAATCTTAAATCTGATTTATGTGTTGCATCATGGCTATAGGACATTGTTTTTAAAATAAAGGAAAAGGTAGCATGAGCATAAGGCTCGGTGTCTCTCCTCGTTTCAATACATAAACGTTAGCATGGAAATCATGAAAAGATTGGTTTCGCACGACGCACAATGCTGATTTTCTATTGTTTGTGCACTAGACCATTCACATTATGCACTATGCATGGCTCATGGTATTGAAGGAAAATCTCCTGGACTGCATAGCAATTGTTTTCTTAGGACTTTGACCCACGATTGAGAATGTGAGGTTATCCCTTGCCATAGGGTAGAGGGTCGGTTTCCTAAGGGATTGTGAAGTGAGGAAGCATGGTATATCTCCTGGAAATACGAGAAATATAAAAGAGAGGGGTTTGTGTTTGTATGTGTTATATGTTTAGCAGCGCATCAAAGGGCCAATCCCTGCGATGTAGGAGAGCTGTAGGTGGGGCTCTGACTATTAGTCGTCGGTGGAGTGCCTCCTATATGTGTGTGATGGGGCGTTATGCCTAAGTACTTTGGGATCTCCCTCTGAGGAGTTTTAGGGAAATTTTGGACTATAAACTATAAATGCATGAATTAAGCTTTAGGGCAATTTGTCCTCTAGCATTAGATTGACGCTCCTGGTCGGTGATGCCGTGAGGGTGTTTGTGTGTCATGAGCATGAGGTCCGGCTAGTGCTATAGCCAGTGTGCTAGCCCATTTTAGGTCCCATCAGCTTTGTATACCACCTTAACGAATGGTATGCAGCTTCGCCTGTGAGTATAGAATCAAGCAAAACTATAACACAAAGTTTGGGTATTCCATGGGACTTATGGTTGAACTTACCTAGGTACAGCTCTCTCGATGTACTATTGAATTTGTTCCACCTAGGATTCATTAGATAGGCAGGTCAAGGAAAAGCACATATCTCAACTCCTATTATAGTCACCATGATTCCAAGGAAAACCATGCTATCAAAGAGTGAAACATCAAAGCTCTCTCGTAAGAAACCAACTTTAGTACATTGGAACTATCTAGATCCTCCACGATATTGAAGCACAAATCTAATTTGATTGTCCCTCATTGTGACTAAGCACGCAATCCTATTTTAGTTCCCTTGGTATAGTTTTAAGTCTTCAAAAAAGTCCTCACACTACTATCATTTCATGATCATGTGACCCTAAAGTTAAAATAGCATGATGAATCGATGAGATATTCTTGTTTTCCTTCCTTTATCTCATAGGATAAGATCACTTGAGGGATTTATTATATAAATATCCTCTATATCACGTGCATTGAAGGTCTATTTACAAATACCCTTATCTATGAAAATTTTCTAAATGAAACACATTCCTTTTTTAATTCAATCTATGAATAATCCTTTTATATGACACCCTTATGTATGTAAAAACTATATAGAATATTGAGAGGCTAAAGGCACTAGTGCCTATGCAAAACTATATAGAATATTGAGAGGCTAAAGGCACTAGTGCCTATGCCACTCGTGTGTATGCACTACATTCTCAATACTTTCATACCTGTACATTACAAGTGGCAAGACCCATATACATGTACACTACAAGTGGTAGGCACCCATCATACTCTCACTTCATTCTTTATTCTTTTGATGACTAATGAGTAAGGGAAGGCCAGTCATACATTATGACTATTAGATTTCTGAAATTTAGAGTCTCTCTCTCTTACTCTCTTGCTCCATCCACCGTAGCTTGCACCTCCCTTTCCTCTGCTTGCTTATTCTTGCATTCAATATTCTCCCTTCAATTGGTATCAGAATATTTGATTGAGGAGCTTCCATTGCAGAAAATATCGACTCAAAAAAGGCCCTTGGGAATATCGCTTGACTAAGTGAGGCCGCCCTATCTTAAGATGAGATCATCGAAATGACTTGTTCTCTCAACACCCATTTGGTAGGGGTTCTCTTACTTTTTTGATTACCTAGCACATTAATTTAATATATAAAACTAGAATCCTTAGTTAATCCCTATTAACCCTCAGACTAACAAGGGTGGAAATTTCGGAAAAGCTAAAGCAGAAGACAAAGACAAAGGCCAAGGCAAAGAGAAAAAGAAGACAAAGACGCACAAGGAGAAGAGTCCTAAATAAGGGAGAAAGGTGCACAAGGAAAAGTGCAAGTCAAAACTTTTGTAAAAGAGCGCAAGTGCATCATGGTTTAATTCAAGGAGCACCGGGTTCTCACCCATGTAATTTGTAAATGTAGATGGGCGGTGGAAAGGAAGCTAGGAAGATAGAAGGACAATGGGAAAAAGGGCCTAGGCTACGGCCGGCCATGTAAAAAAGGGGATGGCCGCCCAAAAGGGATTTAGGGTTTTGTATATAAAGTTGAAAAGTGAATGAGAAGCTCATTCTTGTGTGTGGCCAAAAGTAGCTCTCCTATTCTTCTTCTTCTTCTTGCTTGCTTGAGCTTGTGCTTGAGAGAGGGAGTGTGAGAGTGTGAGGGAGTGAGTATTTGAGGGTGAGAGACCGTGGGGTGGAGAAGCTCTCCATCTTCTCCTCTCTTGTTCTCTTCTCTTCTCTTCTCTTATCTTGCTCGCAGCGATGGAGCTTGGAGCTTGGAGCGGGAGGATGGAGCTTGCTTGAAGCTTGCACTTAGATCGTGGAGCTATCAGAGTGTGCGGGAGAGGAGGTAGCTCGATTGTCATGAAGGTATGCTGACTATACCCGGTAGGCATGAGAGTGCATAGGCTATGTGAGAGGTAGCCATTAGCATTCGGCTTGAAACACTTGAAGCAAAAAGCGGTCTGTGGGTCTTGGCAGTTGAGCGTGAGCTCCCACTACATTTTGGTTCCATTGCCGTGACAATGGATTCAAGCCTTGAGTGCTTGCCCACTCCACATCGAGCATTGAAGTAGGGTTTTCCCCGAACTGGTGCTTGAGATAGGTAGGAAGTGAGGGGGTTGAAGATGGTATTCGATCTCCTTGGCAAGTATGTTTTTTACTTTTTTTAGATTTATGTTGTGAGATGGAGTAGTGTAGGTATTTACTTTGTGATTTGGATGCATTAGAGTAGGAGAAAACAAAGAAAAACAAAGAAAATAAACATTAGGGTTTCTGCTGTCAAAACAGGGAAAGAGGGTTTGATTTGCTTGCCGATTTGTACTTTAGAGATTATTTGCTATTCTAGGGGTATAGAATCCTTCATTCATGTCTATTCTTGCATTCTGGAAGTTTGTGTGACCCCTCAAGACCAAAAACTTAAAAAATGAAGCATTATTCATCAAATCTACCAAAACTGCGATGTGTTCGGCCCGTCCGAGTGATGGCCATGGCCCTCGGCCCACTCCCATTCAGGCCTCGGCCCCACCGACTCGGACCAAAAACTCATTTGGCCCGGTCAGCTGACTCGACCCATTCACATTTGGCTCTCATCCTGGACAACTCGTCCCTAACATCGACTCGGCTCGTTCGAGCGCTCCATTCGGCCCATTCGGCCCACTCGGCCCAGTTGGCCCTTGGCCCACACCCATTCGGCCCTCGGCCCACTCAACCCTTGGACATCTAGATTCGGCCCTTGGCCCACTCGGCTCTCGGCCCACATCGATTCAGCCCTTGGCCCACTCGGCCCTCGGCCCTCGGCCCTTGGTTGGCCGAATTTGGGACTTGGCCCAAAAACTATATTTTTTCCAGAATTCCATTTTGGCCAGAAACTGAGTTTCCACCACCAAAATAGACTCCAAAAATCGTATAGAGCCAAAGGCACATCATAGATCTATCACTAGGCTAAAATCCATAGCAAATAGTTCAAACATTAACTACCAGAGGTCCTTCCAATCATGCATGGTATTTACCATAACGGCCCTTCAGGCCGGGGGAAACTGCCCCCCCAGACCCTCGGGCTTTGCCCCCTCCACACCTCCCTCGGTAGGCTAGAGAGAAAAGGAGTTCTGCAACAGGTCCTTCGGATTAGGCCCTAGTGTAGTAATGACTCTACACAAGCATAGATCTTCACTTGCAAAGCAACAAACAAAAGCCCATACCCAAACAAAGACAAACAAAGACAAACAAAGACCCGAGAACCTCAACGGGCCAATCTAACCATCAAGGGCAAAAAGGCCACACCACAAGAACACATGTACATTGTGTTCAAACTGCATCTAGTTGAAGCAAAATGCAACATCATTAAGCTATCAATGCGAGGATGACTAGACATGGCAGTCCTGACGATAGATGTACCTTGAGCAGCGCTTCACAAACAACCCAAGACCTCAGTAGAGAATCCACGTCTAACTGTGCAATTAGGGACTCAAAGGCATGTATCAGAAGGCTTGAAGCTGTATACCAAGACTCGGAAGATGAAGACATACTGCCACCTGCTTATCTTAGGGTCAAACTCACTACAAAAAGAGAGCATAGTGTTGATGCTCTCATTGATGAAGGAGAAGATTTCAATATCTTGACTTACGAAGCATGGACTCTACTAGGTCAACCAGAGCTCAAACTGACTGATGCAACTCTTAATCCTTACAAGGAACACCCACAAGCACTTCTAGGGAAGTGCAGAATCCTTGTAACTATTGAAATAGAAAGCTTGCCAATCCTGTTCTATGTTCCTCCAAATAGTGAGAATTGTGGAAAGGAAATCCTCCTAAGAAGGCCCTTCAAAAAGGCAACGAAGTGTGAAGCCGACTATATAGCGTAGAGGATACACCTAACACTACCAAGTGTGAGGACAATCATGACTTTTAGCAAGGGTGACCTCACCAAAGCTCAAGGGAAGGGCAAGGAGTGTTCAGACATACCAAGCAAGCCTAGTAATGAGAGTAAGGAGTTGTTGAAAGAATTGATACAAGCACAGGTTGAACAGAGAGAACTAGTGACTGAGGCCATACTTGAAACAAAAAGGTTAGGAGACAAGGATAAGGATAGGTTTGGACTTACAAATATCATAGAAGACCACGAAAGAAGCCCGAGCCTTATAGACGAAGGCATCGGTGGAGAGGTAGCACAATGCCACAATGGATATCCAAGGCGTTGCTTCGTTCTCAAGGGTATTATGTAGGCAACCGATGGATTTGGTTACCAAAACCCCCTACTAAACCACCTCTGTCAGAAGCCCAAATTATGTCGAAAACAAAGAGGTGTAGGAGGAAACCTAAATGAAAATCCAAGTCTCGAACCAAAAATATTAGAGTGATTGAGCCCCTCACGATTGAAATCAAGAAACCAAACATGACCTATCAAAAATTAGATCCTCAACCTAGTGTGCTTAGCAAGCAGATATCAGAGGTAATTATCAAGCGTGCACAAGCTCCACTAGTGCACAAGGAGCCTTTGACTTCCCAAGAGGATAATGAACACCACAGGCACAACATTGCTCATGATAAGGCTGATTTCTCAACAAAGCTAATGATAGAATCATCTAACAACCATGAGGAAATTCTCCAATCAGTGCCAAGCCCACATAGGAGTCCCAAATCTCCTACATCCTATTCACCTAAATGGACACGGGAAGCATGGCAGTAGCAGCCTCGTGCTGCTGCTCAACTGCACAAGTGAATGCGCAAAGGGCAACAAAAGACACGACCACTTCTAATCTGCCTAAGGACTTGACACCGCAGTCTACCAATGGTAGCCAGTCCACTGAACTAGCCACCACTACTTCCAATCAGGGACCACAGCAGTCACAACCTGTGGCCGTGACAACACCCATTGCGGAACATGTCCTTAGCAATTCACCTTTGGAAGAGATGTCATAACAAACATCCTTGACACCTCCAATCCTTCCAAAGCACCTAAAGCCTAGGCTTGAGGATAAATCTCTCGAAGACTTGGCCAAAGAAATGGCACATCTAACCAATGAACCAGAGATGAAGTGCATGGTGAAGCTTGATCACAAGCTAACAGCCATCACACGTGCATACGTCCATGTGGACATCGGAAGGCCAACACCAGAGCACACAAAGCTCATAGCCAAGCCACTGACTTGGTATGAGCAACAACATGTTTGTTTCTGCTATGCAGCTATTGTTGAAGAAGTCATGAAGGACATCCCAAAAGCCACAGCTAGAGAATTGCGCTTGATACCCTCATTTTATACAGCTCTATGTCAGATAAACAAGGAAAAGCTTGAAGCAATCAAACAAAAAGGGAAAGGACAAGGTACTTTGCACAAAATTGGTACTCCAACCTTGGCAGCCAAAATTAGCCACCGACTAATGACACTTGCTGAGCAAAGGAAAGCCCTTTGGACATCAATACATGATTCCACGTACATTGCCCCAACCTCATTGAGAGTGTTGGCAACTCCCCATGATGTCCAGCTTCCTACCACTGTCCAAAAACATCCCTTGTATGATAAAGTGCTTCTAGAAGAAGATCTACACGTGGCTAGCAGGCTAGGAGTAGGGAGCATGGTACTTGATGTTAGCGCATATGTCTTCTACCTCACTCAAGACCCTGCAATCCTAGATCTCTATGCTTTCCATCAATACAACCCTGAATTCTTTAATTGGTTTCTTCCAAGTCTACATGAAAAAAACCCTAAACCGTCTCATGGTTCTACACTAGAGTCACACAAACCTCCAGAGCAAGAGAACAACATCTCTAAACACAACACTCACCTTGACAAGAAGCAATGGAGACAGGCTCTAATAGATAAGGACAAAAATCTAGAGCAAATACCTAACCAAGAGCAACTGTCAATGCAATCGAATGCGAGGCTAAACAAAGAAGGATTAGTTGGACACCTAGACTCTCCAAAAAGAGAGGTAGTTGAACCCTCGCAACCTAGCAAGGCTATCCAACCTAGTGAGGCCGTAGCAAAATCCCATGACGACATGCCACAGAAAGAGAATGCTAAGGCCCAACCAAGCACATCAACTACTGACCTAGTTCAGGATCCTGAGTCCTTAAAGGATACACCTCTAGTTCCCAAGAGAAAGAGAAGAAAACAACGAAAACAACGACAGTTGCAAGCTACTGCAGATGACAAGAATATTGGGACCAAGAGTACTGAAGAGATGATGAATAAAGCATCGAGTCCATCCACCAATGAACCCATTGATGCCTCTCCTAATAGCGGTGAAACCTCAGACACATCCGTGTGCTCTGAAAAAACAAAGCAGTCATTACCATTAATGGCTACTTGCAACACTCAATCCACTGACAATAGAACTTGCATTGACCAATCAAGAGTGGATATAATGCTGTCACAACAGGGTGACAAGTCACATCCAAGGAGAACCATGACGCAATAACGAAGCCTCACGAGAAACATGGAAACCCCAAGAGCATAAGAAATCCTAGCATTGGCCAAACTTATGCATCTAGGCCTGAGCCCCCAGCTATGCTAAAGCCCAAGAAAACTCCTAGAACCTTGCATGAGATAGCAACCGAGCAAGCCCTCGTTGAACATAGAAGTGTCACAGAGTGCTTAACTGAGTTGGATGCTAAGCTCAAAGTGTTCGCACATGTCTATGTCCTGGCAGACATGCACGCATTCCCTAAAGAGCAGCTCAAAGAATACTTACCATTTCCCTTATCTTGGGAAGAGCAAGAACATCTTGACGAGCACTATAATAGGCTCCTATATGAACACATGTGACTCATCTCTGGTGAGGAAGCCGACGAACTGCGCTTAACTGTCACATTCAATGATATGCTCTACCAACCAAATCTCTTAGAGATAGAGCAACTAAAGTGACTATCAAAGGGCCGAAGTCAATTTGAAGAGCGTTAGTGTGAAAAATGTGTTGCAATGGCCAAACTAGGAGCCCAGATCATGACAGTCTCAGAGGAGCGATTGGCCAAATGGCAGTCTCAAAGTGACCCAACCTATGTGGCACCAACTTCCCTTCGAGTGCTGACTGCCATTCGAGGTACGGACTTAGCTGAACCTAGCCAAGAGAACTCTTTGTTTGATAAGGTTCGTACTGAGGAGGAGTTACATGTTGCTAGTAGACTGGGACAAGGTTCCATGCTACTCAATGTTGCAAAATATCTATCAGTATTGAGTAAGCTGCTACGAGTATTGGATGCGTGTGCCATGCTCCAGTACAATCCAGAGTTCTACAATTGGCTTTTATCCTCATGAAGTGACATGGATTCATGGATATGTATGTAAATAAACAATGACTTTTGTGACCCTGTATAGACACTATCAACACACACAAGCAATAATAGTCAAGTGTAGGGAGAAGAGTTGGGGTCAACAGGCTAAGCTCGTCAGGCCCTCCTCTCACCACATATTTAGAAGTTGTATGATCATTTCCACCTCCTGGCGGAGGGCATGCACCCCTCATTACCACCATAGGAAGTCCTGACCAACATCTCTGATGGTGTAGATAGGGTGCAGTCCCTTTCTATACACATTTTTCCCCTTTCCAGTCTATCCTTCCGAGGATGAGCCCAACCCCAATCCATGACCACCAATCTGCATAACTTAGCATGAGCCAAGATCTGCTAATGGCTGGAGGCTAAATGAACATCATCATGGGGGCCATCCCTCTACAAGAAGCACTGCATGCCTCACCCCTCCCCTTCTCGTCATATGTGCTTGATAACCCACATTATAATCCCTTACATGGGAATGGTTTTATCTTGTATCAAGGCCTAATCCTTGGTTCGCATCTTGTAGGTCCCCCCACGAGGAAGACATGGAGCACCTAGGGCAGCTGGCTTGCAAAGACGATCTTCGCTGTCAACGAGAACATGCAGCACACGCCCCTTCGCCGGCGTGCTACGTGCCTACCCTCAAAAGGTATGCAAAGAAACGGGGTCCCAAGCGATACCGCCCCGAATGTAGACAGAAGAATCCCCAGGTCAGGGGAGTAGAAGCTCAAAGAAGCACACAAGGTTTGGCAACATCGGTTGTGCAAGCCCCCAACAGGTGCTCGAGCACCAGGTGCTCAAAGGCTGAAAGGGCAGCTTGCGATAAGGAAGAATTCGATGCATTGTTCAAAAGCATCTTGGAAATGTCGCAGCCAAAGACTACACCATTCAGGTCCCGGCCGACATCTTCCCTACCCAACCTCACAAAAGCCCCGTACTAGCAGAGCCTCAGTCGCCTAACCACCTGGACTCACCGCGCCTTGTGCAAATCGAGTAGCCCCTATGATATACAAGTAGCTTAACAAGCCATCTTGCCATAACTTTTTGTCTTTCGATGATTAAAGGGGCAGGCTCCCCACTTGTATACACTTCCTTTACATATCGTTAATATATGCCACATCTTTAACAAGCACTGGAATAGGCATTGCAATCAGCATCATTGCATTTTGAAAAGTTATATCTTGACATGATTGCATTTGTTCATTGTACTTGACGCATGCGACTTGCATATACTCTCATGAAGTGACAAGTGGATGCATGATGACACAGGTCTTCGTGCAAACGTGTTCAATGCCCAAGTCACCGCAAGACCACCAACCGCACAAAGAACGCAACAAAGTCATGTTTCCGAATGCGAAAAATCACCCTTGCGAGTGCCCACATTGCACAAACCAAAGCATAGTCATGGGCTAGGCTCTCTTCTTGGGTCAATCTTTATCGTGAGCTCACGACGGTTGTTACCTCAATTGTACCAACATCGCAACAACAGCTTCTCTAACAACGAGGCTAGGGTACAATCATCACTCTGATATCCGTTTCCTGAGCCTTCGAAGCTTGACGTTTTCCAACCCATTGAAAGGCTGATAGCCTCAACATATTGCAATGGTTGTACATAGGCAAGTCCAAAAAAAAAAAAAAGAGGAGAAAAGAGAAGAGAAAGAAAGAAAGAAAGAAAAAAGCACAAGAAAAATAAACAAAAAAGAAAATAGAAAAAAGAAAGAAAGAAAAGAAACGAACGAAAAGATAAGAAGCACCCACAATCACAGCACAGCACGTAGGGGTCCTCAAATTAGGTACGTCTAGTGACCTTGGTCGACTGGTTCCGTCCCTAGTCCCCTAGGCCTTTAGCATCACCCACAATTGTTTAGGGCACATCAAGGGCAGAACATACCTAGGGAGCTTGTCTTGTCTATGGTTAGACCTATCACCCTGACCCACTTGCACAATTCCCTCTTACACTATGCCTTAATACCATTGCAATCAATTGTGGTAAGCACCGCACGATTGGCCATGAAAAGTACACCATCCTCATCAAGCAAGTCCAATATCTTCTAGCTCCCAACAAAGAATAGTCCTACCACCAACTCCAACAACCCTACCACCAGCCACTTAGACCACTGACATGCCCCCAATGACCTTCCTCCACACCACCACCAACACTCCTCCACGACAGCCACCAATGTCCCTGCCACCCACGTCTTCGGTGCATGCTAAAGCCTGCTACCTATGACAGTGAGTGCCATGGAACTGGCATTCGTCTAGGAGGGGGGTAATGTTAACCCTCAAACGAACGAAGGTGGAAAATCTGGAAAAGCTAAAGCAGAAGACAAAGACAAAGGCCAAGGCAAAGAGAAATGGAAGACAAAGACGCACAAGAAGAAGAGTCCTAAATAAGGGAGAAAAGTGCACAAGGAAAAGCGCAAGTCAAAACTTTTGTAAAAGAGTGCAAGCACATCATGGTTTAATTCAAGCAGCGCTGGGCTCTCACCTGTGCAATTTGTAAATGTAGACGGGTGGTGGAAAGAAAGCTAGGAAGATAGAAGGACAATAGGAAAAAGGGCCTAGGCTACGACCGGCCATGTGAAAAAGGGAAAAAGGGGATGACTGCCCAAAATGGATTTAGGATTTTTTATATAAAGTTGAAAAGTGAATGAGAAGTTCATTCTTGTGTGTGGCCAAAAGTAGCTCTCCTCTTCTTCTTCTTCTTCTTCTTCTTGCTTGCTTGAGCTTGTACTTGAGAGAGGGAGTGTGAGAGTGTGAGGGAGTGAGTGTGTGAGGGTTAGGGACTGTGGAGTGAAGAAGCTCTCCATCTTCTCCTCTCATCTTCCCTTCTCTTCTCTTCTCTTATCTTGCTCGTGGCAATGGAGCTTGGAGCGGGAGGATCGAGCTTGCTTGAAGCTTGCACTTGGATCATGGAGCTACCAGAGTGTGCGGGAGAGGAGGCAACTCAATTGGCATGAAGGTAAGCTCACTACACCCGATAGGCATGAGAGCGCGTAGGCTATGTGAGAGGTAGCCATTAGCATTCGGCTTGAAACGCTTGAAGCAATAAGCGGTCGGTGGATCTTGGCAGTTGAGCGTGAGCTCCCACTACAGTCCCTCAGGATGAGATTATCAAGGACTCATTCTCTTGCTCCCCATCCATGTGCGGGGCTCTCTTACTTTTCTAATTACCTACCACATTAATGTAACAAATAAAAATAACATCCTTAATTATCACCTTAAATAAGTTTTATTCATGTAATTTAGTCACAAACAAATAAGATAGTGGAAAAGAATTATTTTTGAAAAGCATAACCTTTACTCCAAATTTGGGTAATCATTATATTATTATATTAATTCTAGGACTCTTCCTAAAGGCAGAAACCACCAATTCACCCTCAACTATCATCAAGGCCTTTGCTGAGACCTATCCCAACTTGTAATGGGTTAGACTAATCTTAGCATGCCTAAGGCATTATAACCAAAGCCTGTGTGGCTCCTTGGCATCTCCTAGCCAATTCCTAATTAGTATATAGAGACCTCTTGCATTCGATACCAGTCCTAACATTTAGAGTGAAAAAACACTTCCTTGTTGCTAAAAATCTCTACAATTAAGTCTAGTCCACATCTGATCCAAAAGTTTAACCTATGTTGGTAAAACCTTAAATTGGAATAGTTAATGATCTGAACACTTAGTTTTACTGTACTAAGAAATTGGTCAAATACAATCTACACATTGGAATCCATTCTTGGTGCCAGTCCCTCTAGCATGAGGTTCTAGTTGGCATGACTAAATTGTGATGAACTTATCATAAGCATTTAAAGTCTATTCTTGTGAAAGAAAGGCTTAGCCTTGGGCTCTTGTGATCTCTCTTATTGAATGTAGATCCATCATTGGCACTTTACTTTCTTCTAAGTTCAAGTATATGACTTAAAGAATTGTATGGTTTCCTTTAGTCATAACCTATTTTCATATGTTAGAAGAGTTTTGTTACATGACTTGTTCAAAAGTCACAAAAATTTCTTCTTTGCAATGGTCTTAGAAAGAAGCCATCTAGTTAGATAGGCTCCTAAGCTCTTTCCGAACTAATGTATCTTATAGGTGTCTTTAAGCTCCGTGGTAAGAATGATATCTTACTACTTCAAAGAAATGCCATTGCTCAGAACATACTTATTTTCTTTAGCTACTTTATGGACAATGTCTTAATGAGATGAGTTTCTAAAACAATGTAAAGGTTGTTCAATCTTATCAAGACCAGCTATTCTTTTTATACTTACATAGAATAGCTCACTACCACCTAATATATTATTTTCTTCTTCAAAGAAGCTAGGTATCAAATCTAATGCTCCTTTGATTCTAACTTAAGGAAAAAACCTAGAAATGTTTAATTTAATGTTTCATTAAGTGTAACATAGAGAAGGAAATTTTTTATACATATTATTTTGAATCATGGTGAGAGCGGAATTTTGATGCTGAGAAGTGCTTAAAAATAGGTAAAATTTACGAATATCAAGGGAAAAATATTCAACGTCAAAGGCAGCGGCTCGATCTAGGACGATTTTAAGCATCAAAGTACTTTAAAGGCGCCCGAGTGACATTTGTTGATTTTTCATAATTTTTCAGACTGTCGTGCGGGTTGACAAGTATTACTGTCCAATGCGGGATGCCAAGCCAGACGCCCAAGATTTTTCAGAGCTCGATTCAGATTCCGGACTGGGAAGGAGCTAAGAAATTGGGCAAGATACGAAAAGGTGGACATTAGAGTGGCCAAATGCAAGTGACCCTTGGGGGGGGACATGCAAGATTTTATGCCACAACAAATCATAGGCATAAAGAGAGGAGAAAAAACGTGGGAAGAATGGCGCCTGCATCACGCCGAAAAAGGCGCCCATTTGACGGAGATCAAGAATCCTGGTTGCAAACAACCACTGCAAATGATTATTGCCCTTGCTTCCCCCCTGCCTGCTGGTCATATCGTCATGCTTCGCTTCTCCAATGGCGGTCTCTATGAAGATCTCTGATTTCAGTCTTTCTCTCTCCTCCCTCTCTCTCTTCTAAGGGCAGATTCATGTGGTGAAGAAGAAGAAGAAAAATGGATGACAGATGCATGTCCAATGAAGACCAGATTGCTTCGTGGTTCAAGAGGAATGAAGGTTGCTGACCCTGGACTGTCATGAGCATTAATGGCTGCTGGAAATCAGTCCCGAGACATGGCAAATAAAAACCCGCAACCCGCAAAGAACGATAATTTCATTTTTACAAAGGAAATTGATGTTTTATGCAATTTGCTTCATGAGTATTTGTTCCCATGGGATGATTATGCATTATGATGTTGCTTGGTATGAGTTTGATCAGTTTATGCTCAGAAAATCAGAAAATCATAAGTGTTGTGATGACTGAAATTAATAGTGTAAAACCCGTAAAACACGCGAAATATGGGAAAATTGGGTGTTTTTGATATATAAATGGGAAATGTAATAAGACACACCAACTAAATTTTTATTTTTTTTGCAAATGAACCTAAGGGCCACAGCCCACAACTCATTTTGTATTTTCAGTTATTTAATACTGCGAAAAAATACAAGAAAAATAGGAAAAATGGGAAAAAATAAGAGAAATTTTGATTTTGAGTGCCAAAAATTAAGGAAAAATAAGAACCATGTTTGTGAATATTTGTGGGGTCTGAAGCATGAGGATTTGCCTGAGTTCAGCCCCGCATTTTTGTTCTAGTGTGGTTTTTTGTGCGTTTATACACAAAAAAATGGAAAAATGAACCCTAAGCTGATCAATAATGCACAACCTAAACGGGTGAGGGGGTAGAGTGTATAAAAGGTGTTTAAATGCTGAATGAAATGATGAAAAGCTTGCTAGTTTTTATGCATACCATTTAGGTTGGTCGATAATTTAAAAAAATAAGAACCTAGTAGCACGAGGGTTTCTCGGTACTAGGTTCATGCAACGTCGCATACGAGCAATAGTTAAATCATTGAAAGAAATGTTTTCCACATGTGCACGAATGTTGATTTTCTTAATTGTTTGAGTGCGTGGACATTCACTATTTTCATAAATCATAAAGAAACTTAAAAGTATCAGACAATATCTCCTGGATGCACAGCACCTGTATTCTCTAGGTCATGACCAACGTTGAGTGAGTAAGGCTATCCCAAGCTGTAGGCTAGGCGTTGGGTCTAAAGGGAAAGTAAAGTGAGGTATGGTACATTCCTGGATACGATTAATTGATACCTTGAGTGGAAATATGTGCGATATAGTGTTATATATGTTTAGCGACGCATCGAGGGGCCAATCCCCAAGATGTAGGAGAGTCCCAGTGAGGTAGTGGCAGTCAGCTGTTGGAGGACCTCCTATGTTTGTACTTCGTGCTATTTGGCAATGTATTGGGACTCTCTCTAAGGAGTGTTAATTGGGTTAGAGTTGGACTACGAGACGTGATACAAACGCAAGATGTTTAGGAAGATGATGTATGTGTCATCCACGCTCCTGGCTGCGAGGCCGTGGGGTTGTTGAGCACATGATAGAGGTCCGGCTAGTGCATGAGCCAGTGCCGGCCTATTTTAGGTCCCATCACATGGATTGTAGCTTCAACTATAGATTTGTCTTTCTAGTTTGAGAAATTGTTCTATTATCACAACTAAAGAAATTACTTTAAATATCACAAGATAGCACACTATTCAAGGGCTACTCCCCTCATGAGAGGGGACACTCCTTTAAAAATTTTCTTGCTAAGAAAGTAAGTTGTACTCAATTTACTAAAGCATTGAGACACCTTAGTTATACTCAAAACTCTAGTAGTTGTATTATACATTATCTTGATTTTTTGATCTAGTATCCCTATTATTATTATATCAAAACTATCTTTATATTCAAGGAGTGATCCACCTCAACAACTGGAGTAAGTGTGATGGGAACGTTGTTTTCATGTGCTAGCTCTTATCTCAATTCTACATTCCTATGTTGTGGAGGCATCACAAGTGCACAAACTTTCCTAGTCCCTCTCTTATTCTCCTTCTTCTTAAGCCTTTCAATTATTATAAGAGTAGTATTTCCTTGAAATTGGGCAAAGCAGGGCAAAGAGGACATGGGAAGGATGCAGAATCTCTTTAGGAAAAAGGTAAGAAGACTTGGGGGCATGGTAAGACAATATTTGGGCTATGACAAGAGAGTGATTCTAACCAAGCATGATAGAGTTTTATGGAAAAAAATGGAGTGATACTTTTAGATATTGAGAGTAGAAAGCTTGATATAACTTCATGGTAATGTAGAGAACTAAATGCGTGTAGGATCTATAGTGTTGAGTTGTAGATGGTGAAATTGGATGGAGAAATGATATATTAAATGAAGAATAGTGTGAAGGAAAGATAATCAATGATTGAAGTGGGATTTCCCCTTTCAGTCCATGGATAGAACAAGCTCCTTTCTTTCTAACTCCCATGATTTCTTTCTTTCTCCCCATTTATCTCTCTCCCTCTCTCTATTTCTCTTTAGGATTTCTTTTACAAGAATTGGTTCATTAATATATATTTTAAGTTATAGCACTACAAGATATAGGCCTTATACCGACGTTTAAAGTGACAAGAATACAAACAACAAAATTTTCCCCCATCATCACAAAAAGCGACGTTATTAACAATGCCATAGAATAGTCGGTATTGGCATCGCTATTGGCGTCGCTATACACGTCGCAAACATTCGCTATCAGCGTCAGTATTGGCATCGCTATCAGTGTCGCATTTACAAAACTAAAAAGGGATGCGAGTGGGCTGGTTAACTGGGCACTTGATATGCCAGCTAAATGGGCTCGAATAGGGCAATTGACAAACATGAAGATTAATTAAATCAGGAGACCTTCCCAGATAAGAATATCGGGTATCTATGAGAAGGGATCAGGCTGACCCTTACAAAAGTGTGTAAACTATAGAAAGGAGTTAATGTAGATTGACCCACACTAGCACTCTCTCTTAGTTAGGATTTAGGGGACTCCCCGGGATTTGGGGTCCTGGGGTCCCTCGAAATAGATTGAAGGCTTTTCTTTGTTTTTCCTGTTGGCTTCTCACGAGCTTGTCCTTCTCATGTTTATAGTATAAAAGCTACTCAACGATCGATCTCGGATACCTATTAGTCTAGGAACCTCTCCGCTAGATAACCCATATGAAAGGGAAAAACCATATGGCAGGAACGACGGTTAGCAGAATATATGACCCACGCGACGTGAGGAAGAGGGTTAGGATCCGACTGAAAGGGATGCGGGTTTGATTCCCGCTACTCACTATTAGCGTCAGTATTTAACACTGATAGCGATGCCAATACTGATGCTAATAGCGACGGTTTGCGACGTGCATAGCGACGCGAGCAATAAAATTTGCGACGCTAATAGCGACGGTAACAGGGAATGTTTTTTTTCACTATGTGCTTTATGAGAGCCATACAAAATAGTTTCTACACTACTGTGTACAATGCACTTGCAAACAAAAACAATGTATATTGAAATCATAAAACTGATACATGAAATAAATACATGATCGCATAAAAAGCGATTGGTACAATCATGACAGGATATCACTAATACATAGAACATGTCTACATAGATCATGCGACTCAAAAATAAAGATGTGTGAGCTCCAGGGATCCAAGGGCGAGCTATGCATCCTCAACCCCCGAAAGCTCGTCCCACTGCAAAGGAGCATCAAACGGACTCTACAGAAAAAGAAACAACACATCAATCCACCATACAATAATGCATTCAAATATCTCATGGTAACTACAGACAAGAAAGATGAGTGACTTATAGGGCCACCGCGTCTATACAATCAGTCGATCAATGCCCTGAGACCATGCCTCTCTGCATATTGAGTCTCAAAGCTAGTTGGATCACGATTTGTAACAGAGTGCTGTAAAGAAAACAAAATGCTAACTGTTAAAAACATGATTGTCAGTACAAAGAATATTTCAAAAAAGTAAACAAGCAAAACAAAAAAAAATTACAAAGTCCTCCAAATATGTCTTGTGGCCGCCACTCCCAAGATGATGGACCACTCCGACCTTGATCGTTCCCTCGCCGCCTCGTGCTGCTGACTCCAACATCTTGGAGAATCTGTAGCCTCCTCCCTCAGTTCAGTAGTCGTCTGCTTCTAACCACTCAAGCTTTGCAGCCCCACTCTTGAATGCCTTGCGTGCGTTGGATCATCCATGTGACATGTATGCACGCATGCAATCCATCATCTAGCCTGTAGAGAATCTATCTACTGTGGCTGGCACCGAAAACTCCTCGTGCAAGGATGCTACTATGTAGTCTTTGCTCCCCTTCAGTATATTCTTCCAATGATCCAAGACGTATTGCTAAAAAACTTGTTGGCACAACTCTCTCATGCGAGCCATCACCCTCCTCCCCTCATCATTCATGATGATGGCTCCTGACCTACTATCAACTAGATATCTATAACCCCTAGGAGTCTGCTTAAGATGGGTCCTCTCTCATCTGCGTCCACAATCCTCTGCATATCCAAGAGACCCCTTTGCATCCGGTGTACTAACGGGGGTAATCTCTCTTGGAGTGGCATCCACAGGGGATGCCACCTGCTGACCATTGCACAAAAGCCGGAGTAACTAGAGTAGACGTCCCCACAGGTGTGACAAATCCTGGAGGTGATGCAGCTCCAACTGAACGATGAGACAGAGACACCGTGTTTGTGTCTCCACAGCATCCATCTGAGCCACGAGAGCGAGGAGTCGCACCTGTATCCCATGTCGACCGCGGGCTCACTGCCTCTATATCTCTGAAGCATCCCCCTGATCCCGATGCACTCCCTCCCTCTGGCCCAAGTCGTGAGCATCGAGATCGTCTGCTCGAAGCCAAAGCATCCGATCACGCTGAAGCAGATCTAGCAGAGCGCCCTGATGAAGAACGAGACTGCTCTTGGTCTGCCATCTCTCTGAATCTGGCGATCTGGTCTAGAGACATGCGTGCGAAGATGTCCTCTAACTCCTCATCACTCATCCCTCGACTCATCCTGAAAATGTCACCTGCACAAATAAAAAATGATGTTAGAATAATCAATTTAAATCATACAAAGCATAGTAATATAAATCATTTAAAAAAATCTCACTTAAAATGCATATCTTATGTACCCTTATAAGCAATTGGTCAACGAATTGAGTAAGTGGATGCTCCAAGTATGAAGTATCCTATGGTCCCATGTTAATCTCCTGACACAACTCCGCATACACTGGAAGGTCGATTGACATGTCACCCTAAAAGAATGAGTCTGCCTCATTCTCAAAGAATTCTTGGACTCCCGTATTTCCATCATTGTTAGTCGATGTTGGCTCCAAGCTTTCAACGGCCTCCACCCCTTGCAATATCGACCCCTCTATTTACATATTATCTTCATCTATACTCAGAACATCGCTTTGATCATATACTCTCGCACTTCGAGGAGTTGAAGGCATAACATACCACCATTGAGGTTGTCGGGGGTTTGGATAGAAGATTACCTGTTCACAAACACGTACAAGAGAGTTCAAACCATTGTGACATAAACCATGTCGTAATACAATTAGCAAGCAAATGACTCCATGCACCTGTTCACAATGGGCCGGCAACACAAAGGTGTCACGCAAATCTGTCCATTTTTTTTCGAAATCTATTTCGAGAAATCCAAATGGACCTCTTCGAACTATTGCTCCAGCTCCTCCAAGTACCACTTTGAACCACTGCACATCGAATAGTATCATGGAGAAGCTACGGTAATCCACCGTAATTCCAAAAAAATCCATCTCCTCCACAACCGTGTTTGGATCCGTTGCTCGTCGCTCATCGGCTCTCCTGCTCGAACCTTGCCATGATACCACAGTCCATTGTGGAGCGCATTTTGTCAATATGCTCAACGTGAAAATACTGTCCGCGCGACCATGCTGCACTATATATTTTGTACTGTATATTGAAACACTCAAATTAGATATCACATATAAAATTTAGATACGACAGATTCTAAACCCCTCATCACCTTTGGACTACATCCCCTCGATAATTCCCACTCCTCCATTGAGACCTCTGTCCCTTCACGAGACGCTGTGGTCAAGGCTCCATGCAACCATATCGAATTGGTCGATGACGCGTACTATGTCAAAATTCAGCTCGCGCTTCCTCTCGATCTTGCCTAGTGATCTGGTACTTGGCGAGCCACATCTCCATAGAGGCATGGTGCAACATACAAAAGCGATTTACCTTCTCTTCCATTGAGGCATCCATTCTTTTTTCTACCCCATTTCCAACCACCACATCTCTAGTCAGTCTATCATCGTCCTTCAGCGACCATAGCATTTCATTGTCTGGTTCCACCGTTGGTAGCCATTGCGAAATATGCACTAGCGCCTCAAACACCAACCAACCTTCAACCATGCTACCTTCTGGCAGAGCTCGTTGTCGCACAAAGCCTTTTAGGGTTTTCATGAAGTGCTCCAAGAAGAACATCCATCACGTATGGACAGGTCCAGCAATCTCCACTTCATCCACAAGATGCATAAGAAGGTGGATTTGTATCGTGAGCATGTTGGTGGGAAGGTATTTCTCAAAGAGACAGACCATCTCCACTGCTCCCTGCCTCGCAAATTCAATAGAGGACGTCTTAATCTCCTTCTGTGAGATCCATTACACCAAAGTCGACAACTTGTAAATGGCCCTACGAATTTCTGGAGTAAGACATCTTGCGATCGCGATCGGTAGTACAAATTGCTACAAATGAGAAAGAATTATGAATAATGGCTACATTTCAAATAGCAAAATGCCCACGCTAATTACAATCCATTCGTAGTACAAACCTGACATATCTTATGCCAGTCATGGGATTTTAGCCCTGATAATTGATTGTCTTTAGAAAATGCGGACCTGAGAGAACGTATCATACCCGTCGGAGTGTGGATAGACTTGATCACTTGCTTCACAATGTGCTCTTCTTTAGTGGACAAAACCCAAGGAGCGCGAGGAAGTTGCACGCAACCATCAGCACTCGACTGCGGCCAAAGCACCTCCATCTTACCTACCTCCTTCAAATCCATTGTGCCCCTATAGTGTCTCTCTTTCCTGTGATGTGGTTCCATAACAAGCTACCCACATTCTTGAAAATATGCATGTGATGTGGGTCCAATATGGCAACTCATAAAAAACTGAGAACCGTCGCATTTCATTTGGATGTGATTCCGCGTGGACCATTTTTAGCTCGTACCAGCTTGCGCATTCATACGTGTTGGAGTTTATCCAAGGAAACCTTCCCTGAGTTCATGATCCTCTGGCAAGAAAGCAGTGTGTCCTTGATATACCATCTTCTTCATGGTTCGTGACCTTCGGGAGTCTAACTATGGCCTGCACAATGGACATGCATGATAACCTGAGGTAACCAGACATATTCCAACACCACGACCTAGTGAATACTTGATTAAATGAGATAAAATATAGATATTATCAGCGAGAACAGAGGCCTGCTCACCTGAGCACTCTCCCAATCCCAGAAAGTCATGCATCGTCCACATGAGAATGGCTCGAATATTGGCTGACTGCCAACCATCGCGTCTGCTCATATCTTGCACAGTGACCCCCTCCTCCCACAAAATCTTAAGCTCATCGACTAATGGATGAAGATACACGTCCATATTTTTTACTTTGTAGCGACGTGGGATGAGCAAGCTAAGGATGAGATGTCCTTTCTTCATAGAAAGCCATGGAGGGATGTTATAGTTGACAAGGACTATAGGCCACACACTGTAAGAAGTTGAGCACAGACCGAATGGGTTCACACCATCCATTGTGAGACCGAGCCAAAGATTCCTTGGCTCTCGGGAAAAGCCTGGGAAGATAGAGTCGTGTGGCTCCATGTACATGAATCCACTGATATTCGTTGAACTCCATCCGTGGACCTATTCTGCGCATGCCACGTTGTCAAGCTCGCCATGCCAGACGTACAAAACATGTGGTTTATGTAGGGGATGAGCGGAAAGTGTCCTAGAACTTTTTGAGAGATGGTTTGCCCTTGCAAGTCCTATCGATACCTATGAGCACCACACTTTGGACATGTCTCCATAGTCTCATATTCTCCTTGAAACAGACAGCAATCATTAATACATGCATGGATGTTATTGTAGTCTATGCCAAGCTTCCGTAAAACATGTCATGCATCATCACGAGACTTAGGCATGGTATTTGCAGGTGGTAATATATGATATTTCAATAACTTGAAACAAATCATAAAACACATTGAAAAAGCACAAATGTTTGTAATAATAGTGCCGAAAAAAAAATCAATGAAGCGTATGTACAAGGTACCTGAATAACTCGGTCACACTCATATTGCTCCACCCGTATTTTTCTTGCACACTTAAGAGTGCAAGCAGTGTCTTCAGCCGAGATACTCGGCACCCATCATATAATGGTATGGATGCTTCCTCTCTAAGCAGATCAAAAGTGCTGACATCCATGGGAATCAATGCATGGACAAGACCCAATCTTATTGTATATGGTATTCAATTAGCTTGCGAGTACAATGCATGATTGATATTAACTTCAAATTACCGTTTGCTGAAAATCCGCAATCGTCTGATCAATGATCTTAGACTGAAACTCACCAAATCGTCGTACGTGTTCTATAGACAATCGGCATTTTCATCTAATTGCCAACTTGCATTGAGAGCAAGGACATGGGACACGCTAATTAAGATACGCCTCGCGATCTTGAACAATAGGACCTCCTTCGTTTTCCATCTTGTCTACGTTACAACAAACAATTTAATGACTTGTAATACAATTTGGGAAAACCCTTCACTCATTGTTTCTTGGAGGTTCTATAATGCACTTGGATTGAGATTGAAGCTTAGTCTCATTGAGTTTGACTATCACTTCTCACATCAAGCATTAATTTAAGACACTTCATGCCTCTTATCATTGGATGATACATGAGCCATTTGTTAGATATATTATAGTGAGACAATAGGACTAATTGTGACATGTACATGCTCTCTTGATACTCATTGGATGCAGTATCTCTATCGTAGGATGGTTTGATGTTTTGTCTTGGATCTATTAGCACCTTCCCCATCAAGTAGAAAAAAATTCAATAGTGCATAAAGCTTCCATTGACATAGAATGCTTGCTTTAGATTACCTAAAAATTTTATGTCAGCTTTCTTCTTGGTTCCTATCAAAGAAGAGGGCCTTACAAATAGTTTTGACATCAATACGCTTTTCCTTTACCTATGTGGTATATGACTATGCTTTGATTTCCCACCATCCTAAGTGACTTGGAATTTGAAGTGTTGAGGGAGGTCACCTCCTACCCTTTTTCCCTACATGCATCCATAAGGAGAGGACAAATGCAGTGATGGAGGAGTAGTCTTTCTTGTCAACACTCATATGATGCCATTTTTTGTGGACAAACTCAAAAACTCATTCAGTGCCCTTGAAATTTTTAGTGACAAAGGTACTTACCATTATATAAACATAAGAATGGGTATACGTATAAAATACAAACACACTAGATGATCTCCTAGTAGCACTTGTTGGGGCTACTTGTACTATTGTGAAGTTATGAGTCTACATCTTGCTCATGCATTATTATGCATCTACTTCTCTTTGTTCATAAAAGAAGAACATACAATAATTTTTGTTTGGTACAATGATGCACTAAGTAATTATGTGCAAAACCCCAACATTCTCAAGAGGTAGAATGCTATACTTTTACCAAATTAAAAATATTATTTCAAAGAAAACACATTGATAGAAGAGCAAAACTTCATTTTCACAAGAATTATATATAGAATAACATAATTGAATTGTAATTAGTTATAGTAAAATGTCAAAAGTAAATCATTACAATCGGTTAGTGTGTGCTCTTTTGAAATATGAGCTTGGAACATGGGCAAAGAGAGATGAGAATAGAGCATGGGGCATGTAGGCTCGGGGGGTCCACTAGGATTTACTGTATGGTACCACGTGAGTGTAAGGGAGGGGGTTATTTGAGGGAAGGAAGGTAGATTTTATAAGGTAAGGTCCCATAAATAGGGGGTAGATAAGGGATATTTTCATATATTTCTTGCACACATGTGACGTATCCTTATTACTACTAGTGAATCCCGTGTGCATGTAGGCTTTGGGAGAGGGTTCACTATGCTTGATCATGTATTGATCGTCAAAGCTATTATATAGGAGGGTAAGACACATCGGAAGAGAATTTATTGCTATTTTCTAGATTTTTGCAATGCATTTGACATGTGTCTTGTGCTAGGCTCAAGTTGCAACCATAGCATAATGGCACACTAGAAGATCTATAGTGGGGTTTCATGCCTTGTATGATTTAGTGATTGGGAGGATACATGAACTAGAAGGGATTTTTGATATGGTGGATAGTTGCATCCAAATGAAGGAGTGGTGCACACTTTCACCTACTCTATTTTGTGTTTATGATGATGAGCTCTCAGATTATGTGTATAGTTTGGGAGGACCAATTAGCAAGCATATTGATATCCATTTTATTGTATGCAAATGATGTGGTATTGATTGCAAACTCTCTTGAGGGCTTTTAAAGACACATGGATGTATTGCAAACATTTTATATGCATAGAGGATCAATAGTGAACCTTTGGAAGACAAAGATGATGGTGGTTAATAGTACATTCAAGTCATAAAAATAGACCTTGCTCAATTAGATGTCAAGACATGGATAGCACTGATATAGAAAGTAGAGACAAAGACGGCCTTTTATTGAGAGCATCTCCTTCATACCACAAAGGTTTTGCCCACAACCTCTTCCATTTCCTCCCTCTCCCTCCCTCTCCCTCTCCCTCTCCCTCTCTTTCTCTCTCATTTCCTCTCCCTCTCATAATATATCCTAACACTCTCCAAAAGCAAAAGGGAGAGGGAGAGAGAGAATGCACACTCCCCCCTCTCCCTCTCCCTCTCCCTCTCTTTCTTTTTCTCTCCCTCTCTCATTTCCTCCCCCTCCCTCTCCCTCTCCCTCTCTTTCTCTCTCATTTTCTCTCCCTCTCACAATATATCCTAACACTCTCCAAAAGAAAAAGGGAGAGGCAGAGAGAGAATGCACTCTCCCTCCCTCTCCCTCTCCCTCTCCCTCTCCCTCTCCCTCTCCCTCCCCCTCTCTTTCTCTTTCTCTCCCTCTCTCATTTCCTCCCCTTCCCTCTCCCTTATTGATCACAAATTTTCAAGGTGCTTTTTTTTAGTCCTATGGAGTTGAGAGACTATGGGTGGTACTAATTGTTGCTCCCTTGGATAATTTAGAGAATGGTAGTATTGTGCAAAGCCAAAATTATGGTTAGGGCCTAGAATTCTTTGTAGAGCTCTACAATATTTTGCTTCATGTCCAAAGCATCTATAATTTTTGCAATTGTGTTTCGGCCTTGAACTGTTTGAAGGGAAGTGTTTTGTTAGTAAGGTCAATACAACAAAGGGCATGATATTGGACCACAATCTAGAGATTGTATCTATAAACGTATTCTTTCAATAAATTAGTTCATAGTTCTATACGCTCCTAGATTGCGAGGCCATGGGATTTTTTGGGTGAGTATAGGAGGCCTGACTAGAGCCCTAGAGCTAGTGTCATGCCCATTTTTGGTCCCACGAGGACTAGGTGGTGCATTTGTCAAGAGTTACCGATAAGCGGCAATTCTTGAGCCTTGGTCAGTTTTAGGAACTAGTCACTCAATTTATGCCAAAGAGCATCCCCATTACTTGCAAGAAACGATCTAGGGGTTCTACCCTAAAGATCACTTGTTCAAAAGATGAAACTCGGATTGAGTTGGAACCTTAGGTCCGAATGTTGTCAGCCTAGTGCAATTGGGAATGGGTTGGATAGGAAGACACCCTAAACCCTTCTTCTTATCTAATCATGATTCCCTGATTAGAAGACATCGTTTGATGGGTGAAATAGTCCCATGGATTCGATGCGACACTTGTGCACCAAGTTGCAACGTCGCATGATCTTGTGGTTTGATCACAAGAGAATGGCCAATTTCTCGGAATGAGATTGGCAGATTCTTGCACAACATTAACTCGCAAGAGGATGAGTAGTCATCCTATTATAAAATTGCCAAGATAAGGGAATTAGGTATTTTCTTGGAAGCAAAGGACCAATCAATAATTTGGAGTAACATATTTGCCATGATTTTTCTGTTGATAAAACCTAAGATGTTGGTTTCATTGGGTTAATAGGGTACGGCCTTAACCCAAGGACATAAGGGATTAACAAACAAACCCTTGGGTATCTTGCCTGGTCACAATTGATACCGGATTGAATATTGGATGCATTCGGAGAGAAGGATTCACTCCTTAGCAGTTGGCCAAAATAACAACCACTGGATATGATTGTGCTTGTAACAGTTTAGAGAGCACTGTTTGCTTTGTTTGCTCAAGGAACTAAAGCATGAAAAGATATCTAATGCTTCAGGTTGAAGGCCTGAAGGGAGAGGCAGTCTTAGTTACCCCCAACTGTCTACCTGACCCTAACCAAGGAGGTTGTTAGCCGCGCCAGGAAGGTGGACCAAATCCGCCGCGTGAGGTCTCTCCGTTGAGCACTACTTGGAGCAGGAGGACGCTTGGGTGCCAGGGAGGCTCTGGCCGTAAATCCCTTGCCTTTTCGGCCTTGCTTGCACAAGAGGCCAATGTGACTCGGGATTGGATCTCAAGGCCTGTATACTAGTCTATGGGCAGAATCTTGGATTAATAATCCCTGTGGATTGCTGGATAGCCTTCGGGCGGTAGCCTTCGGGCAGGTTATGGATAAGCCTGCCGGCTGTACTTTATGAATGTATTCCAAAGATAAATATAATAACCTATTGAAAAGGAACTTGTTTGACACTGCTTTTCTATGTCAACTACTAAGATTACGTGAAGGAGCCGGTACCTAACGGGCTAATTAAGGAAGCTGCTTGATGCATGTCCAACTAAATGTGGTAGGTAATTAGACAATTAAAACAACCTAAGGAAAGTGCGGGGATGTGGCCATGGGTCCGTCCTACAGATGGGTGGTCCCGATTGGCCGGAAACTTTTCTCAATCATCAAAGGATAGCAAGGAGATTTTCTTAAAAGAAATGAATAGCAAAGGCGCTGATGTAGAGTCTAGGTTATAATAATCCCGATTTACGCTATTTTAGGGGAACGGAATGGGACTATGCCCTATGGTAGAGAGGTCGAGCCTTGCATTCTTCTCGTTTCCCATTCTCCTTGAACCAAGTGCAACGTGAATCCGCTTTGGCCCTAGCGTTTCTGCGTAAAGTAGTTCGCTCGGGGTTCGACGCTAGTTGCCGCTTAGAAAATGACCATTAGGGGAAACCCTGATTCAGGTCGGTCCTAAGTGGGAACGGCTAGAATAATTCCGCTACTTGGTAGACGCGAAAAGTCCTAGATCGCAAACCCCGTGACATTCCATGGGAATGCCGGGCAAAGCTTTCTAGACCTCCTTTCCGATGGTCTGCTAAGACATGTCTTGAAGGGAACAGGTGGACACGTTACAGTAGGGTTGAAGGTCACCACAGGGGTTTGGCAAGAGAAGAATATATGGGGGCTCAAGAGCTTAGACTCTAGAGATGGTAGAGATAAGAGAAGGGTTGAAGGCTTCAAGCCAAGTTCTTGAAGATAAGTGACAGTAGGGTGAAGGTAGATTCAAGGAGAGGAGTAGACAGAAGAGAAAGGGTTCGAAGAGATTGAAGATGTAGAAGAATAACTTCAAAAATAATTAGAAAATATAGAAGAATATTAACAGAGATTAAGCTTGCTAGTTTCTTTCAGTATTATGAGAAAATATAACTCTAATATAAAAAAACGTATACAAAATAATACATTCCTTTATGTTGCTCAGATCGCCAATATGATCCTTCCAATGGCTTCGAAAGCAGGGTTAAATACCAGGACACTTGACCAGAATCCTGCCAAATCACTCCTTCTTCATCTCCCACTTTTGGAGTATTGTTCACTACCTAAAACAACGATCGCGCATCATGCGATTTCGCTATCTCTCGTTTTACATAAAAATACTCTCAAATTAGCTGAAAGCTACATGCTTTCTTTTACATGTCATCCGAATCTAGAAGTTGTCTATAGTTTTGTAGATTTTTTTTACAAGAGATAATATCTAGAATATTAAAAATTAACTAAAATATAATATATTTGAACCATGGACACTAATACTAATGTCTAAAATGACATTGGCTCTCTAAATCTAAAAGAAAGCCACACTCTAGATTTTTTTTACATGGTGTGCATGTAGCCGCACGACATCCACCCCCTCCTAACTTGCACATCCTCTGGCATGTGCCAAAGTCTTACAGATTTGTAGTGAGGGCTGAAATGATGAACGTGTTGCCTCTTACCCATCCAACCTCCAATCCTCACTAAGAGAACTAAAGAGGGGCACCACCTAGCCAAAGGGAAGATGGGCTAGGACATCCCTTTTCTCAAAGAGAATCAAGAGAACCAAGACACAAATTTATAAGAGAGAATATATGTACTAGACACCATATTAGAATATGAGAGAGAGAGATGAGAGGAGAGGGAGACAAGAGGAGAAGAGGTAGAGGAAACTTGCCATTATGCTACATGGAATGAGAAGATGAGAAGAGAGGGAGATAATAGAAGAAGAGGTAGAGGAAGCTTGCCATTATGCTACATAATAAAAGAACTCACTCATAGCTCACCTCAAAGAGATGGACTAGCATGAGGGTATTCTAGAGTGCTCTCATGGGCTTGTCATTGTCCTCCTTCCCCCCTCTTCATTCTCCATGGGCTCTTTATATAGCCTCCTTGAGGGATTAGATTAAGCTAATCTTCTTGATTAACATAATCCTAGATTATGTATAGCATCTTTGAAAATATGGAGAATAGTGGATGGGACAAGTCCCCTCCTTGGTCATCATGCAAGAAGCCAAGGGTGGTGGTAGACAAAATAAAGAAATGGAGTTAGATTACAAGAGGTGGGTGCCCAAAGCACATTATTATAATATATTTACAAGAATAATAAAGTGGAAAGTTGGTGTGGTGAAAGAGAGAAGCAAATTGCATGTAGCCAGTAGTCTGCTCCTTTGTAATTTCAATTCCGTGAAGAATTTGAAAAAAGTTTCTTCTGCAACTTTGTAGACCAGGTCAAAACCGATTGGGCTACGTGAGAATTTTCCTGAAATTTCTTTTTTTTTGGGAGTTATCGAGATTATAAAAAATGGCTTCCAAAAGCTACTTTGACTTTAATCCCCCATATATATATAAATACATATAAACATATGACAGAAGGGGTCCATGTTTGTAAGCTTTTATGTAAGATCCAAATGACACCATGATGTGGATATTGACTTGTGTGCTAGGGTGAGGTATCCTCTAATGATGGTGATAGATTCCAAATCTTAGTGATGCAGACGGAGCCCATGTGTAGTTGGAGGCTAGTCCTTTGAAAAATCTATGCACTCACTTAACTCCTAGGTGTAATCCATTTTCATCTTCACTAAGATAACCATCCCTTTTACCCTTTATATTGACAAGCCTCCTAAGAACTTGTTCACCCCATTTTCTAGAGTTATCATAATCGAGAAGCAATGTAGCATACCTAGTGCTTGAAGAGTAAACCCAAAGTGATATGATAAGCTCTTGATAGGGGCTTTGGCCAAATTTTGTGGTAATAATCCGGGTTGTAAAAAACCCGGATCATTAGCCCTCCCCTTAGGCTAGAGGCATTCATGCCTCTAGCTTGCTAATGATGGTCCAATAGAGCAAGAAGGATTGCACCCCCTCATTTGTGGCTCTTCATTGAATGACTGCTCCAAAGTGTTCATATTTCTTCGAAAATAAGGCTTCAGTCGCCATCCATTTACCCTTGTCTTGTGAACCTTCCCATCCATGTCACTTAGCTTATAGCTACCATTTGGATATCTCTTTATGACCATGAATGGCCCCTCCCACTTGAACACAAGTTTAGCATCCTTTTTGTTATCAAAGCGATTATCATAGCGTAGCACAAGTGATCCTTCCTTTATGTGTTTGCTAGCCTGCTTCTTATTAAATGTCTTCCTCCTCTCTTCAGCCTGCATGGAATAGTGTTGGACTGCTGCTTCTCTATCTAACTCTAGCCTCTCTAGATCCAAGATCCTTTCCTCTAACTTCTTATCTTGATTCTTCTCTTGTTTGGCTACTAAAACAAGCAAACTGGCCAATTCCACCTCTATAGGAAGCAAAGCCTCTTGGCCATAGACGAGGTGAAATGGAGTATAGCCAAGTGAGGTCCTGAATGAAGTCCTGTAGGCCCAAAGAGTTGCACTCAATTTTTTATCCCAGTGCTTGGGGTGCATTTGTACTTGCTTGGTAATTATCTTACAAATCAGTCCTTTCACTTTTTCGACGAAACCATTACCCTGTGGGTAGTAGGGAGTAGAATGCATGTGCTTGATTTTTAGCCTTTTCATTAGCTCCCCTACTAGGTTGGCCCCAAAACCAGGACCCTGATTAGAGATAATTTCCAAAGGTGTGCCAAACCTATAACAAATGTTTTCAAACACAAATTTTCCCACTTCTTGGGCAGTGATCCTACTAGTTGCTGAAGCCTCTGCCCACCTCGTCATGTAGTCCACACCCATTATGATGTATTCCTTGCCAGATTGAGTTCATGGGAGTGGCCCTATTGCATCAATCCCCCATTTCTCAAATGGGCCATATGTAGTTATGGGATTTTGTTCCTCATGCACTAGCTTCCTTGGTCCAGCCTTTTGGCAACGCCTTTTGGCAATCGTCACAAGTGCGGCACCAATGTTGCACATCTCGATGTAGACTAGGCCACTCAAAACCGACTTGGAGAATCTTCCTGCTGGTTATTTCTTGAGCAAAATGTCTGCCACAAACCCCCTCATGGCAGCTCTTAATCACATCCATAATCTCATTTGTTGTTGGCACCCTTCTAAGCACTGCATCCTTTCCTTTGCAATACAACACATCATTTATCAAGCGGTATTTAGTGGCCTTAGTAGTAGCCAGCCACCTTTTCTCACTCTTACTCATATGTGTAGGTGCCTCACCATGCTCAAGAAAATAAAGCACATCTTGTAGTTGAAACTTACCCTGAAACAAGGAAAGCTTTACAGTAATGATGCCCACCATTGCCTCTTTCAATTTTACTAGAGCATCTGCATCACCATTTGTGCGCCTTGGCACAAAATAGATTTGGGCTTTCTGTAGCTTTCTCATGAGAGTTTTAGCTTCTCTCATTTTCACTTCTAAGTTATCATTTTTACAAGCCCAGATTTCTTTCATTTGCTTAACAATTAGCATAGAATTACCAAAAACATTAAGTCGAGTAATACCATGTGAGAGACACTACCTCAAACCTAAAAGCAAGGCTTGATATTTTGCCTCATTGTTAGAATGGACATCCTCCAAGCTAATACCTTCTCCATAAAGTTTGTCACCTTCGGGACTGAACACTACTATTCCTGCTACCGCTTTGTCTTTAATACGCTTGTATGCCCCATCAAAGTAGAGGGCATGGGCATTCTCCACCCGTGGCGGCTCCTCAAAAGGAGGTGTCTCCTGTTTTACCTTTTCCTTTTCTTTTTCCTTCTTTTGATGACATCTATGGGTCAACAAATCAGCTGGCAAGCTCGAGTAGAATCCTCCACCTTGAAGGTGTAGTCAAACTCTTGGAGTTGTATCACCCACTTAGCGATTCTGGCTAAAACATCCATGTGATGTAAGGCATAGGAAAAATGCTCTTCTATCATGATCACTGTGAACGGCCTAGGGAGAAGATAACGAAACTTTCTTACAGCAAACATTAGAGACAAAACCATCACCTCCACCATCTTGTACCCTCATTTTGATGATGTCATTAATCTGCTAGAAAGTAAATTGGCCTCATTAGGCCAGTTTTAGCATCCTTTTGTATTAGTGCTGCCCCTAGAGCATCTTTCCCAAAACTCAAGTTGACAAAAAACTCTTGATCCTAGCAAGGCTCTAAAATTATAGGAAGGGTGCTAAGAGCCTTCTTCACCTCATGAAAGCACTTTTCGCTTTCATCACTCCACAGGAGCTCCTCAGAGTGGGTTAACTATTGCAGTGGAAATACTAATTGGGAGAGGAGATGAATGAACCACCCCACATATCGCACCTTTTGAATGAAAGAGGTTAGTTGCTTCATTGAAGATGGTGATGGCACCGCCAATAGGGCCTTAACTTTGTTTGGATATGCTTCAATGCCCCTCTCACTTACGACATGCCCTAACAAAGTTACACTGCTTTCACCAATGTGACACTTCTCATGGTTTAACTGCCCCCCCATTTGTGGGAGGCGATTGAAAGCTTTATCGACCTTCCCTAGATGTAGAGCCTTAGAACTATAAATACAAAAATCATCAATAAAGACCCTAATGGATTTTCCAAAATATGGCTGGAAGACATAATTCATGAATCGCTCGAAGGTAGCTGGGGCATTTGTTAATCCAAATGGCATTACTTTGTAAGCAAAACAACCCCAAGGTATAATGAAGGTGGTCTTCTGTTGATCCTCCTCAGCTATTCGGATCTAGAAATAACCTAAATATCCATCACAAACAGTGTATCTCTCATGCCCGGCCACCTCGTTGAGTATTTCATCCTGAAAGGGAAGAGGAAAGTGATCTCTCTTAGTTGCAACATTTAGTGGCTTGTAATCCACACAAATCTTCCATTTTCCATTCTTCTTGGGTATCACCACTACATGTGAAACCCACTCTGAGTCCCCTATTGGATAGATGAAGCCCACCTTCAAAAGTCGTTGCACCTCGGTGAGTAGAGCGTTTTGTTGAACTACTCCCAATCGTCGTAGTCACTGCACCACTGGCCGTGCTCCCTCTTTCAGATTAATGTGATGTTGTACTGCTGTCACACCTGTGATGTGTCCATAATCAGAAATAAAAAGTGCAGAGTGTTTTATCACCACTTCCATGTAGGCTGCCTTCTCCTCAACTGATAGATCCTTAGCCAACATTTTTTCTAACCCCTCCTTCTCGACCTTTGGAAGCTGCTGCGGAATTTCACTACTAGAATGCCCTTTTAATGTAATCCCCATCACTTCTAGAGAGCTTTCTTCCTCCTCATTAGAATACTCTCCCTCTGTCATAGATGACCAACCCTCGCTAGAACTTCATTCATCAGCGGTGGTCTCTAACACAAGATCCTCCTGTCGGCCCTCCTTCATGTTGTAGATAGTGCTCTTCCATTTTTTATGCAGCCCCTTCTGTGGCCTTAGCTCTAAAGCCCCTGTCTCCCAATCTTGTCTGTCTTTCATTCCCATTATCCATAGTTGCAAGAGAATGAGCGGATAGCGGTCCCCCTTCACTGGCATCACATACATGTCAAGCTCCAATTGCACTCCACACACCTTTACCTTGACTTTCTTTATAACTCCCAAACAATTTACTACTACATTGTTATCCCAAACGATGCATCAACTTTTCTGTCATGACACAAATATCTGCATCTCTATCCACATATGTCTTTGACACTCTCTGCCCATTGATTTTGGCTTCCACTAGAGGCACAATATCTTTCATCTTTCTAGTCTGGATTACATTCACATGTCTATTCTTCATGGATCTAATGCTTACCATCTTTGACCATTGTTGTCGCGCTGTTGGAGATAAATGTAGTAATTGTGGTCATGAAATTTTTTGCCCTTGAATCCTCACATCAGCAAGCAAATCATAAGCTCTAGTACCTTTACCCAGGGAGAAATCATCTAGCTCAATGTGTCGGTGTGAGCAAGCCCTCCTCTTTTTACTGTTGCGTGTCTTTGCAGCCATTGATGACTCTGCCTTGTCTTCCATATTTTCAACCTCCTTTGGTGGTGTAGGCTCCATTCTCTCAATTCTACGAGCTTTCTTCACCGACATTGCTTCAACCTCTACTACTTTGGCCTTCCCTTTGACATCACTATCATCTAAACTAATTATCTTGACATCATGATTCTTTGGCGACTGGACAGGCAAGGGTGGCACCTCTGCAACAAGTGGTCGAGGATGCTGGAGAAATTGAACCGGTGGTGGAGGCCCTGGATTCAGTGGAACAAACCTTTCCCTAGGTGGTGTCACTTGTTATCCCCTCCTTCTTGGTTGGAATCTATTTCCTGGAAAACGCCTAGGATGAGGGCAAAAGTACATACCATGGCTAGTCTCCCCATAATTATAGCAAACATACTCTCTTTCTTGTCTCCTTGGACCTCGATTGCCTTCATTTATGAGGGGAGGGGGCCGTACTCCTTACATCAAATTTAACGAAAGACTTTTAAGTTGATTAGTAATGCATTGTAGGAGCTCTTGTTGTGACATCTCCAGTTCAGGTGGGACCTCTACTATTTCTCTAGGCCTTGGCATGGTTGGTAAAACCTGCATGGGCTCAACTCCCCCCTTCAACTAGGCTTGATACTTCAATTTTCTATCTTTCTCCCTGGCATAAGTGATTGATTCTACATAGGATGTGGGAAACTTTCATTTGACCTTCTCCCTTAGTAGAGGATGAAGTCCGGCTAGAAAACAATCTTTCTTAAGGCAATCAGGTACTCTTTCTCCCTCAGCTAAGGAGGTTGTCCATTTATCCCACAATTTTATAAACATGCCTTCATAGGCTTGGTACTCCCCTGCTACGGTTTGGCGAAGATCTAAGAGCTGTCTCCAAATATCTTCAAGTGGCTCTATATCTTGGTACTTGTGCATGAATGCGGTCTTGAGATCCTCCCAATTACCCCTTGTAGCCTCTAGGAGAGCTTGATACCACACTCGAGCATCACCCTTTAGAACTAAAGAGAAGGCCCGTACTTTGGTTGCTTCATCATCCCGGCTTGTGACTAGGAAGGCCATTTCTAAGTCATCCAAAAAGTCTAGAGCTTTCTCCCCTTTGTGCCAAAAAAAACTTGAAAATGCCATGTTGCCTTAGTAGAGTACGAAGATGAAAACGTCTAGACTTAAGTTGTATTTTATGGGGGAAGGATGAATGGGTTCACAAATGCATTGATTTCAGCAAGACGTCTAGGCCCCAGTATGCTTCTAATAATGCCTTGGAATCTAAGCTTTGTGCTAGCTACAATATGCACAATTTGCATAGCAAGTGGATGGATAGGTCCATACAACTCGTGGTGATTCATGAGAAACTATTATAATAAGATAAAGACATGTACATTGAAGGATGCATTGTAGTCTAGCATTGGAAAGATTATAGGTTCTGGTGATACAAGAATCTTCCTTAATCTTTTAGTCCCAAAGTACATGACAAGACACTGCTGGAATAAAATCTTCCTATTGATGCATACATTAACTCGGATGTTTTGTACAGAGTGAAAGGTGTAGAAATTCGGGCCATTATTATTATTCATGAGTGGAGACTACTTAAGGGAGTAGAGGGAATGCACTTTCTTGAATTATGAAGGATTTTCCCCAGAGTGTTTCTTTTTGGAACCCACCAACTTTGCTATACAGAGAATTTGCTCACCAGTGATTGTTCTTGTCTTAGTGTGTCCATCCTCGGCGACATATATTTTATAAGGTGTGATGGCCACCTTTTCAACCACACCCAACCTTTGAGCTAACAACAGTTAAAGGTATTCTCCATACTTTGCACTTCTACAAAACTCCACACCGTTCATGCATAGTTGTCCTCCTTTGATGAGGACCTCTCGGAAGGGCCTTCACTTTGTTTGCAAAACACTCACCAAAATTATGAGAACCTAGCAATTGATGGAAACATGATTTTTTCCGTTCTGAGAGAATGGAATTTCTAAGGTGAACACCTTTTACCCGCATACGTGCCGTCATTCGATAGGCATACTTCCTTTCTTGGGCTTCCTTGGGAGACCATTGTGGGAGTCATGGAATTCGACCGGGTTCAAAAAAAGTTTGTGAATGTATTGGAGAAGAGCCATTTGGGGCACTGGTTGTAGAGGATGCACCACCATGTGTTGTATCATCCCACATAAGGAGGTAGAGAATTGTGGTTGAGAATGTCCTCAACAAGGGCACCAAAAATGAGGGCTGAAATGATGAACGGGTTGCCTCTTACCTATCTAACCTCCAATCCTCACTAAGAGAACTAAAGAGGGGCACCACCTAGCCAAAGGGAGGATGGGCTAGGACATCCCTTTTCTCAAAGAGAATCAAGACACAAATTTACAAGAGAGAATATATATACTAGACACCATATTAGAATATGAGAGAGAGAGAGATGAGAGGAGAGGGAGACAAGAGGAGAAGAGGTAGAGGAAACTTGCCATTATGCTACGTGGAATGAGAAGATGAGAAGAGAGGGAGATAATAGGAGAAGAGGTAAAGGAAGCTTGCCATTATGCTACATAATAAAAGAACTCACTTATAGCTCACCTCAAAGAGATAGACTAGCATGAGGGTATTCTAGAGTACTCTCATGGGCTTGTCATTTTCCTCCTTCCCCCCTCTTCATTCTCCATGGGCTCTTTATATAGCTTCCATGAGGGATTAGATTAAGCTAATATTCTTGATTAACATAATCCTAGATTATGTATGGCATCTTTGAAAATATAGAGAATAGTGGATTGGACAAGTCCCCACCTTGGTCATCATGCAAGAAGCCAAGGGTGGTGGTAGACAAAATAGAGAAATGGAGCTAGATTACAAGAGGTGGGTGCCCAAAGCACATTATTATAATATATTTACAAGAAGGATAGAGTGGAAAGTTGGTGTGGTGACAGAGAGACGCAAATTGCATGTAGCCAGCAGTCTATGCCTTCGTAACTTCAGTTCCGTGAATAATTTGAAAAAAGTTTCTTCTGCAACTTTGTAGACCAGGTCAAAACCGATCGGGTAACGTAGGAATTTTCTTGAATTTTTTTTTTCTTGGGAGTTATCGATATTATTAAAAATGGCTTCTAAAAGTTACATTGACTTTAGTCCCCCATATATATATAAATACATATAAGCATATGACAGAAGGGGTCCATGCTTGTAAGCTTTTATGTAAGATCCAAATCACACCATGATGTGGATATTGACTTGTGTGCTAGGGTGAGGTGTCCTCTAATGATGGTGATAGATTCCAAATCTTAGTGATGCAGACGGAGCCCATGTGTAGTTGGAGGCTAGTCCTTTGAAAAATCTATGCACTCACTCAACTCCTAAGTGTAATCCATTTTCATCTTCACTAAGATAACCATCCCTTTTATCCTTATATTGACATGCCTCCTAAGAAATTGTTCCCCCCATTTGCTAGAGTTATCATAATTGAGAAGCAATGTAGCATACCTAGTGCTTGAAGAGTAAACCCAAAGTGATATGGTAAGCTCTTGATAGGGGCTTTGGCCAAATTTTGTGGTAATAATCCGGGTTGTAAAAAACCCGGATCAATAGTGTCAAAAGAAGTATCTTCTGCCATGTCAATGTATTCATCTTCTGCCTCTTCTTCTTCCTCTATGTCTTCATGCTCTTGAATTATATTTAAGTCTTCTAGCTCATATGTTGAACTTTCTCTTTGTTTGAAGAGCTTGATTCTTTTTCTAGCTATGGGTATCTTCATGCTTGTTCCATCCAATTGAGCCAATGAATATGTGGCATTGTCATGAATGACCTTTACCACATATGGGCCAAACCAATGCTTCACCATCTTCCTAGAAGCACTGTATTGATTGTCTAAGCTATTGTCATAGACAAGCACCTACTCATTTTCTTCAATTGCTCTTGGCCGAAGTCGATGTCGCTTATCAAATCTTCTTTTGTTCTTTAGTCTTGTTGTCTTTAGCTTCTCAATAGCTGCTTGAACATCTTCAAGCCTTCTTTCTAGCTGCCATATACACCAAGTCAATAACTCTTCTCTACTGATGCCTTCCTCCCAAGGTAGAATACTCCATGTGAGAATAGATTTTTCAATTGGTATAATTGATTGTTGTCCATGCATAAGTTCAGCTGGCATATAGCCAGTCATTGAACTGTGAGTAGTCTAGTCAGCCATAATGCAAAAGGTAGCATTTTAGGCCATTCTTTGATCTTTCCTCTACAAGACTTTGCTAGAGCTCTGAGAATAGGTTGATGACCTCTCTCACTCTTTCCATTTCCTTCATCAGCGTCCAACTTAATACCCAATTGAGCAAAGAAGTTGCGTGCCTCATCAGCATCCAACTCTCCTCTATCTGCAGTTACTTTACCCACACAACCATATCTACAAAACACTTCTCCAAGCAAAAAACGACAAACAGCTTGAGTGGATTTGGTTGTTAAGGCTTTGCCTTCAACTTGATTGGTTAGATCCTCTCTTGCAAGCACTAAATACTGCATATTCCATATTCTTATAGGCATGGTTACAAGATCAATAACCCATCTATAATGTATAGACAAGGGATAAGTCAGCTGTAACCCATCTCGATGCTTAACCATAGAATACATTTGACACATATAACATGTTTCAACAAAATGTGCTATGTCCCAATACATTTTTTGCCACCAATATTTTTCTTTGACTTTACTAAAGGTTCCCCATATGCCTCTATGGATAGCCCACAGGCTTTCATAAAATTCCTTCATTACCTATTGTTGCAATCTTTTGTTACCTAAAACTCGGACAGGCGCTCCTTTCTTCTTATTTGCGTTCTTCCATAGATGTCCTTCTTTAAGAAAAAAACCATAATCTTTCCTCTTGATATGCTTGAACTCCTCATCAGTCCAAGTCTCCTTCTTCTTTATTGTGCTCAAATATTGGTCGATCTTTAGCCAATCTTCTTCAAGGAAATGAACTAGAACTTGAGCAATGCAATGAGCATGTTGGCTTCTAGTTGGCCATCCTATTGTTTTCAGTTTTGGACTAGTATATGCAGTAACTGAAAATGTATTTTCAGCAGCCATGGAATGAAATTCAGTAAGTATAGATTCGTTAGCTTCATCTTCTTCCACTAGCTCTTCTTCATTGTCATACCTTGCACGTGATAGCATGTAAACAACTAGATTCGCCTTTCCTGCAATATGTTTTAATTTGGGGTTGAGAGATTTAATATATGCAATCCATCTTAGCATAGCAATGTCAGGTGTAGAGTAGTTGGCAATCATGCCCAAGAGTGGAAGACAATCAGTTTCTACCACTACGAAGCACCTATAAAGTATTCACGATCACACTTTAATGCTGTTACAACTCCCCACAATTTCCTTTTTACTTGTGAATACCTTCTTTGATGTTCATTGAGAACTTTTGGTCCAAAATGAATTGCATACTTGTTACCTTCAAGATCCTCTTGGCCAACAGCCCATCCTGTTCCAATGGGACTTGTATCCACAGTAAGGATTATGGGTTGACCATTTGAATAATCAACCCTTTTGAGAGTGGGGACTGAAATTAATAGCTTCTTTAATTTATGCATAGTAAGAGTATACTCATTACCCCAAGAGAATATTTTGCCTTTTCTTAATAATTGATAAAGATTTTCGCCTACATGAGCAAAATGTGGTATCCACATGAGATAGAATACACATGTGCCAAGAAATCTTCTCACCTCTAAAACATTTATGCATTTTTCTTGCATTATGTTGATGACATCTATCTTCATTGGAGAAGGTTTGCGTCCATAGGTGCCACATAGATGACCGACCACTAGGACTTCTTCTAGTCCAAAAATTGACTTAGCTCCAAAAAGGGTAAGATATACCTCTTCTAGCCTTCTCAAAATCCTATCACAATCATGAGTATGGTTAACTACAAACATCCTGCAGCCATCTTCGTCAAGCTCCTCATTCTTTTCATTGACTTCACAACCCTTCATAGGTACATCATCAAGAAATGGAAGAGTAAGTTGTGGAATAAAGTCCCTTAAGACTTTGTGCATGGCATTCATCATATGGGATACGGAGTTTGTTGCACCTTGTGGTAGAGTGCACATGCGGACCAATCCAAGAGGTGTCTTCATTGTGGTAATGTCTCGCCTTTCTAATGAAAGTTGAAATTGGTTATATCTTGAATATAGGTCGGCCATAGAATAAATTGCTCTACTTGCAAAAGCTTCAGCAAACTCATCAACAATTGGACCCGAACCAACATTTCGGATTGTGACATGATTAACAAGTTGTAGATCTTGAATGAATCATAAAGGTCCATTTTTCTTGGGCACGGTAAACCATCGGTTTGAGTAGGGCACTGAAGAAGGTTCTAAAATATTCATTTTGATATTTTCATTTAGAAGTTCTAGTAATTTGGACAAATGTGCCCTTGGAACAGAAATAGGCTTGAGGTTCCAAGGCACATGTGGGACTGTACAAATGACCATAGGAGCCACAATATTTAGATCCACACAGTCTATTTCACTTGGTTTAAATGCAAAAGATTTTCCATATTTCATTAGCATTTGCATAAAAGAGTGTTTTCCAGCCGGTGAAAGGAAAGAATTTTCACCTATTTTGAACTCTTTTATACTTTTAGATGTGAACTTGTGACCAATGTTGGAAGGATCACAAATACTTGGCTGATTTGATGCCCTATCAGCTAGCCCTTCACTTTCAGGAGGCAGTGGGACTGCCACATGTTGGACTTTCTTATCCACCGTCTTGTATTTTGTCTCCACTTGTGCTTCAACCTTGTTGAGTAAACCAATGTCTTCCTGCTTAATAAATTCTTGAATTGTTTGATAAAAATCAAATGTACATACTTCTATGAACTGATTTTATGCCTGATTTTTTGCATGAGCAGCTGCATATATTCCATCCAATGTGTCAGTAGTAATTAGTCCAAAAAAAATACCCGAAATATCTTCATTTTTAGCCATCATATCATAAGTTTTTAGCTCCCTTTTTACATGACATAAATATTTTCTTTCAACCTTAGTCATGGCCGAAAGAAACTTATAACAACCCATACTATTGGCTGTACATACATACAAATTTGCTAGAGACACAGTTTTTGTAGCATAAGGAGATTCAATCTTTTCACATGACACACTACCATAGCCTCCTTTTATAGTAGTGCAACCCAAAAATGCTTGAATTCTCGGGCATTAGGAGACACATGATAATCACGCAGTCGATCTCTATTTCGATGATGGTTAACACACACAGTAAGAAATTGGACAGCTCATTCATTATCGTTGCTTCGGATTTAAGCATGGGAAGAACCATCATCAAGAGATTTTGTTTCCAAGCAGGCTTCAGAAATATAAGGTTGCCCAAGAATGATAGGGTAACTACAAGAGTCTTGAACAAAAAAGTGAAATTTGTCTTTTATGTTTTCAATAGTTACTTGCACATTAGGATATGCAGCATATAACTCTCAAGAAGAGTTGTTTGAAGCTCTCATTCACCATCCTGTATCAACATCTATGGGCCATCCGCCACTTTCATAGAGACTCCTTACCATGACGTTTATCTTCGAGCCATGGTCTAAGACTACAATACATGGTGTTTCTTTTTCTCCAATTTTGACGATTGTCTTCGTTGTTGCTCTTGCCCAATGCATACGGGAGTAATGACTACTTGGAATGAACCGAGCCTCTTTCTCCTCATGCATGTACTACAGAGACGGCCTTCTTTTTAAGAGGTGGATTGCCCAACTAGTTTGGATGGCCAACTTACATTTTCAACTTTCACTTCTTTAATTTTGCATTAATGTTTTCTTTATCTTCAGCTTCAATTGCTACAATTAATTTTTTAACTGCTTTAAGATGATTTCCTTGTAAAGTCAGTTTTTCTTCATCCTCTGCACAAAAACTCGAAGAACTTGCAAAAAAGCATGCACTGTTTCTTCAACTTCATCTCCAACATATTGTCTTTTCCTTTTGATTATATTAATAATTACATCATGGAATTCACGTTTGGCAATTCCACCAATTTTGCCTAAGGTGAATTCAATTTTGCTTCCTAGAATTCATTCTTCTAGGACTCGTTTGAGATCGGTTGCAGATTCTATGTCAGACTGCAATTTGTAGCCTAGCTGCTTTCCTTTCTTCTTTCCTTCGGTCTTCTTTGTTTGTGATGCATCTTCCATCTCTTGATCTAGGGTTATATTTTCAGCAAGTTTTGGTTGTTCAAGCATTCTTCTAGTTACCCATTTTGGAGGGCCAGAAGAGGAAGGCCTTGGTTCATCTTCTCTTCTTCTCTTTTCTTCAATCAAGACTTCTTTATTATTGACATCAGCCAAATGTGCAAAGGCGGAAAAAGAATCTATCGGTTCTTTCCAACCAATTATTCCTTGAATGCACTGACTAGCGTTAGCTAAATCTTCTTTGGCTGCTTTACCATGTTCCATTTGATCTAGTGCATGTATCCATACTTTAGATTGCAGATTACCTTTACATGTTTTCAAACTTGATTTAGTTGGCTCAATTTGCAGCCCATACGTAGCTGCATCCATTGCTGCATAGGCATTCTTTACAACTAAATCTTCTAATCTTTTCTTCATTCCACCATTGCCAAAATTTCGCTCCAGTGGAAGAACGGTTTCAGCTGCATGGATTTTTTCATCTTTCCAAAAGACGAGCTTCTATGCTTCAGTCTTACGGAAGGCAAAACACTCCCTCTTGTCATGTTGTTGGCTATTGCACCAAATACAACGCCTTTTAAAGCCTTCTCTCATGGGTCTTTGAGTTTATGATCATCCTCATTCTTTAACTTCGACATCTAGCTTCTCTACTTTGGAACTAATTTCTGTAAGATTCAAATGAAGGTCATGCATGCTTTTAATAAGTTCATCCATGAAATCATTTTTAGAAGAAACAAAAGAAAAAAGAGTTGGTTAATTAGTCAAAGGAATAGGGGATTTTGAAGGTGGAACAAGCTCCATCAATGGAGTTGTTGAAGTTGAAATAGAGCCCAATCTTAGTCGCATTCGCTCTCTTCAAGGAATCATGTTAACTGCATCAGTAACATCTGTCCATGCAGTCTTGACTCCTAATTTGGAGGTAGCATCTTCTAGGCGATCAGCAAGCTTTTCTTGCAGAATGGAATTTGCAGCCTTAATGAATAATTCAGTCTTCTCACCTTCCATACTTTGTTGGTCTTCAGCATCAAGTTGTCCAAATTTACTTTCAAATTCATGGTATAGAGCTATTTGGAGCTAAACTTGTGTTGGGTTTTTCAATCCATTTAGTGAAACTTTTCTTCATCATAAGGCCAGAGTCTTCTAAGAAGAATTCTTTGCATAGGGATTTTTTGAATGCAGCCCAATCCGTATCTCATTAGAAAAGACCATGGATTCTTTCTTGAAGACCATGCTTGGCTAGTCTGGCAAAATAACAGCTCCATGCATGTTGCAATACACCAAAGAAGAGCATTTTCTCAACATACAAATGAATGAAAACAAAGTCATTTTGACCATTAAATTGTTTTAATTCACGCCCAACTTCTTCTAGGGCCTTGATAGCTGTGGAATCAATCTTCTCTTCTTCTTGCCTTTGTTGTTGTTGTTGTAACATTTGGATTTGTTGTTGTTGAGTCTGCTGCAGTATGCTCACCAATTATTGTAGAGCATCTCCTGAAGAATCCCCCATCTTGGAGTTCTCTTACACCAACCTTCATGTCGGGTTCACCAATGTTGTAGCGCATAGGGTTGAAGGTCACCATAGGGGTTTGGCAAGAGAAGAATGTATGGGGGTTCAAGAGTTTAGACTTTAGAGATGATAGAGATAAGAGAAGGGTTTAAGGTTTCAAGCCAAGTTCTTGAAGATAATTGACAGTAGGGTGAAGATAGATTCAAGGAGAGGAGTAGATATGAGAGAAGGGGTTCGAAGAGATTGAAGATGTAGAAGAATACTTCCAAAAAGAATTATAAAATATAGAAGAATACTAACAGAGATGAAGCCGGTCAGTTTCTTTCAGCATTATGAGAAAATATAACTCTAATATACAAAAACATGCATAAAATAATACCTTCCTCTATGCTACTCAGATCGCCAATCTGATCCTTCCAATGGCTCCGAAAGGGGGGTTAAATACGAGGACACCTGGCCAGAATCCTGCTAGATCACTCCTTCATCTCCCACTTTTAGAGTACTATTCATTGCCTAAAAATAGCGATCGTGCGTTGTGCAATTTCGCTAATCTCTCTTTTTACATAAAAATCCTCTCAAGTTAGCTGAAAGCTACCTGCTTTCTTTTACATGTCATTCTAATCTAGAAATTGTTTATATTTTTGAAGAATTTTTTTACAAGAGATAATATCTAGAATATTAAAAATTAACTGAAATCTAATATTTTTGAACCATGGACACTAACACTAATGTCTAAAATGGCATTGGCTCTCTAAATCTAAAAGGAAGCCACACTCTAGATTTTTTTTACATGGTGTGTGCATAGCGGCAGGACACCGTTTTAGCTCCAAAAAAGTCCTTAGGTGCTAGAGATTCAAACCCTCTATTCTCTAGTTCAAATCCATCCCCATAAACAATAAAAACCATTAATCTTTCTTTGGGATGAGGTAATATTACCTCACATATACTTGGAAAGTGAGCTTTGCTTGATTGTTGCAATTGCCTTCTATGATACCCCCTCACCTGCCTGTTAGAATAATGATATGGCTTTTTCCTATTGCTCATAGGGCACTTAAGGGAATGATATAGCTAAGGATGAGCAGTGGAGTTTTTCTTTTGCAAGCCAATTCTAGAAGTAGACACACATTTACTCATTTTATAAAATTCATTTGTTTGATCACATCCAACTAAGCATTTCCTAGGAATAGGTGGTATTTGTTCCATTTGTTCCACATCATTATTTAATTTAGATTCTTTATCTTCTAAATATGTCTCTAGAAGTGAAATTTCTTCTAGATATTGCCTCCTCCTAAATTCAAATTCTAACTTTTCTTTTTGTAACTCGAAAATTTTCTTCATTGCTTCATTCACAGTTATCACCGCTACCTCTTGTTCTATTTCCAAAACTTCATTTAATTCTCTAATTATCCTATCATAATTACCATGACATTCATTAAAAGTCTGTGTAAATCTATTTAAGGCTAGGGGTGGGTCATCTCTATCATCATGTAATATCGGGTGTTGTAAAGGTTTGCAACTATCCTTGTTTCTTCTCTCTCTTTCTTTCTTTTCTAGCTGATGATAGTAAGTTCGTTTAGCAGCAACTAGAAGTTGTTCGAATCCAAAAGGCAAAGTATCTACCTCGTAAGGAAATGTTGTAACTAAACTCTCCTCGAGTTCTTCATGATCATTCCCAATAGTATCGACTTCCTCCCTAGTTATTGAGGAGCTTGTTGAATTTTTGTCTAGGTCCGATATTCTTGCCTCATCCTCCTCTTCTTCTAAATCATTAGGGAACAAGATTCCCAATCTGTTATATGAAAAAATTGCATCCCTAAGGTCACCTTCTTCCTCATCTTCACAAAATCTAGGGCATGCTTCAAAAAATGAATCATTTAAATAATTGAATTCATGGATTACATCCTCAGGATATTTATCCTCCTTTGCTGAAACCATTAAACAATCTAAAGTTGTGTTTTATGAGGTGGATAACCATCGAGTAATATCACCATCAGAGTCATTATTCGATGACAAATTAACAACATATTCACCAATACCCACTTGTTCCACTTTGTTAGACTGATGTACAATACTTACCTCTATTTTTTCTTCTCTTCTAGTCGTTGTGCTCAAATAACCAGGCATAAGGCCTTTTGTTATGGTTCCTCTCTACTTTTGAATCATAGAATTCACGATTGGAGTTTTCATCCATCTCACTAACTACTTGATCTCTTGACTCTCTTAAAAAACCTTTTGTGATAACTTGTATCTTGACCCTATCATTTCGAGGACCTATCACAATTGAACCTTTATACCAATGTTGAGTGCACCTTGCTTGATATAAACATGGTCAACCCAACAACATAGAATATCAATAGATATTTTATCATGAGTGAACTACTAGGTTATTCACATGAAATTCTAGTCTACCAATTACAGATTTCACATTACGAAGTAACCCCAAAGGAGTCACTTTCCTTTTATCAGCCACACGTAAAACTATGTGAGTAGGTTCTAGATTCTTCAACCATAATTCTTGCATCATTTGGTCTATCATTAAATTGACTGTTGAACCACCATCCAATTGTACTTCATTCAGCAAATGTGCATTGATGGTAGCCTCTATTACTGGTGCTCATGGATCCACAAATAGATCTACAATTTTTACATACTTAGTTGTTTTCTTTCTGGATGCATTTGCAATTACTTTAGAAGTGTTAGTCTCTTGATCCTTTTCCTCCTACATCAAATTAGCTTATGATAAAGCTGCCTTTGATATATAGGGGCTATTACAAGTAGCTACCTCAGGTTAATTGTTAAGTTTATTTCCTCCAATGTTGCCCAAAGATCATAGGTCTTATTGGTTGTTTCTGCTTGCTCTTTATTCTTTTCTTTTGGAGATATGAGTCTTTCAGGAAAAGGAGCTACCACCATGTAAATCTTAGGATTTGCCAGGTGCACAAGCAATAACGGATGATCAGAAGATAGCTGAGGAAAATCTGACTCAGGTAGCTCTATGTTAGGATTTATATCCTTAGATTTATCCTTCACCGTTTCTTTTGGTTGTGAACTCTCTTCATCTAAATTGTGTTCCTTTTGTTGTTGCTTTTGCACTTTAATAACAAACTGATCATGTAGTCAACCTTAAAAGTCACCCTATGGGGCAAAAATTTTAACTTAACATTACTCTCTTGCTCTTTTGTTTCTACTTTGACTAAATTTGTAGTAGATGTTGAAGGTTCATTAGAGACTTGTTTACCTTTGTCATTAGTTTTGTTTTCCTCTCACTTAGGACAATTCTCTTCATAATGCCCTTGCCACTACACCTTCGACAAAGAGGGATATAATCTTGATTTCTACACGCATTTGAACAATATGTAGCTATATGACCTTCTTTTTGACATGGATAGCAAATCATTGGTCCTCTAGGCCTCTGTTGTCCACCTTGCCCCATTGGATTTCGAAAATTACCATCGTTTCTCTTGAAAGGAAGGTTTCTATCTTGGATTGAACTATTGTAATTGCTTCGTGGTACTAGAGTTATGCCTTGGGTAGGCAATCCACGGGGCCTAAAAGGTTGATTCGGTGGCCCAACCTCGTAAGTAGTGTTGTTGTGATCCATGTAATTATAATTTGTTTGCATTGCTTCATCTTGTTGTTGTTGTTGGCTGATATTGTGCAAAAAAATTGTTTCAAAATGCCCCATTTTAAGACAAAAGGTACATAATGGAGGATGATCAAGTATTAATCGTGAAGTCGTGTCGGACATTTAGTAGCCACATGGCCATAACCATGACACTTATCACACTAGATATTTGATCTAGGTGGGTTTGAGGTCGTACTGCTTGAATTGTTGTGCATTAGCAGCTTGTGCTGTTATTGAATAAATTTCCTTCAATGGTGCTTGAACCACACCCATTATTTCCTCTTTTAATTTTGCTAGACACTTGACAATAATTTCTGCTACTTTACCCTCATCTAAGTGGATTGAGTTTGAGGCATAGAAGGCATGCATGTTTGCATCATGTAATTTAAAGGTACACTTGCCACATTGGGATTTTTCATTGCAAATGGATTCAAGGGAACGATCACATAAGACACGTTCTTAGGCACCACACTTGAAGTAGTGGTAGGGTATTCCATTCAAGGTTTTTTGAATAAATCCTTCAATCGTTGTTGGGTGAGTTGCACTTCTTCCCACCATCCAGCATGTGTTTTAGCATATGCACGTACTTGTCCTTTGTAGGCTAATGTGCTGATGGACTTTGGGATTAAGTCTATCGATAAATTTACACTTTTGCATAAGCTTATCAAGAGTGGGATTCATCTTTCAAATAATCATTTCCATATGCTCTATGTAATGCTCAACACTTTTGGTTGGTGCTTGGGATAAATAGTCCAAATGAAGAGCTAACCAGTCTTGGAAACCTTGCTATCAAAACCTTTCTAAGGATGCACATTGAGTTTAGTGTACCATCTAGCGGCTTCATCTTTTAGTGTCATTGGAAAAATATGCAACTTTTGATCATCATCTACTATCTCATTCGCTACATAAGTCACCTCAAACTTTTTCATGTGAGCATCACGATATTTGTCCCACAATCCCCCAAATTGGGTAAAGTCAGCTAGCCTTACGGGACTATGAGCCATTGTCTCTTTAAACAACGTTCCTAGCCCAAAATCTTGCGTAGAGTCAACCCACACAATTTTTTTAGACTCCATGATGAATAGGGACCTCAACCCTAGATCAAGTACGTTTTGAAATGAATATCCTTGACGAGGAATCCTAAATAAGAACCATAATCCAAAATTTGCTACTTGCTCTATCCACGAAGCCTCCACTAACTCTCTAAATAATTGGCAAAATCCAAAATTTGACTCTAAGTCCCAATTAATGGATGGTTCGACACTTCCTATTGTAGCATTAGCTTTATTTTTTATAATTTCACTACTTTGTCTACTCTATTCTCTAACGGGACTACTAGTACTTAAAACTGCCTAGTTCCATTAATATGACTCTTCTTCACTTGCTTGTGATGGGGTTCTATCAAATGGTATGTTAGGATCAAGCAACTCCATGTTTGATCTCGACGCAATGTCTATTTCCAAATTAGCAAAGCATTCACCTTTTCTAACCTCTCTAGCAACCAAGCTGATAGCCTCCGATTTTGTCACCAAAAAGGCTAAAATATTTGGGGCTTTACATCAACAAATTATTCACTTTATCCAAAATATTTCTGCTATTGCATCAAAGTTTTAATTCATTGATATATATTTTTACCATTGTAAATGCTTGGCTTGGAGCAGTAAAATCCATTGCATAAGTCTTCTATGTTTAAAAACTTATAAAGGTAATTTGCCAAAAATGCATGCAACACATAAGGCCTTCAACCTTTGCTTTTGTATGGTCAAATATTTGATTTAATAAAGGTTCAAAAGGGTGCAATCGGGGCTCTTGGAAAAAAGTTGTTGAGCAAGTTGGAGCACGGCAGATTGTGTTGTCTCTTTAACTTCCCTCTTTTCCAAACTCTCTTTGTCCATCCTTCTTCTTGCTCTACCTTTGTACAAAAAACTATGGATCTTAAGTGCGTAGAGGAGGAGGACCCACTGATCTTGTTTCTTGATCAATGTGGGTGTGTCTTGGGTCTTTTGTGTGAGTGCATTTTTAGTGCAAGAGAGGTGTGTTTGCAGGTTTCATAATGAGGAGCAAAGATCCAAGCATATACTTTGCTGCTCGGTATCCTGATTTAGTGCTTCTTTGTGTGCTGGGTGAGAGTCAGTCATTCTTGGTTCTGTTGTCGAGACTGGGCTCACTATGGAGTCACCAAGGGAGAGAAAGGGAATAGCCAGAAGGTACAAAGAGAAGAATTGGAGTATCAAGCAACTAAGAGAGGAGAAAAATGCTCACATCAAGATTACTAATCAAAAAGAAAAGGAAAGGGTAGTAAGGATGAAACAAATCAACATCACTATATTGCAGAAAAGGCACTCTTTCGTGTTGCAACCCTGATTTTTAAGAAGCCAAATGATGCAAAGGAGGATGCACTATTATTGAGATGCACAGATTGCAATGAAATGAAAAGAAGATGAAATGAGAAGGAAGTTGAGCCACCCTTTGTGCCCTCTTCACTTGCAAGTGCCCCGATCCTAATCTTTACTTCATTTGTCAGAATCCTCTTCAGCACCCTCAAAATGCCCCCAATTTGTGCCTCTTGAGTGGCTTCTTTGGTAAAGGTTTGGTTTGTGAGGATAAAGAAGAAAAGAAGATTAATGAAGAAGAGAAGAAGTAGCAAAGTCGTTGGAGCCGCCCTCTTCCACTTATGCCATTCTAATTGGCGACCCAACCCATTTGTTGTACAATGTCTCGCTTCTACAATGTGTCGGGTTTGAAGGAAAAGAAGAAGTGAATGAAGATAAAGAAGAAGCAACGATAGTTGCTATCCTGCCACAAGATGCAATCGCAATTCAGATCTATAGCGACCTCTGTTGTCACGGCCTCCTCACAACGTCCCCAACTTGCTACTTCCACATGATGGCACCAACATAACCATCCATCTAGGACCAGCGGTGCTCCATTTCTATCCCTCTCCCCTTTCATCTGTGTGGCTATGGTGATCTATTTTTATTTCATCTCCTCTCGCAAATCTTGGCGACCTGTTCCTCTCTTGCTTTGTCGTAAATCCATGATGATTTGTTCTACTTTCACCTCTCGCAGATTCACTATAGACCGTTCGTCCTTCTCACGCCCTTATCCACACGGAATGTGCACAATATGGCATCAGAAAGAAGGATAAGACAATCTTTTCTTTTTATGAAAACTTTAAAAGCCTAAGGTTCAGTTTTATTCCCAAGAAGCTAGTTCATATGCAATGTTACAATGAAGCCTTCATATCAATCTTTCCTTTTGAAAAGAAAGCCAAAGCATTAAGTCACATGGGTGGGAAATCTTAAAGTTAAATCTGATGAGCAGGAGCACTTATTGAAGTTCTTTTGTGGGTTTTCACCTTCTTGGTGATATAAGTGGTAGAATTTCTATGTTCCTTCTTCATGAAGATGGTGTTCGTTCCAACAACAAAGCTGCATGGTATTTCTTCCTTATCATTCATTTTTTATTGAAGTAGATTGTGTGAAGTGGGAAAAAGAAGTCAAAGACAAGAGATAGTGGTTGTTGAAGAAGTGGATAAATGATCCATGGTAGTGAGAAGAAGGATACTAAAGTGTTTCTTGAAGACTACAATGGAAGTTTGTCATGGTTCTTTGGTTCGCGTGAGCTCACCAATTTAAGTGTGGGAGGAATGATAGCCTCTGATTTTGTCACCAAAAAGGCTAAAAGATTTGGGGCTCTCCATTGACAAATTATTCACTTTATGTAAAATCTTTGTACTATTGCATCTAAGTTGTACTTCATTGTTGATATATATTTTTACCATTATAAATGCTTGGCTTAGAGCTATAAAAGCCATTCCATGTGTCTTCTATTTAAAAACCTTAGGTAATTTGCCAAAAATGCATGTAGCACATAAGGCCTTCAACCTTTGCTTTTGTATGGTCAAATATTTGATTTAATAAATGTTCAAAAGGGTGCAATTGGGGTTCTTGGAAAAAAGTGGTTGAGGAGGTTGGAGCACGAAAGATTGTGGTGTCTCTTTGTTTCTTGATTAGTGTGGGTGTGTCTTTGGCCTTTTGTATGTGTGCATTTTTAGTGCAAAAGAGGTGTGTTTGCAGGTTTCACGGTGAGGAGCAAAGCTCCAAGGATATACTTTATTGCTTGGTACCCTAGTTTAGTGCTTCTTCATGTGCTGGGTGAGAGCCAATCACAAGCCTCCTGTTGAGCGATTTGTTCCCTTGCACATTGGTCTCAAGTTGATGTCTTTGTCTCTCCTCAGAACTCATCCACCACTTCTTTAGTACCCACTAATATCATTCTCCATAGATTTCTTGCGAATCATACATTTTTCCCTAAAGCTACCAACTTAGGGTTTTGTTTTGTGGTTACATATGTGCTCAATAATTTGAGAATAGTTTGCAATTTTGGATCTTCTTCTCCATACAATAGTTTCTCCTTTTTCTCAGCAATTAGACCTACAATTTTAGCTACCTATGTCACATCTTTTGTATTAAAAGAAATATTAAAGCCTCTGGATGCACAAATCCACGTCAATACATCATTCCACTCAATCCTTCTAAACGTCTGATAAGATTTTCGATAATACCAATCAAAGTAGTATAACACACTAATCATATTTATTTTGTTTTCGTCTATCATCCCAAAATGTGCCGCTAAGAAAACAATGGTTTGTGCACATTTGTTATACCCCCAACTCTAGGAGGATACTCGTTCAACATCTACCCTTAACTGTGGACCAAAATATTTACCAACCTCTATTATTTATGTGTCTATTGCCCAACCTAACACTTTCCTTTGGAAATCGTGGGGCAAATTAGGAAAATAATCTCTAAAGAAAGAGACTTCGTAATCACTCATTAACTTTCCACCAATGTGCCCTAGGATTCATATATCCTAGGGAGACTCATCATCCATTCGAGTGCACTTGGCTTCTAGCAAACACACCAAAAAAATGACCAGTCAAAGACCAAGCTACTTGTAACCGGATTGCCAAGCCAACTCCTAAGAGTTGTTACACTAGATACTTGATAAGTGTCACTAATTTCAATAGCTCCGTCTAACTTTTCAATTATTTATAATACTATTTAATCGTAGTACTCCAACTAATATTATTCAATGCCTACAAACTAAGCAAATCTACTAAATTCTCTTTTCACTAATCATTTCACAAGTAGATCTCTAGCTTGGCACTAGAAAACTAAACATGGGATAGCTATGGTTTCCGTCAAAACAACACCTAGTAGCAGCCCTCCATTTTTTATTTTCTTGAGCACCTAAGCAATATTTATATAAATAAAACATAGGATTTCAATATAGATGTTGAAGCTTTTCCTCATTCCATCATGTTAACAAACTGTAAATTTCGATGTTCTTGATGACTTTTTATTATTATATTTATTCTCTATTAATTATTATGTAATAAATCATAACAAATTACCAATTTTTAAAAAAATTGAAAATACTCTTACGTTCCTCCCACATACTCATATGATATAAATACATATAATGCGTATACTCTTCGTTTGCATAAAATTAGAAACACCATATTTGATCTGGATATTTATTTTTCTTAAAAAATAGTATTAAGTTTTTTTTCTTTGTCTAAACTTTAAAAATATTTACTAAAACATGGAAAATTGTACTCTCAGCTTTTCCATGAGATATCATAATTTTTGTTGATATAAAACATATTTTTCTATTAATAAAGACAATAATTTTCACTCAAAATAATCATTTTAAATTTTAAAGAATATTAAATCTTCTCTAAAAATTCTTAAAAATTTTAGGTAAATTTTTAGTAGTATAAAATTTATAATAAAAATATTATTTTAGATTAAAAAATCACCCATAATTTTATTAAAAATTTTATATATAGTTTTAGAGTTATTTTTAAGTATTTAAACTATTTTTGAATTTTTTAAAAATGAAATCAATTATAAATAAATACCTATAACCATTCAAAGTGGAAAAAAAAGCTTTAAGGCATTAGATAAAAATTCTAAAGTAAGAAAATTATAACATCACACTACTTATTTTTGTTAAATGGAGCAAGCGCTTACTTGAAAACATGCAAAGTCATAATCACATCTTTGGAGGTACAGGTCCCCTGCTAAGGAATGTAGTCCACCCAATTGTCTCGAACACAAGATTTCTACTTCCTGTCTCCCCAAATTTTCAACTTACCAATTTTTTTATTGCAATAGGAATTGTCTTTATGAAGTTAAAGCTTATGCTGTAATTAGGAGTTGAATTGAATCCATGGCTTCTTCCCATAAAAATGGGGAGATGAATGAAGGGGGAGGAGACTAACTTGATATCTTGCCAGTCTATCCACCAAAGTGCATGTGAAGTTGAGTGATTTGAAGCCAAGAAATTCTTAATTTTTAAGCTTGCAATCAAAGTGCACGTTAAGTTGAGTGATTTGAAGCCAAGAAAATCTTTTTGGCAATCTGAGTTTGCCTTACTACATTGAGGCTCCATTTTGATCATAAGGAGGAAGGTCATGGCAATGGGGTAGAAGAATTATAATTGACATCAATTGAATGCAAGACACAATTATTGTTTCTAAGATAGTCCATGAGCTCAAGGATATACCTTTAGAGGATGTTAGATGTGATGCTCCACAAATGGAGAATGTTTGTAACGTGTCCACTCGTCCACTTGTGGGACATGTCTTAGCAGCCCATCGGGAAGAGAGTCTAGAAAGCGCCGCCTGGCACTCGCAAGGAATCTCACAGGGTTTGCAATCTAGGCCTTTTCGAGTCTGCCCCGAGTAGAAGTATTTGGCCGTTTCCACTTAGGACCGACTTGAAATCAAGGTTTCTTTCCTATCAGCAAAGTTTCTAAGAAGTAGCTAGCATCGAGCTCCAAATGACCCACTTTATGTAGTAGGAACAATAGAGTCAAAGCAGATTTATGCTGCACTTGGTTCATGGAGAATGGGAAACGAGAGGGATGCAAAGCTCAACCTCTCTGCCCGTAAGGCATAGTCCCATTATGTTCTCCTAAAACAACATAAATCAGGATTCTAACTCTACTAATGCTAGGTCTTCATAGTCTCGTTATCATGTCTTTTGAGAAATGTTCCCAGCTAACTGGGACCACCCTTTTGTAGGATGGACCCAAGCACATCCACCACACTTTTCTCAGTTTGCATGGTTATCTAATTACCTACCATATTATGTTTGACATGCAAAAGCAACTTCCTTAATTAATCAATTTAAACACAGGATTTCATCCCATAAGTTAGGCACTCACATAAAAACAATGTCAAGCAAGTTCCTTTTTCAAATATCTGATATTTATTTATCATAGTCCCGGAATATATCAAGTATCATGCCCAAAGGCTATCCTAGTAGTCAACAGGATTGCTGCTCCAAGTTTCTGCCCGTAGACTAGTACACAAGCCTCAAGATCCCATCTCAAGTCACATCGGCCTCTTGGGTGGGATCCGGAGGCAAGGAATTTACAACCAGAGCCTCCCCTAGCACCCAAGCGTCCTCCCTCTCCAAGCAGCACCCACCGAGAGACCTCTCACGGCAGGTTTGGTCCATATACCCAGTGCGGCTAACAACCCCCTTGGATAGGGCTAGACAGATAGTCGAAGTAATTGAACTTGCCTCTCCCTCTAAGATTTTTACATGAAGCATTAAGTGTTTTTCCTTGAATTAGTTCCTTGAGCAAGGAAGTTCAAACAATGTACCTAAGCGTACAATCACGATAATTTCAGAGGTCGTTTGTACGACCAATTGCTAAGGTGTGATTCCTTCTTCCCGAATGCTCCCAGCATTTGATCCTGGATCGTTCGTGACTTGGTAAGATTCCAAGGGCTTGACAAGCTAGGTTTCTTGTTTCCCCTTTATCTTCGGGTTAGGGTTTGTACCCTACCGACCCTAATTATCCTTACCTTAGGACTTCTTGTAAAATAGATCGTGGACAACACCGTCATCCTCGGTTGGTCAACTTGCTGGTTATCTCTTAGATCCCTTGTAGTACCTATGTACCTTTATCTTTGATCTTAATTGATCAAGATTGTCTATCCCTTTGACCATGGTTGGTCAAGATGGTTTTGTTTAGAACAGTTCCTACTCTATCTTAAGTATAATCTTCTTAAGCCCTCTTAGTAATGCTCACAGGCGCTTAAGCTTTTACCTATCCCTCTTGAAGTCACCAAGAACTTTGACGTGGGACTCATGGATCATAGTCCCATTTGGTAAATTACAAACAACATTGAAATTTCCCAACAACTTTAATGCACGCAACGTAATGCCATGCCTTCATTTCAATGCTTATAATTTTGATGTAATCCATACGATATTTTATGCCACACATGTGAAGGTATTTCCTATGCATGCAATCTTAACATTATCCTCTATGTAATTATTTACTCGATCTATAACCTTCTTGAATGATCTAACTGCACTTTAATATTTTTTAGCAGATTACTACATGTACCTTAGAATCCATCTTGCGATATGAAGATGCACTTTGTTTCTTTCAATGTCCATTGAAATGCATTTTGAGAAAGAACTTGTGCAAGGAACAATGCACTTTATGCATGAATTCTTGCAAGACATTTTTGGTAATTTATGATGTAACTATCTAATCAATTCACCTATTATGATGTCATCTTACAATGGAAATTATCTTGCTTGTTACATATATCACAACTAAGTTCATACCTAGGAAATTATCAAACACGCAATTAATGTGATGCATGTGAATATGATTTTTTTCACTGTGATAATTATAACCTATGATTTAATAATAGAGCCACCTGGGTTTGGAGTTATGTCTTGATTCCAACAGTATTGATGCCTGATGAACCATTCGCAGTTGTGGTGCCACCTTGATTCGAACCTCCATCCACACTTGTAGGGTTTCCGGCCATCTTTGTGGAACTACGCTTCGGGGCCATACTCGAAGATGCGTGTATGGGTGATAGAGTTCTCACACTTTCCCATGCAAAATTCTCTTGTCTTTCCTTGAGTGGAGGAAGAGATAACGAAGGGGAGGGGTGTATTTTTGGCAATATAGAGGGGTGTGTGACCTCTTTAAGGAGGGGGAAGAAGAAGCTTCCCTCTCTCTCTCTCACTCACTCACTCACTCTCCTCTCTCTCTCTCTCTCTCTCTCTCTCTCTCTCTCTCTCTCTCTCTCTCTTCTTCTTCTTCTTCCTCTTCTCCTTCTCTCTCTCCCTCTTCTTCTTCTTCTCTCTTCTTCTTCTTCTTCTTCTTCTTCTTCTTCTCCACTCTCTCTCTTCTTCTTCTTCTTCTTCTTCTTCTTCTTCTCCACTCTCTCTCTTCTTCTTCTTCTTCTTCTTCTTCTTCTTCTTCTTCTTCTCATTCTCTCTCTCCGTCTTCTTGTCTGCGATGATCATGGGGGGGCTGCACTGCAGGCGACGAGGGGGGGTGTTGTTCATGAGGGAGGGGAGGGCTACGGGTTGACACGAAGGGGGATGCTGAAGGCCGACGACCACCAGGAGGAGGGGGGGCTTCCTTATATGGTGGGGGGGAAGGAGGTATGGAGAGGAGGAGACGGCCATTGAACGGTCGCCACCCTCCACCTGGGGGCTGCATGCCCCCCCTATCTTCCTCTTTACTCACACACACACTCTCTCTCTCCCTGCCATGCAATCGGCAAGGGGAGAGAGTAAAAAAATTTTAGATTTTTTTTTTTGGGTTCTCATGGGGGGGAGGCAGGGGGGATATTACATCCTCTCCCCCTTAGAGGAATCGAGATGTTCTCATCTCGAGAAGACCTGGGGGTATTGTTGGTTGAGAGTATTTTTGTCCATCCAGGTGGCAGCCTCTTTTAGATAATCTTTCCACTGAATGAGGTATTGTCTCAAGGTCCTTGATCTCAAATGCCTCTCCCTAACATCTAGGATTCTATCAAGCTGTAGCTCAAGGACTCCTTGGCTAGGCATTATAATTTGCTGATCATCAAGTTCATGATTTGGATTAGGTAGATACTTTTTCAATAGGTTAACGTGGAACACATTATAAATCTTTAGAGTTGCAGGCAGTTGTAGTCTGTAAGCATTATACCCTAGGCACTTGGTGATCTTATAAGGTCCACAATACCTCAGACTTAGCTTCTTTTACTCTCCCAAGGACAGTGAACTCTTTTTAAGGCATACACGGATGAAGACCATATCACCTTCGATGAAGGATCTGTCTTGTCGTTTCAAGTCAGTGTAAGCCTTTTGTCTATCCTTGGCAGCCTGAATGTCTTGTCTTATTGATTTGGCTTGATCATCCATGTCTTTTAGCATCTGCCTTGAAGCTTCTACCCTCAAAGTTGGATCTAAGAAGTTCAAATGGGTATGACAATCATGCCCATACAATGCTTGGAAAGGGTCATCTGAATACTCTGTTAGTAAGAAGCATTGTAGGCAAACTCAACCAGTGGTAAGATTTGAATCCACTTTTTGGGTTCACGACAGCAGTATGCCATAAGCATATCTTCAATGACTTGATTGACTCGTTCTATTTGACCATCAGTTTGGGGATGGTAAGCTATACTGAAACAGAGTTGAGTTCCAATAGCCTCAAAGATAGCCCTCCAGAAGTGTGATGTGAAGAGAGAGTCACGATCACTAATGATTCTTCTAGGTAATCCATTATGTTTGAATATTTTCTTGATGAATAACCTTGCGATGTCTGAAGCTTTATAGTTCGTCTTGACAGGGATGTGATGTGCGACCTTGGTGAGTATATCTACTACAACCATAATAGAGTTATATCCTCCCTAAACTTGGGGTAGGCCAACAATGAAGTCCATACTAATGAACTTCCATTTCATTTATGGAATGTCAAGTGGTTGCAATTTCCCAAGCATTTTAACAAGTTCTGCCTTAATGCCTTGACAAGACAAACATTCAGTGACATATTTGAGTACATCTCCCTTGAGCCTTTCCCAATAATAGCTCTTTCTGACTACATTAAGGGTCTTGGCATAAATAAGATGTCCTAAGAAAGGGGAGTCATGGGCTTCCCACAGTATCTTCTGCTTGAGAGTTTGGCTTGTAGGGATACATAATCTTATCCTAAAGTAGACAAGCCCACTACTGATGGAGAATCCTTGATACTTCGTCTTTAGCTTTGGGTCTTGACCCTTGATGGGGATCTCCCTTAGCATTTTATAATAGACCGGGTCATGATATGCCTCTTCTTTTGCTAGCTCAAGAATCGGGTTATTTTGGCATTGATACCTTTATGGCTAGAGACCTTGATGTTGATGGATCTTGTAAAATAAGAGAATTTAGAAATGCCTTGCGACTGAGTGCATTGGCAATCACATTCTCTTTTCCAGGCTTATATTTGATTTCAAAATCATATTCTTCCAGCACTTCAATCCATCGACGTTGCCTCATATTGAGCTCACTCTGGGTGAATATCCATTTAAGACTCTTGTGGTCCATCACTAAGGAAAATTTGTTACCTAGCAAGTAATGTCTCCAAAGTTTGAGAGCATGGATGACAACCAACAGCTGCAGGTCATGGGTAGCATAATTACTTTCATGGCTCTTCAATTTTCTTGAAGAACATGCTACGGGATGACCTTCTTGCATAAGTACACATCCTAAAGCAAGTGCGCTAGCATTAGTTACCACTTCAAACTCCTTATTAAGATTAGGAAGTTTCAAGATGGGTGCTGATACTAAGCTTTGCTTTAGTTTGTCAAAGCTGGTTTGTTCAGCAGGTGACCATACAATTGCTACTTGCTTCTTTAGTAGATCAGTCAGAGGTGCTGCAATCAAAGCATAATCTTGATGAAAATCCTGTACCACCCTGTCAACCCAAGAAAACTACGTATTTCTTTGATAGAAGTTGGTATTGGCCATTCCAAAACGTCTCTAACCTTATCTAGATCTATTGAAATTCCTTCTGTTGATACAATGAATCCCAGATATTCAATCTGTTGCTTGAAAAATGCGCACTTCGTCTTCTTGTGTAAGAAGCTGGGAATGAGGAATTTAGTGTGTATTGCCATGTCACACTGACATTAGTATAAAAGGAGAGGACATGTAATTTTTATGTTATCTTTTTGACACATTAATACAAATACAATCTTTCTCTCCCACCTTGCTCACAGCTTCTATGGCTTCTCCCTTTTTCATGTCTCTCTCTCTCTCTAAATCTAGTCTTTCTCTCTCCTCATCACTCTTCTTCTCTCTCTTCCTATAGTCTTTCTCTCTCTTCTACATTATTCTCTCTCCTTTTGCTCTCTCCCTAGTTCTATCTCTCTGAAAAGTGGTATCAAAGCATTGGTCTTTGATCCATTCTTTTCTTCTATTTTTAGTCCTATTTTCCTCTATCAAAATCAATTTTAGACAAAAATTGTACAAGACAGTGACTAGTGGAGTGCTGCAGATCATCTACAGTTAGTAAGAGACTACATCTAGAGATATCCAAGGTCAGATATGGCGGGGGATTGCTTAAATGGCAGGTCGTCATCAAAATTTATGCAAAATTGGAGGTAATTAGGGTAAAGAAGAGTTAAGTAGGCTTAGTTTGGGGTTAAACTGTGGTTACTTTTCAAAAGAGGTCTTCCTTTCCTCTTTCTCCAAGCTTTTGCCAAGCTTTCATGGAGTTTGCAGCAAAGATCTTCTTCTAGCTTTCAGCCATGAGGTTTTTACAGGCATTTCATGCTGGAAACTTTCTTTACTCTTCATTCTTAACAAGTGGAGCACCATTATTGAAGACTTTGAAGAGGCTTTAGAGAGCAAACTTTTCTTCTTCTTCTTCTTCTTCTTCAAGGCTTCCTTCCAGCATCTATAATGTTTTCAACAACCTCTCCTCAAAAGTATTTTGTTCTTCTTGAAACCCAAAAGATAGGCAACATTGAAGATTTCTTCTAAAAGCTAGAGGCAAAATGGGAGAAAATCTTGGACAGCTCTTCCTCCACTTTCAAAAGGGTATTTGTGGATAAGCTGTTGAAGACACAGATATGGATTCAGCAAAAGATCTCTATATTAGTGATCAAAAGTCTATCAGAGGATGATTCCAACCTTCAGCTTTGGCAGTAGAAAATTGGTCTGCTTTTTTGAGTTTTCCTCAGGCTTCTCAGTATTCTCTAAATGTTTGGCCTTTTGGATTGCCAAATCTATAGATGTCTCACCGTCAGAGGAAGCATTGCAAAGGGTTGTCTAAACGAAGAGAGAACATGTTCTCTAAATTTGATGGTGTAGACATATATATAGGCAATTTTTTGTGTCATGAGTGAGCATTCATACTCGATGTGGAGCTATTGATTCCTTCCTCTTCAGTAGCCTGGTGTGGATCACATGTAGGCAGATTTCTGTGGGCCACCATCACCGGTGTATGCTCTTTTCAAGATGGGAGCCATGCTCATTATGACTAAAGCAAGTACAGATTGTACATGTTGCGATGAATCAGATGCTAAATCCTTGACGCATGGAAGAATGGACTAAATAGCTAATGGAAGGCTCACGATCTTGCAAAATTGGTGACTTTTATAGCAGCAGTAATTTGAGTGATACGCACAATACCGGGTAGCTGTCGCTACTCCCAACACCAAACGTGGAGGAGAAAATGCATCATATCCTCGATTCTTAAGCGCCGCAAACTCCCCTTGCTTACAAGCTCAAATTGCTCAAATGTTGAATCTCTCAAAACAAGGCCTTCTAGCTTATCTAACTCCAAAAGGATACTATCAACACTTAGTCCCTCGATATTCAAGGTCTTCAAAGATGCACTGCTCAGCTCAATGGTAGATTGTGCATCTGAGAATGTGATGTCAATGTTAACCAAAGATAGGTATTGCAACCTGGGACAGACAGCAAGTAGTAGGTTGAGGTCCAGAGCAGATAGAATAGCCCGATCAGTAAGAGTAAGTGACACAAGAGAAGGAAACTTATGAATGGATGGATCAACTATTGGTACATGTGCAAATCCCCAAACCAAAGTTTCTAGCTGCTGTGGTCCACATTTCTCTAGTATGTTCACCTTTGGCTTGATTGGATTCATAAACGTTAGAGATCTAAGCATATCCTTTGTGTGCATAAGCCATGCAATCACCAGAGCTGTAGAAAACTCTTTTGACTTATCCATGCATATTGACAGCTCCTGTAAGCATTTTGTCTGCATTATTGTCTATGTCATAAGAATCTCACATTGACCCACTGTAAGGTCCCTGAAGGCAAGCCAGTCTGAATAAGCAAAAACCAATTTGTTCGAGTGGCAAAGGCTTCATAGTCCTGATCTGCAAACATCAACTGATGCAAACGTCTCTCTGTATGGGTCAAGCCAATTGAGAAATCAGTTTTGACACCTTTTCTATCATTAGTTGCTTGTAGTACATTGGACAATTGCTCTTTGATGGACACCAGCTTTTGTGCATCATCAATAGGACCACCAGTAACTTCGTTAGTTACATACACTACACATGCTACCCTTGCATTGTGAGTCCAAACCTCAGCAGCAACAACATTGCACTTGAGGCTTGTGAGAACAACAGAGATATCTAACAACAGTTCTGGTCGATCAGTGCCAGTCAACTCTATGGATGTGTGTTCAGCAATTGATTGAACACCCACAGTACATCCCAAACACGTTCTTACCTCTGAACTTACAACAATTCTTTTTTCTCCCAAAGCTTGTTGCATATACTCAATTAAAATTTCATATGTAAGTTTGTGTCCAAGTTGATCTGTAACATGGAAAACATCCATGAACCAACCACCATCTAAGGATATATAGGCTTTGGATATGACAAGATCAAGATTGGTCTGGCAGCTTGGTGTGCTACCTAATGGCAAGACTCTATGGTGCTGCACTCTTGCTGACAGATTTGTTTGAGAGTGGCATCGTTTCAGGCACCTAAGCTCAGGAGGATGCTGACTCACAACATGAGAGCGGCACTGCTATGAATCAAAGACTGTCTGCCCGCATTCATGGTTCGAACAAAATAATGGTTGGAGAATTGGTAGAATCTGAAGATGGTACAGTAGGTATCACTTTGAATTTAGAATCTGATAATGTTGGCCCATTTCGCTACCTAAGATTCGAGTCAGTGAAAGATAGAGTGGCTTGGAAAATCAAAACTGATATGGAAATGGTTCATATGAAGGCGTTTATTCCAGTCTTAGCAAAAGCAAATCTGTGTTTGACCGCTATAAATTCAAATCAAAAGCGAAGGGTAGTACATCTATGGTTAGGGATATCACTCTCCAGTTTGCCGAAAGTATCTTGATGATCGTGGTCACATGGTTGCCAATTTCAAAAGATCTGGTATACCACTGGATGTATTGGTATGCAATGTTGCAGATGGTTAAATGGCATTCTTGCATTGCTCAAGCAAGGTCACAAAGCCACCAACATTACTCTGAACATATGCAATAGGATTTTGGACTGCAGAGGTATTTGATATGGGCTTATGAGGTATCAGAATATTGACTGAGAAATGCTGTTGCTTAGCCTTAACTAAAATTTTCCAGTTAGTAGTGATGAGTGCCAAGTCTCCATAGTGAAAAAAAAAGATGTCTCCTTGTGATGTATGGACACTTTAGTCTAGATATGGCTATTTGAAACTATCGCATCAGTACATAGCAATTGGAAGTTTGGTTTATCATTGACTTCTTTGATGTGCTTGTGTTGGCCAACCATATCATCATAGCCTAAAGCAATCCCTACATTAGTTATAGACACATCAATTATAGCGGAAGTCCTACATAACTCGGCATCATCGAAAACCTCAGAGATTTGGTATTGAACCAGTTCAGTCATCAGAGAACTATGGGCTAGAAGAAGGGGGTTCTAAACACAGTCAGAGAAGCAGTATTTTTGATGCATATGTATGTAGCAATGGGCAAGTGAATGCAGGCTATGATTATAGTTGGGGTTCTATACGAGAAAGGATGTGAAGAAATGTTGATAATAGTGAATTATTTGCTTGCAACATTAGACAGTGTGTTTTGAGAGTGCTCTCAGTTCTATTTGTGAGTATTCAAGGTCCAACAAGGTCAAAGTTGGATCTACAGACCTCTTACACACTCATTCAAAACAGGATAGGTTGTAGGCAGTTTCAGTCAGCCAACTTTGGGCTATCATAACTTTTTCTGACCTAGTTTGAAATTTATTGTTAAGAGCTTTGTTCGAAGAGAAAAGTGTTAGCTTCAATTTCTATCAGAAAGTTTGTCAATCGGAGCTTTCAGTCAAAAGTTATGGCTGATTTAGTACCTATAGGTACTGCATGACTGCACTTTCCACAGATAGGGAAATAGAGTATTATGGGTCTAATTAGAGATGTTGCTTCTAAGAGGGTGGATATTCCTTTGGTAGACGTTATGAGTACTTTGGCACATTATTTTATGACTTATGATGACTCTCAAATGGCATTGGAAGAGATAGATGTGAGTCTGGTTGGGCAAGTACTTATCTATCAGTTGCAACCACATACATCTCAATTGGTTCAGCAAGGTGTAATGCAAACTCTTATCAGTTTCTATGATAACAGTATCTTACAAGAATGTATATGCAATGCTGAAGCTAAACGCATGTTGTTGGGACTACTAACCATGGAGAATGTGCCTCAAGTTGATTTGTGGGCATCAATGAAGTACTTTTGTAGCAGTGGTACTACTCTTTTGCAGTCTTTTCAAGGCAAGGATGTACTACATTGGTTGATATCATTGCTTAATCAATCGTCTCACCAACAGTTAGAATATGTATTGGTATTGCTTTCTACTCTCTTTGCTGAGATTGATGACAATGAGTGGGCTACAACAGTTCATACACCTCCATTGGTTAGTAAGCGATCATGGAATTCATTAGAAGGACAGCTAGCATGGGAAATATTGGATGTTGGTACAAATTTATTGGTCCAACTTCTTGGCCAATGTTCTACCAAGTTAGCGGAATATGCTACTTTCATCCTGATTTGTATCTCTATTTACCATGAAGGAATTTGTGATTGTGTAAAGATGCCTATTAACCTTTTGCTGAAAAATGCTTCATGGAAAAAGAAAATGCTTACAGCAATTGCTACTTGGTGCATTAACCTCAAGGATCAGGTTCCGTCTACTCTACAACATGTAATTCTTTCTTTTGAATACTTTGATGCTGCTTTTATGTCCAAATCTGCAGAAGTAAATCATGGACAGCAAGTACACTTTGTACAAAGCCAGAATGAAGAGAATTATTCCATAGATCTTGGTCAGCAAATCAATGGTAATCAACCAATTGCAGTGCTGAACTCTTTGTCTCCTCAAGGTCAACCATATGAAGAAGACCAAGATGATCAGCAAGTTGATGCTGTAGTTGAAGCCAATGTATATGAAGATCACTTGGTAAGTAATCAGCCTTTTGGACAATCTAAAGAGGAATATGCACCTACTAAAAATGAAGATTTTACAGCTCTTGATCGTGCTTATGATGGATTAGTTGAGGATATGCATCATTTCACTCTCAATCGAGATCTACCTCAACTAGAAGAAGAGTTAGATGCAGATAACCAAGGTTATGACAACTTGGATAATGATTTTGATGATTGGTATGATGATAATGAGGATGTACATGAGATTCATGATGGTTATAATATGACAGATGATGGATATGCGTATGGTGATGATTATGGCGATCTTTCTTCCTACCCATTTGACCCGGGTGGACAAGATTGTGAGTTTGATGACAAATCATCTCCTCTTGATCATTATTATGATCGTATACCTTTTGATCCAGGAGGTTTTGAGCAAGATTTTGCACCTTCATTAGGCCAACGTCCATATTGTGGTTCAGAATCTTCATCTTTGAGAGGTTTATTTGGCTGAAAATTAGTCCATTTATCTCTTGTTCTACTGGAGACAGTTTCTGGACAGCTTATTGTTTTGATTCAGCTTCAATTCTAGTTTGATTCCAAAAGAAGGATATCTATATGGGTTGCAAGTATTTCCAATCATTTTTCTTTTGACTCATCACACACTTGATTTGGATATGCCCATCACAAGATATCTCCATTTTACTACAGCAGGTTCTGTAGTAGACATCAAGCTGTCTATTTCTTGCAGGTGTCCTTTCTTGGAGTTATGATGGCTTAGTTTTCAATTTTATCATTTCAAAATGGATGTTCATATGGACTATTCACTTTTCCACTTATGATCCTCTCCATTACTTAGTACAAATTAGTAATTTTCCTATTTTTGTAGCCCTTGTATCAGAGTAGTACTCTGTTTCATCTATCCTTTTCTAGTCTTTCAGGTTTGTTTTTGAGGACAAAAACATTTGGGAAGGGATGGATTGTAAGAAGCTGGGAATGAGGAATTTAGTGTGTATTGCCATGTCACACTAACATTAGTATAAAAGGAGAGGACATGTAATTTTTATGTTATCTTTTTGACACATTAATACAATTACAGTCTTTCTCTCCCACCTTGCTCACAGCTTCTATGGCTTCTCCCTCTTTCCTGTCTTTCTCTCTCTAAATCTAGTCTTTCTCTCTCCTCATCACTCTTATTCTCTCTTTTCTGCAGTCTTCTCTCTCCTCTTTCTCTCTCCCTAGTTCTCTCTCTCTGACATTTTGGCATAAAGCTTGTGTGCTTTCATTGTTTCAAGAACAACGCGAAGCTGGGGTTCATGATCCTTTTCCTGTTTCGAGTAAACTAGGGTATCGCCAAAGAAGATGAGTACGAAGTCATCAAGATAGGGCCTAAAGATATCCTGCATTAATATGTTGAAGGTAATAGGAGCATTCGTTAGCCCGAATGACATCACTAGGAATTTGAAGTGTCCATACCTTGTACTAAATGCACTCTTCGGGATTTCTTCTTTCTTGATCCTTATCTGATAATATCCAGATCTGAGATCTATCTTTGAGAAGATCTTTGCTCCTTGAAGATGGTCAAGTAATTCATCTATTCTTGGAATGGGGTATTTATTTTTTATGGTTACTTGATTCAACCCTCTGTAGTCAATGCATAGAGGAAGTGTTCCATCTTTCTTCTTTTGGAACAACATTGGAGCTCCCCATAGTGAACTGCTAGGACGGATGTAGCCTTGATCTAACAGTTGCTTGAGTTGCTCTTTCAATTCAATAGCTTTTGGAACGGACATCTTATACGGCCTCTTTGCGATCGGTGCAGCTACTGGCACAAGTTTGATTTCGTGGTCGATTTCCCTTTGGGGAGGAAGTTCCATTAGATCTTCAAGGAATACGTCTACGTATTCCTTTAACCATGAAGATTCTTCTCCAGATTCCTGATTCTGATTTAGCTTATTCAGTTTAATCAAATAGACAGGTAGACCCTTTTGAACACCTTTTATTATTCGTGTTGCTTTTGCCAACTGTATTTTTGGCTTACTAGCCTCACCTTGAGTCATGACTAGTTTCCCTTCAGAATTTCAGATGGAGACTTGGCCCTTCCCATAGTGAATGTGGGCATCATTGGGTATTACCCAATCCATTCTGAGTAAACATTCGAGGACACCTAGGTTCATTACCCTGAATCTCACAGAAGTTGGCTTCCCACCCAGTAGGAATTTCACCTTAGCAGTTTGCCTAGTACAAGTGACCTCACTACCATTTGCTAATTCCACAAGTAAAGTAGGTGCATCTACTGTGGCTATCTCTAATCTTTTTGCACAAATTGGTGAAATGAAGGAGTGTGTACTACCACAATCAATCAGGGTTTTGAAGCTTTTACCTTGATATTCTGATGGAGTTTGAATCATTGAGAATTAGCGATTTGGACCCTTTGGAGCCCCAAGAGGAACACTAAGGAAAAAGGAATTCTCTTGCAAGAAAATCTATCTTGTAACATCAACAAGCTTTTATTTCATTCTTTTGATCATCAAAACAAAGAAAACAACAATTCTTCACGCAGCATCATAGTAGATATCTCCCATGGATTTATCTTTAACAAACTTGATCATGTTCTTCATATTCTTCATATTCTTCATTAATAGACAAAGAGAACACAACTTTTGATGGAAAGAAATCACATAGTATTCATCTTCATTGTCTTCATAGTCTTCTCCCTCATAGAAAGATATAATGTTTCACATAGAATTGACTTTCTCTTGCATATGATCTCCCTCACAATAGTATGCTCTCAATACTACATCATATCCTCACTAAAATCACTCAATAATCACTCACAATAATCCTCATTAGGTCGTGGATACACCTCCCAAAAGGTATGTCAGATGTGAAGGGGCACCAGAAACTTCATAGTGTCCTGTGAGATCTGTCTTCTGTCACTATCTTCTGTAACCTTCTGTGAATCTTTTGTAAATCTTAAGCATCTACTTCTTCACTTCTTTTAGCTTGAATAGATCTTCCATTCAACCTTTTCCTAAGACAAGAACACTTCCCAAAACATCCATACATCCATCATAACACTTAACAGAAACAACAGAACAGACCACATAGCAACAGAGCAACAGAGCTACAGAACTATAGAACTTTACAGAAGATCAACAAAACCCATAAAAATCATAAAAACAATTCAATCTCTCATAAACCTTTTCACACATTTCAATCATCTCTCAAAACATCCAGTCAACCATCTCTACTACCAAAACAGAACCAAAATAAAACAAAACAAAAGAAAACCAGACCTTACAGAACCATACAGAGAGAATTATAGAACTCTTCATAACAACATATTTCATCAAAAACCAACATAAACCCTTTCAAACATACTAAACCACTCCAAACACTTCAAAACATCTTCAAACTCAAAAAATCAACCACAAAAAAAAAACCATTCAGTAATAAAAACAACAAAAAATCAGCCCAAAAACCAATCATTTCCACACTCAACATATCCCCACACTTAATAAGGAAGCATCCTTGCGACCTAAGAAAATGGAAGAATAAAAGCTCTATGATATGCTAAAAAGAATCTTAAATTTAGCATAAATCACCCACTTTGATTAGACCCCAACATATCAGCTTCATAAACTAGATCTGAAACACATATGAAAGGAAAACCAATAATACAAAAAAAAAAAACCATTCCAATATTATAAAAACCAAAATAACTCAAACTATTAAAGGATATAAGAGTTCTGCATCTAAATCTGCAACTGCAACCATGTGATAACCAACTGCATCAATCTTCATAGCTTCATCTTCATCAGCTCCACACAATTGAAAAAAACATCACCCAATACAAAAAATACCCATATACAAATATAGTCTGAATGGCATGGATCCCCAAAAATTGGAGAGCAAAAAGAAATTTTCCATTAATAAAGGAGGAATGATACAATGAGGAAAAAGCTCCATTGCTAAGTAGGATGAAGGTATTTCTTCTCAAACTGCATACTAAGCTTTAAATGCTCCAAAGATTTACTCTCATCAACAAAATGCTGAGGCACATTCTGGAGGAACTGTAAGCAACACATCTTCTCTAGTAAGATGAGGAACCTGGTAGGGAAGGCCTATGCAAAGTAGTACAGAACATCCATCTGAGCAACAGTCACATCTACATTTGGATTGATGAGCAACTAAGGGATACTTTTTCGAGTATTCAGCTTTGATTGCTGATGCATGAAGAAGAGACCCCAAAGATGCATTTGTCGGGGTTGAGGGAGATCCCATGCTCCTGGCATCGGTCAAAGCATTGTTCCAAATGTCCCCAGTGTTCACGGATCAAACTATAGACACAGAAGTCATCCAAATATACCTCAATAAAGTCGTGCAGATGATTTTGGAATGCGGCCATCATGACTCGCTGGAAAGTAGTGGGGGCATTGCAGAGTCCAAACGGCATCACTCAGTAAGCGTAGGTCCCCCATTCTGTGGTGAAGGTTGTTTTGGACTGATCTTCTTCTGCTATTTGCACTTGGTTTATCCACTGAATCCATCCAGAAGGGAATAAAGCTCATGTCCTGCCACTGTGTCCAGCAGTTGGTCTGTGAAAGGGATAGGAAAGTGATCCTTCTTCATCTTGGAATTCAACTTGCAAAAATCCACACATATACGAAGCTTATCATTCTTCTTGGGTACAACCATAATGGGTGAGAACCATTCACTATTTGCCACTGGATAGATGAACTCGGCTTCCAGAAGCTTCAGCAGCTCTGCTTTCACCAATGTGGAATAATTCAGGTTCATTTGCCTCTGGCGTTGCCGTACTGGCTTGGCATCAGGCTCTAGTTCAATGTGATGTTGACATATTGTGGGATCAATCCCTTTAGGTCTTTGTAGGACCGAGCAAACACGTCCAAATTCTCTTTCAACAAGTTGTACAAGGTTGACAGCTCCTATTTTGGTAGGCTGCTACCCACCTTCAAATGGCATTCAGTGCCATCTGCATCCACAAATGTTAACTGCCTTTCACCTTCTACTTCATGAATGAAGGTCCCACGGAATGCTTCTGGGTATAGATCCGACTCCTTCAAGGGGGTGGTGTCTTCTTGCAGTAAGGACTTAGGTTGCCCCTTGAAATGGTGAAATGAGATCAGCGCTCTCTCGGTTTTGGTTTGAATGTTAATTACCTTAGAGCTTGAGGACTCTTCAGAGGATGCATCCAAGAATGCTACGGCTCTCGAAATTCTGTTGTGGCCTTGGGACTGGCACTTGTTGACAAGGAGCATCATCATCATTCTTTATTGACAAGTGTGGATGGGTGCGACAAGAACCACTGATAAAAGACAGCTTATTTTTCTTGATCCACTTCTTATATAGGCTTTGCCTATGGAAAGATCCATTTACCAATCCAAAGGGTACCATTGCCATTCTGTCCGGCATCATGGAGTCTTTTGCTTCTGAAGCTTCTGGAACTCCCTCCTCATCTATGCCTTTTGTGGGTGGAGTGGTTTCTTCTGTCTCGCTTTCAAAGTCTCCTTCTTCAGATTCATCATCATCCTCTTCAGACTCCGGTTCTGCCTCTGTAGGCGCTCTGTAAGAGAAGAACATGTCCTCTGCTTTACCTTTTGCCTCTATCACTGACTCTGCTATGGCCATGTAACAGGGAGAGCAGTACATCCATGCTTCTATCTCACTGTTAAAAATGATTTTGGAGGGAGTTCCTGGTTCAGGTAGGAAGTATTCACCCATTGATAATGGCTTTTCATCTTTTGGGAGTTGGCTTACAATACCCACTGTTAGGGAATGTGCCACTGTTTTCTTGGGAAGGATTTATTTGACAACATCTTTTTCTGCTGATATTTCATCTGTAGCCTCATTGAGGGAGTCAGAAGATAATTCCAAGGAGATGGATCCATGTCCTTTTTGAGCACCATATAGCTTCAGCACCACTTTATTGGTTCCTTTACCCAAGTTCAAGGTTCCTTTGAACCAATCCGTCTTGGCCGAAAGGCTTGATTCTGCTCTGATCCGCCAGTCTGATGAGCCATTGGGTTGGTTGCACACCTTGTAGGCCTAGATCCTTCATTGTCACATCCATCATAATGTTCACTGATGAGCCACCATCAATCACTGCATTTGCAATAAACCAGCCTTCTATCCATATGCCAGTCTCTGGGGTACCCGAATCTAGGAAGGTGTTAGCCACATCCACTTCTTTTACATGCTCTGGAGATTTGCTGGACTTTGTTGCTATTGAGGGAGCAATCCTTAATCCACGTCTTCTTGTTAGTATACTTTTGAATATTTTTCGGCAACTGGGAGACAACATCAACAATTGTCGGAATGTGAGGTTTGGTTTAAAGGTATCTAGATCTCTGTCCAGATCGTATTCCTTAATAGGATCCACTCGCTTCTCTAACCGGTTAGGGAATGGGGCGACACCCATCTTCATTTTTCTTTTTTCTTCCAACAGGGGCATCATGGGGCCTTCTTTTGCCACTTGTGGCACTTCCTCCTCTTCTATCTCTTGGACCTCTGGTCTTGTCTCTGAAACTGTCTCTGTAACTCTCTGTGGCACTGTAATTCTCTATACGGCACTGTCAGGCTCTGTTCTTCTGGTGGAAGATTGAACTTCACTGTTCTTGCAGGAGGATTATTTTCTTTCTGGATAGGTGGTTCCTTCTTCTTTGCACGGGTGATGGCAACAACTTCCAATTCCACTAAATTGGAGATAGGCTCTTGGGCCTTGACTAGACTATCAGTAGCACTATTTTTCACTTGGGCTGGGCTTGGATAGTCTTTTGCAATGTGGCCTTCTCCTTTGCATAAGGGCTTGTAATCCACAGATCTTCTGGGATTTGACAATTTGATTAAATGTGTCCCTTTACTCCGCATCTATAACACTCCACTTCTGATGTGACTGTCTTTCTCTGTAACTTTGGGATGGAAATCTTCTGGGTCCGAAATTAGGCCCAAACTCCCTAGGCTTTGGTCCAATATCCTGTGTTGTCATTTTGGATTCCAACAAGTTGAATCTTGTGTCTTCTTCCTTCCTTCTCCTATCATGCATCCCCTTCAGAGAGCAAATATCCTCTGTATGGTTCTTTCGCAAACATTAGGAATAGAAGGCTCCAGGAATGGTTGGTTTTCGTGTACATTCAGTGGCTAAATGCCCTGCTTGATGACACTTACCACACCAAGTATTTGACTGCATCACATCTCTTTCGGCTCCTGCAGAAGTGGATATATTGGCGGTATTCACCTTCAACGTCTATAACTGCTCTGTAATCACATCCATCAACTCCTTTTTGATATTTGCAACTGAGTTGGATAAATAATCCTTCAAGCTTTCTCCTCTTGAGGCACTGGGAGTAGGTTTTGAGAAGTCTTTGTAATCACTGCATAAACAGGTTGGACTGGTGCAGAGGGGTCTCTGTTCTGATTCTGATTCAGAGCTCCTGTTTGAACTATTGGTTGTTGGCTCCAGTTGGTAGGGTTCCATTGTTGCTGCTGATTTGACATTGGGGAAATTGGTTGGGACCATTGTTGTTGTGGTTGGACCATCATTTGAGGCATTGATTATGGCCATTGTGAATTTGGTACACTGTACTGTGATACTGGGGGCATCTGTTGGTAGGGGTAGGGGATAGTCCCTAGGATTGCATTTGGTGGGTACATCATTCCTGACATCAGAGGAGGTAGGACTCCTCTTCCTGGATTCATCGCCAATCTAGCTTCCACTTCATCGTACAGTCTCGCACCTTCTGTTGCAGCTTGCAGTGTGGCTGGTCTTTGCAGCTCCACAAACTTACGGACTTCTGGTTGTAATCCTCTAAGAAACACTCCCTTCTGAATGCCATCATCTAGATTATGGTTAGTCCATCTCTTTAGGATGGATTCCATTTGTGAGACATAAGCTTCTACTCTTTCTCCAGAGGACTAACTTAAATTCATAAATTCCTCTCGCATCCGGTCTTCAAAACCTTCACGCCTAAATTTAGTGAGGAAGGCCACATCCCATGTGCCAAAAGTTCCTGCTGCTTGTCTCTCATACCACTGAAACACCGCGCCCTTGAAAGTGGTGGGGAATATTGCTAACCAATGCTCAGGGGTTCTGGAATTGTTAGCTACACATGCTACCATAAACTCTGCTACATGAAGATCGGGGTCTTGATTGTACTCTCCCTTAAAAATTGGCAATGGGACTACATTCGCTGGCCTGTCATCAATATTTCCAGGATGGATCTGGCTTGGAAGTGGATGTCCAGCAGGAGGAGGAAGGGCTTGTTGTGCCATTGGGACTTCTGTAAAGAGTTCCGCAAGGGCGTCAAAGTCGACTTCTTCTGCTAGCACGTTCTCGGCTTTGATTTTTGTTTTCTCTCTTCTCACATACCTCTGGACTCATTCTAACACTTGCCTCTTTATTGCGTCATTCATCAGGGGGTTGGCTCCACTATGTTGTTAGTGCTCCACAGAGGGATAACAGAAGGCTTCAGTCTCTGGAGGACTCTCTTGCCAACATTTCTTCTACTTCTTCCTTTTCAATGTCTCTGAATTCTGCTTTCATGCCATTGCACAGAGGAAGGTATTCAGTTCTGAAGGTGTCAAAATGCATACGTCTAAGCATTCTAGTGGTGCCACCATCATAGTAATGCCAACTTCTGATGGTTTCAACAATGTACGTTGTAAAGAACACTCTGTCTACCAACTTCCAGTGGGTTGCCAATTGGACAAACAAAAGATTCTCAGAACACCAAGCATCCCACGTATCTTGCTGTTGAGCGTCTACGAACAAATTCCAGCTCTGTTCCTTCTTATTTTTGTGAACCTCCACAGACCAAGAATGCTGAAGCTTCTTCACAATCTCCCACTTGATGATGTCTGGAAACTTCTCAATGAATGCCAAATCTTCCATGGATGGCCATTCTCTCTATTCCTGCTCTTCCAGTTTGTTCCCAAATAGTTTGCCACTAAGATGCAAGTTTCTGTTGCTTCAACAGGAAGAGGAAACAGTCCACCACATAGAGCATGCATCATGATGGTGATGTGTCTCCACCATTGTGGAATGAACTTCTTGTGGAAAGTGGCTTTGATTATGAGAAATTCCAACTCTTCAGTGGGGAAGAAGGAACTTTACAAACATCCATTGAATTCTTCTCTTCTTGGCAATGCCATTTACTTCATTTTTAGCCTCTTCTGGTGCTTGTTGATGGCAAGATTCCCCGGCTGCGCACCAAAAACATGGAGCCCCAAGAGGAACACCAAGGAAAAATGAATTCTCTTGCAAGAAAATATATCTTGTAACATCAACAAGATTTTATTTCATTCTTTTGATCATCAAAACAAAGAAAACAACAATTCTTCACGCAGCATCATAGTAGATATCTCCCACGGATTTATCTTTAACAAACTTGATCATGTTCTTCATATTCTTCATATTTTTCATTAATAGACAAAGAGAACACAACTTTTGATGGAAAGAAATCACATAGTATTCATCTTCATTGTCTTCATAGTCTTCTCCCTCATAGAAATATACAATGTTTCACATAGAATCGACTATCTCTTGCATATGATCTCCCTCACAATAGTATGCTCTCAATGCTACATCATATCCTCACTATAATCACTCAATAATCACTCACAATAATACTCATTAGGTTGTGGATATACCTCCCAAAAGGTATGTCAGATGTGAAGGGGTACCATAAACTTCATAGTATCCTGTGAGATCTGTCTTCTGTCACTGTCTTCTATAACCTTCTGTGAATCTTCTATAAATCTTCAGAAGCTACTTCTTCACTTCTTTTAGCTTGAATAGAGCTTCCATTCATCCTTTTCCCAAGACAAGAATAGTTCCCAAAACATCCATCATAACACTTAACAGAAACAACAGAACAAACCATAGAGCAACAGAGCAACAGAGCAACAGACCTACAGAGCTACAGAGCTACAGAACTACAGAACTTTACATAAGATCAACAAAACCCATAAAAATCATAAAAAACAATTCAATCTCTCATAAACCTTTTCACACATTTCAATCATCTCTCAAAACATCCATTCAACCATCTTTACTACCAAAACAGAACAAAATAGAAGAAAATCAGACCTTACAGAACCATACAAAGAGAATTACAGAATCTTCAGAACAACATATTTCATAAAAAACCAACATAGACCCTTTCAAACATACTCAAACCACTCCAAACACTTTAAAACATCTTCAAACTCAAACAATCAACCACCAAAAATAACCATTCAGCAACAAAAACAACAAAAAATCAGCCCAAAAACCAATCATTTCCACACTCAACACCCTTCTTGTGAAGAGTGGCATGAACCGTTGCCCTCTCAATGTCAGCATCCATGGATGGATCTTCTTCATTGTCCAGCTCCTTGTTGGACACACTGGAGGTTCTTCTTCTGGCCATAATGGTGGTTCCTTGGCCATGAGCAGCTCTATTTTGACCTTGGAATTGCCCTTGGTGATGCCCTTTGCCAAGCTTGGGACACTCCCTCTTGAAGTGTCCGGGCTCATTGCAATGGAAGCAGTGTGGGTTGCGATCATTACTTTGTGTTGGAACAAAGTTGTTGATAGCATTGTCCCTAGCTTTCTTTCTTTGGCCCTGATTCTGACCCTGCGCTCTCTTAGTCTGAGCCATAGACATACCCTTATTCTGATCTTTGTAAGGCCAAATCCTATTGTATCTTGGTTTGGTCAGCACCTCCTGTATTATTGGAGCAGCTTGAATAAGTGTGTCCTGTAGGTCCATTGGGCGCATTGATTCCAATCGAGTGTTTATGGGTGGATTCAACCCAACAAAAACTTTTGACACTTATTGTGTCATATCCATTGGGGTTGCATACTTTAGGAGTGAAATGAACTTCGAATAACATGCTTCAAGGGATAATCCTAGCTGCTTCAAGTCATAGAATTCATTCATCTTTTGTGTGTGGTAGGCAGGTGGCAAATACTTCCCTTGCACGGCTTCCTTAAGCTTATCCCAAGTGACTATCCCCTCCGAGATTGCTTGGTCTCTACACCACTGTTTCCACCAAAGTCTCGCTTCGCCTGTAAGCTTAAGTTTGGCAAGCATGGCTTGGTTAGCAGGTGCAGTTCCCGTTGCCTCAAAATAGTCCTTCATGGACTCAATCCAGATCTTGGCATCGGCTTGAACAGTCCTTCCCTTACCATCAAACTCGGGTGGCTTAATTTGTTTGAAAATGAACTTCTTCTCTTGAACCACAAATGGACTTAGTACAGGAGTAAGATTTGGAACCTGCACTTAGGGCTATGTCTGAACAATAAGATTCTTTATGTTAACATCTTATCATACGTTCCCATATTACGTTAATATGACTAGCACAGCTTTTTAGCTAGGTGATTTAATCACTTAACACCTTAGCTAACATTTACGATCAAGATAGACAATAGTAAAAAGTTTTATTTATTCATGAAGGCATATCCCTTTGAGTACATTTATTTTGGATAAGTATGACATGCTGATTGATACATTAGTTTGGGAAAAATAGGATTGTGTTACAATTGGCTATAGGGACGGAATAATAATATGGAGTGGGGCCATGGATTTTCAGGAAATGGTAAGTCATAGGAAGCTTGGGGTATCCCTTCCTTTGATACATGTTCTTCTCATAGCGCCCTAACACTTTGATTCTGTCAGCAGAGATTACCCGGCTTCTTCATAGACATACTTATTCTGCTTGACATGACGACCACTAACATACATGGTTGCGTTTACGCGAGCTTCGACAAAGATGAACAGCTTCACGATCTTTAAGTCCTCCATCCACTTGATTCTCTTCAAGTTGGTCTAAAGGTACACGAGTCAGTGGGTTGCTATGTAATATATTCCTGAGTCTCCTATCCATCTCCGTTCCGCATACACAGGTGAAGGATTATAGATGCGGTCCAGAATATTCATCATATCGAGCCTCTGATGATAATTCGAAGCATGCACTGCAGTCATGAACTTGACCTGGAATATCAAGAACTTGCTCCATGCTTCCTACCTCTGCAACCCACCATCTATAAGTGAGTAACGAAATTCTTTCAACAGAAAACACTGCTGTATTCTACTCACCTTCCCCTGTTTATCCCCTTATTTCATTTATTTTCCTCAATTAAGTTCCCTTGTAATCTTTAGATCCCGTTGGTTCTCTCTGATACCAACTGTAACGTGTCTGCTCATCCACTTGTGGGACACGTCTTAGCAGCCCATCGAGAAGAGAGTCTAGAAAGCGCCGCCTGGCACTCACAAGGAATGTCACAAGGTTTGCGATCTAGGTCTTCACGAGTCTGCCCCAAGTGGAAGTATCAAGTCGTTCCCACTTAGGACCGACATGGTTTCTTTCCTATCAGCAAAGTCTCTAGGAAGTAGCTAGTGCTACACTTGGTTCATGGAGAATGGGAAATGAGAGAGATTCGAAGCTCAACCTCTCTACCCGTAAGGCATAGTCCCATTCCGTTCCCCTAAAACAATATAAATCGGGTTTTTAACTCTACTAACGCTAGGTCTTCATACTCTCAATATCACATCTTTTGAGAAAAGTTCCTAGCTAACCGGGACCACCCTTCCGTAGGACGGACCCAAGTCATGTCCACCACACTTTCCTCGGTTTGCTTAGTTATCTAATTACCTACCACATTATGTTTGACATGCAAAATCAGCTTCCTTAATTAGTCAATCTAAACACAGGTTCCTTTGCATAATTTAAGCACTGACACAAAAATAATGTCAAGCAAGTTTCTTTTTCAAATATCTAATCTTTATTTATCATAGTCTTGGAATACATCAAGTATTATGCCCGAAGGCTATCCTAGCAATCAACAGGATTGCTGCTGCAAGTTTCCGCTCGTAGACTAGTACACAGGCCTCAAGATCCCATCACGTTAGCATATTGTGCAGGATTTGAAGGCAAGGAATTTATAGCCAGAGCGTCCCCTGGCACCCAAGCATCCTCACGCTCCAAGCAGCACCCACGGAGAGACCTCTCACGACGGGTTTGGTCCATATACCTGGTGTGGCTAACAACCCCCTTGGATAGGGCCAGGCAAACAGTCGGAGGTAACTGAACCTCGCTCTCCCTCCAAGCTTTTGAACAGAAGCATTAAGTATTTTGCCTTGAATTAGTTTCTTGAGTAAGGAAGTTCAAATAATGTACCTAAGTGTACAATCACGATCATTTCGGAGGTCGTTTGTATGACCAACTGCTAAGGTGTGATTCCTTCTTCCCGAATGCTCCCAACGTTCGATCCTGGACCGGTTTGCAACTTGGCGAGATTCCAAAGGCTTGGCAATCTAGGTTGCTTGTTTCTCCTTTATCTTCACGTTAGGGTTTATACCCTACCGACCCTAATTATCCTTCCCTTAGGTCTCCTTGTAAAATAGATCATGGACAACCTCATCATCCTCGGTTGGTCAACTTGCTGGTTATCTCCTAGATCCCTTGTAGTACCTATATACCTTTATCTTTGACCTTAATTGATCAAGATTGTCTATCCCTTTGACCATGGTTGGTCAAGATGGTTTTGTTTAGAACAATTCCTACTCTATCTTAAGTATAATCTTCTTAAGCCCTCTTAGTAATGCTCACAGGCGCTTAAGCTTTTACCTATCCCTCTTGAAGTCACCAAGGACTTTGACATGGGACTCATGGATCGCAGTCCCATTTGGTAAATTACAAACAACGTTGAATTTTACCAACAACTTTAATGCATGCAACGTAATGCCATACCTTCATTTCAATTCTTATAATTTTGATATAATCCATATGATATTTTATGCCACACATGCGAAGGTATTTCTATGCATGCAATCTTAACATTATCCTATATGTAATTATTTACACGATCTATAACATTCTTGAATGATCTAATTGCACTTTAATCTTTTTCAACAGATTACTACATGTACCTTAGAATCCATCTTGTGATATGGAGATGCACTTTGTTTCTTTCAATGTCCTCTGAAATGCATTTTAAAGAAGAACTTGTGCAAGGAACAATGCACTTTATGCAGGAATTCTTGCAAGACGTTTTTGGTAATTTACAATGCAACTATCTAATCAATTTCACCTATTATGATGTCATCTTATAGCGGAAATTATCTTGCTCGTTACATACATCACAACTAAGTTCATACCTAGAAAATTATCAAACACGCAATTAATGTGATGCATGTGAATATGATTTTTTTCACCGTGATAATTATAACCTATGATTTAATAATAGAGTCACCTAGGTTTGGAGTGATGTCTTGATTCCAGTAGTATTGATGCCTAATGAACTGTTCACGGTTGCGGTGCCACCTTGATTCGAACCTCCATCCACACTTGCAGGGTTTTTTGGCCATCTTTGTGGAACTACGCTTCGAGGCCATACTCGAAGACACATGTACGAGTGATAGAGTTCTCACACTCTCCTACGCAAAATTGTTGCCACCTTTCCTTGAGTGGAGGAAGAGATAACAAAGGGGAGGGGTGTATTTTCAGTAATAAAGAGGGGTGTATGACCTCTCTTTAAGGAGGGGGAAGAAGAAGCTTCTCTCTCTCTCACACACACACACACACTCTCTCTCCTCTCTCTCTCTTCTCTCTCTCTCTCTCTCTTCTTCTTCTTCTTCTTCTTCCTCTTCTCTTCTTCTCCTTCTCTCTCTCCTTCTTCTTCTTCTTCTTCTTCTTCTTCTTCTCCTCTCTCTCTCTCTTCTTCTTCTTCTTCTTCTTCTTCTTCTTCTTCTTCTTCTTCTCCTTCTCTCTCTCCCTCTTCTTCTTCTTCTTCTTCTTCTTCTTTTTCTTCTTCTCCTTCCCTCTCTCCCTCTTCTTCTTCTTCTTCTCCTTCTTCTTCTCTTCTTCTCCTCTCTCTCTCTCCCTTCTTCTTCTTCTTCTTCTTCTTCTTCTCCTTCTCTCTCTCCCTTCTTCTTCTTCTTTTTCTTCTTCTTCTTCTTCTTCTTCTTCTTCTTCTTCTTCTTCTTCTTCTTCTTGTCTGCAATGATCACAGGGGGGAGGGGCTGTTCACGAGGGAGGGGAGGGATCTGCGGGCTGACACGGAGGGGGCTGCTGAAGGCCGATGACCACCAGGGGGGAGGGGGGGCTTCCTTATATGGTGGGGGGAAGGAGGTATGGAGGGGGGAGATGGCCATTGAATAGCCGCCACCCTCCACTTGGGGGGGCTGCATGCCCCCTTATCTTCCTCTTTACTCACTCACTCTCTCTCTTTCTCTCCCTGCCATGTAGTCGGCAGGGGGAGAGAGGGAGAGAGTAAAGAAATTTTAAAAATATATAGTTAAAAAAATTTAAGGGGGGTTTCTCATGGAGGGGAGGCATGGGGGGGAGGGGGCATGGGGAATATTACAATGTTTCAAATGCTTTGTCAGAGGCCTTGATAGGCAATTCAAAGATACTTCAAGAGATGGACAACTTTACTATTTTTAGTGATAATCAGCATGTGATGGCTGCAAGTGAGGCTTAGTTTCTATTTGATGTGGTACACAATTGTGAGTATAAGCAGATTTCTATATGCTAGACTTTGAAAGAGTATGCATTTTGCTATGTATTTGTTGATGGATGCATTAATAGGTTGTATATATAGAGAATCAATAGCCTCTAGTGTATGATGCACACCCAAGGCCTTATGACCATAGAGAGGTTACTACATGTGGCTCATGAGTTATACAAATGATGAGTATTTTGTTTGATGATCCAAGGGGATGCATTCTTATATGTGCATGATGAGCAACAAGTTGATGCTATGCATGTTTGACCCACGTGGTGCATTAGTGGCACATATCAAAAAATGTACATGTTTAGAGGGGGTGGATGTCTAGTCATTACATGGACACAATGTGAAAAACCCTAGAGTGCATCATCCTGCAGCTTTCTTAAAAATTTAGAGAGTCATGTCATACTAGTCATTAGTGTTATTGTCCATAGTATGGATGGTTCCAAAATACAGGATTGTTGGAAAAGTTTATCTATTTTTTATATTTTTGAGATTATTTCTTATAAATATCTTAAAAACACTACAACATATAGACCCAATAGTGACATTTAAAGTGACGGAATTATTCATGGAAAAAATCATCCATGTCATCACTATTTACGTTGCTATTAATGACGTGATAAATTCATCATTATTATCATTTCTATTTGCGTTGATATTTGCAAATAGCGATGCAAATAGAGATGCTAATAGCGATGGTTGGAGAGTAAAAATTTGACAAAAATAACGACGGTTACAGAGGGGAAATTTTTGTTTACTTTGCTGTCCAAGTGAATACCCAAATCATGTAGCAGTTTTACAAGCCAAACTGCTTCATATGCCACTAAGGTTGCACCCCTGTATTTTGGCTCTGTATACAAGATAAAGCAATGGTGGACTACTTCTTACTACTCTCAAATAAGTTACTCATGGATATATATGTGCATCACGTGGGTTCAAAATAAGGTAATTTTAAAATATAAATTTTATATATTTTTTACATATAGAAGGGTATAATATAAAGGGGTTATTTACAGATTGAATAAAAAAGGGTTATCTTTTTTTCGAGAATAATTCATAAATCACTACAAGGATATGGAGACATAGCGACAGCGCTTTCCAATGCAAACTAGCGGCATCGTGAGATGCAAATAGCAACGGTTCTCAGACGAAAAAATGCGGGCCGAAACCCAAGCGTGTTATTTTGCGCGAACAAACGAAAGAGAGCGAAAGGGAGAGTGAACTCCATCTTGCATTTGAGAGGGAGAGGGAGAGAAAGAGAGAAAGATGGAGAATGAAAGCTTCTCACCATTGTCGTTGCCATTTGCAAAGAAGAGGAGGAAGTGTATAGAGGGCGAAGAGGAGCCGCCGTCACGAAGAGGAGCCATTGAATCCATCCTCGGGCCTTTGCGGTGAGTGCATTGTTCCTTCTTGCTTTGTTTTTGTTTTTTCCCCTTTTCTTTTACTTGTTTTTGTTAAAAATCATATGTATTGAGAGAGGAAAAGGAAATGAGAGAGGGAGAAGAAGAGAGAAAAGGAAAGAAGGAATGAGAGAGAGAGGAAAAAAACATTAAACATAACAGCCAAAGAGAGAAAGAGAGGGAGAGGGAGGGAGGAAGGGAGGGAGAGAGAGAGGGAGGGAGAGGTTGTTGTTATTATTGTTGTTGTTTTATTTTTTATTTTTATTTTTCTTGTTTGTTGTTGTAGCGGTAGTGGTAGTTATTGTTTAATTTATTATTTTATTGTTTGTTGTTGTTGTGGTAGTTGTAGTAGTAGTAGTGGTAGTGGTAGTGATAATAGTAGTAGTTGCTGTTTAATATATTCTCTTCTTGTTTGTTATTGTTGTAGTAGTTGTAGTCGTGGTCGTAGTCGTCGTAGTTGTGATTGTAGTAGTAGTACTACTAGTAGTAATAGTAGTTTTCTTGTTTTTTGTTGTTATAGTAGTAGTAGTTTTTTTTCTTTTCTTGTTTATTGTTGTTTAGTTTTCTTGTTTGTTGTTGCTGTAGTAGTAGTAGTAGTAGTTTTTTCTTCTTTTCTTGTTTGTTGTTATTGTAGTAATAGTTGTTGTTGTTGTTGTTGTTGTTTTTTCTTCTTTTCTTTTTTATTGTAGTGGTAGTGGTAGTGGTTTGTTGTTGTGGTAGTCATAGTCGTAGTCATCGTAGTCGTGGTTGTAGTAGTAGTAGTAGTAGTAGTTTTCTTATTTGTTGTTGTTGTTGTTGTAGTTTTTTTCATTTTCTTGTTTATTGTTGTTTAGTTTTCTTATGTGTTGTTTTTGTTGTAGTAGTGGTAGTAGTAGTAGTTTTTTCTTCTTTTCTTGTTTGTTGTAGTAGTAGTAGCACTAGTAGTTTGTAACATCCCCGTGCCCCCCGGGCCTTTCCCATGAGAACCCCCCCTGAGGAAAAAAAAATCAAATTTTTTTAATAAAATTTACTCCCTCTCTCTCCCCCTGCCGACTACATTGCGGGGAGAGTGAGAGAGCGAGAGTAATGGGAGAAGGGGGGCATGTAGCCCCCCAGGTGGCAGGAAGCATCGTCCCTCCCCCCTCCTATAAAGGGGAGGCTTTCCCCCTCCCTACGCACAGACGGGCGCCCCCCTCCAGCCTTGCCAGGCAGCGGGCTCTCCCCCACTGTGTGCAACAAGTGCCACCCCCTGCCTCGTCAAGCTACCCAGTGGCCTAGCAGGTGCCACCCCCTTGCCTCGTCAATTTGCCCAACGGCCCAATAGTACAACCCCCCCTTTCCCATGAACACACACACACACACACACACACACACACACACACACACACACACACACACACACACAGGAGAGAGAGAGAAGGGAGAAGAAGAAGAAGAAGAGGAGGAGGAGGAGGAGAAGAAGGAAGAGGGAAGAGGGAGAGAGAGGAGAGGAAGAAGGAGAGAGAGAAGGAAAAGAAGAAGGTGAGCAGAGGGAGAGAAGAAAAGAAGGAGAGAGAAGGAAGGGGAAGAGGAGGAAAAGAAGAAGGAAAGGAAGAAGAGAGGGGGAGAAGAAGAGAAGAAGAGAGAGAAGAGGAAGAGGAGAGGGAGAGAAGAGAGGGAAGGAGAGGAAGAGGAGAGAGAGAGAAGAGAGAGAAGAAGAAGAAGAGAAGAAGGAAGAGGAGAGGAAGAGAAGAAGAGACAAGACAACATGTAGATCAAAGCTCAAGAATGGCATGAACTATAGCCAACTTCTTGTAAACCTCCCTTCTGTGAAACATCCACAGCCCGAGCAGGCAAACATATGATCGGATGATGATCAGATTTGATGTTTTGTTGCATTTCTATTTTTTCTATCTGATTAGATTCTTTTGGTAATATGCTACACTAAAGATGTCACCGAGCATAGGAGTTTGGAGATGCTTAGCATATGATTCATATAGTCAGCCAGAAACAACGAAACAGAAACTAGTATTGAAAAAGAACAAATCAGCAACAGTGAAGAGCCTTTGTGATGCTTGGAAGGCATTATGGGGTACAATTTGGAAGATCTCCCTTCTATGCCCATCTATGCAAGTTGTGAGCTATTGAGAGCTCAATCCTCCCATCCCAATTATTGATGAGTTTTCTTCTTCGAGCTCAGAGATTCCTCTCTTGGCTGAGCATTGCAACCATGGAGCTTATTGGAGCATAATGGAGCATCTTGGAGCACTCAAGAAAGGCTAAACCTTGTTTGATTTCTATCTTCATCAAGCATCATAAGGTACTTGGTTCTTGAACTCTTATTCTCTCAAATTCATCCTTTTGCTGAGCCATAACCAATTGTTTGAGAGAATGCAAGAGCTCAAGTAGGAATTAGGAGATAAATTTGATGCTTGTATGTTGTCCAACTCTTACATTCATTTTGCCTCACTCTCATTGCATTGGAATGGGTAAATTCATGCTGAAACTCACTGAGGATTATTGTTTCTGCTTATCTTAACCAATTGAGTTGTTGTTTCTTGACTCGGCCACTTGAAATTTAAAATTTTTTAAAAAAATCCATTGTATAAGGGTAAGTCAGCACTAAGTCACTACTTGGTAAGCCCTACCCTTGATCCCAATTTTCCATTCCATGCATTTCATGAAAAGATTCAATTCCCACTTCCGAATGCATCTCATGCTGGGTGTTTACTTAATAAATGTCTGCCATGTATATTCCGGGTGAGGAATAGCCTGATGCTAGGCGAGGTGGCAAGACAAAAGAGGGATGACCCCCCCTTGCCATCAAAGACCTTGAGGGGGTGCACAACCTGGCCCGGGGGGAAACTTTGCCCACCACCCAGTGATCCGAAGCCTGAATTTGCTTGTAGATGTAGGTACCCACTTGAAGAACTGAGATATTGAGGTGGCACTGATGTATGGATGTATTATTGGCTACAAATGTATGGGAATTTCTATTGAGGATGTATTTTCAGATATGAGAATACATATGTAGTCAATGGCAGTGAATACAATGCTTGGGATGTATGGGAGATGCCTATGCATGGGAAAATTATGCTAAGAGATATTTATGACATACTGAGTTTTGGAATAAGGGGTGCTGTAAGCAATCTGCTTGCATTTACAGAAGTGTACCTACTCCTAGGAACTGAGGTGCAAGTCTTACAGCTGCCCACAGGTCTAAGGACTTTGATAAGTTTTGGAGCTCTAGTTGGACCCCACAAGATACTTACAAGTCAAAACAGGTCTCCTACAAGTGTAGACAGGGTACTGGACTGCACAATACAACATTACTTTTCTTATTCTAGAAATTTTTGTATAAAATCTGGGAGTGCATGCTTATGCTCAGTTCGAAGAGCGAATACTTGGATCCAACTTGAACAAAAAAGTAGGTCAATCAGAGCTTCCTAGCTCAAGTTATGGGCAAAACAATGACAGGTGTTCTAACGGCACTGCACCTAACCATGGTAGGGAATAAGGGAAAAACTAAGATAAATGATGACCTTCAACAAGAAATAAGGGATGCACGCACCCCGAGGGCTCAAACTAACCCTAAGTGTAAGATGAAGATTATTATCATGACTTGGGGAGCCTGAGTGCGCTCATTAACACCCTCAGTTTGCATGAGACAAGGCATGCTAAGAGGCATAGAGAATTGATGGAAGGCACTGATGAAATGAAGACCACTATGGACACCCTTGCTGCCGAACTCACTAAGTGGATGGAATTCCAAATGAAAGGGAAGGAACATGAGGATAGGTCAGGTATGCATGCTGAACGAGTGACGGGCCCATCAATGAATGCAGCAAATATGAACTCCCAAGGCATTTTGGAGAGAGTGGGCATCCCTAATAGCACTTTTGAATAGGGAGAGCCTTCACATAGACAAGAGGAGCCCATGAACAATGCAAGAGGGGCAATTTTCAGTCATCACAAGGGCCCATGCCATCTATGCGAGTTCAGCCATCTTTTGGCAGAAGTTTCTTTAACAATGGGTCATTTTTGGGTAGCCACATGGATTAGCCTCAGTTTGGATATATGGGACAGCCGCATAATCATGAAAGAGAGCTGAGAGACAAGATTATTTTCTCAAAATTCAATGGTTAGTCGTCATCTCCAGCTAAACTTGAAGAGTGGCTCTCCAAGCTTGAGGATTTTTTTGACATCTTGCCCCGTAGTGATGACCAAAAGATCAATTTCACAACAATCCACTTGGAAGGATTTGCACATACATGGTGGAGGTACATTAAAAGAGAAAATAAGCAAGTGAACTCATGGGAAGCATTCAAGGCACTCATGGTGCAAGTATTTGTCTCACCGGTGGAGAAAGAAAAGCTTGCCCGCCAAATGGTATGGCCTTGAACAATGTGGTCTTACTATAAGAGAATACACAAATCCGTTCCTCAACCTTACCATGTATGTTGAGTCGATTAGTGATGATGCCAAGTTACAAAGTATGTGTACGTGCTAGATCCTTAACTCTCGACTGATGTTTCAGCTCAAAACCCATCATATTTGTTCAAAACTATTGAATTGTCTAAGAGGTACTCTTGCAAGTATCGGCGGGATGCTTCATTTCAGCATTGACAACAAAGAGGGGCATCTTAGCTAGTGTTTGGGCAGCAAAGAGGACATATGTAGTCATATTTTGGACAACAAAGAGATGCTATAAGGCCGAGGCAGTTTGGGGCAAGTTATGGTGGTGGTAATATGCCATTCAACACTCAAAAATCCCCACATACCCCACTTTTAATGCCTCAAGACCACAAGGTAATTTACTGATAGCAAACATCCCAAGGATGGATAATAGACAAGGGGACAACAGAAATAAAAATGCTTCAGCATTTGGTAGTCTAAAGTCCATTCCCATGGATTTGTATAAAAAAAGAAAGGAAAAAGGGCTTTGTTTCAAGTGTGGCGAGAAGTATACAGTTGATCATGCCTCAAAATGTGCTTTTAGAAATGTTAAGGCACGGGCTCACAGCATGTTGGTATTTGAGGACCCTGAGGATACACATGCTTTTATGATGACTACTGAAACAGATGATGCTGATGAAGAGTTTGGTCAAGAAGAGTTCGTTGACCTTGCGACTCTTTTCCTTTTGACCCCGGTAGCCATGTATCACGAGGTATGGATAGAAAAATCAAATCACATGTTGAAATACATGCTACCACTGCTTATACCATATCTACGGATGCTTGGACATGATCCAAAAGCCCTAATACATTGCATATTAAGGGCCAAATTCATGGGAAGGATGTGTTTATACTCGTAGACATTGGTAGCACTCATAGTTACATTAACAGAGCACTCATGGACAGGCTGAAGTATTTTCCCATTGATTTACAACAGCCATTGAAGGTGCAAGTTGCCAATGGAAATGAAGAAATCAGCACGCAAGTATGCCCTACTATTCATATTCAGCTTGCTCAAAATTTTGGACAACAATTGGATTTAATTGCATTGGAAATGGGGCCTATAGATGTTGTCTTGGGTTGTGATTGGCTGAAAACTTTGGGCACTATAACCATGGAATTTTCCTTGCAACACAATATTAGTGAGTTTGGGAATCTCCCAATTCCCATTTTTTGAATACTAAAAGGTGGTACCTGGATAACATGCCCATAAGTTTCTTAAAACCATATGATGTGACCTATCATTGGAAAGCACTTGAAAAATGGAATCTATTGAGCTATAGATAACTTGTTTTGGAGTTATGGTGTTCAAGTTATGATAAATCCAAAGATTTGACCACATGTCCCAAACTTCTGGAAAATTCCCATATTCCCCAATATGGTGTTTTGCTGTATATGGAGTTTGTTAGTGCGGGACAACTCATTCAGGGAATTCAAAATGATAGTGAGTTTCAGCTCATTACCAGCAAACAACTCAAGAAAGAGTTCAAGAAACGGTTCCAAGTCTTTGTATTGCAGTTAAATAAAGAAAATTTAGATCAGTCCACTAAAATAATAAAGAATTTAGCATTAAGAACTCTTTTAGAAGAGTACAAGGACCTCTTCCAAGTGCCTACAACACTATCCCCTAATTGTCTAGGTGTGAAAGAGAAGAAGTTGCCAAACAAGTCAAAGAATTAGTGGACATGGGATTCATTGAGCCCAATTCTTCACCATATGCTTCCCTTATGTTATTGGTCAAAAAGAATGATGGATCTTTCAGGATGTGCATAGACTACAGGGATCTTAATAAGATCACCGTGAAGAACAGGTACCCCATTCCACGCATAGATGACTTGCTGGATGAACTCAAGGGGGCTAAGTACTTTACGAAGATAGATTTGAGGTCACGCTATCACCAGATCCGCATGAGGGCAGGGGATGGGGTCAAAACAACATTTCAGACTCATCGGGGGCTTTATCATTTCTTGGTCATGCCTTTCAGGTTAACTAATGCACTGGCCACCTTTCAAAGCTTAATGAACAAAATACTTCAGCCCTTTCTTTTCAGATTTGTGTTGGTCTTCTTTGATGACATCCTCGTCATAGTAGATCACTGAAGGATCACATTTGGCACATGAGGCAAGTGTTTGATGTATTGAGGCAGCATAGATTCTTTGCTAAGGAGACAAAATGTTCTTTCATGCAGACGGAGGTGGAATACTTGGGGCACATTGTTAGTGAAGATGGAATTAGGGTTGATCCTAAGGAAGTGCAGTGTATAAAAGATTGGCCCACACCTCTAAATACCACTTTACTTAGAGGATTTCTTGGTCTCTCATCATCCTATCGTAGATTCATTGGGCATTATGCTACTATTGCAACTCCCTTGATGGATAGGCTTAAGAAAGAGGCCTTTTTTTGGGATGCCATAGCTGATAAGAGATTTAATCAGCTCAAAGAACTGCTTACCTCAGCGCCCATCTTGGTTTGCCCATATTTTTTGAAAGAATTCACCATTCAGTGTGATGGCAGTGGCATAGGCATAGGGGCTGTATTGTTACAGGAGCATGGGATTATAGCATTTGAGTAGCCAGCCAATTCATGGAAGATGTTTTTAGATTACATGGCTTACCAGAGGTCATTGTGCATGATGGAGATGCTAAGTTCATGAGCAACTTTTGGCAGATAGTTTTTAGCTCTATGGGCACTCAGTTAGCCTCTTCCATTGCTTACCATCCACAAATTGATGGCTAGACAGAGATGGTTAACAAGTGGCTGGAAACTTACTTGAGGCATTTCTGTTATGATGTGTAGAATGCTTGGGACTCATGGTTGCATCTGGCTGAGTTTGCCTATAATAACTTTACACACTCTAGCATTGGATTTTCACCCTTCGAGGCATTGTACGGCTATAAGGTGCCCCTTCCCACGGTTATCTTCAATGATAAAATAAACCCACAAAGCAAGGAGGAATTGAATAGAATGCAGGCCTTACTTCAGCAGTGCAAAGTCAACTTAAAGAAAGCTCAGGATCAAATGAAGCTTTATGCTGATGACAAAAGAAGGGATGTTGAATTCCAAGAAGGGGATTTGGTTCTTTTGAAGGTGCCCAAGTCTAGATATGCCACCCTTAAGGATGGGTCTAGCAATAAGTTGGCTCATAGGTTCTATGGGCTGTACCGGATTATCAAAAGAGTGGGAGACATGGCATATCGGTTAGCATTACCCCCATCCATAAAGATTCACAATGTCTTCCATATAAGTCAATTGAAGCCCTTCATTGGATCATCAGTGGGTTATGTTGAGAAGTTACCATTGATAGATGAAGAAGGCATCATTCAATACATACCCAAGCAAATCATAGGACAAAGGGAAAAGAAGCTTCACTCTCGCTCCATCATGGAATACTTGATTAAGTGGAAAGGTTTACCACTTAAGGAAGCTTCTTCGAGGTGAGCTTCAGTTTTGGAAGAGTTTCATACCTATTAGAAGCAGATTTGGCTGAAATCTAGCTAACTATGGCCCTGTTTTCTCTTAGATTGATTGCAGATAGCTCTCTGTTTCACAGCAGATTTTATTTTGTACTATGGACAGCAATGGACACCATACATGGGATGAAACTACTCCTTAAGAGCTCCGTTTTGATATATGGCACACCCAGATTGGAGTCTCCTACATAAAGTTATGATAGATTTACTACAGTAAGGGCCCGTAGTAAACAGTTTGATGTCCACTGTCTACAGCTCGCATTCACCTAGGATACTTAGGTCAAAATTCATTTTTATAATTCCCCAATAAGGCCCATGTCTCGTACATACCCCAATGACCTATCATACGCAATAATACCTCTGTTTACTCGCGTGCCAAAGAGAAGAGAATCATCACTAACATTCTTCATGAACGAAGACAATGAATGTGACAAAACATGAATTGCAAAGACACCGAAAATTCCGCTTCTTCATCAATCCAAAACAAGGCTACATCATCATGAAGGAAAAACAAAACAGAAACTGAAACTTCATCTACTACAAACTGTCAAAACACATGACAAAATACTGCATCTTGCGCTTCCTACAGAACACGCTGCATGATAACTAATCCGCCAAATACATAGATTGCCAAAAGGCTAAAAGGCCACAACTCTTCGGATCTCAATCCGGCTTTCACACTTGTCGTCCATTGTGCCTTCCAAAATGCCTTCTTTGCCTTGCCCCTAACACCTGGCACTGTCCGGTGGAGCGCTAGGCGGACTCGTTACCCGCAGTCCCTTGATCTGCATCCGCATCTAGTGCCTTCTCCGAAATCTTCACTGCCTCCTTGTCTGTCTTCTCCTCTGTCTTCTCGTCTTTATCCAGCTCCCCTGTGCCTTTATCAGCATCATCCAAACTTTTCTGCTCCTCCTCCTGGAAATCCTTCTGCGGACTTGTAGCCATACTGTGCAGAATCGATGAAATCTTTAAATGTCCGCTTGGCTTGACATCTGCTCTGCCTTCAATGAATGACACTGCTGGACCTCGACTATGATCCGCCTCCAAGACTCTCCGCAGTTCTTCCACTTCACGGTGCAACTCAGCATTTTCCTTTCTTATTGCAGTGGCCCCCGCCGCTTCAAACCATGCCTTAAATTTTTGCGTTGGCTTAGACAAATGATCCTGCAAAGTGTTGGTCGCTTGCTTCCAGATTTCTGCAGTGAATGCCTGCAATTCTGCCTTCTGAAAATTCAAATTCTGCATTCTGCCATGACTCTGAAATTTGTCATCAACGCAGAATTTTGTCAGCTGCTTCTCCTTCTCAGGTGCCTTCTTGTCAGGCAAAATTTCATGACTACCTGACACACCCCTGTGCTCCATCTCAACATTCACACACTTAACTCCCACATCACTTGCTTTATTTAACATCCATCTCGGGATCTCAGGCACTTTGCCATAAAAATTCTTCAACCTGAATCCATTTACAGGCTTCTGCACCATTGTTCCAAAAACATCCTGTAATCGGAATGTTCCTTGACCCATCTCTTCGACAATCTGATACGGCCCAAAATACCGCAGCTTCAGCTTACCAGGATGCTGGCCCAATTTTAAATTGTACATCATCACCCAATCTCCTTTCTGAAAAATCTTGAATTTAATCTGCCTGCCAATCCAGGCCTGCCTCCTGTTCTGCATTACTTGATTCATGTAAGCACTCACCAATCTGTCTTCTTCCAGCTTCAGCAACTGCCTCTGTCTATGAAGTATTGATTCCTCTGGACTGAGTCGATGCTTAACCGCAATCCGCAAACTAGGAATAATATATTCCATTGGGACAACTGCCTCCAAACCATACACAAGCTGAAAAGGAGTCAATCCTATTGCCACTTTATAAGCTGTACGGAATGACCACAATGCGGAATCCAACTTGTCATCCCAATCTGACCTATTTTTTGACACAATTTTCTTCAGAATTCTGACAAGAACTTTATTTGTGCTTTTCGCCTGCCCATTCGCCTGTGGATGATATGGTGTAGACTTCTTATGCATAATCATATGCTTGGAAGTCAACTCTTCAATAACTGAATTCAGGAAATGCACTCCCTGGTCAGACACCAATTCAATAGGGCATCCAAACCTAGTCATGATGTGCTTGTACAAAAATCTAGCCACACTTGCAGCTTTATTATCCCTCAGCGGAATTGCTTCTGCCCATTTTGTCGCATAATCTGTCGCCGCCAATATGTATCTGGCTCCTGTCCTTCTTCCTTTAGGCTTAATTGGACCAACAAAATCTAGTCCCCATTTCTGAAAAGGCTCCAAAGGCAAAACTGGATGATCTTGCATTCTATCTGACTGTGTAGGTTGACCCATTCTCTGACATTGAATGCATGATTGTGCATACTTATATGCATCCCTGAGCAAAAATGGCCACCATAATCCTGCTTGCATGACCTTTCTGCCTGTAATTTCACCCGAGAAATGACCTCCTGCTACACCCAAATGTGCTTCTTGTAAGACTAACTGTTGCTCCTCATCTGGAACACACCGCCTTATAATCTGATCTGCTCCTCTTCTGTATAGTGATCCAGCAATAATTAAGAATGGTCTGCTTCTCAAAGCAAACTTTTTCTTCTGGTCTGTTGACATCACTGATGGCAAAATTCCATCTGTCAAAAATTGCACCATTTGGTCATACCAGTTGTCATAAACTTCTCCAACAACCTGAAATAACTCTGCATCTGGCAAATCATCTGACACTCCTGGTGATTCCTCCCAGTGTTCTAACCGACTCAAATAATCCGCTACTGCATGCTAATTTCCTGGAGTATGAATTATAATGTAGTCAAACTCCTGAAGCAACAACATCCATCTGGCCAATCTGCCTTCCAGCTTTGGCTTCTTCTCCAAAAAGACTAAGGCTTGGTGATCCACATGAAAAATCACTTTATTGCCCAGCAAATAATGCCTTAGCTTATCCAAAGCAAATATCATTCCCAATGCCTCTCGCTCTGTCACTGTGTAGTTCTTTTCTGCTGGCTTCAACATCCGACTTGCATAGTACACTGGTCGGTACCATCCCTTAACTTTTTCCTGCATTAAAACAGCTCCTACTGCACTATCAGAAGCATCCACAAAAACATGGAATGACAATTCCCAATCCGGCGGTTGCAATATTGGTGCTACCACCAGCATTTTCTTCAGCAACTGAAATGACTTCTGCTGTGCTGCTCCCCACGTGAATTCCACATCCTTTTTTGTCAAATGTGTCAAAGGCGCTGTCACATCCGCCAAATATCTCAAGTATCGGCTGTGCCATTTAACCTGGCCAACAACTCTCAAGACTCCTTTCACGTCAGTCGGAGCTGCAGCCTTCTGAATGGCACTGACTTTATCCCTGTCAATCGACATGCCTTCCTTTGAAATAATATGTCCCAATAGTTTGCCTCTTTGAACTGCAATTGCACATTTGTATGGATTAAGTGCCATCCTGAACATTCTGCATCTCTCTAAACATTTCCTCAAATATTCCAGGTGCTTATCCTTCTGACCAAACACCGAGAAGTCATCCATGAAAATCCTCATGAATGTCGTCAAATGAGGCTCAAAAGTTTTGTTTGCTGCTTTGGAAAATGATGGTGGACCATTTCTTAGTCCAAAGCTCATCACTGTGTAAGCGTAAGCTCCCCATTCTGTAATGAATGCTGTCTTCATTATGTCCTTCTGTGCGACACTTATCTGATTATAGCCGGAAAAACCATCCAAGAAACTGTACATCTCATGCCCAGCTACATCATCCAATACTGAATCCATGAAAGGTAATGGAAAAGGATCTGCAATTCTCGCTGCATTCAGCTTCCTGTAGTCGACACATACCCGGATCTTACCTGACTTCTTAGGTACGACTACTATTGGTGACAACCATTCTGCCTGATCAACTGGTATAATGAATCCTACTGCCAACAATTTATCCAATTCAGCCTTGACTTGCTGTGCATAATTTGGATTCATTCTGTATCTCTGCTGAATTACTGGTTTTGCATCTTCTTTCAAATTGATCTGATGTTTGTACACATTTGGATCCATTCCCTTCAAATCTGAATAGTCCCATGCAAAACAATCTATGAATTCAATGAGTAATGCCTTCAGTTCCTCCTTGAACTTGTCATCTAAATTGACACTCACTCTGACCATCCTAGGCCGCTCCTTTGTGCCTAGATTCAATTCTTGCAGGTCATCCTCCTGGACCCTTGATATGCTGCTTTCTAACTTATCATACAAAGATTCAGCTCTATCTATTGCCTCTTGTGGTGTCAAATCTTCTTCTTGAACATCCTCCTCTGATTTTTTAAACACTTCTGAACTTTGCTGTCCAGTATCCAAATGAGCCTTCTGCTTTGCATTCCGATCAACATATCTGCTGACAATATCTACCACATCAACCTCAAAAATTGGAATGACTATTGGATTGGCATTAAAGAATTCAGTCTCCTCTTCATCTTCCACCTCTGATGCCAAATTGAGAGTCTGAACCAACATTGGTCTTATGGAGTTTGGAACTGTCACTTTAGAAATCATTGGCACTTTTGCCACTTTTCCTCCCTTCTTGATCACAATCTCATTCTTCTCCCAATCTTGTTTCAGCCTAGCTGTCTTGAACCAAGGTCTGCCTAATAGCATGACATAAGAACTGTCTTCTTCCTTCATTCTGATGACAACAAAATTTACTTGAAAACTCAAGTCTTGCACTCTAATTACTTGCTTCCTCAACATTCCGATTGGCTGCACACGTCTCTGATCTGCCATCCTAACCTGAAACGGTGCTGGTTCCAACTTAACATGTTTCATTTTGAGGAATTCTGACTCTGCCAATATATTGACTCCTGAACCGCCATCAAGCAGTACATCCTGATATACCTGTTCATTCCAATGAACTTTGACAGTCGGAATTGTGAAGTCAACATCTTCCGGATCCACTTGATATGCATCCACACTATCCTCCAATGTCTTTATGCCTGGCTTGCTTGACAAACCCTTTGTTGCTGAGTAAAATTTGTCTCTGAAAATCAGAACCAAAGAAAGTAGCTGATCCAGTGTGAAATGCATTGGTGTCATCATAAGACGCTCAAACAAATCCTCTGACTTGCCATTCTCAAGAACTTTATCAGAGTCTTCCTCTTCTGCTTCCTTATGGGTAAGCTTCTTCTGCTCTTTCAAAACTGCTTTGCTTACTTCATTCCGCACATCCTTCTGCTCTTCCCAATCTATGGGAGCTTTCAATCGTGCTTTTGATCTGGTGACAGCCATTGCATCTACCTTTAATTTGTTGCAATCCGAACAATCGCATTCCGGCATGCATTCCAGTACTTCCACTCCTTTTAATGTTTCTTCAGCCATCACAATGTTCACTACATTTGTTGTTGGCACATTCTCAGTGCTTGGCTGAGTTGTCACTGGTGCTGTCAACTGAGGTAATTGTTGTGCTGCATTTTGCTGCATCCACGGTGGTGAATTCCAACTCTGCTGATTCCAGCTTTGTGTAGGTTGCTGCCAATTCGGCTGTTGTTGCTGCCATCCCTGTTGATTATTTTGCCAACCTTGTTGCCAATTTGGTTGTGACTGTGTCTGCTGCCAATTTGGTCCCCAAGGTGGTCTACCACCCTGCCATCGAGGACGAAAATTTGGATTAAACCGAGGACGAAACTAGCTTCCCTGAGGTCGCCAATTATTCATGGGATTTGACCAACCTACATTTTGCTGAGGACTTTGCTGCTCAGGAACAACTCCACTAGCTTCTGCCATGACTTGTTGGACTCTTGGTGGAACCGGTCCCCTGTAATTCGGGTTATACCAGCAATCCTTTGTCTTGTGGAATTTCTCACAAATTTCACACTGATCTTTCTTCTTGTTGACTTCCTTTGTGACTCCTAATTCCTTCAATTTCTTAGCCAACAACTTCTCCATTTTGGTTTTAGCCTCCTTTTCATCCGATTTGGATTTCTTTTCTTCCTCCTTCCGCTTCTTCTTGCGGTACTTTTTCTTTGACTCACTCTCTGATTCTTGATCACTGTCATTTTCAGAGTTTTCCTCATCCTCAGATTCATCTGTTTCTGACTCCTCTGAATCATCACCAGAGTCATCATCACTGTCATCACTTTTTGACCTCTTGCTTCTCCTAGACTTCTTCTTTGTATCTCTCCTAGAAGACTTTCTCAAAGAAGCCACTCCAAACCTTTTCTCAGCCCTTGTAGCTGTTTCAATTAAGTCATCCATTCCTCCTGCAATATCTACTCCTGCAACTGCATGTCGCAATTCTTTCCTCAATCCATTCATGAAATATCCAGCCAGCATTTCATCTGTCGGTCTTTCTTGAGCAGTTAACCGATTCAGATACCTGTTGAATTTTTGGGCATAATCCTCGACAAACATCTTCTTTTGCTGAATTTCTTTCAGCTTTGTGAGTACCTCAAAAGGAGTCTTCTCCTTCCGGAATCTATTCAGAAATGCCACTTTCAATGCATTGTAGTCAGCAAAATGTGCTGCTCCATAATTATTCAACCACTGCATAGCCTTGCCTTCCAAGGTGGCTTCAAATTGCATTCTCTTGGTCTGGGCATCGTACACTCCGTCAAATTGACTGGCCTGCCATTTCCTCTCAAATTGAGCTATATGGCAATCAGGGTCTTCTTTAGACTTTCCTGAAAAGGTCTTGAATCTGACTCGGAGGTCTTGCCTTGCCTGAGCTGCCGCCATTCTCGGAGACGCTGGACTTGCTGGTGTTGAAACTGAAGATGACGAATTTGATGACACTTGTGGTGTCACCGAAGATGGTGTTGAGAATGCCAATGGAATGCGCACCCGCAACTATCTTGGTGCTCCTAAAGGATCAAATTGCAGTCTTCTTCTTGACCGCAAAGCTCCATGGATAAATGCTCCTCCAATAAACTGCCTAATTCGACGATCTTCTCCGTCTGAACCATCATATTCTTCCACATCTTCCAAGTCTTCTACATATGCATTCTGGTCTGCCCCTTCTGTGTCATCACTTGCTGCACCTTGAGCCCAAACATTCCAATATTCCTCTCCATATCTTGATGAATTTGACCTCAAATTGTAAATGCGAGTGGGTTGCTATGACCTCTCCAGGTCTGACTATTTGATTTCACGCTGAATTCTGTTGGAGATACGAAACGTCACCCATGCACAGAAGATGATGAATTCGACCATGGTATCACACCACTATCACCGTGATCGCCAGTGTTTACTCGCGTGCCAAAGAGAAGAGAATCATCACTAACATTCTTCATGAACGAAGACAATGAATGTGACAAAACATGAATTGCAAAGACACCGAAAATTCCGCTTCTTCATCAATCCAAAACAAGGCTACATCATCATGAAGGAAAAACAAAACAGAAACTGAAACTTCATCTACTACAAAACACATGACAAAATATTGCATCTTGCGCTTCCTACAGAACACGCTGCATGATAACTAATCCACCAAATACATAGATCGCCAAAAGGCTAAAAGGCCACAACTCTTCGGATCTCAATCCGGCTTTCACACTTGTCGTCCATTGTGCCTTCCAAAATGCCTTCTTTGCCTTGCCCCTAACAACCTCTTCATTCATTTCTATACCCCTATAATAATGCAGCAGAGTAGTACTCTAATATGCTCCTGCCCAGTTATCATAAGTGCCCAAATTGTTTTTGAGGGCAAAAACCTTCGGGTGGGGATGGAATGTAAGAGAGGGGACTTAATAATTGGGAAATACTAGCTCCATTGGTTGGTATATAAGGTGTTAGGGACTTGATTTTTGGCATCGGATAATAATACAAGTCTCCTTTCATCTTCACCTCCCTCTCTCCCAGCTTTCATGGCTTCTTCCTCTCTCTTTCTATCTTTCTCTCTCCTTTTCTAGCCTTTCTCTCTCCTCGTCACAGTCTTTCTCTCTCTTCATGTAGTATTTCTCTCTCTTCTACACTCTCTCTCTCTCTCTCTCTCTTCTTCTCCCTCTCCCCTGTCCTCTTCATGATAGGCCTAACATGCCTTGCAAGTGGGTTTGATGACACACATTAAATGCTTATGTTCTCTAGCACCCTAAAGGGAGAAGCTAGGAAATGGTACTAGAGCCTCCCAAGACGATCGATTAAATCCTTCGATGAGCTATGTGATAAACTTTTAGATGAATATGAAAAGAAGGTCCCTATGACCCAAGTTTTAGGACAACTTATGCAAGTTGGACAAGAGTCCTATCCTTTTGCTAAAGAGTATGCTAGAGCCTTTGACCATACACTTAGACTTTGGCCAAGAAGAGCTACCATGTTGCCTAAGGATGTGCTATGTAAGCTCTTTATGAGTGCCTCAGAGATTAGTACACAAATCCAAGTGAGGATGCAAGATCCTAAGTCATTAAATGAGGCCAAGACGCATGCAATTGAGTATGAGCAGTATATTCGAAGATGTTGGGAAAACTTTTGGAGTTTCCCTCGCTCATTGCAAGTGTATTCAAATATCCAACCAATTTTGCAAAGAGAAAATCCTTTTTCTAATACCAAGAAAACCTTAGCGGGAGATCTTTGTGGTCAAAATCTCCAAGTAGGAAGTGGCAATCCTATGAGTAGTGATAAGAAGTTTCTTGGGGATAAAAAGATTCCATGCCAAGAACATCCCATCAAGGCTTGCAACACTTCCATGAGAGGTAGTTGCGATGGTGGCATTGATAGGACCGTCGAGCCTATGAGTATGGATAAGCACGCTATGTGTGGCCCTAGTTGTGCTCCTCGTAAGGCTCTTGAAAAACCTTTCCAATTTATGGATGAATCATGCTTTCGAGCAGAGGCTATTTCTTTTAGTAAAAGCATGGTTCTTATGGCTAAGCAGTTGTTGCAAAGTGAATAAAGGCAAGTAAAGACATCTTGTATGAGGAAGATGTATGATGCCAAAGGTTCCCCTATGCTCGATAGTAGTCTTAAGGATGTCAGGATATTTGGCTATAGCAATAAGTCCACATTGAGTCCATCGTACCAATGTGGCAAATCAAGAATGTATAAGCATATAACGAGAAATGTAAGATGGGTTTGGAGGTCCAAAACCCCTAAAAAAACTATTGGGTGTCAGATGAAGGGCGGCCAAGAATTGCATGTGGACATGCTTTGATGGATTCCCAAGTGGATGAGATCATCGGCCATAAGGACACATCTAACAATATGCACCACCCTGAGCTCCATCCATGTGATGTGCCTAGGCATGAAGCTCTACCTAGTTTGGGTTGTACCATTGAGACATGTAATGATTCAAATAGGAAAGGGTTGAATGATCATAAATCTATGATTCTCCCTAAAGGAGGAGTTATTCGAAAGTTGGGACAAGTGATCCATTTTAATGACGACCAAGAAGATGAGATATATCAACCTAATGAGGTCATTCATTCAGTTCATAATACCCAAGAAGAGATGGCCATTATTCTTGAGATATCAATAGAAAGGCTTGGGATGATGGATCTAGAAAGATCTTAGATCAAGCTTTTAGATGACTCGCATGAGTAGCATGGGGTTAGTCCTCCTATTTTATGATATCCTTGGTATCCTAGTTAGTTTGATAGGATGTGGTGTATATGCCAAGAAGATCATGTATTGCATGGATTAGAATGACCTATCCATTCTAGGCCAAGAGGGCCATATGTTTGTTTGGTGAAGGTGCGTTTAATGGTTTTCTGTTTTAGTGATTGCATAATGCAGGTTGACGAAGTCACTAGAGGGAGCCTTTGCTGCGCAGGAGCTTCTTGTGGCCATTCCAGGTGGTTTGGTCCCCTTCCTGAGTCTTTTTTCCCTTAAGCAAATAATGATATATGTGTATGTGAGGGTTACTTTCTTTTTTGTTTGTTGGGGATTGGCAATCAAGGCATGAAGTCCCAGGTTTAGATTAGGTATGTATAGGGGAGGTGTGAGTAGTCATTGCCTCCTGAAAAGGCATTGTCATGCACTAAAAGGCATGTTTCAGAAGGCAGTTCTAGTGATCATTTTTTGCTGACCTGCTAGGCGGCTATTCTAGGAGTTTTTGTTAGTATGTGAGGCAGCTAGAGAAGCCTTCCCTTAAATATCACGAGAATAATAAGTTCTGAAGCTCTTAGAAAATATATATATGAAGGTTTGTAAAAAGGGGCTCTAACCCCTCTCAAAAATAGCAACAGAAAGAAAGAAACATCCTTGCGCAGTTGTTCATTGCCTTGTGAAGGCCTGGTAGGTTCCTGGGGATGAGTCAAACCCAGAGCTGATGCCTTGTATTTCTAGGGGTAGCATCTAGCTGAAAAGTAAAATTAAGAATTTTAAGGCTGTGAACTGCTTAAATTTTACCAAAGAATCCCAATTTCAAGGGAAAAATTAACTCTGTTGAAGGTGGCATAGGCAATTGGGTCGATTTTAAGCAGCAAGCAGTCGACAGGTTCCAAAATTGCTTTAAAGACCCATGGAGTGACAGTTGGGGAATTTTTTTAATTTTTTGAGATGTCAAATGAGACTTCTAGAAGTGGATGATAGTGGAGAACTTTTAGTCGGTTAGGTAGAAATTTCCAAAGCATTAAACGGATGCGTGACGAGAGAATGGGAATGCCCGAAGTAATGGAGAGCCAAAAGAGAACTAATGGAAATTGACTTAAAGGGAAGGGGGGTGACCCTTGGGTCTCCCACTCCCAAATTTATCATGCGAAAGGGGGGGGGGGCATTTTCTTGAACGGCGTGGAAAAAAAAGGGGTGCCATGGCATGCAGGTGACGTGTGAGAGAGAGAGGCTATGGGGGGGCTAAAAGTAACCCTCCCCAAACTGACTACATCAACGATCTGATGCTTCTCTTCACTCCCTATCACGTGACTTCGCACGCAAGAAGACTGCCTCATTGCTGAGATTCAAACTCATTCTTTCTCTCTCCTCCCTCTCTCTCTTCCAAGAGGTTGTTCATGGGTATGAAACTAAGAAGATGAGGGGTTGAAGGATGCTTGTTCGGCAACGATAGGATTGCTCCAAGATCAAGAGGAGGGTGAAGGAAGGTGTTCAACACTAAAGAATGATCACCGAGTGGTCCATTGCTAGTCTGTATCAGTTATTGAAAAACCCCCAACACGCGCATAAGCAGTATGCCTCATTTTTACAAAGGAAATTTGCTTCTTTTTTATGTTTGATGGTTGAAATGAAATTCATATGAAACAAAAATTTGTTTGGATATTTTTTGCATTATGATTGAGGGTTGTGCATAAAAAAAATGCAGACCCATAATGATAAATAGTTGCTTTAAGTGAAAATAAAGATTTTGTTGGTTTCGGGTGGGAAAAAGACATGTGTCTGGAATGAAGTTTTGATAAAAAATATTTCTCAGCTGTCATAATCAGTCACTAAGCATAGATAAGAGCATAAATAAATAGAGAAAAATAGCAAAAAAGGAAACAAAAAAGGTTTTTGTGCTTTGAAAAATAGAAAAAAATATGGTTAATGTCCGTTCATGTTTGCCAAGGTTGAGGCATGAGGGTAAGCCTCATATCACCCTTTTTTATATATTTTAGTGTATTTTTATTGCTTTATACATTGAAAATGACAAAAAATAGAACCCTACACCTATGCAATGATGCAACACATAAGCAGTAGGATGAAAAGAGGGGTTGTGGAAGCCTTTAAGTGCGGAAAATGAAGTAAAGTCTTATGTTTTGGTTGTGCACGTCATATAGGATGATAATCATTTAAGTTTTAAGATGCTAGTAGCACGAGGTAACTCGGTGCTAGTCTCCAGCAACACAACAACAATGAATAGATTGGAAATCATTGAAGGGCTGATTTTTACAATCCACTTTGCTTATTTTTAATGATAAATGTTTGTGCACAATAAGCACATACTTTTGTATTTTTCATGCCATATGGTATAATCTCCTGGATACATAGCAATAATATGCCAAACATTGACCAACGCTGAGAGGGTGAGGAAGTCCTTTGTGGTAGGTTAGATGAGTGGTTCCTTGGGATAAGTTCAGTGAGGAAACATCAACTCCTGGATCATTCGATACATCAAAAAGTGAAGCTTGTGTGCTTGTTCTTTATGTTGAAGCAATTATCTTGGGGCCAATCCTCAAGATGTAGGAGAGCTACAGTGAAGTTGCGGTGTTTCAGCCGAGAGGTTGCCTCCTGTGTATGTGATATGAGGTATTGTACCTATATGTTATGGGATCTCCCTCTCGGGAGGAAGGGAAGGTAAATGTTGGATTGTATCCTATTACAAATGCAAAATCGATATTAGGAGTTAGTATAGTGTGAGACTTAGATGCTCTTGGTCCACGAGGCCATGTGGGGTGTCTTGTGTGTCTTAGAGGTTGGGTTACTACTAGAGAGCTAGTGTTGGAACCACCTTAGGTCCTGACAGATGGTGCATTTTCCGGGAGCTGCCTAAAAGTGGCAGTCTCCGAATCTATGTTGTAAAGGGACCTATGTTTATTATGTCCATTAGGAGTGTGCTAAGCAGGCCATAAAATGGGTTTCGTTCAAGGATGGAAAACCTTGGCTTTCGCTATACAAAACTTACTGATGGACTTAGTTAGTTATGTAGAGCATAAGTACTCTACATAAGATAATTTAGGTGATGAGAAGAGTAACCAATTAGTGGTTACCCCATCCTCTAATGTGATGGCATGGGCGAGGTTCACCTTGGTGTGGTCTCTACCCAAGAAAAATCATGTATAACCATCCATCAACCTAGAGGGCATGGAACAAGTATGTTGGAAGCTATGGTGGTCATGGCATCAACAAGTGATTATGCTAAAGATCTAGTGCCATGGGAAAAGCTCGACATACAGTGGAGTGCAGTTATGGTTGAAATATCTCATGTGGTGTGGCATCATGCCAAAATTTTAGCTATCACAAGGATGTTAGAAGCCCTAACTGTAAAAGAAAAACCGTTGCTTAAAAGGCACGGTTCCCAGGTCCTAAGTGCTAAGGATAAGTTTTCTTTTGATGAGGGGCAAAAAATCCTATTTAAAGCCATCATGGAACTGTCTGATATGGAAGATCCTCTAAGAAAGGATTAGAGCTACATGCTAAGAGCTATAGGCCTCCCTAGACCACTCTATGAGTTGGCAGAAAGGGATGGCAAGGATGATATTAACCTTTCTACATCAATAAAGATGGAAACGAAAGAGGTTAGGGAACCTAAGACACTGGAGTTAGGTCATGCTTATGAAGATTTTAATGACCCAATGCTAATCCCAAAGGAGAGGACTAAATGCCCTCCTCCTTATAGGGACCTCTCAGTGTTTCATGGGCTGGTAAATGAGGATCCAATGTTGCACTTAAAGGAATATGGTCTAACATGCCTTGGGGGTTTGATGACACACATCGAATGCTTATGTTCTCTAGCACCCTGAAGGGAGAAGCTAGGAAATAGTACCGAAGCATCCCAAGAGGGTCAATTAAATCCTTTGATGAGCTATGTGATAGATTTTTAGATGAATATGAAAAGAAGGTGCCTATGATCCACATTTTAGGACAGCTTATGCACGTTAGACAAGAGTTCTATCCTTTTGCTAAAGAATATGCTAGAGCCTTTAACAATGCTTTTAGACTCTGGCCAAGAAGAGCTACCATGTTGCCTAAGGATGTGCTATGTGAGCTCTTTATGAGTGCTTGAGAGATTAGTATGCAAATCCAAGTGAGGATGCAAGATTCTAAGTCATTAAATGAGGCCAAGAGGCATGCAATTGACTATGAGCAGTATATTTGAAGATGTTGAGAAAACTTTTGGAGTTTCCCCCGCTTGTTGCAAGTGCATTCAAATATCCAACCAATTTTGCAAAGAGAAAATCCGTTCGCTGATACCAAATCAACCTTGGCAAGAGATCTTGGTGGTCAAAATCTCCAAGTAGCAAGTGGCAATCCTATGAGTAGTGATAAGACATTTCTTGGGAATAAAAAGATTCCATGCCAAGAAAGTCCCATCAAGGCTTGCAACAGTTCCACGAGAGGTAGTTGTGATGGTGGCATTGATAGGACTATTGAGCCTATAAGTATAGATAAGCATGCTATGCATGGCCCTAGTTGTGCTCCTCATAAGACTCTTGAAAGACCTTACCAATTTATGGATGAATCATGCTTTCAAGTAGAGGCCATTCCTTTTAGTAAAAGCATGGTTCCTATGGCTAAGCAGTGTTTTAAAGTGGACAAAGGCAAGTAAAGACATCTCATATGAGGAAGATGCATGATGCCAAAGGTTCCCCAGTGCTCGATAGTAGTCTTAAGAATGTGAGGGTCTTTGGCTATAGCAATAAGTCCACATTGAGTCCATCAAACCAATGTGGAAAATCGAGAATGTATAATCATATAACGAGAAATGTAAGATGGGTTTGGAGGCCCAAAACCCCTAACAATACTATTGGTGTGTCAGATGAAGGGTGAGGAATTGCATGTGGACATGCTTTGATGGATTTCCAAGTGGATGAGATCATCGGCCATAAGGACATATCTAACAATATGCACCACCCTAAGCTGCATCCATGTGATGTGCCTAGGCATGAAGCTCTATCTAGTTTGGGTTGTACCATTGATACATGTAATGATCCAAATAGGGAAGGGTTGAATGATTATAAATCAATGGTTCTCCCTATAGGAGGAGTGATTGGAAAGTTGGGACAAGCGATCCGTTTGAATGACAATGAAGAAGATAAGATATATCAACCTAATGAGGTCATTCTTTCATCTCATAGTACCCAGGAAGAGATGGCCATTATTATTGAGATATCAGTAGAAAGGTTTGGGCTATGGATATAGAAAGGGCCGAGATCAAGCTTTTAGCTGACTCACATGAGTAGCATGGGGCTAGTCCTTCTATTTTATGCTATCCTTGGTATCCTAGTTAGTTTGATAGGATGTGGTGTATATGCCAAGAAGATCATGTATTGCATGGATTAGAATGACCTATCCATTCCAAGCCAAGAGGGCCAAATGTCTGTTTGATGCAGGTGCGTTTAATGGTTTTCTATTTTAGTGATTGCATAATGCAAGTTGACGAAGTCACTAGAGGAAGCCTTTGCTCTACAGAGGAGCTGCTTGTGGTCATTCCAGGTGGTTTTTCCGAGTCTTTTCCCTTAAGAAAATAATGATATATGTGTGTGTGAGGTTTACTTTCTTTTTTGTTTGTTGGGGACTGGCAATCAAGGCATGAAGTCCCAAGTTTAGGTTAGGTATGTTTGGGTAGGTCTAAGTAGTCATTACCTCCGTAAAATACATTATCAAGTACTGAAAGGCCTATTTTAGAAGACACTTCTACTAACCCTCTTCTGTTAACCTGCTAGGTGGTTATTCTAAGAGTTTCTGTTAGTGTAAGGAAGTTAAGAAGCCTTCCCTTTAATATCACGAGAAGAACAAGTTCTGCAACTATTAAGGTCTATAAAAAGGGATTCTAACCTCTCTCCAAAATAGCAATAGAAAGAAAAAAACATCCTTGCGCAGTTGTTCATTGCCTTGCGAAGGCCTGGTAGTTCTCTGGGGACTAGTTAGACCACCCGGAGCCGATGCCTTGTCTTCCTAAGGGTGGCACATAGCTGAAAAATAAAATTAAGAGTTTTGAGCTCGAGAAATGCTTAAAATTTGCCAAAAAATCTGAATTTCAAGGGAAAAATAAACTCTATCGAAGGTGGCATAGTCAATTCGGTTGATTTTAAGCAGCAAGCAGCTAATGAGTTTCAAAAGTACTTTAAAGACCCATCGAGCGATGGTTGGGGAATTTTCATAAATTATTGAGATGACAGATGAGACTTCTAGAAGTGGTCGGCAGTGGAGAACTTTGAGTCAGTTAGGTAGAAATTTTTGGAGTATTAAACAGACGCCGGAGGTGAGAATGGGAATGCCCAAAGCGAACACTACAATGATACAGAGACATACCGACAGCGCTTTCTGACGCAAATTAGAAGCATCGTTATTCGCGTCGCAAATGCAACGCAAATAGCAATGGTAGTCAGGTGAAAAAACGCGGGCTGAAACCCGAGCGCGTCATTTGGTGCGAATAAACGAAAGAGAGAGTGAAAGGGAGAGAGAACTCCATCTTGCATTTGAGAGGGAGAGGGAGAGAAAGAGAGAAAGAGGGAGAAGGAAAACTTCTCACCACCACCACCACCATTTGTGAAGAAGAGGAGGAAGTGTACAAAGGGTGAAGAGAAGCCGCCATCGCGTAAAAGAGTCACCAAATCCATCCTCGGGCCTTTGCAGTGAATGCATTGTTCCCTCTTGCTTTGTTTTTGGTTTTCTCCTTTTCTTTTACTTGTTTTTGTTAAAAATCATGTGTATTGAGAGAGGGAGAGGAAGAGAGAAAAGGAAAGAAGGAACGAGAGAGAGAGGGAGAAAACATTAAACATAATAGGGAAAGAGAGAAAGAGAGGGAGAGGGAGGAAGGGGGGGGAGAGAGAGAGAGAGGTTGTTGTTATTGTTGGTATTGTTTTATTTCTTCTTTTCTTTTTTCCTTGTTTGTTGTTGTTGTGGTGGTAGTAGTAGTAGTAGTAGTGGTAGTGGTAGTGGTAGTAGGGAAAGAGAGAAAGAGAGGGAGAGGGAGGAAGGGGGGGAGAGAGAGGGAGGGAGAGGTTGTTGTTATTGTTTTATTTTTTCTTTTCTTTTTTCCTTGTTTGTTGTTGTTGTGGTGGTAGTAGTGGTAGTGGTAGTGGTAGTGGTAGTGGTAGTGGTAGTTGTTTAACTTCTTATTTTCTTGTTTGTTGTTATGATAGTCATAGTAGTAGTAGTGGTAGTGATAGTAGTAGTTTTTGTTGTTTAATTTCTTCTTTTCTTGTTTGTTGTTGTTGTGGTAGTCGTAGTCGTGGTCATAGTTGTCCTAGTCATGGTTGTAGTAGTAGTACTAGTAGTTGTTTTCTTGTTTGTTGTAGTAGTAGTAGTAGTAGTTTTTTTTCTTTTCTTGTTTATTGTTGTTTAGTTTTCTTTTTTGTTGTTTTAGTAGTAGTAGTAGTTTTTTATTCTTTTCTTATTTATTGTAGTAGTAGTAGTAGTTGACATTGTTGTTGTTGTTTTTTCTTCTTTTCTTGTTTATTGTAGTGGTAGTGGTTTGTTGTAGTCGTAGTACCTAGTACCTAGTAGCAAAGTACCATAGTAGCTAGTACCTAGTGCCCTGTATCTAGCACACACTCTCATAGTAGCCTTGTCTTTAGTACCTAGTGCCTAGTACCTAGCACATGGTGTGATTGTCAAGAATCGCGTGGTGGAGGGGATTGCTCAAGATGCTGCGCCAAACACACACAGAATGCACAAGGAGAAGCTCACTCAAGAGACAAGAAGAGAGATGGAGGCCAAAACGTTTTCTTGCTGATTTCTTCTTCTTCTTCCACACACTTTTCAATGTACACAAAGTATAGATAAGATACAACATAAAAGGAAAGTGGCCTACTAAGTCAAACAATGCATAACCGACTATACTAGTCGACTGGCGCTATAACTATGCCAGCTGTAAATAGGTCTAACAACTTGAATATAATAAGTAATGAGTCAGTGGCCATGTGAGAGTCATAATGACTACCGACGTGCTAAGTGTAGACGTGTGGACCCATCTAACCAGGCGGTCCATCATCCATGTCCACATGTGTTGAGCTTGCCATCTCAACACTCCCCCTCAAGCTCAACTGTATCTCTGCAACTCCAAGTAAGCTTCGAAACTTTTGAACCTTCTCTGTACCCAATGCCTTCGTGAAGATATCAGCTATCTGATCCTGTGTGCTGACATACACCAAGTCAATCTCACCTGCTAGTACCTTCTCTCTCACAAAGTGGTAGTGTACCTCAATATGTTTTGTCCTGGCATGGAACACAGGGTTCCTAGCCAACTGTATACTGCTCATGTTGTCACAATAAATGACAACTGGACCTTCCACCTGCACATCCAAATCAGCCAGTAACTTTTGTAGCCATACTACCTCACATGCTGCAACAGCAGCACCTCTATACTCAGCCTCTGTACTCGACAAAGCAACTGTAGATTGCTTTTTGCTGCTCCAAGCAACTGCTGCGCTACCAAGAGAGAACATGTATCCGCTGGTAGATCGTCTATCAGACATACTACCAGCCCAATCTGCATCTGTGTATCCAAACACCTGTACGTCTGTACCTGCCTCATAGAAAAGCCCATAATGTAATGTGGACTTCACATATCTCAATATGCGTCTCACTGCATCCAAATGTGGCTTTCTAGGTACTTGCATAAACTGACTCACAAGACCAACAGCATAGCTCAAGTCTGGCCTTGTAATGGTCATGTAGATCAAACTCCCCATTATCCTCCTGAACATAGTAGGGTCTTCTATCTCATCCCCAACATCAGCACTCAGCTTTACATTCTGCTCCAACGAGACTGAAAGTGGTTTGCATGCAGTCATACCATACTTGGACAACATATCCAAGCCATACTGTCTTTGGAACAGCCATATACCATCATCACATCTGATCACCTCAATGCCAAGGAAGTACCTTAGCTCACCTAAATCCTTCATCTCAAACTTCATCTTCAAATAGCCCTTGACTTTAGCAATCCCACTATCACTATCACCTGTAATAATCAAGTCATCCACATAGATGACTATGATGACCAAACCTGCATCTCCCTTTCTCACATAAAGTGAGTGATCAGCATCAGAAACATAAAAGCCAATATTGACAAGATACTCTCTGATCTTGTCAAACCATGCTCTTGGTGCTTGCTTGAGGCCATAGAGTGCCTTCTTCAACCTGCACACATACGTGGGATGCTCTAAATCTTCATAACCTGCTGGCTGATCCATATATACTTCTTCCTGCAAATCACCATGCAAGAAGGCATTCTTTACATCCATTTGCTGCAACCTCCAACCTTTGGCTGCTGCCAAAGCAATCACACATCTGACAGTTGCCATCCTAGCAACTGGGCTGAAGGTTTCATCATAATCTATGCCATATGTTTGGGCATAGCCTTTTGCAACCAGCCTAGCTTTGTACCTGCTAATAGAACCATCTGCATTGTGCTTAATCTTATAAACCCACTTACATCCAATAGCTTTCTTTCCCTTTGGCAATGATACTAGATCCCAAGTCTTATTGGCCTCTAATGCAGCCATCTCCTCATCCATTGCTGCATCCCAATGAGCATGACCAACAGCCTCCTCAAAACATGTGGGCTCAACATCCTCAACTAGTTTCACCATATACGCATAATGGTGAGCTGCATAACCCTCAAAACCAAATCTTTTAACAGGGTATCTCACCCTGCTAGACCTGCGTACCACTGGATCACTCAATGGAGTCTTTGCATTAACACGTGCTCTCTGCACACCTGGAGTCCTCACTGAAGGAATGCCAAGCTCATCATCCAAGCTCTCTGAGCCACTAGAGTCTCCATCAAGAACTGCATCAATGCCTTCTGACACTTTATTCTTTCCTTTGTCTTTACCTGTAGTGCTACTAGATGCACTCGAAGATGTAGAGGTACTCCTTAGTCTCCCAGACCAAGGACTACCAGATGATGTCTCTAGTCCACTAAGAGTCCGTGATTCTTGCCTTTCAGCCTGCACATGAGTGTCATGATCATCATCAACATCCAATGCATCACCACTAGACGCATACCAACTGCTCATTTCATCAAAGATGACATCCCTGCTCACTCTAAACTTACATGTGACAGGGTTGTAACATTGATACCCTTTTTGCTCTAAAGAGTATCCAATAAAGATACACTTTTCAGCCTTTGGATCCAGTTTCTTCCGCAACTCATCTGGCACATGAACATACGCAATGCAGCCAAATACTTTCAAGTGTGAAACATCAGGCTTCTTACCTGTAAAACATTCTTCGAGGGTCATACCATGAACTGCAGCTGTGGGAGTTCTGTTCATAATATAAACAGCAGTATGAACAGCCTCAGACCAAAAATGCTTAGGCATATTCTTTTCAGCCATCAAGGCACGTGCAACTTCTGCAATATGCCTGTTTTTCCTTTCTGCAACCCCATTTTGCTGTGGGGTATACCTGCATGTGAACTGTCTCTTTATCCCATGAGACCTCAGAAAATCACTGAACTCATTTGAGAGGTACTCTCCCCCTCCATCTGACCTCAGGCACTTTACTTTCAAGCCTGTTTCTCTTTCAACTGCAGCCTTGAAAGTTCTAAAGTGCTCAAAAGCTTCACTCTTTTCCTTCATAAAATATACCCACAGCTTTCTAGAACAATCATCAATGAATGTGACAAAGTATGAACTGCCTCCAAGAGATACATTTTGTGTAGGCCCCCAAATGTCTGTATGCACAACATCAAGGATATTTTTGCTTACATCTCTGTCATGTGAAAAGGGTTGTCTTGCCTGCTTACCAAACTGACATGCTTCACATACCTTCTGAAATTTTGCAACTTTAAATGTAGGCAAACCTGTAACCAACCCTTTGGACTGCATTAATTTCAGCCTTTGTACATTTGCATGTCCAATGCGTTTGTGCCAAATTTCAATGTCTGCAACAACACCTTTTCCTTTGGCATACATAGCCGCATTCATAGTAGGAATTCCAGCATCTAGAGTGAACATACGTCCAACTCTACTTTCCTTTGCTACCAACCTGCACTTGTCATTGAAGTCTTCTACAAAGTAGCCCTTTGCATTAAATCTGACTTGCAGCCCTTGCTCTACCATTTGACCGACTGACACCAAGTTCTTTGTAATAGATGGTACATGTAATACATCTGAAAGACTCTTTGTCTTACCATCATGCAAGGACAAGGGAACTTTTCCAATGTGTGAAATTGGGTGGCATGAGTCATCACCCGTCTGCACATAACCTGCATTCTGCAAATCCTGCATCTCTCCAAACCATTCTGCATGGCTGGTCATATGATTGGATGCACCTGAATCAACATACCAAACATCTTCATGTGTTCCCTTTCCTGTAACAGCATTCAGCATATGCTGCATAACGAACAAACGTTCATTTTTGTCTTCATTCTGTCGTGAAGATGATGCATAGTTTCCTTGCTGCAACTTACCACTGCGGATATCATCTCTCTTAGCATAACATTGGGCTGCAATATGACCTGTTTTGCCACAGTAGTGGCACACAATACCAGAGTTGTTAGAACCTCTGTTCTGCCATCCACCTCTTCCTCTAAAGCTCCCCCTGCCTCTAATGTTACCACGACCTCCTGAAACCTGCATATCGCCAAATTGCTGATTCAATCTGTTTTGCTGGTTGTCACTACCACGTCCTATACCACGGCCTCTTGAAGAGAACCTGCCACGTCCCCTTCCAGAACTGGAGTAGAAAGCTTGGACCTGTTCACCACTTCTTTCAGATGTCTCACTCTGCATGTTGATCTCTTCAGTGATCATAAGGGAGACCAACTCATCGAAATCTGGAAATGGCTTTCTGACATATACAGAAGTTACAAAAGACTTCCAAGCCTTTTCATTGTTAAGTCGACCCAAGTTAGACGACACCAAATCATCATCATCGGGCATTGCATCAATCGCTGCCAATGCATCTGCAATGCTTCTTACCTTCAGTGCATACTCATTGATAGACATCTTCCCTTTCTTCAATGTATTCAACTCTTGCTTGAGTTGAATCTTTCGTGCCTTTGTATTTACAGAAAACATACTTTCAAGTATGGTCCAAGCTGCATATGCATTCTCTGCATTTCTAATGTGTCCCAGCATGTTATTGTCAATTACTGCAGACAACCAATACATGACCTTCTTGTCTTTTGCATTCCATTCCTTTCGTGCCTTTGTCTCTTCTACAGTTGGAGGATCACTCACCTCCGGCTCCTTTTATTCACCTGAAACGAACTCGTAGAGGCCTTTTCCAATAAGGAAGTTCGTGACACGAAACTTCCATGATGGGTAGTTGTTCTTGTCGAGCTTCTCAATGATGGGGCTTCCACTGTTCTCTGCCATTATCACAAAACTAATACCAAACAGCAAGCAAATCTTCTGCAACCCTTGACCTGTAGTGCACAGCAATACACCAGACAGCCTTTTTTACTGTCTGCTCAACAATACATGCAATCTGCAACCAGTTTGCAGATAAACGTTGTGTTTACTCACTGATAAACACCTTTGAACTTACAGATCTGAAATCTGTGACCTACGCACCCACGTTCGGTCAATACAGTCGAAGTCACAGTGTACCCCGAAACTGCTGTCCGCAACCTTGCGGCTCTAAAACGGGCCCTGAAACGGCCTCAAATGCCCAAAATCTCTGCGGGAAAGCCCTAAAGGGCGTATCTGCAGAATACACAGCGCTCTTCGCGCACACCAAATCTCACTGCAATCTGAGATTTTTGCTCTGCCCTGCTTCCGGTGCCTCCACAGGCACTATCCAAGAGAAGGAGTGGAAGAATGGGAGAGATTCTTACCCGTAGCTTGCTTGCTCGAACCTTGCTTCTTCTCCTTCACTTCAACCTTCGAAATCAGCCTCTCTCAATGGCGCGGCTCTGATACCATGTCAAGAATCGCGTGGTGGAGGGGATTGCTCAAGATGCTGCGCCAAACACACACAGAATGCACAAGGAGAAGCTCACTCAAGAGACAAGAAGAGAGATGGAGGCCAAAACGTTTTCTTGCTGATTTCTTCTTCTTCTTCCACACACTTTTCAATGTACACAAAGTATAGATAAGATACAACATAAAAGGAAAGTGGCCTACTAAGTCAAACAATGCATAACCGACTACACTAGTCGACTGGCGCTATAACTATGCCAGCTGTAAATAGGTGTAACAACTTGAATATAATAAATAATGAGTCAGTGGCCATGTGAGAGTCATAATGACTACCGACGTGCTAAGTGTAGACGTGTGGAGCCATCTAACCAGGCGGTCCATCATCCATGTCCACATGTGTTGAGCTTGCCATCTCAACAGTGATATTACCCTAGTCTCTAGGAACTAGTACCATAGAGCCTCACATCTACTACATAATGCTTAAGGTACCCTAGCACCTGCTACATAGTATCATAGTACTGTTAGAAATGCGGGATCTAGAGCATGACATAACCGGAAGCTACGGAGGATGGAAGGAGAAGTGTAGACTCATGATGAAATGGACATTGTTTGTTACACAAGTGAATTAGGTTCCAAGATTGAGACTTGGACTCATAAACACAATCTTGTGTATGTGGACAATGACATTGACACTTTACTGAAATGAAAAGAGTACTATCATTGCATTAAGAAAGGAAGCAAGTACAATGCTTTATAGGAAAGTAAGAAACTGCAGTAGGCACCATTGTGCATATGGGATAAGTTAGCCTGCATGTCCTTAACCCTGAGACTCCATACAAAGAGGCTGTTTGAGTGTGATTGCTGATTCTCAACACCCCTCCTCAATCACAAATAGGAAAGGCACAAAGTGTGTAGAGGCTGTAATGAGAACCACCTGCAAAGTGTGGGTATACCACAGACATGGCAAAACACCAGAGGCTGTCGCAGAAAAAGCTAAGTGTGGGTACCATAAACATGGTGGACATCCAGAGGCTGTAACAGGGGCCTCACAAAGTATATAGGGACTGTAATGCCAAGTTACATAAGGAGTTTACATAGCTTATGGCAGGAAGCATTAGGGCAAGGAAAAATACAAGGCTATTAAAACAGTCTATCAGAATTATGAGAGTACAAGGACTGATGAGTCTTGTCCTTCCGATCCTGGTGATCTTCATCTTCTTATTCCTTTGCTTCATTTTCTTCTTCTTCTTTGACTGCGACTAGATAGGCCTTTTGGGATCTCTTTCTTGCGTGGCAGAACTTCTCGGTGTGTCCGGTCCTTTTGCAGAAGTCACAAAAGAGCTGATCTTTCTTGCCTTTGTACCTGTTGCCAACATATAATGCATGCTCATCTCTAGAGGTACTTGGTTCTTCTTTAGTTTTTAGCTTCTTTTCTTCTTCTAACAGTGATGCCTGGATATCAACAAGTTCAGGATTTGGCATGTTGATTAAAGTTGTTGATACGTTATTATATTCAGGAGGCAAGCTCTTAAGTAGAACACCGATGCAAACATCTTCATCCATTTTAATGTTGATTCTTGCAAGTTGGGTTAGGAGTCCTTCCATGTAATTAAGATGTGTGGCAAGTGATGTGCTGGACTTCATTTCAAGCCTGAAGAATTCAATTAGGAGACCATACTTTGATGATTTAGATTGTGCACCGAACAGGGTGTCAAGTCTTTTCCATGTATCCTGTGAGGTCTCACAGTTATCCACGTGATGGATATAACTGTCATCTAGCTCCGATTTGATAATGGCCTGGGCTCTGTCATCATTCTTTTGCCAAGTAGTTGCAAGGTCCGCGTCCCGCGGTTTCTTCTCTTTGCCATTTGTGATGGCCCAGAGACCCTTCTTCATCAGGATGAGCTTGATGCGGGTTTGCCAAGTGTGGAATCCGACTCCTTTGAATCGAGCATTTGGCGAGTCTTTGCCCATGTTAGATTTACGGGAACAGTAGCAAATCAACTTCAGACTTTATTAGATTTGAGAAACAGAAGAATTGATTGAGAGACACAAGTGCTAAAAAGCACTAACTGAGTGTCAATGAATACCAAATCTGCAAAAGTCTTTTACTCCAAGTGATCTTCCCCTTCTTGATTTGATGCTGATGCCTTTAGATCTGAGTGACAGTACTTTAACGAACTTCAGAGAGTATTGCTCAGTGATTAAAATCACTGTTGATAACTTTAGTGAGAGAAACAGTGAAAAATGTCAAGATTTTGAAGCTTTTGGCTATGGTGGAATTAGGGTTTCTGAGACAGGGGCCTGGTTTTTTGCTGATTGCAGGAGCTACATTCCATCATTTTCAAAACTTTTTACATATCTAGGAAGCTTATGTCATGGGCTACCAAAGCCCCATGGAGATTGTCAACATCGTGGTCAGTATACAGCGCGCAGGTGCCGCGAACAGAATCGGCGCAGATCTGGACAACGAGGTCGAATTTGAGCAATGCTGGAGCTGTAGATCATCAATGTTGGTGTTTAAAGTGACAGGAAGCTGCGCCCTGAGCCAAGGAACATTTCTCCAGAAGAAATCGTGTTGAAATTCTGCCTGGTTGAAGAGTTATGGAAGCTCCAAGCAAGGTAGGTCCTGTCTGGCTATGGCAGACACAGAACAGAGATTGGGGATTTTCACAATGCTGAGCTCCAGATGGTCCAATGTCCTGGATTGATGTGATACAGGGAAGCTTTATGAGTTGGGGAATACTTTTCCAGAAGGAAGCTCTAAGAGATTTGACCTGTGGAGTGAGATATAAGCAGTTCAATCTGACAGGGTGCTGCTGGCTATGGCTGCCATGGAAGCTTCAATGAGAGTAGAGTTGAGAAAAGAAGTCATACACTGACACTGAGTTGGATGGAGGTTCAGAAGAATCAAGAGAGGCTGGAGAAGCAATGCCATGCCCAACTGGGCTCTGATACCATGTTAGAAATGCGGGATCTTGTAACGTGTCCACTAGAATCATCCAGGACACGTCTTAGCAGTCCATCGAAAAGGATGTCTAGAAAACTCCGCCCGGCCCTCCCATGGAATGTTACGGGTTTTGCAATCTAGGTCTTCCCGTGTCTGCCACGTAGCGGAAGTATCCTGGCCGTTCCCACTTAGGATCGACCTGAATTTGGGTTTTCCTGTTTGGTCATTAGCTAGCAGCAACTAGCATCAGACCCGAGCGAACTACTTTACGCAGAAACGCCAGGTCCGAAGCGGATTCACGCTGCACTTGGTTCAAGGAGAATGGGAAACGAGAGGGATGCAAGGCTCAACCTCTCTGCCATAAGGCATAGTCCCATTCCGTTCCCCTAAAACAACGTAAATTTGGGTAAGATGTAACTCTAGGTCATTGTTCTCGTTATTCGTTTTGATGATGATGATCATCCCGCTGTTCTTCGAGATTTTTGAGAAAAGTTCCCGGCTAACCGGGACCACCCAGCCGTAGGACGGACCCATGGTCCATCCTCCGCACTTTCCTCGGTTTGTTTTAGTTATGTAATTATCTAACACATTAATTTGACATATAACAAATAGCTTCTTTAATTAACCCTGTTAAGCACTGGTTCCTTCACGTAATCTTATCACGTGACATAGAAAAACAATATCAAACAACTTCTTTATTATCATTTCATCATTTTATATTTGAAATACAAGGAGTTCCACCCGTAGGCTTGTCCATAATCCGCCCGAAGGCTTATCCAGTAATCCGCTAGGGATCACTATTCCAAGCTTCTGCCCGTAGACTAGTATGTGGGCCTTGAGATCCAATCCCGAGTCACGTTAACCTCTTGTGCAGGACCCGGAAGGCGAGGGATTTACGACCAGAGCCCCCCCTGGCACCCAAGCGTCCTCCTGCTCCAAGTAGAGCTCAACGGAAAGACCTCTCGCGGCGGGTTCGGTCCACGTTCCCGGCGCGGTCAACAACCCCCTTGGTTAGGGTCAGGCAGGCAGTCGGGGGTAACTAAAGCTGCCTCTCCCTTCAGGCCTTCAACCTGAAGCATTTAGATATCTTTTCATCCTTTAGTTCCTTGAGCAAACAATGCAAACAGTGCTTTCTTAACTATTACAAGCACAATCAATTTCCAATGGTCGTTTATTTGGCCAACTGTTAAGGAGTGAATCCTTCTCTCCGAATGCATCCAGCATTCGATCTGGGATCAATTGCGACTTGGCAAGAACCTCAAGGGTTTGTTCGTTCACCCTTTTTGTCCTTGAGTTAGGGTCATACCCTGTTAACCCAACTTAACCAATACCTTAGGTTTTATTAACAGTAAACCCTGGCGACCATGTCGCTTTAATTTATTGATTGATCATTTGCTTCCAAGCAAATACCTAACTTCCCTTAACTTGGCAAATTTTCCCAATAAGGGTGATGTAACAGGATGACTACTCATCCTCTTGCAAGTTAAACTTGCGCAAGAACCTGCCAACCTCATTCCAAGGAATGGCAAAACTTTCTTGTGATCAAACCACAAGGCTATGCGACGTTGCAACTTGTTGCACAAGTGTCACCTCTATTCCAAGGGATCATTTCACCCATTGAACGGTGTTTTCTGGTCAAGGAATTATGATTAGACTAGAAGTAGGGTTTAGGGTGTCTTCTTACTCAACCCAATCCTAATTGCACTAGGCCGACAACGTTCGGTCCTAGGGATTCCAACTCAATCCAAGTTCTAGCATTAGGTTGAATGATCCTTAGGGTAGAAACCCTAGATCATTATTTGCGTGCGCGTCCCATTGACTCAACATTCCGGGAAGGTGGGTAGGACCTTTGGGTTTGAGGACTTCGACTTGGCGTCCAAGTACGATACTTGGCTGCATTTCTAACATGCCAAGCCCTAGCTAGTACTTGAGGTTTTTATTGAATCGGCTAATTATGCCTATACAAAACCCTAACAGTCATGATACCACAAATGACTTGGGTAAATTGACCTACTTGTCTTATGACAAGGACAATTCTTTCCTAGAGATGATAAACTTGATCTAAAGTAGAAAAATAGTTGCAAAATGTTACAATACATGTAAACATGTATTTCATTACTTCCACGCACCATAAGATCTGCAATAGTCCTATCCCTTTTTGCTAAAGTCAAAAGGCATGATAATTTGAAGAATAACTTACATAGGGCCTACTAGGATTTTCATCAAGGAATAACGCCTACAACCTTTTGTCTAAGTATTTGAATTTCATGCTTTTATAAGCCATGCAATCATTCCTAAATGCAACTTCATGAAATGAAATTTGCGAAAGTATAAATGCGACCCTTAGATACAACAACATCGTGAATGAAGTTCATGCAATACTAAGGCAAGTGTCGATTTAATCTATTTGCAAGCATCTTTTCCCATGCAACTTATATAAGATCCGGGTTCTTTTTCATGCCGTGCAATAGAAATTAACAATTTCCTCATGCGAATCCTAACGAAGGGAGTTATTGCAAAAATACTCCTTTCCTTCATGACCAATGCACTTAACAATTTCCTCTTTAACCCTAGGCAATATGTGGCTTTCCTTTGAAAATGCACGACAAGACAATTTACTATTAAGGTCGTAAGATGGATGGACAAATAGCGTTTATATTGAAAATACCAATTTTTCCCAATTGCATTTAACTAAGCTAGGTGAATTTGAACATGCACGGGTGCTTCCTAATCCGTGGAGTTGTCATGCTTAATGCATTACTTTAGTATGAAATCACAATAGTAAAAAAAAACCTGGGTCTGTGGGCTGGGGGAGATGTCCACGTGAATGCTAGGAGAAGAACCTCCCGCAGGCGCGCCTTGCGACTTCTTGGGAGCCATCGTAGGCGTGATCACAAACTTTGCGGATTACCCTCGCTTCTACGCTTTCTCCGAACAGCCTTGAGATGTGCCTTCTCCCTTGTACGCAGGAGATTCCCTCACCGAAAATCGGATGAGAATTAGAGTTTTTCGAGGGGGCTACGTAAATAGAGCTTAATGAGCTCGGACTTAAACCTGAGAAGACCGTAGGAACAAGGCCAAAGCTTTATCCCTTAGAAGCTGTGGAAATGGACTTTAAGGGAGGGCTTTTAACGCCCAGGATATACCCCGCGTGCACAAGGTCTTAGACCTTGTTTCTTTTAAGAAGCTTCCAAAGCTTAGGAAGCTTCTGCTTCCCCAGAAAGCACGTGGTTAAGGGGAATGATTAAGGATTAAACGAAATGGGAGATAATGTCGAATGGAGGGGAAAAGAGAAATGGACTTGTCAGGGAGATGGCGGCGGCTGTGAGCGCTACATCAGCAGTTGGCGATTAATCTGGTAGCCCTTCACGACTGGCGGTGGCCCCTTCTGCAGCGTGGCGGCAACTTTTTGCTAGACGGAAGCCTCTCCAGACTCTCTACCCCCACACACGGTGTCCTCAGCTTCCCTCTCCCTCCACGCAACACGTCTGTTTCCTTCCTTTCTCCACGCAGCCTCTGGCCTTCTCCCAGCACGTCAGGCCTCTCTTCCTTCCTCGGCAACGGCGATGGCAGCAGCATTCGTCCCTCTCCCCTCCCTCTTCAACACCTTAGAGGGTGTATATATAGGCATGGGGGGGGGGGGGGGGGGGGAGAGAAGAGCTCCACCACGTGGCCCCTTGCATGGGTTCCCCCCTTCCCATGCAGCCCATGACTCCACCAAGTCCCATCCCCCCACACTCCCTCTCCTCCAGCCGTGCATCCGCTGGGGAAAAGGGATAAAAATAAAAGAAATTTGCCTTGATAATATTCAATTTGCCCCTCCCAAGAGGGTGTTTACGTGTGATTTTTGGGTTTGAACTCTCGGGTTTGCTTTGCCAATGCGGAGGTCCCGATTTCTCGCGTGCAGGTCACAGATTACACTGCCGGCAATTTCAATATGAAAGATAACCTTTGCACGAGGTTTACGCAGTGTGCGGGAAGTCAATATTCACGGGTGGGAATATTACATTCTCTCCCCCTTAGAAGAATTGAGATGTCCTCATCTCGAGATAAACTGGGGATATTGAAGATTGAGAGAGCTTTCATCCATCCAGGTAGCATCCTCTTCGGGAAAATCTTACCACTGGAGGAGGCATTCTTTCAAGGTTCTAGATCTTAACTGTCTCTCCCTAACATCTAAAATCTTTTCCGGTCTTAGTTCAAGGACTCCTTGACTAGGCATTACAATTTGTTGGTCATCAAGTACATGATTAGGGTTGGGTATATATTTTTTTAAGAGACTAATATGGAATACATTGTGAACTTTTAGGTTATCCGAAAGTTGCAATTTATAAGCATTGGGTCCCAGGCATTTGAGGATTTTATACGGCCCACAATACCTTGGACTTAGCTTCTTGCATTCTCCTAGAGATAGAGAACTCCTTTTAGGGCGTACACGAATGAAGACCATGTCTCCTTCTCCGAAGACCCTCTCTTGGCATTTCAAATCCGCATATGCCTTTTGTCTATCTTTGGCTGCTTGTATGTCTTGTCTTATTGACCTTATTTGGTCATCCATGTCTTCCAACATTTGTCTTGAAGCTTCAACTCTTAGGGTTGGATCAGAAAAGTTTAGGGGACTTCGACAATCATGACCATACAATGCCTGGAAAGGAGTCATTTGAATGCTCTGTTGGTAAGAAGCATTGTAAGCAAATTCTACTAACAGCAAGTATTGAATCCACCTCTTCGGCTCTCGACAGCAGTATGCCCTAAGCATATCCTCAATGATTTGATTTACTCGCTCTGTTTGTCCATCCGTTTGGGGATGGTAGGCAGTGCTAAAACAGAGTTGAGTTCCAATAGCTTCAAAGATAGCTCTCCAGAAGTGTGAAGTGAAGAGAGAATCTCGATCGCTAATGATCCTTCTAGGTAACCCATGTAGCTTGAATATCTCCTTGATAAACAATCTTGCAATGTCGGAGGCTTTATAGTTTGTCTTTACTGGAATTAGGTGTGCAACCTTAGTAAGCATGTCAACTACAACCATAATGGAATTGTATCCTCCTTGGACTTGGGGTAAGCCCACCACAAAATCCATACTGACGAATTCCCATTTCATTTGGGGAATGTCAAGTGGTTGCAATTTTCCTGGCATCATGACATGTTCAGCCTTGATACGTTGACAAGACAAACATTCAGTGACATATTTGAGAACATCACCTTTGAGCCTCTCCCAATGGTAGCTCTTCCTAACTGCATTAAGAGTTTTTGCATAGCCAAGATGTCTTGCGAAAGGGGAATCATGAGCTTCCCATAATATCTTCTGCTCAAGTGATTGGCTTGTTGGTATACATAGCCTTGTTCTATAGTAGACAAGTCCATTATCAATGGAAAATTCCTGATACTTAGCTTGTGACTTCAAATTCTGCTCCTTGGTAGATATTTCTTTTATCATGGTTTGGTAGGCCAAATCATGGCATGCTTCCTCTCTAGCTAGTTCGAGTATAGGGTTGCTTGGCATAGATACCTTTGTAGCCAGAGATCTGGCCATTGATGGATTCTGCAAGATTTGGGAATTTAGGAATTCCTTGCGACTGAGTGCATCGGCAACTACATTCTCTTTCCCTGGTCGATACTTGATTTCAAAATCATACTCCTCCAATACTTCAATCCATCGACGTTGCCTCATGTTGAGCTCGTTCTGGGTAAAAATCCATTTGAGACTCTTATGATCGGTTATTAGAGTAAACTTGTTACCCAACAGGTAGTGTCTCCAAAGCTTTAGAGCATGGATGACAGCTAATAATTCCAGATCATGCATGGCATAATTCTTTTCATGACTCTTCAATTTCCTTGAAGAATATGCTACTGGATGACCTTCCTGCATAAGTACACACCCCAAGGCAAGAATGCTGGCATCAGTTACTACCTCGAACTCCTTATTGAGGTGAGGAAATTTTAGGATAGGTGCTGATACCAAACATTGCTTCAATTGGTCGAAGCTATTTTGTTCGGGAGTTGACCATGTAATAGAAGTCTGCTTCTTTAGTAAGTCGGTAAGAGGTGCTTCAATCAAAGCATAGTTTTTGATAAAGACCCTATACCATCCTGTCAAGCCAAGAAAACTACGTATTTCTTTGACGGATACTGGTATTGGCCATTCAAGCACATCTCTGACTTTGGCTGGGTCTACTGATATTCCTTCTGATGATACTATGAATCCTAGATATTCAATCTGACGCTTGAAGAATGCACACTTCTTCATTTTTGCATACAGCTTATGAGACCTCATTGTTTCAAGGACAATCCGAAGTTGAGGTTCATGATCTTCTTCCTGTTTAGAATAAACTAAAGTGTCATCGAAGAAGACAAGCACGAAATCATCAAGATATGGTCTAAAAATATCCTGCATTAATCTATTGAAGGTGGCAGGTGCATTTGTAAGCCCGAATGACATAACCAAGAATTCAAAATGCCCATATCTTGTATTGAAGGCCGTTTTTGGAATATCTTCATCCTTGATCCTGATTTGATAGTAACCTGACATGAGATCAATTTTGGAGAAGATCTTTGCACATTGAAGGCGATCAAGAAGCTCATCTATTCTAGGAATAGGATACTTGTTCTTGACTGTTGATTGATTCAACCCACGGTAATCAATACATAGTCGAAGTGTCCCATCTTTCTTTTTCTGGAATAGTACTGGAGCTCCCCATGGTGAGTTGCTAGGCCGGATGTAACCCTGATCTAACAGTTGCTTGAGTTGTTCCTTCAACTCAATAGCTTCTGGTATGGACATTCTATAAGGTCTCTTTGCAATTGGCGCAGCTCCAGGCATTAGCCTTATTTCATGATCAACTTCTCTTGGAGGTGGAAGTTCAGTTAATTCCTCAGGGAATACGTCAGCGTATTCCTTTAGCCAAGAGGGTCCCTCATGAGACTCTTGCCTTTGATCTAATTTGTTGAGTTTGATCAGGTAAACAGGTAATCCTTTTCTAACCCCTTTTATGATCTGCGATACTTTGGCTAACTGGATTCTTGGCACTCCTGCCTCACCTTGAGTTGTAACAAACTTTCTTTCAGAGTTTCGAAAGGAAACTTGACCCTTTCCACAGTGGATGTGGGCGTTATTAGGCTTAAGCCAATCCATCCCGAGTAGACACTCATGGATACCTAAATTCATGATTCTGAATTTGACTGAGGTTTTCTTTCCTCCCAGAAAGAACTCTTCCATAGCAGTTTGCCTGGTACAAGTTACCTCACGACCGTTTGCCAATTCCACAAGTAGGGTAGGTGCTTCTACTGTGGCTATTCCTAATCTTTTAGCACATGCTGGTGAGATAAAGGAATGTGTATTGCCACAATCAATCAAGGTTTTGAAGCCTTTACCTTGATAGTCCGACAGTGTTTGAATCACCGAGAACTGGCGATTCGGCCCCTTCTTGTGTAAAGCGGCATGGACTGTCGCTCTTTCGAATTCCGCTTCCATAGTCGGATCTTCCTCTTCTTCTGCTTCACATATTTGCCTATTGGTAATGCAGGCAGTTCTTCCTCTTCCACGGGTGGCGGCTCCTTGACCGCAGCCTGCACCTTGACGATGTCCCTCGCTGAGCTTGGGACATTGCCTTTTGAAGTGACCGAGTTCGTTGCAGTGGAAACATCGGAGGTTTCGGCCATTACTGTGAGTAGGAACAAAGTTGTTGACGTTATTTGTCCTTGCTTTCTTCCTTTGTCCCTGATTGTGGCCTTGAACTCTCTTAACTTGGGGTCTGAATGCTCCTCTGTTCGCGTCGCTATAAGACCAATTTTTGTTACCCCTTGGTCTAGCTTGCACTTCCTGAATTATAGGTGCCGCTCGAATGAGTGCATCCTGAAGATCTGACGGTCGCATAGATTCGAGACGGGTATTTACAGGTGGATTTAAGCTCGTGCAAAATTTGGACACCTGCTGCGTCATGTCCATCTGTGGTGCATACTTTAAGAGCGAGACAAATTTAGAGTAGTATGCATCAAGGGTGAGTCCTAGTTGTTTTAGCTTGTAGAATTCATTCATTTTTTGTGTACGATATGCAGGTGGAAAATATCTCCCCTGCACGGCTTTCTTTAACTTCTCCCAAGTGACGAACCCCTCTGAAGTCCCTTGATCCCTGCACCATTGTTTCCACCATAGTCTAGCTTCGCCGGTGAGTTTTAATTTGGCGAGCATGGCCTGATTGGTAGGCGCAGTACCAGCTGCTTCAAAGTAGTCCTCCATAGATTCAATCCAGATTTCAACATCAGACTGGACGAATCTGCCTCTCCCGTCAAACTCGGGTGGCTTTATCTGTTTGAGGAGGAACTTCTTCTCCTGGATCACAGCAGTACTTGATGTAGGGGGCGAATTTGGAACCTGTACCTGGGGTTGTGCCTGGGTAAAAGTTTTCTTAACGTTATTGTATGATAATTGACATTAGCTTATCTTTAGTTTAGCTATCTCGTAAATCATGAAGCTACTTAACTTTTTGTAACAACCCTGATGCACAGTCGGATATTAATAAAAGAAGTCCTTATTTATATTTACATTGGCGTAGCCTTATACAACATCTCGTGTGATGATAATCCAATCATTACATTTAGTTTGGGGAGAACAACGTTGTATTGCATTTGTCTACAGTAACTGTGTAATAGTAGGGTTTTGGGTCATGGATCTTTAGGAATCGATAATTCATTAGAAGTTCAGGATATCCTTTCCGCTGGAATCCATACTTCTCATGGCGGCCCAACACCTTAATCTTGTCGGCTGGGATTACACGGGTTACTTCCTCATATACATATGAGTTCAATTCAACCCTCCGACCTTGAATATGCAAAGTCGAATTTACGTGAGCTTCCACAAAAATGAACAGCTTCACGACTTTCAAGTCTTCCAACCACTTGATCCTCTTTAGGTTGGTTTGTAGATAAGCGAACCGGTGGGCAGCTATGTAGTAGATTCCTGAAGACCCAGTCCATCTTCGTTCTATATATAAAGGTGATGGATTATAAATCTGCTCCAGGATGTTCATCATTTCAACTCTCTGTCTATAATGCGGAGAATGCATTGCAGTCATAAACATGATCCGGAACACCAAAAACTTATTCCACGCTTCATAGTTTTGCAAGACAGTATTGAAGATGAGGAAATGTTTGGACAGCAATAATTTCTTTACTTCATTTTATTGAGATCTCACAAAAACAATTCCGTTGTTGGTCGGCTCTGATACCAACTGTAACGTGTCCACTAGAATCATCCAGGACACGTCTTAGCAGTCCATCGGAAAGGATGTCTAGAAAACTCCGCCCGGCACTCCCATGGAATGTTATGGGTTTTGCAATCTAGGTCTTCCCGTGTCTGCCACGTAGCGGAAGTATCTTGGCCGTTCCCACTTAGGATCGACCTGAATTTGGGTTTTCCTGTTTGGTCATTAGCTAGCAGCAACTAGCGTCAGACCCGAGCGAACTACTTTACGCAGAAACGCCAACTTTGAAGCGGATTCACGCTGCACTTGGTTCAAGGAGAATGGGAAACGAGAGGGATGCAAGGCTCAACCTCTCTGCCATAAGGCATAGTCCCATTCCGTTCCCCTAAAACAACGTAAATTTGGGTAAGATGTAACTCTAGGTCATCGTTCTCATTATTCGTTTTGATGATGATGATCATCCTGTTGTTCTTCGAGATTTTTGAGAAAAGTTCCCGGCTAACCGGGACCACCCAGCCGTAGGACGGACCCATGGTCCATCCTCCGCACTTTCCTCGGTTTGTTTTAGTTATGTAATTATCTAACACATTAATTTGACATATAACAAACAGCTTCTTTAATTAACCCTATTAAGCACTGGTTCCTTCACGTAATCTTATCACGTGATATAGAAAAACAATATCAAACAACTTCTTTATTATCATTTCATCATTTTATCTTTGAAATACAAGGAGTTCCGCCCGTAGGCTTGTCCATAATCCGCCCGAAGGCTTATCCAATAATCCGCTAGGGATCATTATTCCAAGCTTCTGCCCATAGACTAGTATGCGGGCCTCGAGATCCAATCCCGAGTCACGTTAGCCTCTTGTGCAGGACCCGGAAGGCGAGGGATTTACGGCCAGAGCCCCCCTGGCACCCAAGCGTCCTCCTGCTCCAAGTAGAGCTCAACGGAAAGACCTCTCGGGGTGGGTTCGGTCCACGTTCCCAACGCGGTCAACAACCCCCTTGGTTAGGGTCAGGCAGGCAGTCGGGGGTAACTGAAGCTGCCTCTCCCTTCAGGCCTTCAACCTGAAGCATTTAGATATCTTTTCATCCTTTAGTTCCTTGAGCAAACAATGCAAACAGTGCTTTCTAAACTATTACAAGCACAATCAATTTCCAATGGTCGTTTATTTGGCCAACTTTTAAGGAGTGAATCCTTCTCTCCGAATGCATCCAGCATTCGATCTGGGATCAATTGCGACTTGGCAAGAACCTCAAGGGTTTGTTCGTTCACCCTTTTTGTCCTTGAGTTAGGGTCATACCTTGTTAACCCAACTTAACCAATACCTTAGGTTTTATTAACAGTAAACCCTGGCGACCATGTCGCTTTAATTTATTGATTGATCATTTGCTTCCAAGCAAATACCTAACTTCCCTTAACTTGGCAAATTTTCCCAATAAGGGTGATGTAACAGGATGACTACTCATCCTCTTGCAAGTTAAACTTGCGCAAGAACCTGCCAACCTCATTCCAAGGAATGGCAAAACTTTCTTGTGATCAAACCACAAGGCTATGCGACGTTGCAACTTGTTGCACAAGTGTCACCTCTATTCCAAGGGATCATTTCACCCATTGAACGGTGTTTTCTGGTCAAGGAATTATGATTAGACTAGAAGTAGGGTTTAGGGTGTCTTCTTACTCAACCCAATCCTAATTGCACTAGGCCAACAACGTTCGGTCCTACGGATTCCAACTCAATCCAAGTTCTAGCATTAGGTCGAATGATCCTTAGGGTAGAAACCCTAGATCATTATTTGCGTGCGCGTCCCATTGACTCAACATTCCGGGAAGGTGGGTAGGACCTTTGGGTTTGAGGACTTCGACTTGGCGTCCAAGTACGATACTTGGCTGCATTTCTAACATGCCAAGCCCTAGCTAGTACTTGAGGTTTTTATTGAATCGGCTAATTATGCCTATACAAAACCCTAACAGTCATGATACCACAAATGACTTGGGTAAATTGACCTACTTGTCTTATGACAAGGACAATTCTTTCCTAGAGATGATAAACTTGATCTAAAGTAGAAAAATAGTTGCAAAATGTTACAATACATGTAAACATGTAATTCATTACTTCCACGCACCATAAGATCCGCAATAGTCCTATCCCTTTTTGCTAAAGTCAAAAGGCATGATAATTTGAAGAATAACTTACATAGGGCCTACTAGGATTTTCATCAAGGAATAACGCCTACAACCTTTTGTCTAAGTATTTGAATTTCATGCTTTTATAAGCCATGCAATCATTCCTAAATGCAACTTGATGAAATGAAATTTGCGAAAGTATAAATGCGACCCTTAGATACAACAACATCGTGAATGAAGTTCATGCAATACTAAGGCAAGTGTCGATTTAATCTATTTGCAAGCATCTTTTCCCATGCAACTTATATAAGATCGGGGTTCTTTTTCATGCCGTGCAATAGAAATTAACAATTTCCTCATGCGAATCCTAACGAAGGGAGTTATTGCAAAAATACTCCTTTCCTTCATGACCAATGCACTTAACAATTTCCTCTTTAACCCTAGGCAATATGTGGCTTTCCTTTGAAAATGCACGACAAGACAATTTACTATTAAGGTCGTAAGATGGATGGACAAATAGCGTTTATATTGAAAATACCAATTTTTCCCAATTGCATTTAACTAAGCTAGGTGAATTTGAACATGCACGGGTGCTTCCTAATCCGTGGAGTTGTCATGCTTAATGCATTACTTTAGTATGAAATCACAATAGTAAAAAAAAACCTGGGTCTGTGGGCTGGGGGAGATGTCCACGTGAATGCTAGGAGAAGAACCTCCCGCAGGCGCGCCTTGCGACTTCTTGGGAGCCATCGTAGGCGTGATCACAAACTTTGCGGATTACCCTCGCTTCTACGCTTTCTCCGAACAGCCTTGAGATGTGCCTTCTCCCTTGTACGCAGGAGATTCCCTCACCGAAAATCGGATGAGAATTAGAGTTTTTCGAGGGGGCTACGGAAAAAGAGCTTAATGAGCTCGGACTTAAACCTGAGAAGACCGCAGGAACAAGGCCAAAGCTTTATCCCTTAGAAGCTGTGGAAATGGACTTTAAGGGAGGGCTTTTAACGCCCAGGATATACCCCGCGTGCACAAGGTCTTAGACCTTGTTTCTTTTAAGAAGCTTCCAAAGCTTAGGAAGCTTCTGCTTCCCCAGAAAGCACGTGGTTAAGGGGAATGATTAAGGATTAAACGAAATGGGAGATAATGTCGAATGGAGGGGAAAAGAGAAATGGACTTGTCAGGGAGATGGCGGCGGCTGTCAGCGCTACATCAGCAGTTGGCGATTAATCTGGTAGCCCTTCATGACTGGCGGTGGCCCCTTCTGCAGCGTGGCGGCAACTTCTTGCTAGACGGAAGCCTCTCCAGACTCTCTACCCCCACACACGGTGTCCTCAGCTTCCCTCTCCCTCCACGCAACACGTCCGTTTTCTTCCTTTCTCCACGCAGCCTCTGGCCTTCTCCCAGCACGTCAGGCCTCTCTTCCTTCCTCGGCAACGGCGATGGCAGCAGCATTCGTCCCTCTCCCCTCCCTCTTCAACACCTTAGAGGGTGTATATATAGGCATGGGGGGGGGGGGAGAGAAGAGCTCCACCACGTGGCCCCTTGCATGGGTTCCCCCCTCCCCATGCAGCCCATGACTCCACCAAGTCCCATCCCCCCACACTCCCTCTCCTCCAGCCGTGCATCCGCTGGGGAAAAGGGATAAAAATAAAAGAAATTTGCCTTGATAATATTCAATTTGCCCCTCCCAAGAGGGTGTTTATGTGTGATTTTTGGGTTTGAACTCTCGGGTTTGCTTTGCCAATGCGGAGGTCCCGATTTCTCGCGTGCAGGTCACAGATTACACTGCCGGCAATTTCAATATGAAAGATAACCTTTGCACGAGGTTTACGCAGTGTGCGGGAAGTCAATATTCACGGGTGGGAATATTACAGATCTAGAGCATGACATAACCGGAAGCTATGGAGGATGGAAGGAGAAGTGTAGACTCATGATGGAATGGACGCTATTTGTTACACAAGTGAATTAGGTTCCAAGATTGAGACTTGGACTCATAAACACAATCTTGTGTATGTGGACAATGGCATTGACACTTTACTGAAATGAAAAGAGTACTATCATTGCATTAAGAAAGGAAGCAAGTACAATGCTTTATAGGAAAGTAGGAAACTGCAGTAGGCACCATTGTGCATATGGGATAAGTTAGCCTGCATGTCCTTGACCCTGAGACTCCATACAAAGAGGCTGTTTGAGTGTGATTGCTGATTCTCAACAAGTACTGGGTACTTGGCACTATGATACTAGAGTACTAGGTGCTAGATACTAAGATGCTATGATATTATGTGCTAGGTACTGAGTACTAGGTACTAAATACTAGTGTTCTATGATACTATGCTAGGTACTAGGTACTAGATACTAGGGTATAACTATGATATTGTCGTAGTCGTAGCCGTAGCTGTAGTCGTAGTCGTAGTTGTAGTCATAGTCGTAGTCGTAGTCATAGCCATGGTCGTGGTCATAGTCATAGTCGTAGCCATGGTCGTAGTCGTAGTCATGGTTGTAGTCGTGATCGTGGTCATGGTCATGGTCTTGGTCATGGTCATAGTCATAGTCGTGGTCGTAGAAAAAGAGAGAGATGGAAGGAGAGGATAACAATCTAAGAAAAAAAAAAGAATGATAACAAAAACAAATTGTTTGTTGTAACGTAGACAAAATGGAAAACGATGAAGGTCCTGTTGTTTAAGATCATGAGGTATATCTTAATCAATATGAGGCAACGCCATAGGATTGAGGTTCTGCAAGAATATGACTTTGAGATCAGGTATCAACCCGGTAAAGAGAATGTAGTCACTGATGCCTTAAGTCGCAAGGCATTCCTCAACTCTCTTATCATGGAGGAACCCTCAATGGTGGAATCATTGGCAACTATGGTGTCAATACCTAGCAACCCTATCCTTGAATTAGCTAAGGAGGAAGCTAGCCATGACCCAAAATATCTAAAGATGATGAAGAAGATTTTGAAAAAGGACAAAAACCCTAGACTTAAGGTCAAGTATCAAGAATTTTATGTCAATGAGGGACTTGTCTATTTCAGGATAAGATTATGTATATCCTCAAGCAAGAAAGTCAAACAGATAATATTTTGGGAAGCACATGACTCCCCCTTTTAGGCCATCCGAGATATGTCAAGATCCTCAACACGATCAGAAAGAGCTCCCATTCAAAAAGGCTTAAGGGAGACGTGCTCAAATATGTCACAGAATGTTTGTCCTTCCAACGCATTAAGGAAAAACATGTCAAGATGCCTGGGAATCTGCAACCTCTTGACATTCCCAAAATGAAGCCGAAATTTATCAGCATGGACTTTGTTGTTGGGTTACCTTTAGTGCAAGGAGGCTATAACTCAATTATGGTTATAGTAGGCATGCTCACCAAGGTTGCACAACTCATTCCAGTTAAGAAAAACTATAAAGCTTCAAATATTACCAGATTATTCATCAAGGAGATATACAGACTCCATGGATTGCCTAGAAGGATCATTAGTGACTACGACTCCCTCTTCACATCTCACTTCTAGAGAGGGATATTTGAGGGCATTGGGACTCAACTCTATTTCAGTACAGCCTATCACCCTCAAACTGATGGCCAAATGGAGATGGTCAACCAAGTCGTTGAAGATATTCTTAGAGCATATTGCTGTCGTGAACCCAAGAAATGGATCCAATATCTATCATTGGTAGAGTTTGCCTATAATGCTTCCTACCAACATCAAAGCAATCAAATGACACATTTTCAAGCATTATACATGCATGATTGTTGTACTTCATTGAATTTTTCAGATCCTACCTTAAGGGTAGAAGCTTCCAAGAAAATGCTTGGGGAAATGGATGAGCAGGTAAAGGCCATCAAACAAGACATTAGAGCCTCCAAGGATAGGCAAAAACCTATGCTAATCTAAATAGACAAGAGTGACTCTTCAAAGAAAGAGATATGGTTTTTATTCGTGTATGACCCAAGAAGAGTTCCTTATCATTGGGAGAATTTAAGAAACTAAGCTCAAGGTATTGTGGACCCTACAAGATCCTCAAGTGCCTAGGACCCAATGCCTACAAACTCCAACTCCTCGAGAATGTAAAGGTTCACAATGTATTTCATGTTAGCGTACTAAAGAAATATGTATCCAATCTTAGCCATGTACTCAATGATCAACAAGTTGTAATGCCAAGCCAAGGAGACCTTGAGCTCTATCCAGATAGAATCTTAGACATTTGGGAAAAGAGATTGAGGAGTAGAACCCTCAAAGAATACCTCATCCAGTGGAAGGACTATCCAGAAGAGGATGCCACATGGATTAATAAGAATAATCTCAAGCAACAACACCCTTAATTCCTTTCGAGATGAGGATATCTCAATTTCTTAAGGAGGGAAGGATGTAACATGTTGCCATAAGACCCCCACTCCTAATATTTAACACAAAAAATTTTAAATAGCGCTTCCCCTTGCCCATGCTGCCAGTAGCTACTAGCGGATGGAGGGGGAGCTATAGTGAGACATCGAGCATGATGAGGGAGCTGCAAACATGGCAATGATGACATGGGCGCTCATCTCAACGATGGCACACCACTAATGCTCCTCTCCCCATCAACCACAGTCTGCATGGCGGCGGCCCACCTAGCTGCCTAGAAAGAGATAAGGGGGGCTCCATGCTAGGCTATTTCCCCCTTCCCCCCCTCCCCCCAACAATGCTATAAAATACCCCCCCTAGTTGAGAAAGGGGCACCTCATTGTCCCTTATGCCCTACTATTCGATTGATTGAGAGAGAGAGAGAGAGAGAGAGAGAGAGAGAGAGAGAGAGAGAGAGAGAGAGAGAGCGCTAAGGAATAGGAAAAGAGAAAGAGGGAGAGAGAGAAAGGGGAAATCTCCTTAGAAGCTTCCAAGCTTCCTTCCCCCCCTCTTTGAGAGGGTTCCCATGACCGTTTCCCCCCTGCGAGGAGTCAACTGCTTTGTAGCCTGTATGTGTAATCACAAAGGAAAGGCCAAACTATATGATGCCTCCCAAGCAAAATAAGTTCCAATTGATCAAGAATCCCACATCAACCAATGGAGCTACGGGTCAAGGAACTATAACACTTGGTAACCAAGTGCATTCCATAAATCTTACTCTGGAAGAAATCTTTTAAAAACATAGATCGACTACATTAGGTAGGGAAGAGTATTCATGCAAAAATCTACGATAGCTAATCACCAACTAGGTTGTATTATAAAATCATGTTGGGAGTTGTGTTTTATTGCACTCTGGCATGTTATACAATGAACAAATTGCACAAAATATTATGCATTGGTGCACTTTGAAATCAAGGGCTTTATTGATTGGGTTCGTAGAGCATTATATTTATGCACTATCATTTCCATGCTTGAGAGGTAAAAGGAACTGAAAAAGGGATTATCAAGTGTAAAATGCTAATTCGACACTCTAGAACCAGGAACCGCTACGATGTCAAGCCCTATGAACGGATCAGTAAAGCATAGTCATCATTAGAAAGACATCATATTTTGCACTGCGTAAATTGCATAACTAGAAAGGTAGGTGTAAAGGTTTGAATCAAGTTCATGATGATCATGAGTTGCCACAAATCAAATAAGTATCTATGGCTTGTTGCAATACTAAGCCGAGTAGACTTAGTAGCCCATCGGGAAGAGAGTCTGGAAAGCGCCGCCCGGCACTCCCATGGAATGTCATGGGGTTTGCGATCTAGGTCTTCCCGAGTCTGCCACGAAGCGGAAGCATTCTGGCCATTCCCACTTAGGACCGACCTCAATCAGGGCTCTCCTAGTGGTCAAATTCCTGGAACGACAGCTCTCCTAGTGGTCAAATTCCTGGGATGATAGCTAGCGTCGAACTACTTTACGCAGGAACGTCAGGGTCGAAGTGGATCCATGCTGCACTTGGTTCAAGGAGAATGGGAAACGAGAGGGATGCAAAGCTCGACCTCTCTGCCCATAAGGCATAGTCCCATTCCGTTCCCTTAAAATAGCATAAATCGGGATTCCAGTAACCTAGACTCTAGGTCAACATTCCTTGTTGTTCATTTCCTTTGAGAAAAGTTCCCGGCCAACTGGGACCACCCATTCGTAGGAGGGACCCATGGCCATATCCACCACACTTTCCTCAAGGCTGCTTTAGTTGTCTAATTGCCTACCACATTTAGTTGGACACGCATAAAACAACTTCTTTAATTAGCCAATTAGACACCGGTTCCTTCACGTAATCTTAGCACAGACATAGAAAAACAATGTCAAACAAGTTCCTTTACAACATTTGATCTTATTTATCTTTGGAATACATCATATAATCCAGCTCATAGGCTATCCATAATCCACTCGAAGGCAATCCATAATCCCCCCGAAGGCAATCCAGCAATCCTCAGGGATTACTAATCCAAGTTTCCACCCGTAGACTAGTATGCAAGCCTCGAGATCTAATCCCGAGTCACGTCGGCCTCTTGTGCAGGGCCCAGAAGGCAAGGGATTTACGGCCAGAGCCCCCTTGGCACCCAAACGTCCTCCTGCTCCAAGTAGCGCCCAACGAAGAGACCTCTCGTGGCAAGTTCTGTCCACATTCTCGGTGGGGCTAACAACAGGCAGACAGTCGGGGGTAACTGATGATGCCTCTCCCTCGAAGCCTTCAACCTAAAGCATTATTCATTTTTCCATCTTTAGTTCTTTGAGCAAAGCAATACAAACAGTGCTGCTAAACTATACAAACACAGTCAATCTAGTGGTCGTTTTATTTGGCCAACTGCTAAGGAGTGAATCCTTCTCTCCGAATGCGTCCAGCATTTGATCCGGGATTAGTTGCGACTTGGAAAGATCCCCAAGGGTTTCGTTGTTTGTGTACCCTTGTATCATTGGGTTAGGGTTATACCCTGTTAACCCAAATTAACCAACACCTTAGGTTTCTTGAATTCAGATAGTAAATCTTGGCGACCTTGTCGCTCTAACTTGATTTGTCGATTGCTTGCTAGGCAATTCATAGTTGCCCTATCTTGGCAAATCAACCCAAGAAGGGTGATGTAGCAGGATTACTCATCCTTTTGCAAATTATCCTATACTTAGATCTTACCAACCCTTGTTCCAAAGAGTGGCAAATCCATCTTGTGACTTAAACACAAAGCCATGTGACGTTGCAACTTGTTGCATAGGAGTCACATCTAACTTGTGGGATCAATCTCCCATCAATGACATTCCTTGGTCAAGAAGTATGTTTAGTCAAGATGTAGGGTTTGGGGTGTCTTCTTACCCAACCCAATCCCTAACCTTACTAGGTCACAATGCTTGGCCCTAGGGATTCTAAACTCAATTGGAGTTTTAGTATTAGGTCGATCGATCCTTAGGGTAAAACCCTAGATCGTTATTGCGTGGCCGTCCAATTAACCCAACATTCCGTCAATGTGGGTAGGACCTTTGGGTTTGAGGGTCTCGACTTGGCGTCCCAAGTGCGATACTAGGCAGAATTTTTAACGTGCTAAGCCCTAGCTAGCACTTTGAGGTGTTCATTGTACTATCTACTTATGCTTGTAAGAATCCCATGTGGGTTATGTCATTACAAGTGATCTATCTAAAATTATCTAAATGTCTTGCGACAAGAACGATCTTTCCTTAGAGATGCTAAACTTGTTCTAAAGGTGTAAATAGTTGCAAAACATCACATTACATGTAAATATGTGATTCATTACTTATATGCAATTATAAGGTTTGCAATTGATCATTTCTTTCCTTGCTAAAATCAGAATGATTGACAATTTGGGGAATAACTTGCACAAAACCTACATAGATTTACGTCAAGAGTTTTGCCTACAACCTTTCATTTAATGCAATTGAATTTCAGGCTTTTGACATGAAACCTTTTCTAGATGCAACTTCGATAAATGAAGTTCATACATGACGAATATGTGACATGCAACCTTTTCTAGATACAACTTTGATAAATGAAGTTCATGCATGACGAATATTATAAGACTAATGTTGACTTAATCCATTCTACAAGCATCTTCGCATGCAACATGCAAGTCCATGGTTTCATTTCCATGCCATGCAATTCTTTGGACAACTAACGGACGCTAACGATTTTCTCATGCGAAACACAACAAGGAAGTTGTTTCCTAAATGCAATATACGCTTGTCTTTTCCGCGGCCAATCAAAGATGCATTTAAACAATTTCATATTTTAAACCTAAGCAATGTGCGCTTAGGATTTGCAACTTGGAAATGCAAGCAACCCAATTTGCATGACATGCACTAACTCTTGTAAATCGTTCAAGGAGACAATTTCCCAAATGTATTTTAACTAGGATACGTGAATTAGAAACATGCGTAAATGCATTCTTCCATGAAAATTTAATGTGCCTAATGCATTGCTTTAAGGCAGATTCATTATTTTAAGAACCTAGGATTGAGGGATCGTAGGGATGTCCACATGTATGCTCGGGGAAGAAACTCCCGCGTGAGTGCCTTGCGTCTTTTGTTTGGGGGCCATCGATGTTGAAGACTCTTGACTCGGCAACTCGTTTTTTGCCTTAACCGAGCTACAAACTTTCTCTATCCCTTGGAAATCAGCTTCAAGATCTGACTACTTTTCCCCTTGCGGAGGAATTGGGCTTATGAGCCCAGTTTCTGAAACCAAGGAGGCTCATGGAAACGAGGCTTATAGAAGCCTAACTATAGAAGCTTTTAAAGAAGTTTCTGCTTCTGAACAAGATTACGTGAAGGAGGGGGGGGGGGGGGGGGGGGGGGTAATGATTGAAGGGGAGGATATTGATGACGAGAGGGGGGATATTATGTCGATGGTGGCGGTGGTCAGCGTAGTGGCGGCAGGTCCTTGCGTGGCGGCGATCTAGCGGGCTACAACACGGTGCTTCTTCTCTCTCTTCGTGCCTCCCCCCAAGCTCTAGGGGGGAGGTTTTATAGTGTGTAAGGGGGGGGGGGGAGATCCACCACGTGGAGGGCTTTCATGCCCTCCCTCCCTCATGCGCATCGCCACACCACACTCCTCCCTCTCTCCACTTAACTCACTCCTCCACACACTCCCTCTCCCCTTGCCATGCCTCAGCAGGGGAGGGGTAATTAATTAAAAAATTTACACTACTTTAATCATTTATCCATTTGCCTTTATGTAAGGGATGTTTCTCTTGTGGCTTGTGGTTTTCAAGCCCTGGCCTTATTTGCACAATGCAGATAGGGATTATTATCGCGCGTGCAGGGTAAGCGTTTAACTGCCAACATTTTTTGATGTGGGAGATCATCTTGGGGTGCTTTATTGCGAGGGGTGTGCGGGGTTTAATGTCGACTTAATATTTCGAGTGGAAATATTACAAAAAGAAAGCTATAGGTTGCAAGTGGGTTTACAAAGTAAAACCAAGGTAAAAAATAAGGAAACCCCTCAATTTTTAGTTGTAGAGAGGTGGGTGAATGTTTGACTAATCAATGGTGAAGAGTTTAGAAAATTGGTTGAATATTTAGAGAAAATCATATTTTAAAGCTATTTTTTAGTGAATTTTATGTTAAAATACGTAAATTTTTGAATATATGGGATAGTTTTTAGTTTTCAAGCCTAAAAAATTAGCCCAATTATCAATAAAACCTCATTAAAATAGCATGTGGACTAAAATTTTCCCTTAAATTTTACCCTGAGTGAAATATAATGTAGATGGAAGTGTGGGTAGGTATAAAATAAATTAATTTGTAATGATGCAATACATTATATAGAGCAGGGTTTCATATTAACAAAATGGGATTAATTTGTGGGTTTTTCTTAAACTCTAAGTTTTCTTCTTTTGAATTTATATTAAAGAAAAAGAGAAAACTTAATAAGGAATGTAACTAGTGAAACTTGTAGATCAAGTTGATCTACTATTTGAGATTGAAAATAGATAAGAGGGAAGAGAGGTGAAGAGATCAAGATCACACATACAAAAAAAACAATGGAAACTTGAACAGATAGAGAGATAGGGCTGAAATACTATTATTCTTCTTTCTTTTTCTTCTTCCACACAAAACGACTAACTCTACAATATGATAAAAGACCAATATGAAAGTGCCACAACGTATGTACACATGGTGACTAAGTGTGAACCCGCTAAGGAAGCAAGATGTGGTCCAATGAATGTGCCATAAATAAGAATGGACTATGTGGGTGTAGTCCAACTATAACATTTATTATGGTTTTAACTCTTGGTTCCTCACACAAAAATATCTTGATAAATTTCAAAACTTCTCTCCATCATATCCTTTTTAGATTTATTTCAAGGTATACTAACATTTCAACATTAATGCTCTCTACATAATATCTAAGAGGAGAATAAAGATTTTCCAAACTCTTCATGAGGTCTCCCTACTAAGAGTAATCCAACGAATGAAAGGAATGAGAAGAAATTGAGTAGAGTCTCAATTTTTATAGGGGATTAAAGGTAGAAGGGATAGGGTTTAATCTAGAAAAGCGGTATAGCATCCTCGCTGTCTTTGCAATAAGAATTTCATCTCTCACACTCCTCTTACCTCTCTCTCTCTCTCTCTCGCTCTTCTCTCTTGCTTCAAGACAAGTCTCTCCTCTTGATTCATGCTAATATCCTCATCAAGAGCTCCTCATGTCCCATATTTATAACTAAATTGAAGGGAGGGGGAGGGGGTCTCATGAGTTCTTTATAGAGGATATCTTGCCAATCCAGCTATTTAGAAGCTTTCGAGATGCAATCTGATTCTGAAAATCTAATCTTTGATGTTTGGAGAGCTTGGTAGAGATGCCATGACTGATTTGCTTAGCTTTTGAAGAAACTTGATTTGATCTAGGCCTCTTGTCCTGAGAAAAGGAGGAGATTGATAGAGCTTTCTATTGAGATTGAGAGAAAAGATATCATGAATTTTTTATGCCTATCAATTTTTTGAATTTAGGAGGGGAGAAGATGCAAAAAATTCGTTTATAAAGGGGGGACGGTGCAATCTAGTCGATGACTCCTCCGTTTATTAAGCTTTTAAAAAGCTTAAGACTTTTTTCTTTCTTGGCCTTAATCTCTTTCAAGTCAAGTCTTGACTTAATTAAGTATTAAACGTGCTTGGTCTATCCCAGACTTGCTAGTCATAACCATCGTGTACATCGCAATTCTTGTGTAGAGATGCGCGTAGTTGTATCGGTCCCGGAAGGTGTCGGGATACAAGACTTATATTATCTTATTCGAGATCTCACTTTTGATAGTCTAAACTATTCAAATCTTAATTATGGGAAGTTGGGAAAGTTGAAACATCACAAGAATACATAATGCATCACAATAACTAAAGATTGGACACATGGAAGAGACATGACTTATCGGACCACTATGCACATATAATCTATCGATGAGTGTAGTAAGACCATATTTTTTTGCATATTGAGTCTCCAATCTTGTAGAACACTATATTAGGGAATTTGAGAATTCTCATATAGTTTGGGAATTTGCAATATAGTTAATGTTCGACCACATGATCAAATATTTTTCCCTTACTTGAAAGTGAAGTCTACCTAATTACTATATAGGTTGTCTTTCCAAGTCCCACTTTGAGTCAGAGTTAAGATTTAGCCACATGGCCAACTCTTTACTCCTTTTGAAAGTGGGACTTTAGAGTTTTTCAAATTCTCTAATATAGTGTTATAAGGTTGTGATTTGTGATTGAGTACTGCAACAAAAAAAACAATGTAGCATTTTTAAAAAAAGATTATTAGTGCAAGTAGTATATAAAATAAAAAAATAAACATAACTAATAGAGAACTTACAAAGTCCTCCAAATAAGTTCTATGACCCCCACTTCCAAGATAATGCATGACTCTAGTATATGTAGCATTATCAGAAATAAGGTTATTAGCACAAGCAGCATATAAAACAAGAAAGTAAACATAACTAATAGAGAACTTATAAGTCCTTGAAATAATTTTTACGACCACCATTCCCAAGATGGTGCACGACTCTAGAGATATCCTCACTACCTCCCACTATTTCCATATGTATACCAATTGGTAGAATGATTTTCAAATGGATTTTTAGGTAAGAGTTATATAAGGTGGCAAGCATTTCCTATCCTAGGGGAAAGCTCATTTTCTTAAAAATATTGGATAACTTTTGAAAGAACAACCCTATACATAGCATTGCCAACAATTCAATTGTCGGTGATACACTTGCAAAAGTGTATGGTAGTCCCAAAGGGACCTTTCTAGTTATCTAGAAATGGATGTACTTGCTAACATGGAGAAGGGAAGAAAGTTTCAACCACAAACCGTGTACCTTATGAAAATATAGTAGCCTTTGTCTCTAGTACATTTACATCCAAGGTAAATGTACTTTCCATATGCTTTCCTTTTGCATCCATTTTACATCAAATCCTAAAATCTTCTACAAAACAAAGATTCTAATTGAACTTTACGTGCAATCCTTGGAACCTCGTGATAAGGGCAGAGTTTGAGTTCTCCATGCACAATTGGAAAACCAAGTTTTGCAATTCTACATAGGTCAAAGATATAAACCAAATTGAAGCTGAACAAAATTTTTCAAAGGTGATGAATGTCACAACTACCTCCAAGAGCGGTTCCAGTGAAGATGGAGATGAAGGTGTAGATCGAGCTTGGAGGAAAATACTATCAATATGGACTATTCTCAGGTTTTTGATCATGGTTCATATGATTGTGATTTTACTATGGAGGATGATGTGCAGTCTCTTGGTGCATTTAGTGAGAAGGTTTGCTATGATGATGCTATAGAAAGGGAAATTAATGCTATTTTTATGATGCATGTTAAGTCTTGTGATGTTGTAGTTCACAAATATATTATGGAGGGTAATAAGGAGGAGGTGTTTTTTACAAGTTATAATACCCCTATGTATGATATATGTGATGAGGTTTCTTTTGCTCATCATATAGGCGATTTATCAAATTTTGTAAAGTTCTAAATTTCTACTTCACGTGAACTAACCCTTTTAGGATAATGATATATCAATTTTGATAATTGCCTAAGGATAATGCAATTTTTTTTATTATTCCCCTCCCCAGCTGACTGTTGTGCTGGAAGGGGAGGGGAAAAGAAAGGTTGCTGATGCTCCTCGGTGCCACCATGCGCTCTGACACGAAGGGGGGTATCATCTCCCCTCCCCCCCTATTTAACCAGAAGGGGGGGCTGCTGCCGAGAGGAACGAAAGGAGGGAGTAGTTGAGCCGTGTGGAGAGAACATGAGGAGGAGGGGTCATTCTGAAACACTACGGGCTGAAGAGAGGGAAGGTAGACGACGCTGCTGCCAGACGTGAGAGAGAGAGAGGGCTGGAGTGAAACGCCGCTGGCGCTTTTGGCCGTTCAGGGCTGCCGAACCACGTTGCTGCCACCTACATCCACCGTCGACGGACGGCTTTTTACCCTCCCTCCCACATGGAAGCTTTAGAAGCTTCCTAGGGAGGAAGCTTCTAAATGGATTTCTTAGCCCCCTTTCACCCCGTGTCCTAAAAACCCCCAAGGCCCCCCTTCTTATGTTTTTTGGAACCTCACCCCCCTCCCCCCCCCCCCCCCCCCAAGGTTTTAAAATCCCTTAAGCCCCCTTTCACCCTCGTGCTAAAACCCCTTTCCCTTCACTTTGGAGTCACTCCCCCCAAGAGCACGAAGGCCTTAAGGGTCTTATTACTTTTTTCCCCCGTGTATAATCCCTAAAAGCCGCTATCCCTTGGCTTCGGGATCACACCCCTCCCCCCCCGCGGGTGTTTTATCCCTTGGAACTCCTTTCACCCCCGTGTCGTAAAATCCTCCAAGGGCCCTACTTGTGCCTATTATTACCCCCCCTCCCCCCATCTTTAAAAGTCCATAAGCCCCTTTTTCCCCAATAAGAGTGGGCTTAGAGGTCCTATTATTACTCCCCCCTCGTACTTTTAATCTCTCTTAAGCCCTTTTCCTTGGGCTTTGAAGGCCGTGCAAAAATACCCCTTGGAACTCTCCTACACCTTGTTTCTTTCCCACACCTTTCTATTCCCCATTCATGCAAATTTTCAAACGCCATCAAGCCTTCCCATGGCTTCAATGGGTCCTAGTCGTGAAGAAGGATTCTGAAACACCCCCTTTCGAACTCTCGACTCCAAGGAGGAAGCCTTCTAAAACTGCTTTCGACGGACGGTGCAAGTTATTGCGAAAGAGAGCCACAGTGGAATATCAAAAAGAAGTTGTTAAGTTGCTTCCACGGCAGAAATGCCTCCTAAGAAAGTTCAAGGTGCAACCGCGGGAGGGTCGTCTCCCAGCATCCATGTGGATATCTCACCCCAAGCCCAGGTTTTCCTTCTTAATTTTTATTTGATATTGTTGTAATTTAAACATGCAAGGTTAATTATTAGAAATAGGATATATTTATGTCCTAGTTGTTCACAATGAAGGAACTTAGTCATTAATACATTTAATGGAACATGAAAAATAAAGAAAGCATAAACGAATTTCTAGCAAATAGCTTTATGCATTGAAATGAACTATAAGCTAGAATATTATCCATTGAAATAGTATACTTTGATTAAGCCCAGAAGTATAAACTGCATCTCGTACTATTAATCCATATCCTCTTTTCAATGAATCATCATGGAAAGTGCAAGCATGAAATGATTCTTGCGATGCATAAACTCTAGGAAAATATCGTTTGTCAATAGCATAAATTATCAAGTAAAATGTTGCTTGTTTAGCATGAAGTTTGTTCGCAAAGTGTAGGAAGATTATTTGGAATTAACCTAACCTCAAATCGATAAAGTTTCGGATTGAAAAATCAATAGACAATGAATCATGTGGAAGAAATTTCAAAATTATCTTCTAGAGTTAACCAAATTGGCATAAACTTAAAACACTTAAGCTGCGAAATACTCGTTGGGAATGAGTTAAATTCCAAGAAACGCCTATACCTTAAATACTTGCCCACATTCATTGAATGTAGGGGTAGTGAATTGTAATCGTAAAAGGAACTAGGGTTTGTCCCTGAGAATCTTACAAAGATGAAGCTTGGAAACCCTAGGTCTAACGACGTCAGCTTAAAGAACCTGAAACAGATTGTTTCGTGACTCCATAGTCTCATAGTTTGATGCAGCACTTGCGCAACAAGTGTGGAGTCATATGATCTTGTGATTGGATCACAAGGGAATGGCCAAGTTCTCGCAATGAAGTTGGCATGTCCTTACGCAAGTTATCTTGCAAAAGGATGAATAATCATCCTAATTTAGTATCCTTCTTGGGTAAGGAAGATTATTTGGAAACTAAAGACCAACTGATAAACTTAAGGTTTGACCAAATCGCGTTAATAGGGTACGCCCTGACCCAAGATATAGGGGATCTTGCCAAGTGCAAGTCATCCCGGATCGAGTGCAAGATACATTCGAAAGAAAGGATTCATTCCTTAGCAGTTTGCCAACAAAAACGATCAATGGAAATGTTTGTGCTTGCTACAGATTTTAGAGCACTGTTTGGCTTTGTTTGGTCAATGAATTAAAAGATAAATGAATATCTATACTTCAGGTTGAAGGCCTAAAGGGAGAGGTAGCTTCAATTACCCCCGACTACCTGCCTAACCCTAACCAAGGGGGTTGTTGACCGCACCGGAAAAGTGGACCGAACCCGCCGTGAGAGGTCTATCCGTTGAGCGCTACTTGGAGAGCAGGAGGACGCTTGGGTGCCAGGGGGGCTCTGGCCGTAAATCCCTTGCCTTCTAGGTCTTGCACAAGAGGCTAACGTGACTCAAGATTGGATCTCAAGGCCCGCATACTAGTCTACGGGCGGAAACTTGGATTAGTAATCCCTGAGGATTGCTGGATTGCCTTCGAGCGGATTATGGATTGCCTTTGGGCGGATTATGGATTGCCTTTGGGTGGATTATGTATTATGGATAAGCCTATGGGCTGGACTCTTTGTATTTCAAAGATAAATATGATAACCTATTAATAAGGAACTTGTATGATATTGTTTTTCTATGTCAAGTGATAAAATTATGTGAAGGAACCAGTGCCTAACGGGTTACTTAAAGAAGTTGGTTGTTACATGTCCAACTAATGTGTTAGGTAATTAAATAACTAAAAAAAACCCAAGGAAAGTGCGGAGGATGGGCCATAGGTCCGTCCTACGGATGGGTGGTCCCCAGTTGGCCAGGAACTTTTCTCAAATCACGAGGAACAACGGGATGATTGTCAAAGGACACGAACAACAAGAGCGTTGACCTAGAGTTATGATTAATCCTGATTTATGCTATTTTAGGGAAACGGAATGGGACTATGCCTTCTGGCAGAGAGGTTGAGCTTTGCATCCCTCTCGTTTCCCATTCTTTTTTAACCAAGTGCAACGTAAATCCGCTTCGGAACTGGCGTTTCTGCGTAAAGTAGTTCGCTTGGGTCCGACGCTAGTTCTGTTAGGAAATGACCAATCAGGAAAACCCTAATTTTAGGTCGATCCTAAGTGGGAACGGCCGGAATACTTCCGCTATGTGGCAAACATGGAAAGCCCTAGATCGCAAACCCCATAACATTCCATGGGAGGGCCGAGCGGAGCTTTCTAGACATCCTTTCCAATGGGTTGCTAAGACGTGTCCTGAAAATGCAAGTGGACATGTTACAAATTCTTTGGCAGTGAAGGAAGATATGGAACTTTTGGCTCTTCTCATCAATGAAGCTTTAGAGGGGTTTTTCATTCTAGATAATAAGAGTAACAATCAATGTAAAGATAAACAAGATTTAATGCAACAGGGAAAAGAGGATAATGAAGTGTTGTTGCAGATGCTTGCAGAGGTTCTAAATGATTTTTCACCTAGCATAAATGTTGTACAAGCAATTATTCAAATTCCAAGCGGGGTTATCGTATCAAATGTCCTACTTATGGATGATGTGACCTCTTATGTTAGAGGGCTTGATTATGATTTTCCAATGTTTATGCCATTTATGGATATGGATATAGATAGAAATGTCAATGTGGTCAGGGCACAAGCAAGACTTGTTCCATTGGACAAAAGAGAGCTTGGAGTCATGGGATTGTCTCATGATTAACTAGCCAAAGAAGATCTAGATGTTGTGATGATCTACGAAAAATTACCAAATTTGATTTTTCCATATGATCCAAGAGGATGCTGTGATAACCTATGTCAACTTACCTACTTGTCATATTATCTAGATGATTACCCATATGTTCTTGGTGGGAACAATGCTACAAGTGATAAGAAAGTTGGCCCATCGAGAGGATGTGCAGGTTTGGAGGGGGAAAATGTTGTGACACTGCACATCCACCACTACAAAGCCACATTGGAGTGTTCAAATGATAGCCATCTATGTGGAAGAGAACTCAAGGTTTTGAGATTGGGCTTATTGTTGATCCATTGTTAGTTTCAATGCCACTAGCATCTGCAAAATAGATCTTTAAAAAAAACATACTTTGCTTGTGGATTGCATTGGTTGTAGGGTATTCTGAGCATGGGTTCCATGAGGCAGTGCTCGATTGTTTTGAACAGATGTAGTTGAAGGGATTCTTTCATGTTCTTGTGACATACATTTGTACCTTGAAGGCATGTGGCTCGATTCAAGCTATGGAAACACAACAACGAATACATGTTGAAACTATCAAAAAAAGGGCTTGAAAGAGAGATTGATATGGCTATAATAATGCAAGCTATGTGTGTAAAGTGCAGCATGCTTGCAAAGGTAGAAAAATTATTTGATCTACCACCAGCTAAAACTACACATACTTGGATTGCCCAGATCACATGATATGCTAAAAATGGACATTGTGAAAAGGCATTAAGTTGATTTGAACAAATGGAGCTTATGGGCATCCTTTCAGATGAAAATACATTTGTTTGTTTCAGATGCCTTTAAGTTTCAACATTGGAATTATCAATAGGAGATTGGAAAGGGAGGTACATGTGAGTGATACACTTGTGGACATGTATAGCAAGTGTGGTTCAGTTTGCAGAAGCACAAAAAGTGTTTGAGAAGTTTGTAGCTTAGAGTGCAGTCTCATGGAATGTGCTCATTGCTGGTTATGCTGAACTTAGGTTTGGAGAGGAAGCATTGGAGTGTTTCAAAAAATTACAACTAGAGGGCATATGTGCAGTGGCTATCACATTTTCTTGTAGTTTTAAAGCTTGTGGACTCATCGAGCTGAAGATGTAGGTAGAGAACTACATGATTAATCAAATAGGAAGGGAGTGGAGGGAAACCTTTTTATTGGTAGTGCATTGGTAAATATGTATGCTGATTGTGGCTCTCTTGAAGAGGCCTAGGATCATATGCATTGCTTGGACAAAACAATAGTAATAGAGTTGTCAAGCCAAGAGCTAGGGGAGAGTATGCATGATCCAATTTTAACACAATCTAAGGACATAGAACTTGATTGTCATCAAGTCCCTTGCATGTACATGATTCAAGAACACAAATTCTCTCTCTTAACATGTTAGAGTTGGATCTCTCGAGCATGATAAGGCCATTTAGGGGCTTAGAGGAGGTTGGTCATTATACACACAAAGTGGATCTGCACATCTTCAGAGTGGATTCTTGCGTACATAGAGATCCATTTTATGAGGCTGATAATGTAGAAGAGGATATGGAATGGAGGAGTGGGGTTTTTTGTGATTCCATTGGGCTTTCTCATGCTACATTCAAGAAGATGAGTTTTCCTTTGCTAGAAATTGAACATACTGGTTATGGAAGTCACTCAAATAAGAGTCAAAGTGATGACGAGGCTTGGCTCTTTTTGTGAAGCCCCGACATTTGGATATTCTAGGAGTGCTATTCATGGGCAGCCCTATTTTTTGAGGAGGGAGACAATGTGTTTTTTTTGGGGGGGGGGGGTTAGTTCAAAAAGGAGGCGATGATGCGTTAGAATGTAACGCACATGTTGTTGCCAAATTTCTAAGGGATGGGAGCCATGGCACTTTGTGATCTATTTTTGACCTCAGCAGCTTCAATCAACAATACCCTTAGCCTATAGAGCAAGCCAACAATTGCACGAGGCAAATCAACTGCATGGAAGGATGTTATAATTGTGACGCAGAAAGTGTTTCCAAGCATGCCAGAACAAATATTTCAAGAGGAATATAATTGAAGTTGGAAGAATATCAATATTTAAACACTGGGATGCTATGGAGTGGAAATGTCCAAAAAAATGAAGGATTACAAAGCATTCAATCTTTTTTTAAAGCTTTACACATTTTTAAATTATTTTTCCATGGAAGCACAGTTGGAGCAGGTCCAACTCTACTGAAAATTGTTGATCTTGCTGAAGGTGTGTGGTAGATGCAACCTTAGAGCTTTTGAGAGTTGTTGTTACCTTTCCAGGGGACAAGGAAACAAACTTGGGGAAGTTACTATATGAATATCCTCTACATCACCTACGTTCAAGGCCTATTTATAAATATCCTTATCTATGATTTTTTCATGAATAAAACATATCCCTTTTCTATTCAATCTATAAATAACCCCCTTATATTATACCCTTCTATATGTAAAAAATGTATAAAAATGGTATTTTAAAAATAACTTATTTTGAACCCATGTGATGTGCACATATATTCATGAGTAACTTACCCGAGGAAAGAAATGAGAGGAGCTTGACTTACCATTCTTCATCTTGTCTTTAACATAAATGCGCTCTGAAGTCTTGGTATTGTTGAGGACCTTCAGCATATTGGATTTGGAATAGATTTTTACCTCTAGTACACACTGGTTCTGATTGTATTGATAGCTATACTAGTTCTGAGTGCCTATCATGTGTTGATTCATCGCTTCAAGTTGGAGCACTATAAGTGTGTGACTATAATAGGCTACTATGTTATGTGCACTGAAGTTAAAGAGTTGGAGTGAGCATCATGGAGTGTGAGCACAGCTCTGAGATGTGTTAAGAATTTTTTCCGAGCATCCAGTAGTAGCCAGATGAATTTGAGTTTGTGTAAACAACTTTTGTGAATCAATAAATCAAATTGCATCATCCCAAGGAATGCACCTATTGCAGTCAGTTAGAAGAGTTTGTGGGTGTATGATGGATGGAGTGCCTAAGCTGGTACACCAATTGGAGGGCATGACTCATTCTACACCCTTAATACTAGAGGAGACAGATAATCTTTCGAACCTTCCTCCAAACTTGGAGCCTGAGATAGAGGCAATGATCGATGCATTGATACCCATGGATGCCAAGTTATCTGATCCAGCATTGAGAGAGGAAGTGTCCATACCATTATATGATGGGTTCCGAGTATCTTGCCTAAAGATGTTGCTTGTACTCCTAAGTGTGCAAGAAAAGTATCGGTGGAGCGATGTGAGTGTGATCGAGTTATTCACGTACATTCTACACTCTGTTGATTTTTTTGACTCCATTATAAGAAACAATTATTGTTCTTTTTCAAGGAATCTTTTGATTTTTTTTCAAGTTGCTAAAGTATCATATATTATCACCTAGAAACATGATACCTTAGTCTTGTGATGATGATGCACCACTGGTGTTACAAAATCTTGGTATGGATTACAACATCATCCATGCATGTGTCAATGATTGGGTGTTGTTTTGAGGAGACTATAAGACTATGGAGACATGTCCAAAGTATGGTGCTCACATGTATCAATAGGACTTTCAAGGGTAAACCATCCCTTAGAAAGTTCTTAGACACTTTCCACTTATTCCATGCATATGTCACATGTTTCATATATCATGCATGGCAAGCTTGACAATGTGGCATGTGTAGAATAGATTCATAGATGGAGAATATTGGCAGATTCATGTATTCTGAAGGAGAATACATATTTTATTAGCTATTATATTTAGATTTCATATGCGACAACTAATCTAACCATTTCACTATACATTACAAAATCTATAGTGTAGCATGGTCACACATGTGACATTTCCACGTTGAGCACATCGACAAAATGCGCTCCACAATAAATTGTGGTATCATGGAAAAGTTTGAGCAAGAGAGCCAATGGCAAGCCATGGATCCAAACACTATTATAAATGAGATGGAGTATTTTGGGAGCTTGCAAAGTGTTATCTCAGTGGATTACCATAGCTTCTCCATGATCATATTCGATGTACAATGGTTTAAAATGGTATTGGAAGGAGCTAGGGAAACCATTTAGCAAGGCCCATTTGGATTTTTGGAAATAGGTTTCAAGAAAACATGGAGGGATCTGCTAGCCCATTGTGAATAGGTGCATGACCTATTTTTTTAAATTTTCTCATGACATGAAAGAGCTACAAATGTTAATTTACTCTTATATTTGATATTGAACAAGTAATTTTCTATCCAAATATTCAACAACCTCAATGGTGTTATGTTGTACCATCAGCTCCTTGGAGTGTGAGAGTGTATGATGAAAGAAATGTTCCCATTGTAGACAAGGAGAGTATGCAAGTGGAGGCATCAATTTTGCGGAGGGTGGAGGCCGAAGAGGGCTTGGAGCATGTAGAGGAGGCAAACAATGGGTAACGATGATGAAGAGATAGGAGACCAAGAATTATTTTAGAACAAAGTGGATTCCTTCTATGGTGACCTATGTATAGACCTTCCAGTGTATGTGGAGTTGTGCTAGAAGATTGACATGGGGCCATATTTAGGGTCATATTTGCATCCTCCTACTCAATTCATTGATGATTCTAGATGCATTTTAATTAGCATCATTTTTTCTAGAGTTACATTATCATGCTTTATCTAAATCTTATATTGATTATGCTAATATCATTTTCTATCTATGTAGGCTATCTTTGATGATACTTGGAGAGCAGGATGAGTCGAGGGATGATCGATGAGGAGTTGTAGGAGATATTCACATATATGCCTTTGGATCAAATGGCCTGATTTAGAGATATGGCTTGGACACCATCAGGTCGTTTTGTGAGATCTACTTCATCATGCTCTGATGCTTTGGTTTCTAGTAGACAAGGTGGACACTCTAGATTGGGCTCGAATGGAGGGAGTGATTCTAGGGGGTTCTGTGAGATGTGGATGCTGTGAGTCTGTGGTTGGTTCTAGATAGGGGTGCTACTCCTCACTCTTGTATACACGTTCCAGAGAGGATGGATCAGGTGAGTGTTGTGGAGGCACCGATGGAGTATCTGTGTCTTATCGTTTTGGTGGATACTTTTGTGACCTCCAAGATTTGTCACACCTGTAGGGACATCTATTCCAATGACTTTGGATTTTGCTTTGCCATCCACAGGTGGCATCCCTATGGATGCTACTCTCAGAAATACTACGGCCATGGGTATGCCAGATATACAGGGGTCTCATGGTTATGCCCAGGAGTGCATAGTAGGTGGGAGATGACACACCTTAGATATACCCCAAAGGGGTATGGATAACTCGTAGATAATAGAATAGGTGTTGTGATCATGAACAATGAGGGGAAGAGGGTGATGTCTTGTATGAGAGAGTTGTGCCAACAAGTTTTTAGGCACAATGTCTTGGATCATTGGAAGAATATACTCGAGGGGAGCAAGGAATATACAGTGACATCGTTCCAAGAGGAGCTTTCGGTACCTACCACGGTAGAGAGGTTTTCTACTAGGTGGATGATGGAGTGTATGTGTGCATACATGTCACATAAAAGATTGGACGCACACAAGGCACTCAAGAGTGGCGCCTCAAAGCTTGAGTGGCTAGATACAGATGATTGGTGGAGACTCAGGGGGAGGAGGCTACAGATTCTCCAAAATGTTGGGTGGCGACAGCAATGGGAGGCAGCGAGCACATGATTCAAGGCAGGGGTCGCACATCATCTGGGGAGTGGCGGCTAGAGGACTTATCTGGAGGACTTTTAAGTTTTTTTTGTGTTCTTCTCACTTTCTTATTTACAACATTACTTGTACTAACAATCATGTTTCTAACAATTGTATTCTATTTTCTTTGCAACACTCCATTACAAACCATGATCCCATAGGTTTGGAGACTCGATACGCAAAGAGACATGCTCTCACTACACTCATTGATAGATTGTACGCGCAGGTAGCCCAGTAAGTCAATCATATTTCTTGTTCGTAGTCACTATTTTTTTTAAATGCATCATGGATGGTGGATGATGTGTGGTTGTTCATTTTGTAGAGTTCATTCGATGCTCCTTTGCATTGGGATGAGCTTTTTGATGGCAAGGATCTGTAGCTCGCACTTGGATTCATGGAGAGAACAACCTCTTATTTTTTGGTCTTGTGATGTGTGTAGCAATCTTCCATGTACCATTCCTTAGATGTACTTATCATTATTTGTATAAAAACACATCTTGCGATACTTATAGATATAATTTCATATTTGTTTTGGCTCTCCTCTCTCTCCATGGTTCCAGGTAATATCATGAGTTGTCATCACTAGTCTTGTACTTATTCTATGAATTATCAATCTTATGGGTTTGAGTAGTTTTTGCACTCCTCTTGATGACCATTGGGTACCCAACATGTAATTGATTTACATAATATTATACAGCACATGGTGCTATATGTGGTAGGGCAGCTTGTTGCCTTGCCACAATTTTGTTTTCTCTATAACCATCGCTATTAGCATCATTGATTTCTCTATACACGTCGCTATTGTCATCACTATGGACGTCGCAAACCGTCACTATCTACATCTCTATTTACATTGCAATATAGCAATCCATATAGCAATGCAAGTAGTGATTCTTTTTGCGATGATTTTGTAGAGACGTTTATACAAACACTTTTAGCGAGGACAGGGGAAATTTTTTAATGAACATTTCTGTTTCTTTGAGCATCGATATGAGGCCTGTATCTTGTAGTGCAAAAAGCTAAATCACAATCTTATCCAAAAAAAAGAATCTTACTTTAACAAATGGGCTAATTGATTTATAGGAATTTCTACATGCCCTGATAACTTAAGGTCTCAACCATGCCACTATACTTGCCTAGGGAATCTCAAAACTACGTTGGCTATGGTTGGCACCTAGACTTGCATGTTAGCACATGCCTCTCATCATTGGATTCACCACTGTGCCATCCTAAGAAAATGTATGTTTGAGAACTATCCCCTCACTAACAAGAAAGACACTCTTCATGGGGTTCAAACTTAGCCATGCTCACAAACCTTTATAGTCCATATAGGGTTAGGATTAGCCAATTCCTCATTAGGTCTCTCATTCAAATATAATCAAGCTTTCTAGAGCATGTGTACTAAGCATAGAGACTCCACAATTTCACTAACAAAGAAAAAAGCATCATCATCATTTTTAGACCCTTCATTAGATCAATAGTTTTTTCAACAACAAGCTATTAAGTAGGGGGTGCAAGTTCAACTTTGACTAAGGAGGACTTCATTTCATGATTTCCCTTATGAATGGTCCATTGAACCACATCCTAGAAGGCCCCCGCATATAAGGCTTTGATCTTTGTTTGTTATTTCCATATTGACAAAACCAAAAGATATTAGAAAATAAAATGCTAGAAACTTCAATAACTAGATAATAGAGTACTTTTGGAGGATGCATGCACTAATGATTTAACAAGAAAAACCCATTCCATCTCTATTGAGTAAAACTCCTATGTGTTTCCATACCAATAATATTCACCCTCAACCCACTACTTGAAAACATTTTATTTCATGATTGAGTCCCTTGATTGGAAGAAGATCATGGAGATGGTTAGGTCCAATAGCAAAATTGCTAGTACTAGGGTCTCCTTAGTAGTCTTCAGTACATCCACCAAGGTTTCCATTATAGATTTTTGCACACTTGCAACATCATAGGAATGCTAAAAATTGCAATACCGAAATGAGGTGATCCTAGATTACAATTATTATATTCAACATCTATCCCAAGAATATGAATATTAAACTAGTACAATATGGAGATAGAGATCATTCTAGTGGCTAAACATTTTCTAGCTACACCTATAGGGATGCAACTTTGAATGTAGCAATCTTGAATCTCCACATTACCCTCTTGCTGTGCCAATAGGGAAAGTGAGAAATGTAAGAAGGGAACTTTGGGATGTAATAAGAACAATCAAGAGGAACTTGATGACTAACTAGTTCAGCCACCCTTTTTAACCTTTTGCATTGGATTACCACATGGGGCAAAGGAATAGTGTCATCCTCTTCAATAGGCATAGGATTCGAGTCTACAAATGTAGGAGGATCAATAGGTGGATTTGTAGCTCAAGAAGGCAGATTATGTAAAGGGGTAGAATAGGTAATAAACACATATGGATAGGATCCATATGTCACATTGGTTACCTTACTAGAGTGACCTTTAGTAAGTGTTTTTCCATCATTGTAAGGAGATATGAACCCCAATCAGTTTAAATGCCCTTCAACAGTATCCTAGAGGCAACGAAAAACTCCTTAGAGAAATCATTTGTAGGAGCCTTAGTTGACATAAACCTATCCTGCAAAAACGAACATCGTTGCTTCCAAAAGGGAGCAGAAAGCATGGACATGGAGATACTAGAAATAATGATAACTCGTTTACCATCCAAGGTATCTCTAAATTTTTTTTGCAAGATGAGCTTAATGATTATGTCATTAGCTAATAGTTGGACGGGATGCTAAAAAGGGTTCTCCTCAATAGGGAAGGGACAAAGTCTTCACTAGACTTCTAGGGGTCAATGTGAGGGTGGAATCCCCAACTCAACTTGCATGCTTGTTATACGATGATGTTAGAGAGTGGACTAGAGAGAGAGAAAGAGGAGAGAGAAGACTATAGAAGAGAGAGAAAGTGAGTGATGATGAGAGATAAAGACTAGAATTGGAGAGAGAAAGATAGGATAGAGAAAGAAGCCATAGAAGCTGTGAGTAAGATGGGAGAGAAGGACAGTAATTGTATTAATGTGTCAAAAGATGTGAAAAATTACATGTCCTCTCCTTTTATACCAATGTCAGTGTGACATGGCATAACATCAATATTATTTGTACACTAAATCCTTATTCTTCCTAGCTTCTTACAATCCATCCCTTCCCAAAGGTTTTTGCCCCCAAAAACAAACTTGAAAGATTAGAAAAGGATGGATAGAACAGAGTACTTGTCTGGTTTTTACAGCTTTAGAAATGGGAAAATGAATGAAAAATGACTGACATATAGACTAAAATAGAAGAACAAGAGTAGGCCTCAGCTATGTACATGATCAAGAATAATTCAAAAGTATATGGAGCCATAAAATCTTCAATTGATAATCTCAAAATAAAGTAGATAGCTTGCTGTGTAAACAGACCCTACTGGACCAAATATGCCACAACTTCTAGTAGAAGTGTCCAAATGAGGCGTGCCCTATATCAAAACGTAGCTCTTGAAGAGTACTTTGACCCAATGTAGGTAGCTTAATTTTGAAAATTAGGCACAATAAAAACTGTTCTAAAACAACATGCCATCCTGACCCTATCTGCACTGAAACTAGCTTCATAATCAATAGGCTTCATCCACTAATGTATTCCTTAAGAAAGGAAACTCATCCAATATAGAATCAGGCCTTCAAGAAGCCTCCTCAGGTGGTAAACCTTTCCATTTGATCAAATATTCCATGATAGAATGAGTTTGAAGCTTCTTCTCACGCTGACCTATAACAGCCTCTGGGATGTACTGAATAAGACCTTCATCAATAGGTAGTAGCTCATCAATTATATCAACTGGATCACCATAGAAAGGCTTGAGCTGACTAACGTGAAAGACATTGTGAATGTTTGTGGAATAAGGGAGCTCTAATATGTATGCCAAGTCTCCAATGTGCTTTAGGATTTGGTAGGGGTCATAAAATCTGTGAGCAAGCTTATTGCTAGATCCATCTTTTAATGTAGAGTACCTAGACTTGGGCACCTTCAATAAGACCAACTCTCCTGCTGGAACTGTAAAAGCTGCTGCCTCTTCTCATCAGGATACATCTTCATTTGGTCTTGAGCTTTCTTAGGATTCATCTTACATTGCTGAAGAAGGGTTTGCATTCTTTCCAACTCTTCCTTCCCATGAGGGTTGATCCTTTTATTAAAGATGACTGTGGGTAAGGGCACCTTATAGCCATACATAGCCTCAAGGGTGAAAGTCCAATACTAGCATGAGTAGAGTTGTTGTAGGCAAACTCAGCCAAGTGTAACCAAGAATCCCATGAATTCTAGACATCATAGCAGAAATTGCAAAGATAAATCTCCAACCATTTATTTACTCTTTCTGTCTATCCATTAGTTTGTGGATGATAGACCATAGAAGGAGTCAATTTAGTGCCCATAGATGTGAATATCACCTACCAAAACTTACTCATGGACTTTGAGTCTCTATCATGAACAACCACCTATGGTAATCCATGTAATCTAAAGATCTGCTCCATAAACTGATTGGCCACTTGTAAAATAGTAAATTGGGTCTTAGTTGGAATGAAATGGGTTGCCTTGGTGAGTCTATCCACCACTACATATATACTATTCCATCTCTTTTTGGTAGTAGGCAAGCCAATAATGAAATCCATGGTAATGTGAGTCCATTTACATGTAGGAATAGGTAATGGCTGCAACAAACCTCCTGGCTGATGGGTGTTGTCCTTATTCTACTGACAAGGCATACACTTCATGACAAAGTCCTTGACATCCTTCCATAGCCCTTTCCAATAGAAACTTTTGCTGATCCTGTCATAGATCTTAAAAACTCCTAGATGTCCAGCTAAAGGTGAAGAATGTAGTTTCTCCATGATTTTTCGTGTAAAAGAAGAGATAAAAGGAATGACAATCTTGCCTTTTAACCAAATAAGGCCATTTTTAAATTGATAATGTGAGTTTTCTTCCATAAGACCTTGCTGTAATTTTTGAAAAATATGGCTGAATTCTTCATCCAAAAGATAAGACTTCTATAGTTCTTCAATCCAATCACTATTTAATTTAGTCATGGCTCAAACTTTGCAAGCCCACATACGAGAAAGAGAATCAACCACTATATTGTCTTTGCCCCTCATATGAGTGATGTCAAAATCCTAATTCTGTAGTGTAGCTACCCACCTACATTGCTTAGGAGTAAGACTGGACTGAGTAAGGAAATACTTAAGAGCCCTATGGTCACTCTGGACTTTGAATCGGCTGCCGTATAGGTAATGGTGCCATTTCTTTATTGCATACAAGATAGCCAACATCTCTTGGTCATAAACATTCATGGCCATTTCTTTATCTGTAAGCTTACGACTCTCAAAGGAAATCACTCTATGCTCATGTAACAAAACAACCCCAATGCCACGGCCACTAGCACTACATTATATGGTAAATTATTTGGAGAAGTTGGAGCATACTAAGATAGGAGTAGATGTAAGGAGTCCCTTTAATTGGTTGAAGCTACTATCTACAAGAGCATCCCAAAAGAAAGCCTCCTTCTTCAACATGTCAGTCAAAGAAGCTGCAATAGCCGCATAATGCTTGATGAATCGATGATAGAATGAAGATAGACCAAGGAATCCTCTAAGAGAAGTAGTAGTAGTGGGTGTTGGCCAATCTTTTATACATTGCACCTTCTTAGGATCACTATGTATCCCTTTTTCACTAACAATATGTCCCAAGTATTCCACTTAAGTCTGTATGAAAGAACATTTCTTCTCCTTACAAAAAATCCTGTGATGTCTCAATACATCAAAAACCCTCCTCATATATGCTAAGTGATCCTGTAAAGTCTTACTATAAATCAAAATGTCATCAAAGAACACCAAGACAAAGTGAAAGAGGAAAGGATGCAAAATCTTATTCCTCGGGCTCTAGAAGGTAGCTGGAGCATTTGTAAGCCCAAATGGCATCACTAAGAAATGATAGAGCCCTCGATCAATCCTGAAAGCAATCTTGACTTCATCACCCTCTCGCATGCAAATCTAATGATACCGTGACCTCAAATCAATCTTTGTAAAGAATCGAGCTCCCTTGAGATCATCAAGCAAATCATCAATTCTAAGTATCGGATACCTATTCTTCACTGTGATCTTATTAAGATCCATGTAGTCAATGCACTAAAATATCCATTTTTCTTTTTGGCTAAAAAAATTGGAGATGCATAAGGCGAATAACTTGGTTTAATGAATCCCATCTCAAGAAGTTCCTTGATTTGCTTGGCTACTTTCTCTCGCTCATACTTAGACAATTTGTAAGGTGGTTTATTGATTGTCTTTGAGTTGGGCTCCAAAAATCAATAGGGTGATCTACTGCTCTCTTGGGAGGCGATGAAGTAGGCACCTCATACAAATCCCTATACTCCTCAAGAAGACCCCTCAAGAAGAGCTGTCAAGGCTGGATGACTTGCTAAATTATTGGGCTGATCTTGTATCTCTTTATTCAAATGCAAAACAAATATTTGTGAATTGTACTCCCTTTTGAGTTGTTGAATGGTGATAAGCTAAAAATTTGATCTACTAGGAATTTCCTGTAAATGGATGAGCTGTCCATTGAAGATAAACTCCACATACAACTGTGAGAAATCCATAATGTCATCAGCCAATCATAGTTGAGTACAATGTCTATAGGCCCCATTTCCAAAGTAATCAGGTTACTTTTACTTCAAAATTTTCAGCCACCTATAAAGAAACCTGTGGGCATATTTGTGTGTTGATTTCTTCTTCACCATTGGCCACTTGAAATCTAATTGTGTAATATAGAAGAGCTAGCAAGCTCCTCGCTAGAGCTTGCTCGGCTTCACGCGCATGCACAATGACACATAGGAGGGGGAGGATTCCCTCCCCTCCCCTATAAAATTGAGGGAGGACGCTGCTAGAAAAATGTTCTACTAGAGTAGAGAGGAAGAGGTCGCTGGCCATCTATTGGAGTGGAGGGGGGGAAGCCATGAGCTGTGAGGCCGCTAGTTTCAGGGAGAAATGGCCGCCGCTTGCTGATTGAGGGAGGATGCCGCCAAGGCCCATCACAACCACCAATTGGCCCTGGCCGCCAGCAAGCAGCCATCGAATCGTCCTCTTCCTCCTCCACGTAGCGCCTCCACGTCCAAAAGCTTCAAGGAGGGAGCTTCATAAGCCCCCCTTCCCTTGGGCTCAAAGTCCACTATCTTTCCTTCCCCCCCCCCCCCCCCCCCTTGTGCTAAATCCAATAGGCCTTTATCCTCCCCCCTTTCAACCCATGATGAGCCTTTCAAAGACCTTTCACCCCCTTTTATGCGCCTTCTAAAAACTTTTTTTTTTAACTCCTTGATTTAGCCTTGAGCCCTTTCTTATGGGCTTCAAAACTCCCTAAGCCCTTTCACCCCCTCTCGGTTTTAAACCCTTACGCCTCCTTCCCATGGATGAACCCCCCTCCATGCTTCATAAGCCTTAAGGCCTTTCCCCCTTAAGGCCCTTCCCTTGGATGGAACCCCCCAAAGAACTAAGGCTTGAAAAGTCTTATCCACCTTAACCCCCGTGTTTAACTTATTACCCCCTTCTTGTGCTTTTTACCCCCTTTCACCCTTCCCCTTTCCCCTTGGGTTGGAACTTACCCCCGTGTGTCCAGAAAGCCCTTCAAGATCCCCTTTAAAAAAAAAAAACCCTTTCAAGGCCCTTTATATGTTTGGGAAACCACACTTACACACTCCCTTTTTACCATGTATATACCCCTATAGAGCCTTTTTACGCTTTGTAAACCCTTCCCTCCCAAAGAAGCTAAGACCTTAAAGGTCTTATTACCCCCTTCTCGTGGTCAATCCCTTAACGACTCCTTGCCTCGAAAGAGAGAATAAGAGTATTGAAATGACGGTGGAATTCCGAAAAGGAGTGTAAAGCGGCCTTCATGTTCGAAGGATTACAACTGCGATGCCGCCTAACAAAATCCAAGGAGTAGCTGCGGGAGGGTCATCTCCTGGTATCCATGTGGATATCTCACCCCAAAACCAGGTTTTTCCTTCTTGGTTTTATATTGGTTTTAATTCAATCATGCAAGATGAATTGTTAGGGATAAGATATATTTTTTCCTAGTTATTTATGATGAAGGAATTTAGTTTAGTCGAATATGCAAAATGGATAAAGTATAAAACATAGTTTTCCTTCAAATAGCATTATGCATTGAAACGAATTACGAGCAAGATTATCTACCCACTATAGTAGTATATTTCGGTTAAATCGTGAGGGTATAAAAACTGCATCTTGCACCATTAACCCCTATTCTTTTTACAACGAATCATCATAGAAGGTAAAATTCATGAAAGGTTACTTACGTTGCATAAACTCTAGGAAGTTATCATTGCTAACTGCATATCTTAGCAATAAAAAGATTGTTTATTTGGCATGAGTTTTGTTCGCAAGGAAAAAGGAAGATTAATTGAATTTACCTAACCTCAAAGCAATAAAGTTTAGGACTGAAAAATCAATTGTCACATAGATAACAAATCGTGCCGAGATGATCTCGATATTACCTTCTAAAAGTTAACCGAATTAATATAAACTTAGAAATACCTATGCTGCGAAATATGCATTGGGAATGATTTAAAATCCAAGAAACATTTATACTTTAAATACTTACCCACCTTCCCTGATTGTAGGGTCAATAAATCGTAAACGTAAAAGAACTAGGGTTTGTCCCTGAGGTTCTTAAAGAAAATATTAAAAAGGAGACCCTAGGTCTAACAAATGTCAACTTAAAGAAACTGAAACGGATTGTTTAATCGCATATTACAATGCAGGACTTGCACAGCAAGTACGAAGTCATATGGCCTTGTGATTGATTCACAAGAAGAAAGGTTAAATACCCTCAACAAGGATGGCAACCCCAGGTACAGGTTCCTAATTCGCCTCCTACATCAAGTACTGTTGTGATCCAGGAGAAGAAGTTCCTTCTCAAGCAGATTAAGCCACCCGAGTTTGACAGGAGAGGCAGATTCGTTCAGGCTGATGCTGAAATTTGGATTGAATCCATGGAGGATTACTTCGAAGCAGCTGGTACTGCACCCGCCAATCAGGCTATGCTCGCCAAGTTAAAACTCACCAGTGAAGCCAGATTTTGGTGGAAGCAATGGTGCAGGGATCAAGGGATCGCAGAGGGATTGGTTACTTGGGAGAAGCTAAAGAAAGCCGTGCAGGGTAGATACTTACAACTTGCATATCGCACGCAGAAAATGAACGAGTTCTGCGAACTAAAACAGCTAGGACTCACTCTTGATGCATACTACTCTAAATTCGTTTCACTTTTTAAAGTACGCACCATAGATGGACATGACACAGCAGGTGTCCAAGTTTTGTGCGGGTTTAAATCCACCAGTAAATACCCGTCTCGAATCTATGCGTCCATCAGATCTTCAGGATGCACTCATTCGAGCAATGCATATAATTCAGGAGGTACAAGCTAGACCAAGGTGTAACAAAGCTTGGTCCTATACTGACCCGAACAGAGGAGCATTCAAACCTCAAATGAAGAGAGTTCAAGGTCATAATTAGGGACAAAGAAAGAAAGCAAGGATGAATAATCTCAACAACTTTGTTCCTACTCAAAGTAATGACCGAAACCTTCGTTGTTTCCACTGCAACGAACCCGATCACTTCAAGAGGAAATGTCCCAAGCTTGGTGGAGGACATTGCCAAGTACCTTTCCAAGGAACAGGCCGTGGTTAAGGAGCCACTACCCGAGGAAGAGGAAGAACCGCCTGCATTTCCAATAGGCAAAAAGGTAAAGAAGAAGAAGAAGAAGATCCGACCATGGAAGCAGAATTTGAAAGAGCGATAGTCCATGCCGCTTTACACAAGAAAGGGCCGAATCGCCAGTTCTTGGTGATTCAGACACCGTCGGACTATCAAGGTAAATGTTTTAAAACCTTAATTGATTGTGGCAGTACACATTCCTTTATCTCACCAGCATGTGCAAAAAGATTAGGAATAGCCACAGTAGAAGCACCTACCTTGCTTGTGGAATTGGCAAATGGTCGTGAGGTTACTTGTACCAGGCAAACTGCCAAGAAGGAATTCTTTCTGGGAGGAAAGAAGACTTCGATTAAATTCAGAGTCATGAATTTAGGTATCCATGAGTGTCTACTCGGAATGGATTGGCTTAAGCAACGATGCCCACATTCTCTGTGAAAAGGGTCAAGTTTCCTTTCGAAACTCTAAAAGGGAATTAGTCACAACTCAAGGTGAGGCTGGAGTGCCAAAAATCCAATTGGCCAAAGTGTCTCGGATCATAAAAGGAGTCTAAAAAGGATTACCTGTTTACTTGATCAAACTAACAAGTTTGATCAAAAGCAAGAGTCTCATGAAGGACCTTCTTGGCTAAGGGAATACGCAGAGGTATTCCCTGAAGAGTTGACCGAACTTCCACCTCAAAGAAAAGTAGATCATGAGATTAGGTTAGTACCTGGAGCTGCGCCAATTGCAAAGAGACCTTATAGAATGTCCATACCAGAAGCAATTGAGCTGAAGGAACAACTCAAGCAACTGTTAGATTAGGGCTACATCCGGTCTAGCAATTCACCATGGGGAGCTCTAGTACTATTCCAGAAAAAGAAAGATGGGACACTTCGACTATGTATTGATTATTGAGGGTTGAATCAATCAACAGTCAAGAACAAGTATCCTATTCCTAGAATAGATGAGCTTCTTGATCGTCTTCAGGGTGCAAAGATCTTCTCTAAGATTGATCTCAAGTCAGGTTACTATCAGATAAGGATCAAGGAAGAAGATATCCCAAAGACGGCCTTCAATACAAGATATGAGCACTTTGAGTTCCTGATTATGTCATTCGGGCTCACGAATGCACCTGACACCTTCAATAGGTTAATGTAGGACATCTTTAGGCCATATCTTGATGATTTCATGCTTGTCTTCTTCGATGAAACTTTAGTCTATTCTAAACGTGAAGAATATCATGAACCTCAACTTCGGATTGTCCTTGAGACAATGAGGTCACATAAGCTGTATGCTAAAATGAAGAAGTGTGCATTCTTCAAGCGTTAGATTGAATATCTGAGATTTATAGTATCATCAAAAGGAATATCAATGGACCCAGCCAAGGTCAGCAGAGATGTGCTTGAGTGGCCAATACTAGTATCCATCAGAGAGATACGCAACTTTCTTGGATTGACAGGATGGTATAGGGTCTTCATCAAAAACTATGCTTTGATTGCAGCACCTCTGACAGATTTAGTAAAGAAGCAGACTTCCATTACATGGTCAACTCCTGAACAAAATAGCTTCGATAGATTGAAGCAAAGTTTGGTATCAGCACCTATTCTAAAACTTTCAGACCTCAATAAGGAGTTCCAGGTAGTAACTGATGCTAGCATTCTTGCCTTGGGTGTGTACTTATGCAGGAAGGTCACCTAGTAGCATACTCTTCAAGGAAACTGAAGAACCATGAAAAGAATTATGCTACGCATGATCTGGAATTAGTAGTTGTCATCCATGCTCTAAAGCTTTGGAGACACTACCTGTTGGGTAACAAGTTTACTCTAGTAACCGACCATAAGAGCCTCAAATGGATCTTTACTTAGAACGAGCTCAACATGAGGCAACGTCGGTGGATTGAAGTGTTGGAGGAATATGACTTTGAAATCAAGTACCAACCAAGGAAAGAGAATGTACTTGCCAATACACTTAGTCGCAAGGCATTCCTAAATTCCCTAATCTTATAGAATCTATCAACGGCCAGATCTCTAGCTACAAAAGTATCTATGCCAAACAACCCTATACTTGAGTTAGCTAGAGAGGAAGCATGCCATGATTTGGCCTACCAAACAATGCTAAAGGAGATCTCTACCAAGGAGCATTATCAAAAGTTGCAAGCTAAGTATTAGGAATTTTCCATTGATAATGGACTTGTCTACTACAGAACAAGGCTGTGTATACCAGCAAGCTAGTCACTTAAGCAGAAGATATTGTGGGAGGCTCATGATTCTCCTTTCGCAGGACATCCTAGCTATGCTAAGACTCTTAATGCAGTTAGGAAGAGCTACCATTGGGAGAGGCTCAAAGGTGACGTTCTCAAATATGTCACTGAGTGTTTGTATTGCCAACGTATCAAAGCCAAACATGTCATGATGCCAGGGAAACTGCAACCGCTTGACATTCCCCAAATGAAATGGAAATTCATCAATATGGATTTTGTTGTAGGGCTACCCCAAATCCAGGGAGGATACAACTCCATCATGGTTGTGGTTGACATGCTTACCAAGGTTGCACACCTTATTCCAATAAAGACAAACTATAAAGCCTCCGACATTGTAAGATTGTTTATCAAAGAGATATTCAAGCTACATGGGTTACCTAGAAGAATCATTAGTGACCGAGATTCTCTCTTCACATCACACTTCTGGAGAGCTATCTTTGAAGCTATTGGGACTCAACTCTGTTTTAGCATCGCCTACCATCCCCAAACGGATGGCTAAACAGAGCGAGTAAATCAAGTCATCGAGGATATGCTTAGGGCATACTGCTGTTGAGAGCCGAAGAGGTGGATTCAATACTTGCCTTTGGTAGAATTTGCATACAATGCTTCTTATCAACAGAGCATTCAGATGACTCCTTTCCAAGCATTGTATGGTCATGACTGTCGAAGTCCCCTAAATTTTTCCGATCCAACCTCAAGGGTTGAAGCTTCAAGATAGATGTTGGAAGACATGGATGATCAAATAAGGTCAATAAGATAGGACATACAAGCGGTCAAGGATAGACAAAAGGCATACGTGGATTTGAAGCGTCAAGAAAGGATCTTTGAAGAAGGATTCATGGTCTTCATTTGCGTACGCCCTAAAAAGAGTTCTCTATCCTTAGGAGATTGCAAGAAGCTAAGTCCAAGGTATTGTGGACCATAAAAAAACCTCAAGTGCCTAGGATCCAATGCTTATAGATTGCAACTCCCTAAGAACCTAAAGGTTCACAATGTATTCCATATCAGCTTATTGAAAAAATATGTACCCAACCCTAACCATGTACTTGACGACCAACAAGTTGTAATGCCTAGTCAAGGAGTCCTTGAACTAAGGCCTGATAGGATCTTAGATGTTAGGGAGAGACAGTTAAGATCCAGAACCTTGAGAGAATGCCTCGTCCAGTGGAAAGACTATCCCAAAGAGGATGCCACTTGGGTAGATGAAGGCACTCTCAACCATCAAAACCCCCAATTTATCTCGAGATGAGGACATCTTGATTTCTCTAAGGGGGAGAGAATGTAATATATATTAAATATTTATTCCCTCTCTCGGCGGCGCGTCGTGCTGGCAGGGGGGAAGGGGATAGAGGAGCCAACAAGCTCCTCGTTGGAGCTTGCTCGGCTTCACGGGCATGCACAATGACACATAGGAGGGGGAGGATTCCCTACCCTCCCCTATAAAATTGAGGGAGGACGCTGCCAGAAAAAACGTTCTATTGGAGTAGAGAGAAAGAGGTCATTGGCCATCTATTGGAGTGGAGGGGGGGGAAGTCATGAGCTGTGAGGCCGCTAGTTTCAGGGAGAAATGGCCGCCGCCAACAGTTGGTGATTGAGGGAGGATGCTGCCGAGGCCCATCACAACCACCAATGTCAAGATTGTGGGAGAGAAGGAAGGAGTCTCACTTGTAGCTTTCTTGCTTGCACAATGGGGGAATACACACAAAGATGGAGGCTGAAAATAGTTTTCCTCTTCTTAGTTGTGTAAGCCAAAAGAACTCTCATACAAAGAAATAGAAGAACCCTATATATGGGTCTCAAACCAAACTCAACTAACTAAGGTGGCATACTAACTGAGCCACGAACTAGAGTAGATAAGGATAGCTATCATGTAGCTACTATTCATGGGCGGTGTACCAATTGCGTCTGCAACTGACAAGTCGGTGACATAAATACACAACGGTCACCCTGGCGTATCACGAGTGGAGCTCGATATCTCAACACTCTCCCTCGAGCTCAATCCCAATTCCTGCACACCAAGCAGGTCTCTGAACTTGCGCAACTTCTCTGCGCCCAATGCCTTCGTGAATATGTCAGCTACCTGATCCTCTGTGCTGACATAAACTAGATCAATAAGACCTAGTAAAACTCTCTCCCGCACATACTGATAATGCACCTCAATGTGCTTTGTTCTAGCATGATAGACTAGGTTATTTGCCAAGTGTATACTACTCATGTTGTCACAATAAATGACAACTGGCCCATTTGTAGGCTGATGCATATCATAAAGTAGCTTATGCAACCAAGCTACCTCACATGCAGCCATTGCTACACCCCTGTACTCAGCCTCTCTGCTGGACAAGGCAGCTGTAGGCTGTTTCTTGCTGCTCCAAGTGAGGGCAGCACTCCCAAAAGAGAACACATATCCACTGGTAGATCGTCTATCAGAAATACTACCAGCCCAATCAGCATCAGTGTATCCATGCAGCTGTATCTGAACCCCAGTCTCATAAAATAGTCCATACTGCAATGTGGACTTCACATACCTGACTATGCGTCTAGCCACATCCAAATGCGATTTCCTTGGAGCCTGCATAAACTGACTTAACAATCCAACAACATAGCTCAAATCTGGCCTAGTAATAGTCATATAAAGCAAACTTCCTACTATGCATCTGTACATAGTAGGGCCTTCCAGAAGCTCACCTGCATCTGTGCTCACCTTCACATTCTGCTCCAAAGGAACTGAAATAGGCTTATAGCCTGTCATCCCATATTTGGACAGCATGTCCAATCCATACTACCTCTGCAAGAGCTGTATCCCACTTGGTGATCTAATCACCTCAATGCCCAAGAAATAACGCAGCTCTCCCAAATCCTTCATCTCAAACTTCTGCTTCAATAGCATTTTCACATGAAGGATATCTTCATCACTGTCACCTGTCATAATCAAATCATCAATATAAATGACAAGTAGCATAATACCTTTCTCTGTTTTTCTCACATAAAGTGAGAAATCTGCCTTGGAAATCTGAAAGCCAATAGTGACAAGATACTGTCCTATCTTGTTAGACCATGCTCTAGGTGCTTGCTTCAAGCCATACAAGGCTTTCTTCAACCTGCAAACAAACTGAGGATGAACAACATGCACATAACCTGGTGGCTACTCCATATAAACCTCTTCTTGCAAATCACCATGCAAGAAGGCATTCTTTACATCCATTTGATGTAAAGACCATCCCTCTGATGCAGCCATAGCAATGACTGCTCTTACGGTTGCCATCCTTGCAACCGGACTGAATGTTTCTTCATAGTCAATGCCATATGTTTGTGCATACCCCTTGACTACTAATCTTGCCTTGTATCTGTTCACAAAACCATCTGCATTGTGCTTCACCTTATAAACCCACTTACAGCCAATTGCATTTTAACCTTTAGTCAAAGGTACCAATTTCGATGTAGCATTTGCTTCCAAGGCATCAATTTCTTCATCCACGGCTTTCTCCCATTTTTCTTTTCCCATGGCTTGCTCAAAAGAAGTGGGTTTTGGTTCCTATATCACTTTGACCATATATGCATAGTGAATGGCTGTAAATCCATCATATTTCAGCCTATCCACAGGATACCTAGCTCTCCTAGACCTGCGCAAAATAGGTTCACTCCCAGGTGCTCTCAAAACATCCTTGGTCTTCCTTAATCTAGGTGTAATAATAGAAGGAATACCCAACTCATCATCAATGCTTTGTTCTGAGCCACTGGATTCACCATCCACATAAGAGTGACCTGCATTCACATCAAACATGGGCTGATCAACCTTCTCTTTTCCTTTTCGTGATATTTTCAAATGAGAAATATCTGGTTTCCTACCAGTATACCTCTCCTCTGGAGTCATTCCATGTATTGCTGCAGTGGGAGTCATGTTCATTATGTAGACTGCTGTAGCAACTGCTTCAGCCCAATAAAAATCTGGCAAGTCTTTTTCATTGAGCATGGCACGAGATACCTCTCTAATATGCATGTTTTTCCTTTCTGCAATTCCATTTTGTTGTGGGGTATGACTGCATGAATATTGCTGCTTTATGCCGTGCTCCTGCAGGAACCTTGCAAACTCATTTGAGAGGTACTCTCCCCCTCCATCTGACCTTAGGCATTTTATTTGCAGGCCTGTTTCTTTTTCAACCATAGCTTCAAGGGTTTTGAAATGCCCAAAAACTTCACTTTTCTTTTTCATAAAATATACCCAAACTTTTCTGCTATAGTCATCAATAAAAGTGACAAAATAATGACAGCCTCCAAGAGAAGCAGCTTTAGTAGTCCACACATCAGAATGGATTAATTCCAATGGCTTCTCACTCTCTTGAACATGTCTAGGAAATGGTTTCCTTGCCTGTTTTCCAAACTGACAGGCTTCACATACCTTATGAATTTCTGCAACCTTGAATTTGGGCAATCCTACCACAATATTTTGGGCCTGCATTGATTTAAGTCACTGTACATTAACATGACCAATGCGTTTATGCCAGATATCAATACCTGCAACTACACCGGTCCCATGTGCAAACATTGTTGCACTCAATTCAGGCATGTATGCATCCAACATAAACATTCTGCCCTTCTTCTTTCCTTTTGCTATCAAGTGACCTTTATTTTTCATATCCTCAACAAAGCATCCATGAGGATTAAATCTGACCTGCAAGCCCTGCTCAACCATTTGACCAACAGAAACCAGATTCTTGGTGATATTCGGGACATGAAATACATCCGAGAGGTATTTCTTTTTCCCATCCTGCATAGACAAAGGAATTTTTCCAATCTACACAATAGGATGTGCAGTATCATCACCAGTCTTCACAAATCCTAGTTTTTCCATTTTTCTTGCATCCTCCATCCATTCTGCATGACATGTCATGTGGTTTGACGCACCTGAGTCAACATACCATACATCGTTGCTTTCTTTTGCACTTGTCACAGAATTGTTCATGTGCTGCACCATAAACAAATGCTCATTTCTGTCATCACCCTGTCTACTAGAAGATGCATAATTTCCTTGTTGCAAATTTCCATTCATGATGTCATTCTGCTTTTTATAGCAGTCTTTAGCCATATGACCCATTTTACCACAGTAGTAGCATTCAACATTACTGTTTGCATTTTGGCCTCTTTGCCATCCATCACGACCTCTTTGGCTCCCCCTGCCTCTAGAGTTACCACGTCCTCCTCCATAGGACTGGTTTTCTTGAGTTTGTTGCATATTCTGATTTCTACCATGGCCTCCAAATCGGCCTCCTCTACCTCAGCCTCTACCACTTCCAGCATTTGAGTAGAAGACAGCTTCTTTTGAAGTTCCTCTTGAAGAAGATGCACCACCATTTCTCTGCTCCTCCGAAATTAGAAGAGCAATCAACTCCTCAAAATCAGGAAATCTTTCACAAACTGAAATGGATGTCCGAAACTGTGCATAATCCTTTCCTAGACCATTCAAGATCACAGAAACTAAATCATCATCTTCCACTGGCGACCCAATGGAAGCAAGTGCATCTGCAATCTTCTTCACCTTCATGTGGTAGTCATTGATACTCATACTTTCTCTTTGCACATTATGCAACTCTTGCTTGAGCTGCATTTTCCTGGCTTGCGTATTTGTGCTATACATTTTTGACAAAGTATCCCATGCCTCCTTTGGCGTACTTGCATCTTGAATATGCACAATCAAAGAGTCTGAAATGCTGATAGACAACCAGTACATAACTTTCCTGGCTCTCTCATGCCATGCTTTAAATGCCTGCATTTGCTGTTGATTGGGAACATCAGGAAGAACTGGTTCTTCTTCATTTCCTGCAACAAATTCCCAATATCCTTTTCCCATAAGGAAATTCGTCATTCTAAACTTCCATGCTTGGAAGTTGTTCTTGTCAAGATTTTCAGTGACAATCTGTGAGAGAGAATCAGACGCCATTACAGAACACTGCAAAAAATTCTGTCACTGCAAAGAACACAGCTTCAGTCTCACAAAGGCAAATCTGCAAAACTGACGAAAGTGGTATTTGACCACAGAGTCACTTCCTAGTGACGATTTTGCATCAACAGGCAACAGGGATGATTCTGTAACTCCCAATGTCTCTGCACACAAGCATACGATGCAATTTCTACAGTAACTTTTCACCGACCTGTAGAACAGTGGCTGCATAGCATAAAACTGGGGCTTTTCTTGAGTGCGTGCAGAAAACTTCCGCCTCCAAAACAGACCCCGAAATGCCCTCTTACTTTACCGCGAAGGGCGTCTCAACCTGAGACAATGCACTCGTGCACTTTCCGGCTGTGCTACCTGCAGAGATCTGCTCCCAAAACAGAAAATGAAAGCAACACTGCTCCTCTTACCAGAACACTGCGAGCTTGGCTTACTTTCTTGAGCTCCTTACCACGAACAAGGCTCTGATACCATGTCAAGATTGTGGGAGAGAAGGAAGGAGTCTCACTTGTAGCTTTCTTGCTTGCACAATGGGGGAATACACACAAAGGTGGAGGCTGAAAACAGTTTTCCTCTTCTTAGTTGTGTAAGCCAAAAGAACTCTTATACAAAGAAATAGAAGAACCCTATATATGGGTCTCAAACCAAACTCAACTAACTAAGGTGGCATATAACTGAGCCATGAACTAGAGTAGATAAGGATAGCTATCATGTAGCTATTATTCATGGGCGGTGTACCAACCGCGTCTGCAATTGACAAGTCGGTGACATAAATACACAACGGTCACCCTGGCGTATCACGAGTGGAGCTCGATATCTCAACAACCAATTGGCCTTGGCCGCCAGCAAGCAGCCGTCAAATTGTCCTCTTCCTCCTCCACATAGTGCCTCCACGTCCATAAGCTTTAAGGAGGGAGCTTCATAAGCCCCCATTCCCTTGGGCTAAAAATCCACTATCTTTCCTTCCCCCCCCCCCCCCCCCATGCTAAACCTAATAGGCCTTTATCCTGGGCTGTACAAACCCCTTTCAACCCATGATGAGCCTTTCAAAGACCTTTCACCCCCTTTTATGCACCTTCTAATTTTTTTTTTTAAAATTCCCTGATTTAGCCTTGAGCCCTTTCTTATGGGCTTCAAAACCCCCTAAGCCCTTTCACCCCCTCCCAGTTTTAAACCTTTAAGCCTCCTTCCCATGGATGAACTCCCCTTCGTGCTTTATAAGCCTTAAGGCCTTTCCCCCTTAAGGCCCTTACCTTGGATGGAACCCCCCAAAGAACTAAGGCTTGAAAAGTCTTATCCACCTTAACCCCCGTGCTTAACCTATTACCCCCTTCTTGTGCTTTTTACCCCCTTTCACCCTTCCCCTATCCCCTTGGGTTGGAACTTACCTCCTGTGTGTCCAGAAAGCCCTTCGAGATCCCCTTTTTTAAAAAAAAAACCCTTTCAAGGCCCTTCATATGTTTGCGAAACCACACTTACACACTCCCTTTTTACCGTGTATATACCCCTATAGGGCCTTTTTAGGCTTTGTAAACCCTTCCCTCCCGAAGAAGCTAAGACCTTAAAGGTCTTATTACCCCCTTCTCGTGGTCAATCCCTTAACGACTCCTTGCCTCGAAAGGGAGAAGAAGAGTATTGAAGCGACGGTGGAATTCCGAAAAGGAGTGTAAAGTGGCCTTCACGTTCGAAGGATTACAACTGCGATGCCGCCTAAGAAAATCCAAGGAGTAGATGCGGGAGGGTCATCTCCCGGTATCCATGTGGATATCTCACCCCAAAACCAGGTTTTTCCTTCTTGGTTTTATATCGGTTTTAATTAAATCATGCAAGATGAATTGTTAGGGATAAGATGTATTTTGTCCTAGTTATTTACGATGAAGGAATTTAGTTTAGTTGAACATGCAAAATGGATAAAGTATAAAACATAGTTTTCTTTCAAATAGCATTATGCATTGAAACGAATTACAAGCAAGATTATCTACCCACTATAGTAGTATATTTCGGTTAAATCGTGAAGGTATAAAAATTGCATCTTGCACCATTAACCCCTATTCTTTTTATAATGAAAACCCTAATTCCGATTGATCCTAATTGGGTAGAGAGGTCAAGCTTCACATCCCTCTCGTTTCCCATTCTCCTTGAACCAAGTGCAATATAAATCCACTTCGACCCTGATTTTTCTACGTAAAGTGGTTCGTCTAGGGCTCGACGCTAGCTACTTCCTAGGAACTTGACTATTAAGGAAACCCTGATTCAAGTTGGTCCTAAGTGGAAACGGTCAGGTGCTTCCGCTTCGTGGCAGACTCGAGAAGACCTAGATCGCAAACCCCATGACATTCCTTGTGAGTGCCAGGTGGCGCTTTCTAGACTCTCTTCTTGATGGGCTGCTAAGATGTGTCCTACAAGTGGATAGGGGGACACGTTACACCACATCATAGAAAAGAGAGACACTACAGGGGCACGAATGGATTCGAAGGAGGTAGGAATGATGGAGACACTTTGGCCTCACAATCAGGCACTGATGGTCACTTGTAAGTACATCGTGCTCCTTGGATTCTATCCACTAAAGAAGAGCACATTGTGAAGCAAATTATCAGGTTTATTTGCATCTCGATGGTTATGATGCATTCCCTTAGATCCATTTTTTCTAAAGACAACAAACTGTCATGACTAAAATCTGATGATCGGCATAAGTGTGGGAGCTTTCACTCAACCACAAGACCCATGGACTGCTTATTGTTTCAAGCGTTCCAAGCGAGCTCTAATGGCTATCTCTCACCTAGCCAGCGCATCGTCGATCCTATGAGTGTAATGAGCTTACCTTGATGCTTGATCGAGTACCCTCCTCTCCCTTGCACTCCGGTATCTCCATGATTCTTGATACTAGCTCAAGCATCTTGAAGCCTCCTCCATCTCCAAGCTCCATCCTCCATAGCCGCGCGCGCAAGAGAAGAGAGGAGAAGAGAAGAGAAGAAGAGAAGAGGAGATGGTGAAGAGCTTCACCCTCTTGATCCCTCACTCTCACACACACTCACTCCCTCACACTCTCACACTTCCTCTCTCAAGAGCACCCACAAGCAAGAAGGAGAGAAGAAGAGAGGAAGAAGAAGACTCTTTTTGCCACACACCAAAAGAATGAGCTTTTCATTCACTTTTCAACTTTATATACAAATCCCTAAATCCTTTTTGGGCGGTCATCCCATTTTCCCTCTTTTACATGGACGGGGATGTAGCTTAGGCCCTTTTTCCCATTTCCCACCATTCTAATTTATCCTATTCCCAACTAATGTGTATGCTTTGCACAGGAGCGATCCTGGCACTCTTTTACAAAGATTTGGGGGCGCTTCCACATTTTAATGGTGTGCCCTTTTTCTGTTTTGTTGTCTCGGGCCGACACCGAAGCTTTCTGAGGGCCGTGCTCGAACATTTGAATTTTTCAGGGAGACTGGCTACCGGTGAAGGCGCCTTTTTTTGCTTTTATCCTACAGCTTTTTTGTTATTTTCATTTTTTCAATTTTTTGATCCTCTGTGTTGCAAAAACACGGTAACATTACCCCCCTCCTAGCCAAGTACCAGTCCCATGGCATTCGGTGGGACGTAGTGGCTAGTTAGATCGGCTGCTAGGTGGAACACGTAGGTGGGTGGTTGGGGGAATGATAGGTGATGGAGGTTGGGGACGATGACCAGGAAAGATTTCGGCGTGCTTTAGGCTCCATGAAGACACTCAACATCTTTCACACTGTTGTGGTGCCCCTTATGTAGCCGGTCGTCTTTTGAGTATCAGAAACGCTTGAAGCAATAAGCAATCCCTTAAGAGGATGGTATTGGAGGGATTTATTTTGGAGAAACCCCCGGAACACTGTTTGCCTTGAAAACCCGTTGCTTTGATTGAAGATCCTTGTCTTTGAGTTGAAGTCTTTAGTTTTGAGTTGAAGGTCTTCAGGCTTGTGGAATCAATAAGCGATCTGTGGATCTTGAGGCGTTGGGCATGGATCTTTGGACAATGAGGTTCCAAGATCTATGCCAATGGAAGTTCTACCTTGACTTGGTTTGATCATGGTGGCCATCAGCAGGCAGATGGCTGGATGCAGGCACATGAAAAGAAGTTTGGGTCATTAAAGGGTGCCGTGGGTGATCCTCTTCCGCGAGTAGCCATTTCTTGAAAGTCGAACATAACCTGCAAGAAAAGTTGTTCACTCCCTAAGGGGTGTGTCTGCTCGTTGTGTAGTATGTGGTGCTCGTGGTAGTGGAACTGGGAGATGGGTCTAACCTTGGGTAAGCCGTTGGTAACGGCCCACACTTGAGGACCCAGTTCGTGCTTCGTTGGAGGTGCGATGCAAGTCTTAGGGTGACAAGTCTGAAAGTCCTACCCTTGATGTGCCCTAAGCTTGAAGTGGGGGAGGGGGACTAGGGAGAACCCTAGGTGCAATGACTGTGGTGCTTCTTTTGTTGGTTTTTTTTTTTTGAAATGATACATATGTCTAATTGTCTTGATTGGAATGAGGAGGAGAAGGGGGTCGAATAGACTTGCTAAAAAACTGGCGACTTTGCATGTAATCTTTCAGATTCATGCAGACATGAAGGGAAGTGGTGGAGAGGAAGGGGTGGTTGCATCTAGTGAATTGGCTGTCATTCATGTCTTCTAGGAGGGCTAGGCAAAAAGAGGGAAGGAGACTAGCGCTCATCATGAGACAAGCCATGGTGCAGTTGTCTATAGCGTTAGGGTCAAAGAATAGGGGAGGCAGGCCGCGCTCTTGTGAAGTCGGGTCCTGCTTAAGAAGTAGCCTAAGTAACCTAAGATAATTACAAGTTGTTATAAAAGCAGGGTCAGTACATGAGGAGAAGTCCACAAGGAAGTGCATCATAGACTCGTCTAGGCTTTCTACGATAAAAAGAAGGGCGTGCTCAAAGGATACTAGAGTGGAGTTATAAATAATGGGAAAGTCATACCGCCCGTGGAGGGTGGCATCAAAATCTACCCCTACCCTTCGAGGGTACGCCATGTAGGTAGGGTCATTCCACTCGAATGGTAGGGTATTACAAAACGCCATTTAGGCGAGCATGCTGATGTCGCATACTCGCCTCCTCCATAGGGGTTGGCTCTTGTAGTTTTGTACAGTGTGGGGGATTTCAAAAACCTTATCTTGCCAATAGTGAGCTGCTTCTGTGCCCCAAGAGGTTGGGGTCTTTTCTCGCTCTTTCAGTCATTTTTGCCCCAATCGGCCACCGACCGCGATTACCTCGTCCATCACTTTGAGCAGCAGGTCCCGCAGACTATTGGGTAGGAGGAAACTGAAGGGGAATGGATCCTTTCCTAGTTCTTGTACCTCCCACACCACCAATTCTACGTGGAATCCTGTGGGAAGATCATGAGGGCACGGAGGGAGAGGTGCACATGGTAGCACGGCTGGCTTGGCTCTCAGTTTTTTTCTGGCTTCCTCCACCAGATTTTTGTGTCTTTCTTTAGAGACGGCTTTTCTTTCCATGGCTGGGTCCTCTTGTGGCAGCTTTTGGGACTACGGCGAGGGGGGTTGTGGGACTATGTCTTCCCTGAATTGTTCATTACTTCCAAGCCCTCTCCCTGTCTTAGGGTCAGCATCATGAGTTTTTGCTCATAATCTTCCAGTTCCCTGACTAGCCTCTCTTGTTCTCCTCTTTCAAAGGTCAGCTGGTCTGTCAGGTGCTTGAGTTTCTCCTGCTGCTCCTCCATGTCTTGTTTTCTTTCTTCGTCCTTGGCATTCAGCTCCTCCACGAGTGCATCAATCTGAGCAGATTTTGCAGCAAGCTCCTGGTATTGCACTATTAGGAGCTTATGCTCTCTTTGCATGTTTACTAACTCCTGTGTCTTGTTTTCGAGCAGCTGCCTCCAGTGTTCCTCCCTCTCATCCCTAGCCTTCAATTCTTGTCTGAGATCTGCAATCTCCCGCTGCTTCAAGGCTATCATTCTTGTCTTATCCAGCTGGAAGGCGGCCACTAATTCCTTCTTGGCTGCTGCCAACTCAGCCACGGCTATCTTGCGTTCCTCCTTCGCTTTCTCCAATTGGGAGAGCAACTTGGCAACGTATTTGTCGTAATTAGCTGATGGCGTCATCCTTGTGTGAATGGGCAAGGTTGAGGCTCCGACTATTTGCTTTTTGGGCTCTTGCTTGGACTCTGCATCCATGGCTGGCCTCTTCTGTCCCGTGGCCGTAGTCTCTGTGCTTTGTCCTTGGCCCATCTCCTTGTTGATGAAATACTGCATCCACACCACAAAGTTTGACACATGTGCACTAGTCGGGATGCTGGGGGTGATGGTGATGAGTTTCGCGGAAGGCACCAGGAGGGTAGGGATCGGATGGAGCGGGGTCTTGCCCTTTCCTTCAGAGACTATAGGTGGCACAAAATATGGCACCTGTGTGCTAGACCCTGGCTCCTCTTCTCTGCGCGAGCTCAGGTTCCTTAGTTCATCAGCTCGGCACTGTTGTTCAATGGACCGGTGGGTGGCCTCCGCTAGGTCCTTTTGCTCCTTTCTTCGTAGCTCCTTCTCTTCCTCATCCACTTTCTCTTTCTTTCCTCCTCCGTTTTTTCTTGCTCTTCCTTATTTTTCCCTTTCTATTCGCTTTCCCTCCTTTTCTCCTCTTCTACTTCTTGTTTTGACGCCTCCTTTGCTTTCTGTAACTCCTCTTTTTCCCTCTCCTCCTCCTATCTCTTTGTTCTCTCTCTCTCCTTTGCTTCTTTCAGGGATTCCTTCTTTGCCCTTTCCAATTCTTCCCTTTCCTTCTTTCTTCCTTCATCATTCTTCTTCTTCCTCTGCATCGCCTTCTTCTTCTTCGTTGTCCTAATTGTCTTTTTACTAGTCTATCCCTCCCCTTCTTCTTCAGTTTCCGTTCTGTTGGTGGGTCTTTGTCTTGGCGAGGAGGCGACCTCTCCGGCGTTTCTCGTTCTCCCTCCTCCGCCTCCTGTGCTTCCTTTACTACCTCTTGGATGAGTGCAGTCAAGACTCCTCTGTACCCGATGAAGGAGGCCTTGGAGGAGACTTTCTTCCTTTTTGTAACTTTGGAAGCCGCAGATTCTCCTCCTATTGGTGCACTTCCTAGGGCTAGTGCTTTGGCCGCTTGATCAATCGTTTTCCGCACGTACCCATTCCAATCTACTTTGTCTAGGGTATGGGCTGCTAGATTCTCCAGCACTGGCACACTGATTCGATGCATTAAGGAATTGTAATGCTGGCTAGAGAAAAGCACATGCACCAACTTGGCCTGCAACCTGGCTTCTGTATCAGGGATGTCCTGGATGCTTATGGCGTCATTCGTGAGCACCTCTTCCTTCTTCATTTTCAGCAAGGCATAAACATCCCTTTTTTGTCTCCTTTCTGTCCTTGGTGCCAATCCCAAAGCCTTCTCCACCAAGGCTGGATCCAACCGGACTTGTACCTGCTTTGCACCCTCTCCTCGGTCCACTATTACAATGCCACCTTCTTGGTCCGGGTTGTATGTTTTGAGGAATTCTATGCACTTTAGGTGATCCGGCTCCTGCGAGAATTTTTCAATATACTTTGTGAGATTGCATTGTTCCACTACCCTCTTGGCTGCTTCCTCATTGGCCACCACGACTTCGATGTTGTGGATGGTTCGGAACTTGAGTTGGCCGAAGGCGCGGTTCTCTAGATGGATGCGATACTGCTCCCTTTCCTCATCCATGAACGGGAGTCGATGGGTGCGGTCTTGCTGCGACATTTTATGCTCCTGCCATAATTCGTAACTTTCGTTAGCATTTTCCACATATCACTTTGTTGTTTACGTGAGAATAAAAACTCTTGAATGAATTTCTTAGGAAGCAAATTTTTCATACTATATGCTTATGCTTGTCACTACCTTTACTTTATTGTACCGCCTTTTTATTCATTTCCTATCTGATTCTTTCACCTTCACCACGTACCCCCTCCCCTTCTGGCTTAGAAAAGAATCCTTTCTAGGATTGGGGGTTAAAAGGTGAGGGGTTTTGGGCCTGTTGGGGTAGGAGTTACGTGTGAAGAAGCCACGTGTAGAATTTTGGATTGTATTCCAGTTGAACATGACAATCAAGAGCAGATGGTTGGATGGAGACTTGGGAGATGTAGGTCAAGACATCATGAAAGAGATCTCAAGTATTAAGGCGACTTGCAACATGTAATTCCTCTTTTGTAAAGAATTGGTCAATGTAAGGGTGAGCGAGCACATGGTCATCTAAATGCTGGTTGCGGGTGATGGCCAAAACCCTAAACGAGATAGGTGCCACATAAGTAGGGTCATATTCGATGGTTTTAACTGCCCTGCGTTGCTCAGCATTGGTCATTATCCGGCAACCTTTTTTCTCCCATTGGATTCTCAGAGCAAACCACTGCTGCAAGAACGTGGAAGGCGAGCTTGCCATCTGTGTGAGCTCTTGCAACTCGTGCTCAGGAATAGAATGAGGAGGCTTATGATATGAAGTGATTAGTCTTCTGAGGGCAGCTTGCTCCTTTGAGATTTCGTCATTTGCTATCAGTTCAGCAGCAATTTTGGGGAATTTAGTGGTCATAAGTTTGTATTCTTCCCAAGTGCATGCTAATGCACGAACATCCGAAGCAAGTGTTTTGTCAAGAAGACCTAGGTCTAGCCTCTCATAACTTCTAGCGAATGTAGTGAAAGTTTTGTCCATCATCTTGATGCAGGTTACTAAGTCATCCCCAGAAGTCTTTAGCCAAGGAAAGGAAAGGTCGTACCACGTAGAAAGGTTTAAGACCTGCTGGTGGGAATGGTGCAAATGGATTGGATAGTGGTGACTCCATCATTGGTGTCGCAGGTGTGGCTTTGCACTCTGAAGCACTTTGAGGTGCTGTAGGAAGCTCTAGGGGCATGGGAGTTGTGTTGGGTTCTGAGTGAGTAGTCATGGGGGTTTTTAAGCTCTTTGGATTAGGTAAGTCTAAGGCTTGTGGCATTTGCTTTGGTCGATAGAATGAGCTGGGGCTTACTAGCCACAATGGGCAATAATTTGCTGACTATGCCCTGGGCACCATGTGTGCAAGCCTCCCTCACTGGGGTGAGCTGCTTGTAGATGAGCTTTTTAACTTGCCATTTTTAGGCACCCAAATCCAGGGGTTGCCCTCGTAGTATCCTTGTGCTCGCAAGAGATCTTTGGGGATCCATTGTGGCGTGGTTGTGTGTCTACGTCGGTAGCGTCTAGACTGCCTCTTAGGCCATGATGGTGGCTGATTATTTTGGCGTTTAGAATCATGTTTGGGTGGTCTACCCAAATGTGGTCTTTGCCGTTTTGGCACCCATATAAGCTTGGACTCCTTGGACTTGTGAGCACTCTTGGTGGGTTTGGGCCTAGGGTCGAGAGCCAGGCATGAGGCCATAGTTTTCTTATGTTTAGACTTGGGCTGAAGCGTGGTCGTAGGGGTTCCTATCGGTGGCTTCATAATGGTGGAGGAATTAGGACAGTCCTTGCTAAAAGTCGTCACTATACACATTGCCTATAGCAAGATGAATGCGGTTTAGGTTGTAATCCACATTAGAGTTTGTTTTCTTCTTGAAAGTACGACCTAATAGTGACATATTATCGGCTCCTTTAGTGTTAGGCAACACATGGATGAAAGCTGGTAAACTTTCAGACTCGATAGAAATAACTACCTTGCACTTCCCTAGGAGTGAATAAGCATTACCCCCAAACGGGGTGAGTTTGGCATTAGTGGGTTGTAGTTTCGGTTGACCAATGCATGTCCAATGGTCATGCGTCAAGATGTTGTAGTCGGCACCTTTATCAATCAAGGCATCGAAAGAATATGTCGCTCCTGCTGTGATTGTGATTCGTAGATACACCGATGCCACTACTTCTTCATCCTGATCTGTTAGGTCAATTAAAGTAGCCATGCAGATGTTCATTGGGGGTTCTAGCATGGGTGGCTCATGTAATGGATGGGAAGGAGGATAGTACTTCTTTATGCGGCTGCCATTAAAAAAGCCTATTCCTTCGCCTTCAAGTGTCTCTAACTCAACATTCCCTGCTCTACCAATCATGCATACTCTGAAAGGCCCTAGCCCCCGAAACTTCATCTTCTGTTTTTGTCCTTTTACAGAGTATAGCAGAACAAGGTCCCCTTGTTCAAAGTCTCATTGTTTGACATGCTTGTCAAACCACATCTTTTGTCGAGCCTTCTCACAAATCAGAGACTGAGTGGCAAGGAGTTGGGTCTCCGTTAGGCGCTCTAACTCCACTAAACGATTGGTCCAAGCCTCTCTTCCCTCCCAACGCTCCTAGACTGCTATCCTTAAGCTAGGGATGAAGAATTCTAAGGGTAAAATGGCTTCAGTTCTGCACGTCAGCCTAAAAGGCATTTGTCCTACATCTGTTTTATAAGCTGTGCGATAGGCCCACAAGGCCGCCATTAGCTTGTTGTCCTAGTCACTTCTTGAAGTAGACACTACCTTTGTAAGCATGTTGACTAAGATTTTATTCGTGGATTCGGCTTCTGAGGGTAATAGGGAGAGGACTTTCAATGAATTATTAGGAAGGTAGAGAGCAAGTGGGAAATCACCTCATTAATGAAGTGTGTACCTTGGTCGTTTACAAGTTCTATTGGACAGCCAAACCGTGAAATGACCTACTCCCATAAGAATTTTGCAGTGGTTCTAGCATCATTCTTCCTCGTGGCTCATGCCTCTGCCCACTTCGTTAGATAATCGGTTGCCACTATGATGTAGCGATCTTGGGAATATTGTGCCGCATGACTGATAGGTCCAATAAAATCGATGTCCCATTTTTCAAAGGGTTGTTGGGCTATGACAGGGGTTAACTCCATCTTGTCTTTCCACACAGACATTTTGGTCCTTTGGCACTCATCCCAGTGCTTTACAAATTTAGCTGTATCGCAGAAAAGGGTGGGCCACCATAGTTGGCATTGTAGCACCTTTCGAGCTGTTGTGTCCCCGCTAAAGTGTTCTCCAACAATTCCGCCATGTGCTTCTTTCAATGCATCGTGCATCTCGTGCTCGCATATCCATCTGCGCAATAAACCGCGTTGTCCCAACTTGTAGAGTTGGCTGGCTATATTAGTTGGTATGGCTGAATTTTCAGGATAAGTCTTCTCAGCCTGGCCTTCTTAATGGGTCTCTCAGGTAGTCCGTTCTCTAGCACTTGCACTATGTCATTGGCCCAATATGGCATCATATCAACTTTAAACAATTCTCTCTCGCAAGACAGGTTAAAGAGATGAGCATCCGGTAAATCGTCCGGTATGCCTTGTCCAGCAGCTTCTCCTGTGGGTATGCGGGATAGGTGGTCAGCCATGTAATGCTACTTTCCTTTGCGTACAACCACAAAGAAGTCAAAATCCAGTAGAAGGAGCAACCATCTAGCTATGCGTCCCGTAGCGCAGGGCTTGTTCACAAGATATATCAAGGCTTGATGGTCAATAAAGAAGACAAAGGGAGTGGCCAACACGTAATGCCTAAATTTCTTTACTGCAAATACCATGGCCAACCCCTCCCTTTCTGTCGTAGAATAGTTCATCTCGGTCTCTGTGAGCTGCCTGCTGGCAAAACTCATCGGGTAATCTAAGTTATCTTTACTAGGCTGGCATAACACGGCTCCAATAATGAACTTAGAGGCATCTATGTGTACATGAAACGTTATGTTCCAGTCTGGGGCTCGTAAGATTGGTGCAGTAGTAAGAGCCTTTTTCAACTCCTCATATGCATGCTGGCATTCCGCAGTCCACTCGAACACTCTCAACAGCTTGTACAATGGTCTAGCAATTAGTGTGTAATTTAGTTCAAAGCGTTGATAATATCCAGTGTGTCCTAAGAAGCAATGAACTCCCTTGTAGTTATCGGGTGGCGGTAAGTCAACAATGACTCTGACTTTAGAAAAGTTAGTGGCAATGCCATTCCTTGACACTACGTGCCCTAAGATGCATTCGTGTTTCACCCAAAACTGGCACTTTAAGGGGTTCAACGAGAGGTGGTACCACCTACACCTTTCAAAGACAGATCTCAAATTCTCTAAGTGTTCGGCCCAACTAGAGTGTAAGCATAAGTCGTCTACAAACACTTCCAGTTCATGCCTAAGCATGTCCTTAAAGATAGTGCACATTAGGCGTTGAAAAGTTGCAAGTGCGTTCATTAGCCCAAAAGGCATGACAATGTAGGCGAATACACCCCATTCCATGGCAAAGGCAGTCTTGTGCCTATCGTCGGGGTGCACTTGCACTTGATTATAGCCCGAGAAACCATCCAAAAAACTGTAGGCTTCTTTACCTGCTACCCTCTCAAGCATGTGCTCGGTGTAAGGTAAAGGATAGTTATCCCTCTTTGTAGCGGCATTCACTTTCTTGTAGTTCATGCACACTCGGATTTTTCCATTTTTCTTCATGACAATCACGATAGGTGATACGTAGTCCGTGTGCTCGATCTCATATATGAATCCTGCCCTCATGAGTTTATCAATCTCCTCTTTTACTGCATGGGCGTGTTTGGGATTCATGGGGTAAGGTCGTTGTTTCGTTGGCACTACTTCAGGGACCATTGGGATATTATGAGTCACAACCCTAGGGTCGACTCCCTTAAGTTCATTCAATGTCCAGTAAAATACGTCAATGTACTCTTGCAAGAGTGCAATAAGTTTGGTCTCCTCATCCTCCATCAAGTCATCTGCAATGAATATAGATCTTGGCTTTTCACCTTCCCCAGCCAAGTTAACTTCCTTGACTTTGGTGGATCCCTCGATTGGTTCACTAGTTTGGCCTTGTCTTTTCGCACCTAGCAGAATCACCACTCTGTCACCCTTTTTAAATTTTGTAAACCGTTTGGGTAGATCCTGCAGTTTCTTTTGCCTTTCTGCTTCTGATTCCTTTGCTTGCTTCTTGGCCTCCTCTTTTAGCCTCCTGCGCCTTAGGTGGACTGACAAGTCTCCCTTGGTGCGCTTGACTTTAGAAGGTTGTGGTATCTCGGGATCACTCTCAGTGCTAACTTCCGACTCTGAGTTAAACTCGCATCCCTCACTTGAGGAAGGTGTTTCCCCAGGGGGTCATAGTTTTGTAGGTGCATCCTTCTTGAGCACTGGGATTACCCATGGTCGTGCCACTCCGGCTTGCTCGTAATCCACAGCTCCTATGTGTTCTAGCCAGGATTTGTCACACTCCATTTGCATGACTCCTTTTTCATTCTGACTGGTCCTTCCTCTCCTAGGCCTCGATTCTGCCCTAATTTGTTCTATCGCTTTTCCTTCTGTGTCGTAATCTATTGTATCTATCTCTTCTTCACTCTCCTCTCTCGTCAAGTGACAGTCCTCATACTCCTCGTCATTAGAGTCCTATCCTTCTGACTGCTCATCATCACCTAAGCTTTCCTCTCCAATCTCCTTGTCATCATCAGTAACTAAAGCCCAGTTATATAACAAATTTAGGTCATGGATCTTGGTCCATTTCCATTCTGGCTTAGCTAATAGATCATGTAGAGGTTTTAACTTAGCAGCCAAGTTGCCTTCCAGTTTATTGGTCAGATACTCTACGATTTTCGAAAGCTCTAGTTTGTTGTTCGCGATATGGAACGAGGCTAGTTTGCCTAGGTCGAGTGAGCTTCCTGCCATCATGCAAAGTGGCACAATTGGCTCCCCAATTGGTATGGTTGAGGCTTTAGCAACCTGTCGATATAGTTCTCCCTCATCCAAGATTGGTAGGTCAATGGTTGCCAAAACATGTATCCAATCCCTCTCATCCTCAGGGCAAGGAATATATTTAGTGAGTGATCCATAGGGTATGGTCGTTTGAGTATCGCCTTTCAACATAGCTGAGATGGCATCTAGGTCAATAGGGGTCGTCTTCCAAGTGTCGATCTCTACCTTTACTGCACTAGTTCTGTTTCCTAGGAAAATCAAACCATTGCCCTAGTCCTCAATGACACGCGCATTCCTCATCCAAGGTCGGCCTAATAGTATGTCGTAATCCACTCCCTTTATGACAATGAAGTTTATTGAAAACTACATGCCGGCAATCTTTTCTGGCCAATTCTTTAAGACCCCGAATGGTCTTACCTTCATTCCATTTGCTAATGTGACGTTAAACCTGGCAGTCTCTATAGGAGGGTTTCCCCATGTCTCTAAGACTGCATGGTTTAGTACACTAACACTTGCGCCTATGTCTACAATTCCTTTTCGCGTCATATCTCCTAAGGCTAGGACGGGCAAAACTGCATGCATTTCAGTGCCTTCCCAAAAAGCATTGATATGCAAAGACTTAGGATTTGAGTGTAGAGTCCGACTTGGGATTTGTGTAACCACCTCATGATCTTGCGCATCAGCACCCACAAGTCCTGTGTGTCCCTCTATCAAGTCTTTTAACTCCTGCCATAAGGAATGATTCTACCTAAGCAGGTCTTCCAAGCTTAGAGTTATTGGAGTAGACAACAAGGTTGTGAGGAGGCTACTGGGCTCTTGTCTTCCCCTGAGGCTAGCATTTCTAGGCCATGTGTTCTATCTGCCCTGGCAAGTTTCCCCTTGGCCTTGCTGCTGAGTTGCCCCCAGTGGTGCATTTATGCTCGCAGCTTGTGGTTTTGAATGTGAGACTAGTGTGCTCACGCTGGAGAAATCGTCAATAGGATCTTCTAATAAGGGTTCAGCATCCTTGAGGTGCTTTTGGGCGTCCTTAACCCACTCCTTGACCTTAGCTATAGCCTCGAGCTACGGTTGGGGTGGGGATATTCCCCTACCTTGGCACTCCCTAGCTTGGTTGTCTTAGAAGCTGAGGTCTCCACCTCTGCGTTTGTGACCCTCTTTCCCATTACTAATGTAGTCACTTCCTCGGTTTTAAGAGTTATCTTTGCATCGGTTCTCTTTTTCCGTCTCCTCCGGCTTTTCTTTCCTATTGAGGTTGCGTCAAGGTTACTTGGCCCTGGCAAAGAGATGCCTGCCTGTTTTGTTTGAGCTCGCGTCATAACATGTAGTGGGATGGGTGTATCCTCGCTGTCAAAGGTTTCTACTCCAAAGAGCCCCAAAGGCACCGATGGCATGTTGGCAGAGCTGGTTGATGGCTTCCGCCTAGGACAGTCAGGAAACAGATGTGTGATTACACACTCTGTGCATCGGAGATCCGCTTTGTCCTTGTTAGCTTTTTCTCGTTCTGGGCAGCATCATGAAATGTGGCCTGGGTGGCCGCAAGTCCAGCATGTGACTAGCTGGGCCCTCCAAAGCCTCTGTCTCTTCCTCTTCCTAAAGCCATCACTGGCATCGGCCAATAGTCCATTAGGACTAGTTGCCCTCCTCGTCATAGGATATGTACGGGTTGACATATATTTCTTCCCCATTAGGCTCCTCCATAAAGTGAACATGAGCATCGCTAGATGGGTGGGTTACAAAAGTCCCTGGTGGTCTGGGTATACCAGTTGGGTTCATCTCCAGCCTAGGCACGGTAGGTCTTGAGTCAGTCGGTGCTGGAAGAGCTAACTGGGCTCCCCTCCAAAAGAAATTGGGTGGCCTATCACCTAAGTATGGAAAGTTGTACTACTGTGCATATGGGAATCTCCTTGGCATTCTACAATGCACTGCATCATGCCCAAATCTACCGCAATTTGAGCACGGCCGAGATCTAGGATCTTGGCACTCAACTAGGAGGTGATTGTTGCCGTAGTATATACATTGTACATGCAATCTCACAGGCTTCCTCACCAGCTCTTGCAACCGTGCAATCTCCATTCTCATTTTTGCCATCCCCTAGTCGTGGTCTGCACTCTTTTCCTTATCGTGCACACTAGCAGTTGCTTTTTCCCCCAAAGTAGTTGATCTCTCAGGGTCCCTCTAGCTTGCACTTTCTCGGTTGGTAGTCCTCATGCTGCGTTTCCTGAGTTGATCATCTACACGTATTGCCTCCTCGAAAACTCTAGCTAGCATGTTTCCTTGCAAGGTGGAGTTACTGGCCAAAGCCTTGTAGAGCTCCTCACTCCGAATCCCGTTCATGAATACTGTAGACACTGCCCTCTCGGTAGGTCGCTCATTGGCAGGGATTCTCTTGTAGAGACTATGCACCTGAGTGACGTAATCCCTGACGTCCTCCTTCTCCCTTTGACTGATATTCATTAATCTAACCATGAGGTTATCCGAATACTCTACCTCCGAAAACCTCTTGATGAAGAGGCCCTTAAGGCGAACAAAGTTTGTACGTTCTGCGTCATCTAGACTAGAATACAAGGTCCTCCCCTTATCGTATAAGCACAGGCCGAAAGCTTGAGCTCGTTGCGCAGGGTCAGTAAGACCATTTGCCTCACATACTTGCTTGAACTGCTCCATGAAGCTATACGGGTCACTGCTAGGTTCGTGTCTAGCTAGTTGTTTTGCTACGATGGGGATTCTAGCCTGCCCTTTAGCCCCTTGTGTGACTCCCAATCCCGATAGTAGCACGGTGGCTAGGGCAGTAGCGCTCTGTTCAACAGACGTATTGTCCAAGAGTCGCTTTGCTACCAGTTCGATGAATGTCATGTCAGTCTCTGATGCCCGTTCCCTCTCTACATTCGGTCCAGATTTGGCCGCTCCAGCTAGGTCTAGCACTCGTCTGGCCTCGTACATATCTACGTCTTGCTTTAGCCTTCTAGCCCTTTGCTCATGGTTGTAGGCAATTATGCCTTCTAGCGCTCTCTTGATTGCTCTTCTCTCTTCTTCCAGGTTTGCTACCGCTTCCTCTACAAGTCTGCCCTGGATCACGGTCCTAATGAGTTGATCGTAGTTGTGGACCAGTTCTTGGACTGAGGTTGGAAATTCTCCTAAGTCTAATTGGTCCTCTCCTTGTTCGCCTCTTGATCCCGACATTGTTCCTGCTTCCAGCTCCACGAGGTTGTCAATAAATCCAAGCAGCTCCGCCAGCGTCCAATCCTCTATATTGTTTCTTTCCGTGTTTTCGTGTCTTCTCCAGGTCCTACTAGTAGGGCACTCAATCACTTATCTAAGTCTTGGGTTCTTCTCCTACTAGTGGGTTCCTTGAGCGATTTATCTGAGTGAGTTCCTTTGATTATTGAATACAAATCTCAATTCATGGTCACTCGGTGAGTGTGTTGTTTCTCGTGCACTTGTGCCCAATCAGGCTTTCAGCTTTCTTAAGTATACTTCAAGTGCGGAAATTCAATGTGAGTATAGCAAGCAATTCCTCGGCGTCTTACTCACTCTCGCTCGTTTTGGGCATGATAGGCTTGTAGGTCCATTTTTCGGCCGTTTAGTCAGGGTTTAGGGTTTCCTTGTATGTTTCCTTGTTCACTTCCGGTCGATCAGGTTTTATAGTTTAGAGGCTCCCGTCCAAGTCCTTGGGTTCCTCAACTATCTACTGCTAGCCGCTAAGCGGCTGTGTACTACAGATTCTCTTATCACGTGTGCCAGAATCAAGTTCTGAGCGCCCGAAGGGTTTCGATAAGTTGCGCTAATGCGTACTTGCCGGGTCGGGTCAAATTTCCAACAGATTTGACAAAAATTTGCACTCGGACCAACTGGTCCAAATTGCAGGGTCCGAGTTGGTCACTCAGACGGGCTGAGGCACGGGGTCGAGGGCTGAATTTTTGGGTATGGCTGAATGCCGAATTTGAGACTCGGACGGGTCGCTCGGATGGGCCGAGGGCGAATGTGCCACATGGCAAAGAGCTTTGACTCGGATGTCCGAGTGGGTTGACTAGGACAGTTGCCTCGGACGGCGGTTTGAGGGCCGACTGGCCAAGTGGGCCGAGTGACAAGGGCCGAGGGCCAATTCTGGGACTCGACCCAGGAGAGGCCACTTGAACGGGCCGAATATGGTGCACGTAACCCGCGCAAATGCAAATTCGATTGTTTCACCCAATGTAGGCCGGCGCCATGGTCATGCACTTCCAGATCCTATCTAGGGAAATAGAGGGAGAGGTTTGTATACCTGAACAGGTCAATAAGTGCGTCAGTGATGCAATCGAATCACATAGGTTGGGGCTCTCTAGCTCTCTCTCTCTCTCTCTCTCTCTCTCTCACTGAAATGGCACAAATGAGCTCTCTTTTGGCCTCCTGGCTCTTATATGCCTTCCCAAATGTGGCGTTGACGCCCCAATCACTCTCTTGTCGATATTAGGCCTCATTAGCGAGCATTTTGCGCATTTTCCACGATTTTTTCCTTGTTTTTCCCTGTTTTGAAACAGTAAACCCTACCCTTTTCCGGTTTGATTTCCTAACTCTAACCTATGCTAAATGCAATGAAGATCAAAGGCAAATAACTGAAATAGATCCTCCATGCTTTCCAATCATCAAACAACCAAAATATCCCAAAATACTTACTTGTTTTGAAGATTAAAAACACCCAACTTCCTACCTATCTCAAGCTCCGTTTCGGGGATGAGTACCCTACTTCGATGCTAGATATGAGGCGCGCAAGTGCTCAAGCTTGAATCCATTGGTCCCGGCAAACGGAACCAAAACCTGGGAGGTTTCGCTCAACCCCCAAGACCCACGGACCGCTTATTTTTTCAAGCATTCCAAGCGAGCTCTAATGGCTATCTCTCACCTAGCCGATGCGCCGTCAATCCTACGAGTGTAGTGGGCTTACCTTGATGCTTGATCAAGTACCCTCCTCTCCCTTGCACTTCGGTAGCTCCACGATTCTTGATGCTAGCTCAAGCATCCTTAAGCCTCCTCCATCTCCAAGCTCCATCCTCCATAGCCGCGCACGCAAGAGAAGAGAGGAGAAGAGAAGAGAAGAAGAGAAGAGGAGATGGTGAAGAGCTTCACCCTCTTGATCCCTCACTCTCACACACACTCACTCCCTCACACTCTCACACTCCCTCTCTCAAGAGCACCCACAAGCAAGAAGGAAAGAAGAAGAGAGGAAGAAGAAGACTCTTTTTGCCACACACCAAAAGAATGAGCTTCTCATTCACTTTTCAACTTTATATACAAAGCCCTAAATCCTTTTTGTGCGGTCATCCCCTTTTCCCTCTTTTACATGGCCGTCCGTAGCCTAGGCCATTTTTCCCATTTCCCACCATTCTAATTTATCCTATTCCCAACTAATGCGTACACTTTGCATAGGAGCGAGACTGGCACTCTTTTACAAAGATTCGGGGGCGCTTCTGCATTTTAATGGTGCACCCTTTTTCTATTTTGTTGTCTCGGGCCGACACCTAAGCTTTCTGAGGGTCGTGCCCGAACATTTGAATTTTTCAGGGACTGGCTACCATTCAAGGCACCTTTTTCTGCTTTTATTCTGCGCTTTTTTTGCTATTTCCATTTTTTCCATTTTTCGCTCCTCTGTGTGGCGGAAACACGGTAACAATAAGATATGTCAGGTTTGTACTAGCCTCGATTGTAAGTGGCCTGCGTATTTTGCTATTTAGTATCTAGTCAGTGTTCATAATGCTCCTTCATTTGTGGAAGTTTGTACTACCAATCGCGATCGCGGGATGCCTCACTACAGAAATACACGGGGTGCTTTACACGTTGTCAAAATTAGTGCAATGGATCTCACAGAAGGAGATCAAGACATTCTCTATGGAATCTACAAGGCGGGAAGTAGTGAAGATGGTCTATCTCTTTGAGAAGTACCTGCCCACCAACGTGCTCATGATACAAACCCACCTCCTGGTGCATCTTGTAGATGAAGTGGAGATTGTGGGATCTGTCCATATGTGATGGATGTTGTTCTTGGAGCGCTTCATGAAAACCCTAAAAGGCTTTGTGCAACAATGAGCTCGGCTAGAAGATAGCATGGCTAAAGGTTGGCTGGTGTCAGAGACATTAGTGCATATTTCATAGTGGCTACCAATAATGGATTCAAATAACAGTATGCTCTGGTCATTGAAGGACAATGATAGACTGACCAGAGATGTGGTGGTTGGAAATGGGGTAGAAAAAAGGATGGATGCTGCAATGGAGTAGAAAGTGAATCGTTTTTGTATGTTGCATCATGCATCCATGGAGACATGGCTCGCTAGGTACGAGGAAGCCAAGATCAGAAAGAAGTGTAATCGGAATCTCAACGTGGTATGTGCCATCAATTGATTTGATATCCTGAGGGCATAGAGGAGATACTTTGGTTTATGTCTATGTGATGGTTACATGGAGCTTTGATTGCAGCTTCTCATGAAGGGGTGGAGGTCTCTACTAAGGAGGGGGAATTCTCAAGGGGATGTATTCTGAAGGTGATTGCATGTTTTGTAAGCTATCGTAGCTAGATTTTATATGAGACAACTAACCTAAATGTTTCAATGTACAATACAAAATATATAGTATGGCATGGTCACGTAGGTGGTATTTCTGCATCGAGCCCATCAATAAAATGCAACCACAACGGATTGTGGTGTCATGGCAAAGTTCAAGCAAGAGAGCCGATGGCGAGCCACGGATCCAAACATCATTATAGATGAGATGGAGTATTTTGGTAACATACAAAGTGTTATCTCAGTGGATTGCCGTAGCTTCTCCATGATCATATTCAATGTATAGTGGTTCAAAGTGGTATTAGAAGGAGCTCCGACAAGGTCCATCTAGATTTTTGGAAAGAGATTCCGTCGAGAAAATATAGATGGATTTGCGCGACATGTTTATCTTGCCGGTGCATTGTGAATAAGTACATGAAACTTTTTTTAACTTTTTTCACAACGTATAATAGTCATAAATGTTGAATCACTCTTATATGTAAATTTCTATCCAAACCCCCGATAACCTCGATGATGGTATATTGTGCCTTCAGCTCCTCGGAGTGCAAGAGTATATGATGAGAGCAATTTTCCCAGAGTAGATGAGGAGAGTATGTAGGTGGAGGGGTCAATATTGTAAGAGGTGGAAATCGAAGAGGACTTGGAGTGTGTAGAGGAGGTAGATTCGAGTAACGATGACACAAACGTAGGAGGCCATGAATTTTTTAAGAACAAAGTGGGCTCCTCCTTCTGTGGTGACCTATCTATAGACCTTCCAGTGTACACGGAGTTGTGCCACGAGATTGACATGGGACCATAGGCTAGGTCATACTTGTTGCATCCGCCCACTCAATTCATTGATGAATCGCTTTTAAGGGTACTTTAGAATAAGAATTTTAAGTAGCATCATTTGTTTCAGAGTTATATTACCATGCTTTACTTGAATCTTTATATTAAGGTCACTAACATCATCTTCCATCTATGCAAGCTAGGTTTGACAATATTTGGAGGGCAATGTAACGTGTCCATTAGAGTCATCTAGGACACGTCTTAGCAGTCCATCGGGAAGAATGTTTAGAAAACTCCGCCCGGCACTCCCATGGAATGTTACGGGTTTTGCAATCTAGGTCTTCCCGCGTCTGCCACGTAGCGGAAGTATCCTGGCCGTTTCCCACTTAGGATCGACCGGAATTAGGGTTTTCCTGTTTGGTCATTAGCTAACAGCAACTAGCGTCAGACCCGAGCGAACTACTTTACGCAGAACGCCAGGTCCGAAGCGGATTCACGTTGCACTTGGTTCAAGGAGAATGGGAAACGAGAGGGATGCAAGGCTCAACCTCTCTGCCATAAGGCATAGTCCCATTCCGTTCCCCTAAAACAGCGTAAATCGGGTAAGATGTACCTCTAGGTCATCGTTCTCGTTATTCGTTTTGATGATGATTATCATCCTGCTGTTCTTCAAGATTTTTGAGAAAAGTTCCCGGCTAACCGGGACCACCCATCCATTGGACGGACCCATGGTCCATCCTCCGCACTTTCCTCGGTTTGTTTTAGTTATGTAATTACCTAACACATTAATTTGACATATAACAAACAGCTCCCTTGATTAATCCCGTTAAGCACTGGTTCCTTCACGTAATCTTATCACGTGACATAGAAAAACAATATCAAACAACTTCTTTATTATCATATCATCATTTATCTTTGAAATACAAGGAGTTCCGCCCGTAGGCTTGTCTATAATCCGCCCGAAGGCTTATCCAGTAATCCGCTAGGGATCACTATTCCAAGCTTCTGCCCGTAGACTAGTATGCGGGGCTCGAGATCCAATCCCGAGTCACATTAGCCTCTTGTGCAGGACCCGAAAGGCGAGGGATTTACGGCCAGAGCCCCCCCTGGCACCCAAGCGTCCTCCTGCTCCAAGTAGAGCTCAACGGAAAGACCTCTCGCGGCGGGTTCGGTCCACGTTCCCGGCGCGGTCAACAACCCCCTTGGTTAGGGTCAGGCAGGCAGTCGAGGGTAACTGAAACTGCCTCTCCCTTCAGGCCTTCAACCTGAAGCATTTAAATATCTTTTCATCCTTTAGTTCCTTGAGCAAACAATGCAAACAGTGCTTTCTAAACTATTACAAGCACAATCAATTCCAGTGGTCGTTTATTTGGCCAACTGTTAAGGAGTAAATCCTTCTCTCCGAATGCGTCCAGCATTCGATCCGGGATCAATTGCGACTTGGCAAGATCCCCAAGTTTTGTTTGTTCACCCTTTTGTCCTTGGGTTAGGGCCATACCCTAATAACCCAACTTAACCAACACCTTAGGTTTTATTAACAGTAAATCCCGGCGGCCATGTCGCTTTAATTTATTGATTAATCATTTGCGTCCAAGCAAATACCTAACTTCCCTTAACTTGGCAAATTTCACCTAATGAGGGCGAAGTAACAGGATGACTACCCATCCCCTTGCAAGTTAAACTTGCGCAAGAACCTGCCAACCTCATTCCAAGGAATGGCAAAACTTCCTTGTGATCAAACCACAAGGCTATGCGACGTTGCAACTTGCTGCGCAAGTGTCGCCTCCATTCCAAGAGATCATTTCACCTATTGAATGGAGTTTTCTGGTCAAGAATTATGATTAGACTCGAAGTAGGGTTTAGGGTGTCTTCTTCACTCACCCCAATCCTAATTGCACTAGACCGACAACGTTCGGCCCTAGGGATTCCAACTCAATCCAAGTTCCAGCACTAGGTCGAATGATCCTTAGGGTAGAAACCCTAGATCATTATTTGCGTGTGCGTCCCATTGGCTCAACTTTCCGGGAAGGTGGGTAGGACCTTTGGGTTTGAGGACTTCGACTTGGTGTCCAAGTACGATACTTGGCTATATCTCTAACGTGCCAAGCCCTAGCTAGTACTTGAGGTTTTTATTGAATCGGCTAGCTATGCCTATACGAAGCCCTAGCCGTCATGATACCACAAATGACTTGGGTAAATTGACCTACTTGTCTTTGACAAGGACAATTTTTTCCTAGAGATGATATACTTGATCTAAAGTAGGAAAATAGTTGCAAAATGTTACAATACATGTAAATATGTAATTCCTTACTTCCACGCACCATAAGATCCGCAATAGCCCTATCCCTTTTTTGTTAAAGTCAAAAGGCAAGATAATTTGAAGAATATCCTACATAGGGCTTACTAGGATTTAAAACAAGAGATAACACCTACAACCTTGTGTCTAAGTATTTGCATTTCATGTTTTTTTTTATAAGCCATGCAATCATTCCTAAATACTACATGATGAAATGAAATTTGCGAAAGTATAAGTGCGACCCTTAGATACAACAACATCGTGAATGAAGTTCATGCAATACTAAGGCAAGAGTCGATTTAATCTATTTGCAAGCATCATTTCCCATGCAACTTAAGTAAGATCAGGGTTCTTTTTCATGCCGTGCAACAGAAATTAACACTTTTCTCATGCGAATCCTAACAAAGGGAGTTATTGCAAAAATACTCCTTTCCTTCATGACCAATGCACTTAACAATTTCCTCTTTAACCCTAGGCAATATGTGGCTTTCCTTTGAAAATGCATGACAAAACAATTTACTACTAAGGTCGTAGGATGGATGGACAAATAGCGTTTATATTGAAAATACCAATTTTTTTTTTCCCAATTGCATTTAACTAGGCTAGGTGAATTTGAACATGCACGGGTGCTTCTTAATCCGTGGAATCGTCATGCTTATTGCATTACTTTAGTACGAAATCACAATAGAAAAAAAAACCTGGGTCTGTGGGCTCGGGGAGATGTCCACTTGAATGCTAGGAGAAGAACCTCCCGCAGGCGCGCCTTGCAACTTCTTGGGAGCCATCGTTAGCGTGCTTACGGACTTCCGGTTTGCCTTTACCCTTACACGTTCCGTGAGTCTTCTCCAACTGTTGCGAGCAGCTTCAAAATCGTACGCCGGAGATCCCTTCCAAAGTGCGGATCCTTGAGAGTACCGGGCTCACGGGTTTTTGGGTTTATGGAAGGCCCGGTTTTAAAACTGAAAAGCCCGCATAGGACCAAGGCTTATGGCCTTATCCTTAGAAGCTTCTTAAAGAAGCTTCTAAGAAGCTTCTGTGAATCAGCAGCGACGTCGGGGGGGGGGGGGGGTCCCAATGATTGGGAAGAAAAAGGTGTGGTCAAGGCGAGGATGGGCGGCGGCCTGGTGGTCTCCAGCAAGGCGGCGGCGTCCTGACGGCGGCTCCCCAGCGGGATAGCGACTCCCCCCTCCTCTTTCCATGCAGCCTCTGGCCTACGGCGATGGCAGCAGCCTCGTCTCCCTCCCTTCCCCAACAACGGCGTGGGCAGCAGCATCCGTTTTTCCTCTCCTCCTTTCATTCACACCCTAGAGGGTGTATATATAGGCATGGGAGGGGGAGAGAAGGGCTCCACCACGTGGCCCCTTGCATGGGTTTCCCCCTCCCCATGCAGGCCACGATTCTACCAAGTCCCATCCCCCCACACTCCCTTTTCTCCAGCCGTGCATCGGCTGGGAAAAAAAGGGATAAAAAAATTTACCTTGATAATATTCAATTTGCCCCTCCCAAGAGGGTGTTTACGTGTGACTTGCGGTTTGAACTCTCGGGTTTGCTTTGCCAATGCAGAGGTCCCGATTTCTCGCGTGCAGGTCACAGGTTACACTGCCGCCAATTTCAACATAAAAAATAACCTTTGCACGAGGTTTACGCAATGTGCGGGAAGTCAATATTCACGGGTGGGGAATATTACAGGCAAGATGAGTTAAGGGATGAGCAATGAGGAGTTGGAAGAGATATTCACATGTATATCTCCAAATCAGATGGCCCGATTTAGAGAAATGGCAAACCAAGAGTTGTCTTGAACACCATCGGTCTATTTCATGAGATCTACTTCAACACACTCTGATGCTTCAGTTTCTAGTAGATGAGATCGATGCTCTAGACTCGGCCCTGATGGAGGGAGTAGTTCTGGGGGTTACTGCAGAAATGTGGATGTTGTGAACCTATGGTCAACTCTAGATAGGGGTGCTACTCCTTGCTCTCGTACAGGTTCCAGAGAGGGTGGCTTAGGTGGGTGTTGTGGAGACAATGATGCAGTGTCTCTGTCTCATATTTTCGGTGGGGATGTGTGACCTCCAAGATTTGTCACACTTGTGGGGATATCTACTCCAGTGACTCCAGCCATTCGCAGGTGGCACCCCTATGGATGTTACTCCAAGAGGTACTACCCTCGTGGATACACCAGATGTACAGAGATCTCCTAGTTGTACATAGGAGTGCAGTTGTAGGTGGGAGAGAACACACCTTAAACATACCCCAGAGGGGTATGGATACCTCATAGATGACATGATAGGAGCTATGATCATGAATGATGAGGGGAGGAGGGTAATGTCTTGCATGAGAGAGTTGTGTCAACAAGTTTTTTGGCATGTCTTGGACCATTAGAAGAATATACTCAAGGGAATCTAGGACTATACAGTGGCATCCTTGCATGAGGAGTTTTCGGTACCTACCATGATCAAGAGGTTTTCCACACAGTGGATGATGGAGTGTATGTGTGCATATAAGTCACATAGACGATTGGATGCATGCAAGGCCCTCAAGACTGGCACCTTAAAGCCTGAGTAGCTAGATGCAAATGATTGGTAGAGACTCAGAGAGGAGGCTACAAATTCTCTTGGGCGTTGGCGATAGCACCAGCAGGATGCACTGAGGTCACGATTGGAGATAGGGGTCATGCATCATCTAGGAAGTGGCAGCTAGAGGACTTATTTGGAGGACTTTGTAAGTTTTTCCTTTGTTATTATCACTTTCTTATTTGCGATATCACTTGTATTGAAAATCATGTTTTTAATAGTCGTATTATGTTTCCTTTGCAGCACTCCATAAAAAACCGTGATCCCACCGGCTTGGAGACTCGATATGCAGAGAGACATGGTCTCACTACACTGGATAGACTGTACACACATGGTAGCCTAGTAAGTCAATCATCTTTCTCGTCCATAGTTACAATTTTTTTTAAAATTCATTATGCATGGTGGACTAATGTGTAGTTTTTTATTTTGCAGAGTGCGTTCGATGCTCCTTTGCATTGGGACGAGCTTTCTAATGGTGATGAGGATCTATAGCTCGCACTTGGATTCGTGGAGCACACACCCTCTTCTTTTTTGGTGCTGTGATTTGTGCGCAGGTATCTTCCATATACTATTCCTTAGATGTACTTATCATCCTTTGTATCTTGTGATAATTCCATGTGTTTTCATTAGCAATCTTGTACTTATTCTACGTATCAGTCTTCGTCTTCTACTTTCAAGTACATTTTGTACTCGTCTTGATGACCATTGCGAACCCAACATGTAATTCATTTGTAGAATATTATACAACAAATGGTTCTATATGTGACAAGGTAGCTTGTTGCTATGCCACAATTTTTTTTTCTCTATAACCATCTCTATTAGGTCCCTAATTTACCACAAGCATCATATTGGCATCGCAATATACATCAAAAACCTTCACTATATGCGTTGTAAAAGTGACAAAAATAGCGACGCAAATAACGATGCATATAGTGACAAATTTGTAGAGACACTTATATGGACATGTTTAGCAACAACAATGGAATTTTTTTAATGGACATTTACATCGCTTTGAACGTTACATGAGGCCTATATCTTGTAGTGATATGTAGATGACCCGTTTATGATTTCAAAGGAGACTTAAATTACCGTCAAGATAAACACATTGTGGAATGTGGCGAATGCAATGCCAACACACATGAAGATAAGAAGAATATCTCTTGCATCCACCTCTTGAGAAATCCAATTGATTTTTCATCATGATTGGATTTTCTTAGCTCCAAAAAACAAAGCCAATGAGCTTCAAAACCAAGAAGTCCACTAAAAAAGAGCCATACTTTTGTATAACCTAACCATTATTTTCTTGTATCCTTTTATGTCATCATGATGTGTTGGAGTGTTTACAAACTAAATATTTTTCTTGTTATGATGATTATGATGAGTAATCAAGCTAGAATCTTTGTTTTTTGTGTCATATGAATCATCACATTCGTGGACTCCTCCAAAGGTGTCTAAGCTCCTTCCTCTTGCCATCAAAAGCCTAAAATCCATTGCTACCATAGCCAAATTTTAGCAAAGGGAGTCTCTTTGGTACGAACTGAAGTCCTACTTCTGTCTTGCTTCTCAACTTATCCTTTGTAAATTTGTGGCTCAACCTGAATGTGCTTCAACACCGGTCCATTGTAGAGCTCAAGGCTTTGTAGAGATTATTACTCCAATATTAAGGCTATGTGTTTGAAATATTTAATATATGCATGTACATAGTAGATGTTCTTGCCATACTAACTCTATAAAGAAGTAAAACAATGGAAACAGTTGTTTAATATATAAATCAATATGTATGAAAAATGATAGTGACAAGAAACCAAATTAGAATAGATTAGTGCTATAATATAAAGTATTCTAAAATAGTTATTTTCATTGGTATTTTTCAAGGCTATAGGCATCAAACATGCATATACATTAGCTAACTTCAACAATACCAAATGAACAAGAGGGGTTTGTTGCTAGGTGCATGTAGCTATGAATAGTACCCAAAGTTCCATGAAACTTGTTGAGATGGCAAGCTCAATACGTGTGGACATTGATGATGAACCACTTGGCTAGATGTGTTTGCATCTCTACACTTAGCACGTTGGTGGTCATTATGATCCTCATATGGCCATTGACTTATCACTCAATATACTTAGTTTGTTGCACCTATCTATATGGCTGGCAAAATTATAGCATCAGTTAATTAGTATAGTTAGTTATGCATTGTTTGACTTAGTAGGTTACTTTTCTGTATGTTGTATCTTATCTAAACTTTGTGCACATTGTATTATATGTGAATTATAATAATAATAAACCAATAAGAAAATGTTTTGGTCTCCATCTCTCTTTTTGTGTTCTTGAGGAGCTTTCTCTTGTGTGTATGGTGTGTATTTGGTGCAGCAACTCAAGCAAGTCCCCCACCATATGTGATTCTTAACATGGTATCCAAGTGGCACCATTGAGAAAGGCTAGTTTTGAACACTGAAGTGAAGAAGAAGAAGAACCAAGGATTTAAGAAAGCAAACAATAAGTAAGAAGCAATTCGATTCTTCCACTCTCTCTCCTAGATAGTGCCTATGGAGGCACCAAAAGCAAAGTAGAGCAAAAATCTCTAATTGATGTGAGATTGGGTGTTTAAGTAGATTACTATATCTTCTGTAGATAAGCTTGATTTTTTGGGTATTTAAGGCTGTTTTAGGCCCCATTTGAGACATGCAAGATTATGTACAACAATTTCAGGGCATATTTACAATTTCATTGATGCAATGCCTGATGATGATGATTTGATTTTATCTACTCTGAGTGGCCTTAATAATGAGAAGGCTTGAAAATGATTTGTCACTTCCATATATGTAGGGAATCTATTTTCAAACTTTGATGAGTTAGTCTCTCTCATGATCACCGAAGACATTAACATGCATGATAAATTGTTTGAAATAAGTAGTGAATATATCTAAGCTTTACTCAAGTTTAGGAAGGATACATGGTAGATCCTCTTCAAAGAGACTGTCGTATGAGACGTGTTGATGATAACTAGCAAAATAGATTAAATCAACAGTTCCATGAAATACAAGTTTTAGGTGGCTTGGAAACTTTAGAGGCAAGGGGAGCTCTAGAGAAAGAGGTGGATGGTAGAACAGAGGTTTTTGGTAATTCTGGTATTATTTGCTATTCTTGTGGTAAATAGGTCATATTGTAGCCCATTGTTATGCTAAGAAGGATGATATGTGCAATGGTAAATTGTAGCAAGGAAACCATACATTCTCCTCACAATAAAATGAAGACAAAAATGAGCATATATTTATTATGTAATAGATAATGAATATTGTTTTAGAAAAGGAAACATATGATGATATATGGTATATCGGTTTAATTGCATCTATGACCAATTATATTGAATGGTTTGGAGAGACATATGATATAAAACATCTAAGTTATGTATAGATGGATGATGATTCATGCCACCGAATTTCACATATTGTAAAGGTTTCCTTATTCTTGTGTGATGGTTAAACAAAGATTTTGTCAAATGCATTACATGTGTCATCAATTACAAAGAATTTAGAGTCTGTTGGCCAAATTCTAGAGCAAGTGTTGTAGGTTCAATTTAATGCAAATGGTTATTTTGTAGAAGACTTTAATAATTAAGTGCAGGTTGATTGCAAAAGGAAGTAGAGTTGGCTCCATGTTCACTTTAGACCCTGTCAAGCGTTTTTCTGAAAACTGAAAACCCTAGTCCAACTATAGTTAGGTTTGATTTCTACTAACTTAGTTGTTTGCGTGACAGTTTGTTTTGTTGTTTTGTAATTGGATTTCTTGTGTTTGTCTAGCTCAGGATTTGTTTCTCATTTTGTTTGATTTGTTGAGTGTGAAACTTAATAGCCTTGGTCAAGCTTGGTATTTTTTTGGATAGGTTGATGCTGAAGTTTGCTATTAGCTAGCGAACATTGTGGAGCAAGGTTTGTTTTCTTGTTGAGACTCTTGCACATCATGGGGACTATGGGTTCACGAGCACTTCACATTGCACTTGTTAATGCACTGCACTTGGGGATCCTCTCCTGTTCTTATCAAATACTTCCATGCCATGGGTTGGGATTATGCACATTTTGCGTGGTATGAGGTCTGCTGCAACTATATGTAGTAACTTTTAGATGCACGCCATATGAGAGATCACATGTCATTGAGCATGCACATGTCTTGCATGCATGTTATTTGGTATGTTCATCACAAAGTTAGGAACCTCTGGTTGAGTGGGTAAGGTGGTTAGGTGAGTTCGAGGGTCGTGAAGGACGCCACCAATTGTGAGATGGGTTGTTCATATTTATTCAGCATCTTGAAGACCATCATTTCTTGAGTGATTGTGAGATTTTGGATGGGTGGAGTGGAGATTGATATTTTATTGATGAGAGTTCAGAGGTGAGGATAAGGATTTAAATTAACAAGGAATTTTGTTTACATTTTGCATGACGCACGATCACATGTAGATAGACTAGGCACAAGTTCTTCAATGCATACATTATTTTTGTGTGTAGCATTGATTGATTGGTTGCATATCATGGATCCAACATTGCATATTTTTTCAAATCATGAATGATTGGGCACAGAGTTCATTTAAAAAACCATATTTTTGCTAGGGCATACTACATTTAAAAAAAAACAGGTTCATATCGAGAGAATATTACTCAAGGATCAAAGGAAAGGTTGTAAGTTTTACATCGTCAGTGAGTATTTCTTGAAGAAAAAGAAGACATGTGTGTTGAAAGTGTGTGCAATTACAAGAATGATAGGCCAAGGAAGGGAATAAGTCATCCAAGATAAAAGATGGAGAAAAATGATGCGATTTATGAAAATTAATATTTTATCCATTTTTTAATGGATTTTCATAATTTAAACTCAAAAGACTATATTCGGAGTTTAAATGACAAAGTTATGATCCAAACAAGTTGCAAATAGGCATAGGGCAAAAAAAACGAAAATAGTAAAAAGTAGTAGAAAAGAAAAAGCCAAAAGTTGAAAGCAAAAAGCCTAATGTATGTGAGTGTGGATAGAAAACTATATAAGGAGAGGAGATTGAAGAGTTAGGGGCCTTCCCCCTTGATTGCAATTGTATTTTGTGAGAGAGGAGTGTGGAGGGTCGCATGCTAAAGTGAGCTCTTGTCATGCCGATTTGGAAGTTGAAGGATTTGGATTCGTGGCGCCGAGTGTCGGCTCAAGGTTGTTAAGGTACGAGAATATATTTCACTTGGTTTGTTTTGGAATTGTTGGTATTTTCGTTGTGTTGTATTTGTGTGATGCTCTATCCACATTCGGGTTTTTAGTTGTTTTAAGCTACAAGAGGCATTGTGCGTTGTCTTGTTTTCGAGTGTGGATTTGTGGTGTATTGTCAAATATTTGAATTTTTCAAGTTGTCTTGTGCATCTGACAAAGTCAAATTACCCCAATCAGCACTCCTTAACGTCTCGTTATCGGGTTGTGAGTGAGACTTGCTCTCGATCACCACTCGCGTAACAACTCTAGCATTCTTGCTATATATGCTAAAGAAATCAACAGCATATTAAAGAATTTGAAAAATTTTCGAGTCCCAATTTTAAATAAGGGATAATTATTTGAACATGTGGCCAATTCTTGATCCATATTTGGAAGTGGAATTTGGGAATGTAGCTTATATAGCATTTAGGGTAGACTCCACCTTTAAGTAATACAACAAGATTTGACCATGTGGTCAAATAAAAAGTTATTGAGGATTCCCAAAGTGCATGCAAGTTTCCAAAATCCCTAATATAATGTTTATTGGACATGCAAATGAGGCTAAAATTAATGCAATTCAAAGGATTAGCTACAAGGTTGTTTGCTTTTAGAGTTGTAGAATTTCATAAAGTGTGTGAAGTATATTAGTTTGGTAAGTAAGCAAGACAACCTTTTTTCATGATAGAGATGTGAGCAGAAACATACTTGATGTTGTGCATATAGATATTTGGGGGCCTAAACAAAATATATCTCTGGGTGGTAGAAAATATTTTGCTATAGGTGTATCTACTATAGAATCTCTATTAACTTTTGGATTAGTAAAGATTGATGGTGTTTTCATGTTTATTTGCATATTAGAACTTCTCATCATTTCCTCAGCAATTCTTCCCTATCTTCTTTGCTCCTACTAGTCTTTTTGTTCTGCATTATACTCTAATGCTATCTTTTGTTTTACATCCTTGACTAGTTTTAGTAGGTCTTGGATTAGGACCTAGACGTTGGTGTCTTTCATCTAGTAGATTCAATCATTTGGTGGCATCCTCCTTCTTGACCTTTTGTTGTCTATTTCCTTTGTATTTTTATTTTAGAAGCTTTTTTTGGGACTTCTTGGTAGCCTTACATTACCTTATATCCCACTTTATTATTGAGTTTTTGGACCTTAAGAGAGAAAAAATTGAACCTCTAAGTGAATATGTTAATGCCTATATCATTAGGTAAATCATTGCTCATAAGTTAATTTATAAATATGTAGGTTATGCCATAATATTTTAACCTTACAGCTTTAAATTCTTTTTCATTAGAATATTCTCAACAGTCAATTTCTATGTCTTTGGAGAAGTGAAGCCTCTTTATGCTAGTGAAAATGAACACCTCTTAGCCCTAAAAATCTTGGAAAGCCCTTTTTTATTTTCTTATAAGTTTGACTCTTCATCAAATCCTTGTTCACAAATATCTATTTCTTATGCTAGAGAGGATTCTTTCTTCTTGTATTCAAAGGTCTTTGTCTCTTACTCAAGTCAACTCAATGCATACTCTTCTAACATGATTTGAACTTCAAGACAACATTTTCTCGCTCCAATTGATCACTAGTTGTTCTTGATCTAAGGGTCAATCCTTTTCTTGAATTAACTACTTCTATGGATTGATTATTTACTTATCCATAAAGTTCTTCTTTATTTGATAGTTTGTAAATTGGTCAAGGATACATTTTGGGATACTAGTAATTGACTGAGCAATTCTCTCAAAAGGTAGATTTGATATACTTGGAGGTTCTTGCATTTTAGCAATACAATAAAATTGAAGTTGAGATGTGAGCATGTTCATTGTCACATGAAAATGCACATGTACATATGGATATTTTTCTCTAGATAAACATCACAAAAATTTCATTTTAAACATGCAAAAAGTGAGAAATGTTAATTTGTACTATAAATTATTACATAAATATGATTGCATTTCACAACAATCACTTTATACTATTTTACACACACACACATAGAGCTCGATCTTTAAAGAGGAGGGAGAGAAAAAAAGGGGGGAGAGAGAAACAAAGAGGAAGGGGGAGAGAAATAGATATATATAGGGGGAGAGAAAAATAAAGAAATAGAGGAAGGGAGGGAAATAAATAAAAATAAAGACAAATAAAAAGAAAGAGAAATAGAGTAATAGACAATAGGAGGAAGGGAGAGAAACAAAAACAAAGAGATAGAGAAAGAGAAATAAGGAGAGATAAAAATAATGATAAGAAAGAAAAATAAAGCGAGGGAGAGAGATAAAGAGAAAATGGAGAATAAAGAGAGAGACAGAGAGAGAGAGAGGGATGAGAGAAACAAAGAAAGGGATGGTGTAACGTGTCCACCTGTTATCTTCAGGACACGTCTTAGTTGATATCAGAGTGAACCAACGAAGGATTTGTTTTTATGATATCTTAATAAGATGTTGATGTTCCAAGCATTTCCTTACTTTCAATGCTGTCTTGTAGAATTACAAAGCATGGAACAGGTTCTTAGTGTTCCGCGTCATGTTTATGACTGCGATGCATTCCCCAGATTATCAACAAAGGGTTAGGATGATGAACATCCTAGAGCGTATCTATAATTCATTGCCTTTGTACATGGAATGAAGATGGACGTGGGTGCCTCAGGAATCTACTATATAGTTGCCCACTGGTTTGCATACCTTCAGACCAACCTAAAGAGGATCAAGTGGTTGGAGGATCTGAAAGTCATGAAGCTGTTCTTTTTTGTGGAGGCTCACGTAAACTCAACTTTACATATTCGAGGATGGAGGGTTGAGCTGAACTCATATGTATATGAGGAAGTGACTCGTGTAATCCCCGCCGACAGGATCAAAGTGTTGGGGCGCCATGAGAAGAATGGGTTCCAAAGGAAAGGATACCCTGATCTTCCAATGACTTACCGATTCGTGAAGATCCATGACCCAAAACCATACTATTATCCCGTTCCTATAGATAAATGTAATACAACATTATTCTCCCCAAACTAAATGTAAACAGTTGGCTTATCATCCCAAGACATGTTGTATTCCGAAAGGGCTATGCCCATATAAATACAATAAGACTTCTTTTTATCAAATGTCTATTTGCTCATGAGAATTGATAAGAAGTTAAGTGGTTAGATTTCTTGGTTGATAGCTGAAATGGAGATGAAATATAAATCGTAACGATTAACGAGTAATAACGTTAAGAAACCTTTATCCAGGCACAACCCCAGGTACAGGTTCCTAGTTCGCCTCCTACATCAAGTACTGCTGTAATCTAGGAGAATAAGTTTCTTCTCAAGCAGATTAAGCCGCCCGAATTTGACAGGAAAGGCAGGTCCGTCCAAGAAGATGCTGAAATTTGGATTGAATCCATGGATGATTACTTTGAAGCAGCCAGTACTGCACGTGCCAATCAGGCTATGCTCACCAAGCTGAAGCTCACCGGCGAACCCGGGCTTTGGTGGAAGCAATGGTGTAGAGTTCAAGGGATCGCAGGAGGATCCGTTACCTGCGAGAAGCTGAAGAAAGCTGTGTAGGGAAGATACTTACCACCTGCATATCGCACGCAGAAAATGAATGAGTTCTACGAGCTAAAACAGCAGGGACTCACTCTTGACGCATACTATTCTAAATTCGTCTCACTTCTTAAGTATGCACCACAGATGGGCATGACACAGCACGTGTCAAAATTTTGTGCTAGTTTAAATCCGCCAGTGAATACCCGTCTTGAATCTATGCGCCCATCGAATCTACAAGACACACTCATTCGAGCTGCCCCTATAATTCAAGAGGTGCAGGTTAGAACAAGATGTAACAAAACTTGGTCTTATAATGACCCGAATAGAGGAACATTTAGGCCTCAAATAAAGAGAGTTCAAGGTCAAAGTCAGGGACAAAGAAAGAAAGCAAGGACTAACAATGTCAACAACTTTGTTTCTACTCAAAGCAATGGCCGAAACCTCCGTTGTTTCCACTGCAACGAGCCCAGTCATTTTAAGAGGCAATGTTCCAAGCTTGGAGGAGGACATCACCAAGCACCTTTCCAAGGAACTGGCCGTGGTCAGGGAGCCTCTACTTAAGGCAGAGGAAGAACCACCTACGTTGCCAATAGGCAAATGTGCAAAGAAGAAGAAGATCAGACCATGGAAGCAGAGTTTGAAAGGGCCACAGTCCATGCTGCTCTTCATAAGAAAGGCTCAAATTGCCAGTTCTCGGTGATTCAGACATCGTCGAAATATCAAGGTAAAGGTTTCAAGACCTTGATTGATTGTGGCAGTACACATTCCTTTATCTCACCAGCTTGTGCAAAAAGATTAGGAATAGCCACAGTAGATGCACCTATCTTGCTTGTGGAATTGGCAAATGGTCGTGAGGTTACTTGTACCAGGCAAACTGCTAAGGTGGAATTCTTTCTAGGAGGAAAGACGACTTCGGTCAAATTCAGAGTCATAAATTTAGGTATCCATGAGTGTCTACTCAGAATGGATTGGCTTAAACCTAATGACGCCCACATTCATTGTGGAAAGGGCCAAATTTCCTTCTGAAACTCTGAAGGGGATTTAGTCACAACTCAAGGTGAGGCAGAAAAGCCAAAAATTCAATTGGCCAAAGCATCTTGGATTATAAAGGGAGTCAGAAAAGGACTATCTATCTACTTAATCAAGCTGAATAAGTTAGATCAGAAGCAAGAGTCTAGTGAAGGACCTTCTTGGCTAAAGGAATACGCGGACGTATTTCCTGAAGAGTTGACAGAACTCCCGCCTCAAAGAGAAGTGGATCATGAGATCAAGCTAGTACCAGGAGCCACGCCAATTGCAAAGAGACCTTATAGAATGTCCACACTGGAAGCAATTGAGCTGAAGGAACAACTCAAGCAACTGCTAGATCAAGGCTATATCTATCCTAGCAGTTCACCATGGGGAGCTCCAGTACTGTTCTAGAAAAAGAAAGATTGAACACTTCATCTATGTATTGATTACAGAGGGTTGAATCAATCAATTGTCAAGAACAAGTACCCTATTCCTAGAATAGATGAATCATCTTTAGGGTGCAAAGATCTTCTCCAAGATTGATCTCTGGTTTGGTTACTATCAGATAAGGATCAAGGAAGAAGATATCCCAAAGACGGCCTTCAACACAAGATATGGGCACTTTGAGTTCCTAGTTATGTCATCTGGGCTTACGAATGCGCCAGCCACCTTCAACAGGTTAATGCAAGATATCTTTAGGCCATATCTTGATGACTTTGTACTCATCTTCTTCGACGACACTTTAATCTATTCCAAACAGGAGGAAGATCATGAGACCCAACTTCGGATTGTCCTTGAGACAATGAGGTCACATAAGTTGTATGCTAAGATGAAGAAATGTGCATTCTTCAAACGTCACATTGAATATCTCGGATTCATCGTATCAGCGGAAGGAATCTCAATGGACCCAGCTAAGGTCAAAGATGTGCTAGAATGGCCAATACCAACAACTGTCAAAGAAATACGTAGTTTTCTTGGATTGACAGGATGGTATAGGGTCTTCATTGTCAACTCTAATGGACTTACAGAAGAAGCAAACATCCATTGCATGGTCAACTCCCGAACAAACCAGCCTTGATAGATTGAAGCAAATTTTGGTATCACCACCTATCCTAAAACTTCCAGACCTCAGTAGGAGTTTGAGGTAGTAACTGATGCTAGCCCACTTGCCTTAGGATGTGTGCTCATGCAGAAGGTTCACCTGGTAGCCTACTCTTCAAGGAAACTGAAGAGTCAGGAGAAAAATTATGCTACCCATGATCTAGAATTGTTAGCTCTAAAGCTTTGGAGACACTACCTGTTGGGTAACAACTTTATACTAGTAACTGATCATAAAAGTCTTAAGTGGATCTTTACCCAGAACGAGCTCAACATGAGGCAACGTCCGTGGATTGAAGTGCTGGAGGAGTATGACTTTGAAATCAAGTACCGACCAGGAAAAGAGAATGTAGTTGCTAATGCACTTAGTCACAAGGCATTCCTTAATTCTCTAATCTTGCCAAATCCATCAACAGCTAGATCTCTAGCCACAAAGGTATCCATGCCAAACAACCCAATCCATCAACAGCTAGATCTCTAGCCACAAAGGTATCCATGCCAAACAACCCAATAATTGAGTTAGCTAGAGAGGAAGCATGCCATGATCCAGCCTATCAAAAGATGCTAAGGGAGATCTCTATCAAGGGACATGACCAAAAGCTACAGGCTAAGTATCATGAATTCTCTATCATTAGTGGACTTGTCTACTATAGAACGAGGTTGTGTATACCGGCAAGACAGTCACTTAAGCAGAAGATGTTGTGGGAAGCTCATGATTCCCCTTTCTCAGGGCATCCTGGCTATGCCAAAACTCTCAATGCGATTAGAAAGAGCTACAGTTGGGAGAGGCTTAAAGGTGACGTTCTCAAATATGTCACTGAATGTTTGTCTTGTCAACGTATCAAAGCCGAACATGTCAAGATGCCAAGGAAGTTTCAACCACTTGACATTCCCCAAATGAAATGGGAATTCATCAGTATGGACTTTATAGTTGGCCTACCCCAAGTTGAGGGGGGATACAACTCCATCATGGTTATGGTTGACATGCTTACTAAGGTTGCACACCTTATTCCGATAAAGACAAACTATAAAGCCTCAGACATTGCAAGGTTGTTTATCAAGGAGATATTCAAGCTACATGGGCTACCCAGAAGAATCATTAGTGATCATGATTCTCTCTTCACATCACACTTCTGGAGAGCCATCTTTGAAGCCATTGGGACTCAACTCTGTTTTAGTACAGCTTACCATCCCCAAACTGATGGTCAAACGGAGCGAGTCAATCAAGTTATCGAGGATATGCTTAGTGCACACTGTTTTTGTGAGCCAAAAAGGTGGATTCAATACTTGCCTTTGGTTGAATTTTCCTACAATTCTTCTTACCAACAAAGCATTCAGATGACCCCTTTTCAAGCATTATATGGTCATGATTGTCAAAGTTCCCTAAACTTCTCAGACCCAACCTTGAGGGTTGAAGCTTCAAGGCAGATGTTGGAAGAGATGGATCACCAAATAAAGTCAATAAAATAGGACATCCAAGCCGCCAAGGATAGAAAGAAGGCATACGTGGATTTGAAGCGACAAGATAGAATCTTCAAGGAAGGAGACATGGTCTTCATTCACGTACGCCCAAAGAAAAATTCTCTATTCTTAGGAGATTGCAAGAAGCTAAGTCCAAGGTATTGTGGACCATACAAGATTCTCAAGTGCCTAGGACCTAATGCTTATAGATTGCAACTCCCTGAGAACCTAAAGGTTCATAATGAATTCCATATCAGCCTATTGAAGAAGTATGTACCTAATCCTATCCATGTACTTGATGACCAACAAATTGTAATGCCTAGTCAAGGAGTCCTTGAACTAAGGCCTGATAGGATCTTAGATGTTAGGGAGAGACAAATAAGATCCAGAACCTTGAGAGAATGCCTTGTCTAGTGGAAAGATTGTCCCGAGGAGGATGCCACTTGGATAGATGAAATCACTCTCAACCATCACTATCCCTTGTTTATCTCGAGATGAGGACATCTCGATTCCTCCAAGGGGGAGAGAATGTAATAACTTCGATTCCTAATTAAAACACGTTCTTCGCATGAACCTCCTCTTAATAGGAGGCCATGAGGATAGTTAATTGGATAATGGTAAATTTTTTAATTAATTATCCCTCTCTCCTCTAGCCGACTATTGTCCTGGAGGAGAAGGGAATAGTAAGAGCCACTAAACTCCTTGCTGGAGCTCGCAAGGGGGGGAGGCCATGCGTAATGGTGCGTGGAGGGAAGGAGGTTACCTCTCCCTCTCCCATATAAACCCCATGTGGGGGGAATAAATGAAAAAAGGAGATGGCCGAAGCACTGTCGTGAGTTGGAGAGCCATGTGACTATTGTGAGGAGGGAGAAGCCCTGAAAATTCAGCTTGGTGTGGGAGATAGCCAGGAGAGTGAGGGCGATCATCGCTGCCGTGTAAAGGAGGAAAGGCTGGGAGAAGGGAGCTAACACCTTGCTCTGCTATCCGAGAGTGAGGAGGGATCATCGCTACAGTCTGCCCTACCACCAACCATCTGCCAGTTGCTGCACGAAACACCATCTGCCACCATTCACCATCTGTCACCTTATTCACCACGTGGGGCTTCCACGTTAGTTCAGAAGCTCAGAAGCTTCTTAGAAAGCTTCTAAAAGCCTCCTAAGAAGCCCCCCTGCATGTGGACTATTTAAGCCCCTTTTATATTACACCCCCCCACAAATTTTCCTTGTGGGCTTCCACCTAGCCTTGTTCATGTGGGGACAGTAAAACCCTTCCCCCCCCCACACACAAAAACTCCTCTCTAAGATCTTTTACACCCCTTTCCCCCCCCCCCCCCTTTCCTTTCCACCAAGAGCAAATTTAAGCCACCCACCCACAGGATCCAAAAACCCCCCTTTCCCGTGGACCCTCTCCAAGTTAAATAGAAAAGCTCCATATTCACGGCTTTAGTAAGCCTTACTCTAAAAAGGTTTTCCTACCCCCCTTTCCGGGATTTAAAAACCCTCCCCATGGTCTTTCCCCCATAAAATGCCTTAGGGTCCTATAAGCACTTTCATATTGCAAGTCCCCCGTAATCCTTTCTTGTGGGCCTTCTTCAAAGCCTTTCCCGTGGAGTCCCATCCGAGGTCCTAAAAAAAACCTCGTCAAGCCCTTTTTCCCCCTTGGAATTCCTACAATCTCCTAATTAGCCCAAGTGCTAAACCCTTCCCGTGTAGACAATTTACACCGGAGCTTCTACGAAAGGAAGGCAAAATAAATTCATAAAGGACGGTGGAATTACAAAGGGAGTTTCATGTGCAAAGGAGATGGCCAAGGTCATAAATCTGCATCCAAGACGATAAGGCCGCATTCGCGATGGCTCCTAAGAAAGCACAAGGTGCAACTGCAGAAGGATCGTCTCCTAACATCCATGTGGACATTTCACCACAAGTCCAGGTTTTTTTTTTCTAATTTTTATTTACGTCATTATAATTCAATCATGCGTGGATGATTTTTGGAGATAGGATGCATTTTTTGTTTTAAATACTTTGACTAATTTAAAAGAGATAGCTCACGATGGAAAAATTCGGTCATTAGTATTTTCAATAAAACAAACAAAATAAAGTGAGCATAAGATTCCTATGCATTTCTAGCAAGTAGTTTTTGTGCATTACAATGAATTCAAATTAGATTAATGTCCATTTTTACAAAACGGAATTATGATAGTACACTCCGATTAAGCATGAAAGGAATAAACCGCATATTGCATTATTGAATATCTTTTTTCGAAATGATTCTTAAAGAAAGTTATTAGCAACCGTAGGAAATTGCTAGGACTACATGAAGAAGATTTAACTAGGCAAGTGTCCAAAAAACTCAAATCAATGAAAGGTTGTGTAAGTTCTGCATACGACAAGTTCATTCAAAAACGAAAGTAGAAAAAGGCTGCCTGTTTAAACATAAAATCCTAAAATCCTAGTAGCATGAATCTTATTTGCAGGTTATAGGATGATCAATTGAAATGATGCTATAACTTAACCTATGATTTGATTGTAACCCGAAAAGTTAGGGTTTTTAAATCAACTTACACGTAGACAATGAATCATGTGGTTATGGAAATGGTAGCGTAATTATCTTCAAGAATAGACAAGTTAAATTGGTTTTAACCTAAACACCTAAAACCGCGAGGTACTCGTTTAGGAAGGGTTAATTCAATGCAACATATCCCAAAGAGCTAACTAGGGTTAGCACGTTGAGGACATTACCTAGTTGATCGTATTGCTAAAGATGAAACTCGGAACCCTAGGACCAACAATGTCGGCCTAATGCAATCACGAACGGATTGTTTTATCTCATCATGATACCATGATTAGAAGACACCATTGAAGGGTAAAATAGTCCCATAGTTTGATGCGACACTTGTGCAACAAGTTGCAAAGTTGCATGATCTTGTGATTTGATCACAAGGGAATGACCAATTCCTCGGAATGAGATTGGTAGATTCTTACGCAAGTTATCTTGCAAGAGGATGAATAATCGTCCTGATATGGTATTTTTCTTGGGTAAAGTGACCAAGATACGGGAATTAGATTTCTGCTTGGAAGCAAAGGACCAATCAGTAAATTGAAATAACAAATTTACTGCTAATAGCACTTAAGGTTTTGATTAAGTTGGGTTAATAGGGTACGGCCCTAACCCAGGATATAGGGTTAACAAATAAACCCTGGGGATCTTGCCAAGTCACAATTGATCCCGGATCGAGTGCTGGATACATTTGGAAAGATGGATTCGCTCCTTAGCAGTTGGCCAAAAATAACGACCAATGGAATTGATTATGCTTGTAAGCATTTTAAGAGCAGTGTTTTGCTTTGTTTGCTCAAAGAATTAAAGGATGAAAAGATATCTAATGCTTCAGGTTGAAGGCCTAAAGGGAGAGGCAGCTTCAGTTACCCCCGACTGCCTGCTTGACCCTAACCAAGGGTGTTGTTAACTGCATCGGAAAGGTAGACCGAACCCACAGCGAGAGGTCTCTCCGTTGAGCGCTACTTGGAGCAGGAGGACGCTTGGGTGCCAAGGGGGCTCTAGCCGTAAATCCCTCGCCTTCCGGGCCCTACACAAGAGACCAACGTGACTCGGGATTGGATCTCGAGGCCTGAATACTAGTTTATGGGTGGAATCTTGGATTAGTAATCCGTGTGGATTGCTGGATAGCCTTCGATCAGATTGTGGATAAGCCTACGGGCTAGAATTTATGTATTTCAAAGATAAATATGATAACCTATTGAAAAGGAATTTGTTTGACATTGTTTTTCTATGTCAAGTGCTATGATTACGTGAAGGAACCAGTGTCTAATGGGCTAATCAAGGAAGCTGATTGATACATGTCCAACTAAATGTGTTAGGTAATTAAATAACTAAAAAAACCTGAGGAAAGTGTGATGGATGTGGCCATGGGTGGGTCCTACGGATGGGTGGTCCCGGTTGGCCGAGAACTTTTCTCAATCAAGATGGACATCAGGAAGATCGTTCAAAGAACACAAACAACAAGAGTGTTGACCTAGAGTCTAAGTTATAAATGATCCCGATTTACGCTGTTTTAGGGGAACAGAATGGGACTATGCCTTATGGCAGAGAGGTTGAGCTTCGCATCCCTCTCGTTTCCCATTCTCCTTGAACCAAGTGCAGCGTGAATCCACTTGAGACCTGGCATTTCTGCGTAAAGTTCGCTCGGGTTCAACACTAGTTGCCGTTAGGAAATAACCAATAGGGAAAACCCTAATTCAAGTCGGTCCTAAGTGGGAATGGCCGGAATACTTTCGTTACGTGGCAGATGTGGAAAGTCCTAAATCGCAAACCCCGTAACATTCCATGGGAGTGCCGGGCGGAGCTTTCTAGACATCCTTTCTGATGGACTGCTAAGACGTGTCCTAAAGATAACAGGTGGACATGTTACAAATGGAGAGGTAGAGAAACAATGAGGGAGAGAAAGGGGAAAATAGAAAAATAGAGAGATGGAAGGAGGAAAAGAGAGAAGAGAGATAGGGAGAGAATCAAAGAAACAAGGGAGAAGAGAGAGAAATAAAGGAAGGGACACTAAAAAAGAGGGATGAGAGAAGGAGGAAGAAACAGGCTAGAAATTGAATATATATATATATATATATATAGATAGAGAGGGAATAGAAAAAACAGAATTAAACAAAAATACAAAGCGAGGGAGGGAGGAAGAGAGGGAGTGATGAATTAAGAGAGAGAAGTGTATTGTCCAACGTGAGTAAGTAAAGAAAATAGACAACAATGAGGACCATGAGGTTTGAGATCGAGAGGCATATCTCAATCAAGATGTCCCATGTTCTTGCACTAAATGCAAGCTTACAATTTAACGAAAACATTACTTGTCTATTGACCACATGTAACGCTTCGACACTTTTTAATCAGAAATCATTTATTAGGAGGTCTTGACTTTAAGTTAATAATGAATAAAGTATATATCCATCATGCTTTACAATTAAACTCTAATTGAAATAAAATTGAATAAAATTAAATGTATTCTAGACATGTCCACAAAGAGCTTATGGTTCCATTTCAATAAGCAATGCATCTATTATGGCCTACAAGAAGAGTTTGTGGCTATACAATGAAAGGAGTGCACCTGAGTCGATAAACCCATTAAAGGGCACTCCACTAGCTGCACCCTCTGAACTAGAAGATATTGGGGATGTTTGAGACTTTCCTTAAGTATTGGAGTTTGAGATAGAGGCTATGATCAATGCATTACTACTCATGACATTGGGTTATCAAATCCATTAAGAGAGGAGTCATCCATACCATTATATGATGGGTGCTAAGTATGCCACTTAAAAATGCTCCTTGCACACCTAAGTATACAAGCAAAGTATGAATGGAGTGATGCAAGTGTAATCTATTTATTCACCTACATACTACACTCCTTTGTCTTAATGCATAAATAAGAGCAAATTTTTATTTCTTCAAAGGAATTTGGATTTTTTTCAACCTACTAAAGTATCATATACTATCATTTGAAAACACAATGCTCAAATCTCATGATGATGTGTGACAAGTGTTATAGAACCTTGGTATGGATTATAGTAGCATTCATGTATGTTTCAATGATTGTGTGCTCTTTTGAGGAGAATAGAAGTCCATAGATGGAAACTAGCAAATACAAGTAGACTCATGAGCATGGGTCCACCTTTCCAAGCTTTTCACATGAGCCAAATAATCTTTCGATTGTTCTTATTATGGATGGTGTGAATCCATTCCGCTTGACTTTTTACAATGTGTAGCCAATAGTTTTTGTGAACTACAATATCCCTCTATGTCTTTCTGCAAAGACCTAAAATAGCTTATCGATTTTTCATTGGATGGATTATGGACTTTATGTGTTCATATATGCTACATATATGGTCAAATGCATGCAAGATAGTCAAGGGTGGTACTCCAAAGCTTGAGTGGTTGGGCATAAGGATTGGTAGAGAATCAAAGAGGAGGTTACAGACTCTCCAGGATGATGGTAATAGTAGTAGGACGTGGTGAGGGCATGGCTAGAGGAGGTAGGGGTCATACATCATCTTGGAAGTGGTAGATATAATACTTATTTGGAGGATTTTGTAAGTCTTCTTTTGGTTATGTTCACTTTCTTTTTTAGTATATTATTTTACTAATAACCTTATTTCTAACCATTAAGGTCAAAAATACTTCAAAAAATGCATTTTTATTAATCACATGATTTAAAAAATGGCCAAGAGAGTTTATCACTTATGAAAGAATATAGTATTCTTGTCTTCTCTTTTTTAGAGATAATAGAGTCCACTTCATGATTCTCTCCTCCTTTTTAGCCAAAAACTTCAAAGTCTGACATATTTGGTAGTTCCAAAGTCCTTATTTACTTATAAAATTTGACAAAGAACATAATAAAGATGTTGTGAAGATAATAATGACTTTTTTGAAAATCAAGAGCTTTTTGACACACAACATATTTTCATTAGTCTTCATAACATTCTTTTTTAGTTCATTTACCATTCTTGGTGTCAATCTTATTTCTCTACAAATTCAATCTAAGTATGGCCTCAGAAGGCGCTTTGCTTGTTTAGTAAACTCCTGCACCGTCTATAGCTAGGGAGCTGACAAAATTTGAGAGTCAAAAACCTTTAGCATAAATGATTGGGTTACCATACTGGCCTCTTGCAATAAGGGCTCTCATAATATGAAAAGAAGGAAACTAGAAGATATAAAACATCATTGGAAGGGATATATCATTGCTTTCAAACTTATGCCTAAGGGTGGTTTGTCAAAGTGCAACATGTTTACATGGCCAAGGATATGTACTTGCCTCCAAACAAATGTGCTTTCTAGCAAACACATTGTAAGTCTTGAGTTGATAACATATGTAATATTTTTCTTATTTAAGCAAGTACTAATAACAAATACTTAGTTGTAGATATATTTTTGTTGACAAATACTAAAATGGCAACTTGTGGAAAGCCTAAGTGAAACCTTTCATGCAATTCATAAGGTATTTGCATACATTATCTATGTTGATCAAACTATGGGTACTTGTAGTAAGGGAAGGGTTTTTATATATTATGCATAGTATATGTAGTTCCATCTAGAGAAGTATATGTGGACATATTAAGAATTCGTCATTGCCAAGTCTTTCATCTCTAAATTGGGAGATTCTTAATAAGACAATGATCAATTTTAGTTGCCCAATCTTTTGCCTTCCCTTTCATTTACTCTAATCCTTGCTTTTGGTATTGTGCGATGGTAGTGATTAGTTGCTCTTGCTCTCACCATAATATACTCATTTGTTCCTTCTCTCAATTTTGGTGCCCTACCTGCTCCCTTGGGATGGGCATGCTCATGGAGTACTACATAAAGCTGATTATGTAGCTCAGCCATCTTTCTCCTTGCTTCTTGCTCACCTTGTGCCTTTGCCTGTTGTAGTTTGAATAGCTCATGGGGAATCCACCTATAAGAAATCATCTATATAACATGCATTCAAAGGATATTAAGAAATACCCTTTCTTTACATACTGAAGGCCTTAAAATGACCCCTTTTACTTTACTAAACTTATAGATTTTTTTCAAATTATAATTTAACAAACAATTTTTTAAATTTAATCCTATAAGTTTCAATAAATATAATATGCTTTCTTTTGAACTCAGATGGTATCTAACATGTTCTACAAGGTGGACTACTTGGGGAATAGCTATTCTCTTTGTTGCTTCAATCTATTGACCTATTCCTCAAGGTGTCTCCTCTCCTAAAATGCAAGAGCTTTTTTTTCTCTAGGGCAATGCGACTCTCCCTTTCTTCATCATACAGGTCTCACAAGCTCTCTTCACCTTGCCTTGCCTCAATGGGCACCAAAGTAGTAGATACTTCAAGGCAAGATACCGCTCTTTTCATGCTATGCTACTCGCCTTTTGGTTCCTACGAGTGGAGATTCTTTACTTGTTGCACGTGCAAGCTCTTACACTTTGCCTATGAGATACTGCACCCAAGCTATGATATTACTTTCATTAACTACCCCTTCTGCGGTTCCTTGCATTGAAGAGGTCATGGTGGCCATGACTAGCGGGGGTGGGTGCAAGGGAGCCTTTCCCTTGCCAACAACCACAATCCTTTGTTTTGCCTCTTTTGCGGTGGCATCACTTTTGCTAGACACATCTCTATGTTTTGGGCTCTACATGGCTGGCTCTTCAGATCAAGAGGATTTCTCCACTGATTTTCTGTTAGCCATGGCCACATGCTTCTCCTCCTCTCGTCCTTGTATCTCTTCCTTTTCATCCTATTTCTGTTTGCATTCTTCTTCCAGTCTCCTTAATTCTACGTGGGCGGCTTCTAGATCTCTACCCCCTTCACTATGGCTCTAATCTTTTTGCTTCGGATTCTCAATATGATTCTTCTTATTTCTCCTTGGCTTGATGGCACAAAACCCTACTCCCCTTGTTCATTAATCATCCTCTTACACTTGAAGTTTCTTGCTAGTCAATTTGGCAGTCAGATTCTGTTGAGAAATAGGCAAATGATGTATGCTTCAAGAAGAGATGTCGTGAATCCCATATGCATAGTGAGGAGAGTGGAACAACCCAACTACTACAAAGCATTGTACTTTCACAATGATGAATGCAATATCATGATGCTTTGCTTTTTCAGTTAGTGTCATTGTAATTGTTAGTCCAATATACAAGATTGTCTTTATGAGTCCAAGCTTCCATCTTGGAACCTAATTCACTTATGTAACAATTGTCTACTCACTGTCTATGTCAATATGAATTTAGTCTTCATCTTCCATCCTCCATAGCTCCTACCATGCTCTAGATCCGATATTTTAACATGGTATCAGACCTCAACTGAGCATGGCATAACTCCCCTCTTTGCTTTCTGAATCCCTCTTAACCTTAGGTTAGCTCAAATCCACTTCATGGTTCCATTTCTTACCTCCATCTCCACTTGACCTTATGGTAGCCATAACCAAAATAGTACCTATCTACCTTGGAGCCTCTAGATCTCTCAAAGGAAGCCATATCAACTCAAGAGTTCTTCAAGGGACCTCTTGTTGACCTCAAGTTTCTCCTTCTTGGCCCATCACAGCTCGACATTGTTGATCAAAGAGCCCAGCATTGCATGAATTCCAGCTCATTGTCTGTTTGTGCCTGCTAACATTCATATGGCCTACTCTCCCTATATGCAGCGCGATATTCGCCATCACCATAGGGTGACTAAAGCTCTACCTCAAGCTTTCTCCAGTTCAAAGGGTTCCCTAAATCATCTCCTGTATGAGCTAAAATCAGAGAAAAACCAATCAGGTACAGAAACCCTAAGTGTGGACTCCATAGCCACTCATGCTTCAAGCTCAGCTTTCCTACATTTTCTCACTCCTACCACTTGAACCAAGTTCCTACTACAGAGATCTAAAGTTTCTAGCAAGTCAAACCTCAGGAAGAAGATTTGGAGTAACCCACTTGAATTCAAGTATTCCACCTGAAGATCAAGAAGACCACCTAAAATCAAGCAACATCAAGCTTGAAATCAAGCTAGTATCTCTTGATACTATTTTGCTTGTGTCTCTTGACACATTGAAGTACAACTCTATTGTTGGCTGATTTGCTGCTAACAAAAAATGGCAGAGCTCAAATAAATAGCAATGTTCAATGGAGAAGGCTTCCATGCCTAGAAGGAAAAGACCAAGTACAACCTCATGAGGAAAGACCTGAGGGATCTCTTTGAAGATGATAAAGGTGATGTAGATGGCGGGAAAGAAGATTCAAAAAGTGGGATCCTTGCAGTAGCTCCACAAAAAACCTAAGAATAGAAGAAGATGAATAACAAGGCACTAGGCATCTTTGCCTGGGAACTAAGTGATGACGTGCTACATCATATATTTGGCATCACAAATGCTAGAACTGCTTGGGAGGAACTTGACAGGATCTTTGGTACACCGAAGCAAAGAATTCAAAGGTAAAATTACTCATGCAGATTTATAAACTGGATATAAAAGAAAGTGCTTCCATGACCATACACATTAACAAGTTCAAGAGCCTAAAAACCGAGCTTGCAACTCTTGAGAAGAATATTAATGAAGATGAAGCAATAGTTGTACTAATTGCAAGTGTAAATAAGGATCCATATGAGAATCTTGTGTCCACCTTAAATAATGTTCCAAGTCTCTTAGTTAAAGATATTGAGCACTGAGTACTTGATGGAGAAAGAAAAGTTAAAAGCATGGATGCAAAAGAAAACACCACCAACAACAATCTCTTGTACACCAAGGGCACTTATGGAGCAAAAGGCCATGGTCAAGGACTCAGCACCAAGAACAACAAGGATCGGATTATATATCATTATTGTGGCAAGACTAGCCATACAACCAATGAATTTTCCCACAAGAAAAGAGCACATCAGATGTAGAACGATCACCACTAGAACTAGTTCATGAATGAAGAAGAAGAAGAAGAAGGAGACGCTTCCCTTACCATCAACAACTCTGACAGATTTTTCTAAAGAATTTTCATTATATCTTTCATATGTTTTTCCCATAATGGATCTCTATTTTTTCCTTAGTGGATTTTCTTTGTAAAACCCCTTGCCAAAGATGTAAAGTTTCAAGCTTTAACTTGACTAGGCTGTCTATGAGCTAGTCTCACGTGGGCCATGTTACCGTGAGGAGGGGCAAAAGCCAGCAAGTGTAGAGCCTCATCATTTGAGGGGGGTGTTGAGAAATAGAAAAATGATGTATGCTTCAAGAAGAGATGTCGTGAATCTCATATGCACAATGAGGAGAGTGGAACAACCTGACTACTATAAAGCATTGTACTTTCGCAATGATGAATGCAATATCATGATGCTTTCCTCTTTTAGTTAGTGTCATTGTCATTGTCAGTCCAATACACAAGATCGTCTTTATGAGTCCAAGCTTCCATCTTGGAACCTCATTCACTTGTGTAACACTTGTCTACTCATTGTCTATATCAATATGAATTTAGTCTTCATCTTCCAACCTCCATAGCTCCTACCATGCTCTAGATCCAACATTTTAACAACTTCTTTCTTCTTAGTAGCTTGTTTTTCCTCCTCTTATAATGCTACATTATATTGAATTCTTCTTTCGCCAAATTCCTTGTTGAGAATGAAGTGGGATGGCTTATTGGAGTGGGAGATCAATTCTCTTCTTGGCACACTGATTGTCTATTGGTCTCTTCTACTACCTCTTCTCTTTCTATCTCCCCCATAGCTTCTTGTATTATGGTTGTCAATACCCCTCTGAACCCTACAGTTGATGCCTTAAATGTAGGTTTTTCCTCTAATTCCACTGTTATAGCTAGAGATTCTCATCCTATTTCCCTAAGAGCTATTGCTAGCACCTTCATGATGCTTGAATTGTTTTTTTTAGACATAAACATTCCAGTTCACTTCATCTAATGCATTTGCTACAAGGCTTTCAACTAAGGGCCCTCCTATTCTATTCATAATGGCATTATACCTTGGACTTGAGAAGAGAATGTGAACCCTCTTCACTTGCATTCTAATGGTGGCAACATGCTTCAAAATAGCACATTTATAAATGATAAAGGTATCTTGACTAAGTAGAAATTTTGCAAAAGAGAAACTGGACAACATTATATGAAGGCTTTGGAAATCTAGAGAGTATGATCATAAGAGCGACACCATGAGGTGTATTATATGCCCCCAATCCTTGTCTTTATGTTGCAATATCGCATGATGATATATTTCTTTAGGCTTTGATTATTATAGGAGATACGAACTGAAACTAGATATTTGGATTTCCTTGGATTTTGATACATATTGCATGTTTTTAGAACTTAAGGTGTAAGTTATTGCACATGAAGAAGAAAAGGGGGTAAATGTCACTTCTAATTGGAGTTAAAGAATGTAAGGGATACCTTCAAGTTACTAGACAATACATTCATTGGATATAAGTTCAAAGTCAATGGTGAAACAATTGGAAAAAGAGCTGAATGCTCTTTCTATTGCATGAGTCTTTTCCCTCCCACAATCGTAAGTTTTGAGGCATAAATATGAAAATAGTTATTATATTTATATAGGATAAAAATATTTTCATTAAATCAAGAGTTACAAAATTCAAGTCAAATTAGACAAGGATGCAAAATAACAAAGGAGATTCCTCCAAGTTTCAATTTACATCTATTTATCTTCTTTTGTCTCTGTCACCTTCTAGGAAGAATTTTCCTTTGACAGGGACTCTCTTCTATTCACAAGTTGAAGAGGAGATGGATGAAACTTCATAGGGAAAAGAATTGGCGATCCTTTCTTCTTGGAGTTCACATTACTAATCTTTCTAGATGACTTTCCAGTGCCTTTTTCCTTACTCTTAGTTGAAGATTTTGGTGGAGGGGAGTCAAGATCGACTAGTGTAATTGCCCTATCCAAAATCAACTCAATACATCGCTCTATTATCTACCACATATATGAATTAGATTAATTTTGGAACTGCAAGAAAAAATATAACAAGTTGGTAAACTTAAAAAGGGTCCCTAAAAAAATAAATAAAATGAAAGAGACTTATATTCACCCCATCTATCTTGTGTATCTTTAAATCTATTGCCTTGCAAACATTTGAAATATACTTTGCAGTCATCAAGGTGATCCTATGAGCATGAGCAGTAGCAATGTAAGCATAATTCATAAAGTCAATAACAAAGTCTTTAGCTGCCACCTAAAGAAAAAGAATTGTTGCAAGTTGCCATTTCTTTTATAAGCTAGCTTCAATCGACACTCTTGATAATCTATCAGAAATATCCTTGATAACTCTGATAAAAGCTGTCTTTGAAATGACATGTTTTGTAGCTCTTTGGGCCTTTTTTATCTCACTAAAATATTTTTGCATATAGTAAAACCTAGACTTTCTCTTTCTCCTTAGCTTGGAAGGCTCACTTCCTTGAGTGAAAGATGGTTTGAGTTGATCTATTAGCTAATCATGTGCTCTAAGGGAGGTTGGGACCTTGGCAATTGTAGGAGAGGATTGTTCAACAACATCATATGGTTGGTCATTAACCACATGAACCATGCCTTGGACAGGAGGAAAAGACATAGTCTCTGCACTTGATTGCTTTGATTGCATGGTAGGAAACTAGGGAAAACTAGGGGTAGGAGAGATCTTAGGAGGGATAGCTTGTGGAACCTCTAATAGCCTTGCCTCTTGTTCACTATCCTTCCTCTCTATATAAGCTTTCCTTGCTACTATATGCTTTGTCCCATCAACGGAGAAGGAGCTACATCATTGAGGAGCTACATCACTCTTGAATTACAACAGCCTATTCAAAGGCATCAAAAGAGCTTTATCACTCCTAAATGTACAACATGTAAAATAAGGATAAGCGATATCATTGCAAAAGATAAAAACTCCGAGAAATTCCTTCAACTGAACTTGGGATGTAAGCAGTATATATGTCACATCAAAAATTAAAGAAAAACGTTACAGTGACATTAGAACAACACAAGGTCTATAGAGACGGTTCGCGACGCCGCTCTATAGACAACATAACACATGTGGGGCCCCATGAATAGAATATAAATAAAACAATTTGTCATCAGCTGGAATATAGATGCTCATCAACTGGAAAGAATATAAATGAAATAATGTGTCATCAACTGGAATATAAACCCTCATCAGCTGGAAAGAATATAAACGAAACAATGTATCATCAGCTAGAATATAGATGCTCATCAATGGAATAATGATATATGCCTCTTCAGAATCTCTAGCTCAATTTATGCCAAATCACACCTTGATTTTTCAATTCTCGAAGCTTCTTCTCAACTATTTATATGGGATGTGATCTAAGCACATATCTTAATATTCATAAGCAAATCTATCCTCCAGAAGTCAGCACATGTCAAGTAAGAGATAGCTTGATTATCAAAGGCCATATATGTCCAATTTGGACCAGTCCAATGATCGCATTCGCTGAGTGTGTCAAGTGAAGCAGGTAACAAATCAGCAAGGGCACCGTTTTACAATAAACGCCAAAGACAGCCATCTCATCTGTCCAAATATAACCTCTATGACTGTATTTTACAATGAACGCCAAAGACAGTCATCTGATCTGTCCAAATATAACCGCTATGATTGTGTTTTACAATGAACCCCAAAGACAGGCATCTGATCTTTCCAAATATAACCGCTATGACTGTGCAAAGATGGCCACATGCAAGCCATTTTCAGACTCTAATCCATCAAAGCAGTCTTCCGGCAGATTTTAGCCCCACTAACAATCGCTCTTGGCAAATTATTTCGACAGGCCTACCACGCAAGGAGACGCCTACCACGCAATGCAGCAAGAACGTGAGGGTTGGCGATGGACGGCATCTGCAACTTCAATTCAATCAAGAGCTGATAGGAATCGCCTCTTCGTTTATGCCCCTTCGTTTCTCACTGGAACTCCTGCGTTTATGCCCCTTCGAGGCGTCCTCTTCCGCCGTCTGCGATCTCTAAGAGGCTCGCTGTCCGATGGTCGGCGTGCCGATCTCCATGGAGAACCTGTTGCAGGGCCAGGAGCATAAGAAGAAGGTGGAGTCGAAGAACTCGCTGCCCGCACTCTGCACAGGCCTTCCCAGCGCCATGGCTGGAACAAGTACGGCGGTGCCGCTGGATGCCTACAATATCAGCATCAGCAGCAACACCAACGTCAACATCGACCTCGATGCAGACATCAGGAAGCAGCGGTGCCGCGCCCCGCTCCGCCACTATAGCTGTTGGATTGGAAGATTGATGTCAACAACATGTATCTAGCGTAAACACTAATGCTGGAAAGTTTTGTGATGTTGTAGAACCTCGCTCTGATACCATGTTAGAAACTGCGAGGAAGACGAGAGACGAAAGGAAGACAGGAGAGAAGAGAGATATGAGACACCGGGAAGTGGAAACCTAGAAGTGTGTCAACTGAGCACACATGATAGGAATATATAGAGGGGGACCTGTGGCGCTATATATAGTTAACACAGACTATATATAGCTAACAAAGAAGACCAATCAAAAACTATTAACTTGAGGTATCATCAATACGACATGTAGAGGATAAGTTGATGTGGTGCAATAGGAGTGAAAAAAAATCTCTATAAGGTCTTATTTGCACTGTAACATGGAGCAGTTACATGGCCTGAGGGTATCAAAGTGTAATCTCGATAGGACCCTTTTCACGCCATATCGTGGAGTAGCTGATATGGCGTGAGCATGGCAAAGTGTTATCTCACAACAAGAGTTTTCCTTGCTCTATATCATGGAGTAGCAAATACAACCAAGCATGGAAAAGTATTATCTCGATAGGAATTTTCCTTTCTCCTGGATGAGCAAACACGTGCACGCAAAGTAGAGTGGATATGGTGCGATAGGCAAGAGACGAGAAGCTACAAAGGGTTGTTTCTTACATCATATGGTGGATAATCAAGGAGCCATGGCTTTTCTTGATGACTAAAATGAGCCACGTAAGCCAAGGCCGGTCTTATATACTTGGTGTGGCCCATGATAGGTGGCATTGTATAATTGGCTAGGGTTTACCACCACAACCATCCACTTGGTCATCCACGTGGTAAAGCACCCCAGTTTTGTATAAACACAAGTGACAATGCTTTTTTTACTTTTTTACCAAATCTTATGCTCTAATTGTTTTAGGCTTCTGAAGTTATTTTTGAGTTTCTTCTATTATTTTAAGTGATGTTTCCTTTTAGTTTTTGTAGAAAGCATGATACAAAGTGAGAAGTGTGGTTCATTAGATGCATGAGTTTGTTTTTGCACTGTATTTACATTTTACGTTATGAAGCAATGACGCACTTTCCATGTGGTAAACAGAGAGAATCACAAAACCCTTTAAAACAACATATCCTCATCAAAAACCAACATAAATCCTTCAAAAATAGTCAAACCATTCCAAACACTTCAAAAAATCTTCAAATTCAAACAATCAATCGCCAAAAACAACCATTCAGCGATAAAAATAACAAAAAATCAGCCCAAAAAACAAATCATTTCCACACTCAACATATCCCCACACTTAGAAAGAAAGTGTCCTCGTGACATTAGAAAGAAAAGGAGAATAAATGCTCTAATATCTACTAAAAATAATCTTCAATCCATCACAAGTCACCAAGTACTATCACTTCCTTAAGATATTAGCTTCATAGAACCTGTATCTAAAACACATATGAAAGAAAAACCAATAACACCAAGAACCATTTCAATATCATAAAACCAAAATAACTCAAACTATTAAATGATATAAAAGTTCGGCATCCAAGTCTTCAACTGCAACCATGTTATAACTAACATCATCAATCTTCACAGCTTCATCTTCGTTAGCTCCACACGATTTTATTTTTTTTTAACACATCGCCCAACACAAAAAATACCCATATACAAATATAGTTTGAATGGCATACACTACAAGGGAATGGAGCAATAGCGACGCCGATTAGCGATGGCGGATATCGGCGTCGCTATATGCGTCGCAATTGGCGTCGCTATATACGTCGCTATTTGCGACGCATATAGCGACGCCAATTGCGATGCCGCAGGGAAAAAAAGCGCAGCTGAAACCAGAGCGTCGTTTTCATTTTGTTTTCTTCGCCTTTTGAGAGCGAGAGCGAGGGAGAGAGCGAGGGAGAGAGCCAAGGCTTTGTGAGAGAAGAGGAGGAAGAGACTTGCCGCCGCCGCCGCCGCCGCCACTGCCACCATCGTTGTTCGTGAAGGAGAGGAGGAGCCCTCGTTGCAAAGAGAAGCTGCCCACGCTCGCCATATCTCATTGGTGAGTCTCCCTCTCTCTTTCTTTTACTTGTTGAAGGTTTAAATCGTTCTCTTTTGTTTGTTTAGGAGAGGAAATGAAAGAGAAGGAGAGGGAGAGGGAGAGAGAGGGAGAGAAAGAGAGGGAGAGGGAGAGAAAGAGAGGGAGAGTGCATTCTCTCTCTCTCTCTCCCTTTTGCTTGTTTAATGTTTAAATTACTTTCTTCTTTGCTTGTTTAGGAGAGGAAACGAGAGAGTAAGAGAGAAAGAGAGGGAGAGGGAGAGGGAGAGGGAAAGAAAGAGAAAGAGAAATAGAGGGAGAGGGAGAGGGAGGGGGAGGAAATAGGAGAGGGAGAGAAAGAGAAAGAGAGGGAGAAGGAGGGAGAGTGCATTCTCTCTCTCCCTCCCTCTCCCTTTTGCTTGTTTAATGTTTGAATCACTTTATTTTTTGCTTGTTTAGGAGAGAAAATGAGAGAGAAAGAGAGTGAGAGGGAGAGGAAGGGGAAGGAAATGAGAGAGGGATAGAAAGAGAAAGAGAGGGAGAGTGCATTGTATCTCTCCCTCTCCCTTTTGCTTGGAGGATGTTTAAATCACTTTATTTTTTGCTTGTTTAGGAAATGAGAGAGAAAGAGAGATAGAGAGGGAGAGGGAGAAAAAGAGAAAGAGAGGGAGAGGGAGAGGAAGAGGGAGAGGGAGGGGGAGGGGAAGGAAATGAGAGAGGGAGAGAAAGAGGGAGGGGGAGGGAGAGGGAGCGAGGGAGAGGGAGAGGGAGAGGGAGAGGGAGAGGGAGAGGGAGAGAGGGAGAGGGAGAGGGAGGGGGAGGGAGGAAATGAGAGAGGGAGAGAAAGAGAACGAGAGGGAGAGGGAGAGGGTGAGAGAAAGAGAGGAAGAGAGGGAGAGGGAGAGAAAGAGAGGGAGAGGGAAGGGAAGGAAATTTAAGATAATATACGTATTGATAATGGTATGCAATGTGCTTTGCATACAACCACGTACTTCATCAAAATGAACCCAAAATTATTGTTATAGAAGAAGAAACCCTTAAATTGAGTATAGGATAATTTCTCTCAGGTCTTATGACTATGAGTAGAATTGATTGAAATAAATTTTATTACTATAGTTATAAAATTTCATAGATGGCGCGCATTAATTTTAAAATGGATTACTTATACTCAAAGCCGAGATATAACAAAAAATTATCTACCGGGACAAACAAATCGTTGAGCATGATACAAGGCCGAGATATAACATCGGAAAATCTCTCGACTACTATATACAATGCAAGGTTTATGGTCAACTTGCAACTTGACGTACATCTCCATAAAGCTATCCATTTAAGCCTTGTTTGCTGTAATGTAGACAAGATGGCAAACGAAGAAGGTCCTATTGTTCATGACCGCGAGTCGTATCTTAATCAGCGTGTCCCATGTCCTTGCTCTCAATGCAAGTTGGCAATTAGACGAAAACTCCGATTGTCTATAGAACAGGTAAGACGATTTGGCGAGTTTCAATCTGAGATCATTGATCAGACGATTGCAAACTTTCAGCAAACGGTAATTTGAAGTTAGCATTTTTCATGCATTGTACTCTCAAGCTAATTGAAAACCATACACAATAAGATTGGGTCTTGTTGGTAAATTTTGTATCCAGGGGGGTGATGTCTCGACCCAAGGGGGAGTGCACCCTTTGCGGCCAATTAGAAGAGTTCGTGGACGTGCGATGGATGGATTGCAGGAGCCAATCGACCACTCGCAAGGCCCATCTATACCGTCAATGCCAGAGGAGACAGACAACCTTCCCGACTTGCCTACAATCTTGGAGCCTGAGATGGAGACAATGATCGATGCATTGATTCCCATGGATGTTGAGACATCTGACCCGCTTAGAGAGGAAGCATCCATACCATTATATGATGGGTGCCGAGTATCTCGGTTGAAGACATTGCTTGCACTCTTAAGTGTGCAAGCAAAATACGGTTGGAGCGATACGAGTGTGACTGAGTTATTCAGGTACCTTGCACACAGACTTCATTGTTTTTTTTTTAAAACAATATTATTGCAAACATGGATGGATTTTTCAAGGTGTTTTATGATTTTTTCAGGTTATTGAAATATCATATATTGCCACGTGCAAACACCATGCCTGAGTCTCGTGATGATGCGCGACATGTTTTACGGAAGCTTGGCATGGACTACAATAACATCCATGCATGTATCAACGAATGCATATTGTTTCGAGATGAATACGAGACTATGGAGGCATGCCCAAAGTGTGGTGCTCACAGGTATCGACAGGACTTGCAAGGGCAGACCATCCCTCAAAAAGTCCTCAGACACTTTCCGCTCATCCCCCGCATAAACCACATGTTTCGTACGTCTGCCATGTCAAGCTTGACAACGTGGCATGTGCAGAATAGGTCCACGGATGGAGTGCAACGAATATCAGCAGATTCGCGCGCATGGAGCCATATTGACTCTACCTTCCCAGGCTTTGCGCGAGAGCCAAGGAATCTTCGGCTCGGTCTCGCCATGGATGGTGTGAACCCATTCAGTCTGCGCTCGACTTCTTACAGTGTGTGGCCTATAGTGCTTGTCAACTACAACATTCCTCCATGGCTTTCTACGAAGAAAGGACATCTCATCCTTAGCTTGCTCGTCCCGAGCCGCTACAAAGTAAAAAATATGGACGTGTTTCTTCGTCCATTAGTCGATGAGCTTAAGATTTTGTGGGAGGAGGGGGTCACGGTGCAAGATATGAGCAGGCGTGATGGTCGGCGGTCAGCCAACATTCGAGCCATTCTCATGTGGACGATGCATGACTTTCCGGGATTGGGAGAGTGCTCAGGTGGGCAGACCTTTGTTCTCGCTGATAATATCTATATTTTATTTCATTCAATCAAGTATTCACTAGGTCGTGGATCGCCTTGCAGGTCTCGTTACCTCAGGTTATCATGCATGTCCATTGTGTGGGCCACAGTTAGACTCCCGAAGGTCACGAACCATGAAGAAGATGGTATATCAAGGACACGCCGCTTTCTTGCCGGAGGATCATGAACTCAGGGAAGGTTTTCTTGGACGACCTCCAGCACGTATGAACGTTGCAAGCTGGTACGAGCTGAAAATGGTAAACCCGGATTCACATCCAAATGGAATGCGGCGGTTCTCAGTTTTCTACGAGTTGCCATATTGGACCCACTTACAGGTCAACCACTTGTTGGATCCCATGCACATTTTTATGAATGTGGGCAGCTTAATATGGGACCACATCATAGGAAAGAGAGACACTATAGGGTCACGAATGGATTTAAAGGAGGTAGGTAAGATGGAGGCGCTTTGGCCGCAGTCGAGTGCTAAAGGGGGAGTGCAGCTTCCTCGCGCTCCCTGGGTTTTGTCTACCAAAGAAGAGCGCATGTAAAGCAAGTAATCAAGTCTATCCGCACTCCGACGGGTATGATGCGTTCTCTCAGGTCCGCATTTTCTAAAGATGACCAAATTTCTGGGCTAAAATCCCATGATTGGCATAAGATATGTCAGGTTTGTGAACAGAATGGATTTTAATTAGCGTGGACATTTTGAAATTTGAAAAGTGACCATTATTCTTAATGCTTTCTCATTTGTGGCAGTTTGTCCTACCGATCGCGATCGCGGGATGCCTAACTCCAGAAATTCGCGGGGCCATTTACAAGCTGTCGACTTTGGTGCAATGGATCTCACAGAAAGAGATTAGGACGTCCTCTATTGAATCCGCAAGGCGGGGAGCAGTTGAGACGGTCTGTCTCTTTGAGAAATACCTGCCCACTAGCATGCTCACGATACAAGTTCACCTTCTTGTGCATCTTGTGGATGAAGTGGAGATTGCTGGACCTGTCCATACGCGATGGATGTTCTTCCTGGAGCACTTCATGAAAACCCTGAAAGGCTTTGTGCAACAACGAGCTCGTCCGGAAGGTAGCATGGCGGAAGGTTGGTTGGTGTCAGAGGCATTAGTGCATATCTCACAATGGCTACCAACGGTGGAACCAGACAATGAAATGCTATGGACGCTAAAGGACGATGACAGGCTGACTGGAGATGTGGTGGTTGGAAATGGGGTAGAAAAAAGAATGGATGCCTCAATGGAAAAGAAGGTGAATCGCTTTTGTATGTTGCACCATGCCTCCATGGAGACGTGGCTCGCCAAGTACCAGATTGCAAGGCAAGATCGAGAGGAAGCACGAGTTGAATTCCGACGCAGTACGCGTCACCGACCGATTCGATATCCCGAAGGCATGGAGGAGATGCCGCGGTTTATGTCAACACGATGGTTGCATGGAGCCTTGACCGCAGCATCCAGTGAAGGGACAGAGGTCTCAATGGAGGAGTGGGAGTTCTCGAGGGGATGTAGTCCAAAGGTAATGAGGGGTTTAGAATGTGTCGTATCTAAATTTTCTTACTACATCTAATTTGAGTGTTTCAATGTGCAGTACAAAATATATAGTGCAGCGTGGTCGCGCGGACGGCATTTTCGGGTGGAGCGTATTGACAAAATGCGCTCCACAATGGACTGTGGTGTCATGGCAAGGTTTGAGCAAGAGAGCCGGCGACGAGCAACGGATCCGAACACGGTTGTGGATGAGATGGAGTATTTTGGGAATTTGCAAAGTATTATTACGGTGGATTACCGTAGCTTCTCCATGATAATATTCGACGTGCAGTGGTTCAAAGTGGTACTTGGAGGAGCTGGCGCAACAGCTCGACGAGGTCCATCTGGATTTCTCGAAATAGATTCCAAAAAAAAATGGATGGATTTGCGCGACACCTTTGTGTTGCCGCCCATTGTGAACAGGTGCAACTAGGCATTTGCTTGCTAATTGTAATACGACATGGTTTATGTCACAATGGTTTGAAGACGGTTTGTAAGTGTTTGTGAACAGGTAATCTTCTATCCAAATCCCCGACAACCTCGATGGTGGTATGTTATACCTTCAACTCCTCGAGGTGTGAGAGTATACGATCAAAGCGATGTTCCAGGCATAGATGAAGAAAATATGCAAATAGAGGGATCGAAATTACAAGGGGTGGAGGCCACCGCAAGCTTGGAGCCCGCATCGGCTAACAATGATGGAAATACAGAAGTCGTAGAATTTTTTGAGAACGAGACAGACTTGTTGTTTTGTGGTGACATGTCTATCGACCTTCCAGTGTATGCAGAGTTGTGTCAGGAGATTAACATGGGACCATAGAATACTTCATTCTTGGAGAATTGTATTACTCAATTCGTTGTTTAGATCTTCCATAAAGGTAGATAAGATATGCATTTTAAGAGGGATTTTTCAAAAATGATTTTATTAATGTGCTTTGTATAGTTTAAATTGATTATTCTAACATTATTTTTTATCTGTGCAGGTATCGACATTTTCAGGATGAGTCGAGGGATGAGCGATGAGGAGTTTCAGGAGATGATGGCATGTATGTCTCCAGATCAGCTCACGAGATTCAGAGAGATAGCAGATCAGGAGCTGTCTCGTTCTTCGTCAGGGCACTCTGCTAGATCAGCTTTGGCGCGATCAGATGCTTCAGCTTCGAGTAGACGATCTCGACGCTCGCGACTTGGGCCAGAGGGAGGGACTGCGACTGCAGGAGGATCAGGGGGGTGCTGCTGTGGAGATACGGACGCGGTGTCTCCGTCTCGTCGTTCAGCTGGAGCTCGGTCACCTCCAGGATTTGTCACACCTGTGGGGACGTCCACTCCAGTTACACCGTCTTTTGCGCAGCCGTCGGCAGATGTCACGCCTTTTGGTGGCACTCCTTTTGGTGGCACCCCTTTGTGAGGCACTCCGGGAGAGGGTACCCCCGTCGGTACACCGGATGTTCAGGGGTCTCCTGGATATGCCCAGGAGTGTGGACGGAGATGGGAGAGGGCCCATACAAGGCACACTCTAGGGATTATGGATACCTAGTGGATGGCAGGTCAGGAGCCATCATCATGAATGATGAGGGGAGGAGGGTGATGGCTCGCATGAGGGAGTTGTGCCAACAAGTTTTTCGGCACAACGTCCTGGATCATTGGAGGAACATACCGGAGGGGAGCAAGGAGTACATAGTAGCATCCTTGCACGAGGAGTTCCCGGTGCCAGCCGCAGTGGATAGATTCTCTACGGGCTGGATGATGGATTGCATGCGTGCATACATGTCACATAGATGATCCGACGCACGCAAGGCAATCAAGAGTGGGGCTCCAAAGCCCGAGTGGTTAGATGCAGACGACTGGCACCGACTGAGGGAGGAGGCTACAAATTCGCCAGGACGTTGGAGTCAGCAGCGGGAGGCGGCGAGGGCACGAATCGACGCCGGATCGGTACATCATCTTGGGAGTGGCGGCCACAGGACATATTTGGAGGACTTTGTAAGATTCTCTTTTGTTTTGCTTATTTGTTTTTTTGAGATATTCTTTGTACTGACAATCATGTTTCTAACAGTTAGCATTTTGTTTTCTTTGCAGCACTCCATTACAAATCGCGATCCGCAAGGCCTTGAGACTCGATATGCGGAGAGGCACGGTCTCAGATCATTGATCGACCGATTGTATAGATGCGGCGGCCCAATAAGTCACTCATCTTTCTTGTCCGTAGTTACCATGAGATATTTGAATGCATTATTGTATGGTGGATTGATATGTTGTTTCTTTTTCTGCAGAATCCGTTTGATGCTCCTTTACAGCGGGAAGAGCTTTCGGGGGACGACGATTTGTAGCTCGCCCTTGGATCCTTAGAGCTCACATACCTTTAGTTTTTAGTCACCCGATCTATGTAGACATTTTCTATGTATTAGTGATATTGTTTTATGATTGTACCAATCGCATTTTATGCGATATCATGTATTTATTTCATCCATCAGTTTTATGATTTCAGTATACATTCTTTTTGTTTGCAAACGCTTTGTATGAAGCAGTGTAGAAACTATTTTGTATGGTTCTCATACAGCACACAGTGCTATATGTGGCAGGGCAGCTTGCTGCCCTGCCACAAAAAAAAAATTCTCTGTTACCGTTGCTATTTGCGTCGCAAATTTACTGCACGCGTCGCTATTGTCGTCGCTATCAGCGTCGCAAATTCTCTGTAACCGTCATACCACAAAAAAAAAATTCTCTGTTACCGTCGCTATTTGCGTCGCAAATTTACTGCACGCGTCGCTATTGTCGTCGCTATCAGCGTCGCAAATTCTCTGTAACCGTCGCTATATGCGACGCATATAGCGACGTATATAGCGACGCATATAGCGACGGTTATAGCGACGATTCTATGGCATCGTCAATAACGACGCTTTTTGCGACGATGGGGGCAAATTTTGTTGTTTGTATTTTCGTCGCTTTAAACGTCACTATAAGGTCTATATCTTGTAGTGATGTATCCCCAAAATTGGAGAGCAAAAAGAATTTTCCATTAAGAAAAAGATGATACAATCATGAAAAGATTCACTACTAAGTAGGATGAAGGTATCTCTTCTTAAATTGCATACTAAGCTTGAGACACTCTAGAGCCTTACACTCATCAACAAAATGTTGAGGCACATTCTAGAGGAATTGTAAGCAACACATATGATTATGATATGCCAATGTCATGCAATTGGCCTCTTATGAGTAGTTGTTACAAGTGCCGGTATATTTTATTTTGTCGAGGGAAGGAGAAGAGAGAAGATATGATAGTATTCCTCACAAGAGTTAGATGAGTGCTATCCTTTAACTCCAATATCCCTTCCCTTGATCATAAGTCTTTTGCACATGTACCTTGACCATACCTTTAATCAATGAGCTTGCTTTCATATATGCCTTGTTCTAGCTTCTTCTTCCTTGCTTGAGTTGAGTAATTTTATAATCCTTTGCTCCCATCTTGCATAGCGTCCTTGCGATGAGTGACTTTTGGGAACTTCCGCGTGTATTTCGTGCGATAGTGTTGCAAGCAATTCTGCATTGGTCTTAATCCACAAAAGTGCATCTTTGGGGTGTCTTATGGGTTGCTACTGGGCCATGTGGTTAGTTTGGTTGGTACCCTAAAAAGATAAAGGTCATAGTTGCTATGAGCCCACCATGCACTCTAAAAGAGGTACACAACATTCTATCATTGGTGGGATATTTTTGAAAAGAGAAATGGTATCATCCAATTGCCTTAGCTAGTTATAAATTGATAATATCATTATAGTGATATTTTTGAAGCCTTAGCTAGAGCAATGATGAAGGAGGATAATTTTAAGGAGACTGTCAGTTTTATTATGGAGAAATTTTTTTACCATTTCAGCCCACCTAAGGAGTTAGTGTTTGACACAGGGCCACACTTTGTGAATAAGGTTATATGGTCAAGTTGAGAGTACGAATAAATAGCTTCCAGGGATCTTATCCAAGATAGTGTCCTGAAAGTAGATAAGAAATTGTATGTGGCAGTTTTGGGCTTACAATACGAAATTTAAGAGAGCTACATGCCACACCTCAGTCAAGTTGGTATATGGGGAAGAGTGTGACTTACCATTGGAAATAGAGCTACTCAGTGTGTGTGGGATTCACTCTCAATCATTCATTGGGTGAGGCAAAAGCATTGCAAGGAAGATTATTTCTCTTGCACATCTTGATGAAATTCGATTGTAGGATTTATCACATCAAGAGGTAGGGAAGAAGAGAATAAAATCCATTTTTGATCTTCGAGCTAAAAAATATGAATTTGTGAAGGGTCGATTGGTACTCTAATATGATGTTGGTTGAGGTATTTTTTGGTAAATGAGAACCCAAATGGGATGGGTTGTATGAAATTATTCATATAGGAAAGGATGTCTCTATAGCCCTTTCAGTAGACTTGTAGTGGATAGAGTTTAAAAACAAGGCAAACTTTAATAAGTTGAAGCCTTACTAGATGTAAGGGCTAACGTTGGACTTGGTGCCCGTGCAGGTCCTTCAAGATTCAACTTTAACTTGCAATAGATAACAAGACAATAGGATGGAAAAGAATCATTTATTATCTTGACCATCCATATTTAGACTAGCGTTATCACCAAGATTGAGTGATTTGGTGGAGTAAAGGTTATCAAGTTATGAGTGCTTTTATCGATTATTGGTGTGGTCATTAAAGATGCCTAGGGTAGAGTTGTTATGAAAATGGGAGCATATCTTGGTACTGCTTTTATGAATAGCATGGCATAATATAAGGCCTTAATCATGGGACTGAATGCAACTCGACTTACTAGTATCTGTCGATTATTAGTAAAAGCTGTCTCACAACTAGTGATCAATAAATTGAATGGGACCTATAGTGTGGGGGACTCTATTCTGCCAATGTACCATCGTGCACCCTTGGATATGATGCATGTTTTTGAGGTAGTGACTTGCAAACTTATTCCCCAATAGTGGAATTACTTTGTAGATTTCTTGGCCAACTATGCTTTTGTTGAGGATTTGTTTTAAATTGTGGTACTGGGTGGTCTTACAATTGCCTCCTAATATCAGCTCAGGGCTACTTTCAAGATTTCTTTATTAACACGTCCTATTTTGACTTTCCTTGGTTAGTATAGATTATAAGTCAGGTGGTGGCAGTTGATCACCTTCCTATTCTATCATGGATTCATAGGATTTTTTATCATTATATTTGTCAGATACACTTACTACTTATCTAGGGGGGTTAGCCAATAACTTGATGCACTTAGTATAGGGCCGGAGGAGCCCTCAACCTTGGTCATGGTCTTATGCTTTAGTAGAGTTATGTTGGGACCAAGGGTTTGTTTCAACAATACGTTGTTGAATGGGTGTTACATGATTTATTTCATTAGGCTAAGAGGGCCATGTGTCTGTCTAGTGCCGATGTGGTTTTAATGGTTTTGTTTTAGTGCTCACTATATAGATAAAGAAAAACCTAGAGGAGCCTCTTGTGGCATAGAAGCTTCTTGTGGCCAAGTCTAAGTGATTTTTTCCTTTACGAGTACTTTCTCTTTGTAATATATGTATTAATGTACTTGTGGGGGATTTTTATTTTGTCGAGAACCGCCAATCAAGGCATGAAGTCCTAGGGTAAGGTTATGTGTGTCTGGAGGGAGGTATGAGTAGTTGTCCTTCTCTTGTGAAGACATTGTCGAGCACTCTAAGAACTATTTTAGAAGGTAGTCCTAATGACCCTATTCTACTAGCTTGCTAGGTAGTTATTACAAAGGTGTGTAAGAAGAGGTTCTAACCTCTCAAATAGAAAAGACAAAGAAAAAAAATCTTAACCGCAATTGATCCTCACCTTGCAAAGACGTAGTAGATTCCTGGGGAGGAGGGATCAATGCCTTGGCTTCCTGGGGGTGGCATCTAACTGGAAAAATACCAAGAAAGGTTGGAGTGAAAATAAAAGTGAGCAAAAGAAATAACGATTTAAGTGTCGCCTTGTGAGGGCTTGGTAGGTCCTTGGGTACCGAGTTAGGACCTAAGGCCACAACGTGAGGGCAATGCCCTATTCTCCTTAGATCTTTACACTCAACTCCCTACTTTTTACATGTCCAAGTATGGAAACTTGAAGGAGAAATATCATAAAACAAAAATATATATTGTCAGGCTATAGGAGTCCTTACCTAGTAGGAATTCCTAGTCCATTTGAGTTAGATAGGTAGTTCAGAAGGCCACCACCTAGGATGACTTCTTTGATGGTTCTTTTTAGCTAGTTTGTGTTGGAGCAGTTGGTTAGAGACTCGCTCTAGATTTCTATCAGATTATGTTGGGCCTATCCCTTGCGGGTTTCATGCTTTCATTTTGTGAGGGGATAGAGTGAGAGTTGTGTTTGTGCTTGTTGTGTATTATGTTTTGTGGCAACTTGATACTTTTTATAAATGTTATTTTTACAAATTAGTGGATTCGACGAGCTGAGTTACCCTATCCTATGGTCGCCGATGAGAGTAGAATTTAAATGCCCATGACATGCCGAAAAGAGTAGAATAATGCAAATTTTACGTGGAATTCAAAGCACCCCGACGGAAGCAGAAGGTGCAGCTTTGATGATTTTAAGTTACCTTGGAATATGGGAATAAAAATTTCAAATTTTGCAGTGGTTGTGAAATTCTCATAAATTTTTTGGTTATGGAATTGAGGTAAAACAACTTCTTGGCCATTCAGGACCTCAAGCCAGATGCACAGGATTTTTTGGATCGTAAATCGAGTACTGAACAGGAAAAAACTAAAGCTCGACATTTGAAGGGCCAAAATTGAGTGAAGATATGAGGAGTCATGACCCTTAGGAGGCCCAGAGTCTCAAAAATTCTCACACAGGGGGGCATTTTTTTCACCGACAGCAACAAGATGATGACAATTTGATTATGGGTTTGATGAGGGGCCATTGTGGGCTACAAAACAACTTATGTAATTGAAGATACCAACCTTCTTCTTGAATTTTTTGCTATCAATCACTTGATTCCTTGTGTGAAATGGCCGCCTAGATGGAGATCCCCAATTTTAGTCTTTGTATCTAGTCCTCTCTCTCTCTCTCCTTTTAGTGCATGTTTTTATGTCTTATTCTATGAGAAAAGAGGTTGGGTTGATTTGAGAGATTTTGATTGAAAGATGATGTTTAGACATGATGGAGCGTAGATCAATGTTTGGAGGAGTGTTTTGTTAATAAGCATTAGTGGCCTTCCAAATACAAGATACATGTGAGATAAATCATGGTTTTATGAGTAAGTGATAAACTTTATCGTTTTATGATAAATCTTGATTGAAAATGGGTGAAAATGGTTGCCCTTATTTTCAATGATTTGATTTATGAGTGAAATTAAGAAAAATAGTAAGAATTAGTTGTCTATTGATTTTTCTATAAACACATAAAACCCGTAAAATTGTGGTTTTAAGACAAATCATGGATTTTGGGGGTTTTGATGTGTCAATGGTATTCTCATGTGATGAAATGAGGAATGAAAATAATTATCGGTAATTCTAATCAAGTCACATTAGAGAATTGGGAAATATCAATATTTTTTAATAAATAAATAAGAAAAAATAGAGAAAAGTAGGTTTTTTATGCTTAAAAATAGAAAAAAATATATATGTATTCATGGATGAATGATATGGTTGAAGAATGAGGTTTAGCCTCATTTAGCCTTATCTTTATGTTAAGGTGAGTATTTATCGGTTTTTATAAAGAAGAATACATCAAAAGACTCGCTAAACCTACCACCGAATGCACAACCTTAAATGGTAGGGAGAGGATGGTTAATAAATGCTAATTATATGTTGAATCTGATTTTTTTTTACGCAATTTGTATATGAGATACTTGTATTTTGAGATTTAAAGGGTTCAATATGTAGCACGAGCATGCTTAGTGTGTTGACCTTATGTAACGCATCAATTACGCTTCTTGGAAATAAAAGCATGAAAAGAAATTGTTTCACACTATCACAATGCAATTTAAATGAATAAAAATGATTGAGCATTATGAATCACTCACAGTTGCATTGCATTAAACACTTGGTATTATCCTAGATGCATGGCAATTGTCTTCATAATCATCGACCCATGGTGAGAATGAGGTATCCCAAGCTGTAGATCTAGCAATGGGTTTCCTTTGGGGAATGTGTAGTAAGGATCATATTTTATCTCTTGGAACGATTGTTTAAAAGAGACGATTATGTGTTGTGCTTTATGTGTTCATGGCTCATCTTGGGGCCAATCCTTGAGGTATAGGAGAGCCGTAGTAGAGGGGCTGCGGCAAGTCAGGGGGTGCTCCCTGTGTCTATTTTGTGTGGTGCATAACACCAATACGTGTAGGGGCTCCATGTGAGGAGTTTGGAAAGGATTAGTCATTGGACTATGAACCATATAAATACTTATTTAGTTAGATTAGTGTGTAGCCTCTAGACGCTTCTGGCGTCGTGAGGTGGTGGGGTGTTTTGGTTGAGCAAACAGGCATGGCTAGAGCCTTAGAGATAGTGTTGGGCCCATTTTAGGCCCCAACACACTCCTCCATATATGTGGCATTTACATTGTAGATCTTAGGAAAATTGTACCTATCATGTACCTCCTGGTTAAAATCAACTCCATTTCTCTGCAGATAGGATTATTCCTCTTGTATAGTAATGTGTTACAAAATGCCATCTAAGCATCTAAGTTAGAGTCCCAAATGTTTATTCTCCACTTTGGTTGTACTTCATAACCCTCCACTTTCCTGGACACCTCCATCACCTTGTCCTCCTAATAGTTTGCAGGCTTGTGTTTTCACCTTGTGGGATGTCTAATTCTCTCCTCCAACCATTGCTTCCCGAAACTTGTGAAGAGCTTTACCACTTCCTCCAATACCCTTGGAGATAACACTTTGTCTAGTATTCAAGGAAAGATGAAGGTGAATTCAAAGGGTCAGTACATGAGGAACTTGTTATGGCTTAGCTTGGAGTTTTATTTGTGCTAGCTCTACTTGTTCTCTATGCTTATGCTTCATTTCCACCATTCTCTTGAGGGATATGGTTTCCTCACCTTGCTCTTTTGTTTGTGCTTGTGTTTGCAGTGGAGGGTTTGGTTCATGTGGGTGCACTTCCTCATCGTGGTCTTGCTCAAAGTCCAGTCCATCTTCATGTATTGGTTCTCTTGGCTCCTCAGGGGGAGGTTGTGCTTATTGCTCTTACTCCCCAAACCCTAGCAATTCAAGTTCTTGCATGGATAATCTAGCTGTAATCAAATGGGCTCTTTGTTCCTCCATGCCTAAGCTACTACTAGGTTTGGGCATCTTAGCATGGAATCCATGTTTAAGTTCTCTTCTTGTCAACTCTAATTTTGAGTTCATCAATCATCTCTTTCTCTCTTGTTTGGGTGGCATTTAGTATTGTGTTCAAGAAGGTGTTTTTTTGCTCACATATCCATGTCTCCACAACTTCAACTTTGCGTTCTGCCATAATGCATTCACTCTCTGAATATGCTAGGCGGTAAGCTAAATCTTTAATCTTGAGAATATCAGCCAAGTTAATTCTGTCATTCTCCTTTCTTCTTATCCATTCCTAGAATCCCATAGACATCTCTCTTTGGTCTCTTTTTTTGTCTTGTCCACTAACCCCAAGGCCTTCTCCATGGCCTCTATGCTAAGTTCAACTTTCACCCTCCTAGTGGCATCTCCTTGTCTGATTGTCACCATGCCACTGTTCTTCTAGACATCAAAATTTTTGAGAAATTAAGTGTATTTGCTATGATCTATGGCCTGGCCCACTTTCTCTAGGTTCTTAGTAAGATTTCACTGTTCTATTATCTGTTTGACTTCATCTTTCGATGTCACCAGATCCTTTAGGTTATGGATGTTGTGGTATTTTAGTTGGTTGAAGACACATGTCTCAATGGTGGCTAAGCAATATTTTTGTGTTCATTATCTAAGAATGGGAGCTTGTTGGTTTTATCCCGCTTCCCTTCCATTTGGATTCCTCTCATCCCACAACAACCCATAATGAGTTATCTTTGAGGGACATTTGTTACATAAAAGGTAAAGTGATTAGAAAGAAACACTATATCAGATGGTGAAGTGTATAAACCAAGAAATGAAAATTTCCATATCAATCAATCTGTACATTCCATGTAAGAACTTCATGGAGAATTTTTACTAAAAGAATAATAATATTCAATTCATCCTTTTCTTTTGAAGTTTAACTCATATTTTGATTTTTCATTCACCTTTGACTTTATCCGCTCCCTCTTGGAAATAATAAAAATCCTTCTTAGGATTATGGAAGTAAAGGTCTAAGGACATTTACTGTGTCCTTGATGTGCCTCACTATTTCAAGAGCTATCTATAAAAAGTTGGATCATACTCTAATGTCACATGACAGTCCAAATCCTATGTGAATGTCCACATGGGTGATATAAGTCAATACATCAGTCAAGAGGTCACCTGAGCTGATTCGACTTACAATGTGGAGTTCCTCCTCTATTAGGATCTTATCCAAGTAGGGATCTGGCATGATATTATCCTCTAATGGTCAATTTCTTGTCATTGGTAATAACCTAAATAAAGTTGGAGCCACATATGTTTGATCATACTTGAAAGTTTTGAGGATGCATCGTTGCTCCACATTGACAACCCTCTTATTCCCATTGAATGTGCAAAGTGTATCACTTGCATAATAAATTGGACTCAAATTCAACTAATCCCTAGAGCTCAACAAGTTCTTGTGGTGGCATGGGAATTTTGCTCTTCTTTGAAGGATGTGATTAATCATTGGCTTAAGTCCTGTTCTCTAAAAATTTCATTGGAAATCGACTCTTCTGCAATGATGGAGGCCGTTGTGAAGATGAATTTGTGTTCTTTCCAAGAACACCATAAGGAACATGCCTCATTTGCTATGTGTTTGTCAAGTAGGCCTAGGTCCAAGCGTTTGTAACTTCTAGCAAACAATGTGAAAGTTGAGTCCAATAGTTGGATGCACGTTACTAAGTCATCTCTTGTATCCATGTCCATGCTGCAAGCCAAGTCAAGAATAAATTGTCATTGTTGTAATGGCTTAACGCCTATTTGTGGCTTTGGCTTAATTGGACTAGATAGGTTGGTATATGGAGTTTCCACTTTAGGATTCTCATTGGGTTTAGTAAGCATGGTTTGAGAAGTTGATTCAGTTTGAGTTTTGGTTGACACTTTATTATTGGATTGTGTAGTGGTGATCACATCAAAGTTATTATGTGGGATCTCATTGATGATTGGGTGCTCAATGATGATTGGTTGAGCTTTTGGTTGATACACCATTGGAACACTCATGGATTGAGAACCCCTTGGATTTTTCTCTTATGTTCTTTGGATTTACATTTCTGGGTATTATTTTTTGGAGCCTGGGATTGAGCAGCATATATGCCACTTGTGAGTTTGGGCTGCTACACCAAGGTGTTAGCTTCATGGTAACCTTGGGCATGCAATACGACTTTTGGGATCCAACATGGCCTACTCACCTATGAGCCATAGGAGTTTCAACTCCTCTATTTAGGTCTAAAGTGTAGGGCATGAAAACTATGAGTTCCTAATGATTGACTTTTCTGAGGTTGTGGTCTATGCTTGGAGATCCACTTGATTGTTTGGTCTACAGATTTGGCTACGGTTTCTAGATGCTTGTGCAGTGTCACAATGTGTGTATATTATGGTACACTACCCCCTCCTTAGGATTGACACTAGGGTTAACTACCAGTGGCGTTACAAGCTTTTGGGTGGCTCTACTTCCCTTGAAAGGTGTCACTATTCTAGCATTGCCTATGCAAGGTGGATGTGCTACGAGTCATAGTCAACATTATAGTGAGCTTGTTTTTTGAACACACAACCCAACAATGATTCCTTGCCAACACTTTGTTTGTTAGGTAGTAGTACATAAAAAGATGATGGGTAGGCTCTCTGTCTTGATAAAAACCATTAGTTTGCACTTCCCCAAGAGTGGATAGGATTGCCCCCTAAACGGGCTATTTTTTGCATTAGTTGATTGCAATTGGGGTTGACCAATAATGGTCTAGTGATCGTATGTTAAGATATTATAGTCGAATCCCTCATCAATTAGTGCATCAAAGGTGTGTATCTTTTGAGCGGTCATTGTTATATGCAAGTAGGCCGATGTTATTGCTTTCTCATCCTCATCCTCTATTTCAGTGATAGTTGCAACTCTCACATTCATTTTTAATTCTATCATTGGAGGTCCATGGAGTGGATGTGAGGGAGGGTAATACTTTTTAATGTGACTTCGATTGAAAATCCTATGTCCTCCCCCTCTAAGGTTTTGAGTTCTCCATTGCCAGTTCTATTGATGTTGTGAACCTTGAAAGGTCCCAATCCCCTAAGTTTCATCTTTTGCTTATGTTCCTTAATAGAGTACAACAAGACTAGGTCTTCTTGCTCAAAGTCTCATTGTTTGATGTGCTTGCCAAACCAACTCTTTCATCATTCCTTCTCACGTACTAGGATATGGGTTGCAATGAGACGAGTCTCAGATAGGCATTCTAGGTCTCAGGAAAGTTACTATATGTATATCTTCTACATCACATGCGTTCAATGCCTATTTATAAATATCCTTATTTGTGATTTTTTGCTAAATAAAACATAATCCTTTTCTATTAAATATGTAAATAATCCCTTTATATTACACCCTTCTATGTTATGTAAAAAATGTATAATATTGTATTTTAAAAATACCTTATTTTGAACCCACATGATGCACACATATTCATGAGTAACTTACCCGAGTTCTAGGTCTACTAAATGATTTTTCAATGTTTCTTTGCTCTCCATCTCGCTTGGATTGTTATTCTCAAGCTTGGAATAAAGAATTCAACTACTAGAATCGCTTTAGTTCTATAGGCCAATTTGAACGGGGAGTGTCCTATGGCCAATTTGTAAACCATGCTATATGCCCATAAAACTTCCATGAGCCTTTCTTAGGACATTATCATCTGCCAATATAGTATAAGGTTTGCTCTAAATAAGTTTTGTTCTTGCTAGACATTCTAAAAAGATGTGCATCTAGTAGATTATCAATGATGCCCTATCCAATCGCTTTACGTGTGGGGTATGTAGGATGTATGATCTGTCATATAGTGTTGTTTGCCTTTGTGTACTTCCACAAAGAAGTCAAATTCCAAAAGTAGAAGTAACCATTGAGCAATGTGTCCTATTGCGTAGGCACAAGTAAATCAATGCTCGATGATCCATGAAGAAGATAATGGGTATCGCTAGAAGATAATGTCTAACTTCTTTACTGCAAACACCATGGCTAACCCTTCCCTCTCTATTGTGGAATAATTTATTTCTGTATTAGTAAGTTTTTTGGTAGCAAAGCTCATTGGATAATCAAGGTTATGCTCATCAAGTTGGCATAACACAACCCCCGTGGCAAACTTTGATGCATGAGTGTGTACATGGAAGGAATGGAACACTCCGCTATTATTGCCCATTTTGCAAGAAAGATGTCCCCCCTACATAAGCTCATGAGGAAAGATATAGAGTTTATTTGCATAGATGATTGCGAATAAGTCTTTAATACCTTGAAGCAATGCCTCATCAGAGCGCCCATCCTGAAACCTCCTAATTGATGGAGGAGTTTCATATGCATATTAATTCACATAGAAGGCTTAGACGTAGTCTTATGCCAGAAATTCTCCTTAAAGTTGGATTAGCCCATCTACTATGCAAGTTGAAAAGTCACTGATAGGGAGAGGAACTATACTTAGAGTGTCTTGCAATGGTGTTTTCCTTGGAGAAGTTTTGACACTACCTACTGTTAACACACTTCAAGTTTTATGTGGATCGTGAGGCATTATCCTTCCTGATGAATAAAGCCAATGTTAAAGGCTGAATAATGCAATGGTTACTCATGTTCCAAGAGTTTGACTTTGAAGTGGTTAACCAAGCCTATTTGCTCACATGTTTTGGCCAATCATTTGTCGTGGATTCCTCAAACTAAAGAAAAGGAGCACGATTGTCCACACCTCCCTAATGCGTCCTTGTTTTTTATCAAAACAATAACCCCATGGTACGTAGACATTGCCAACCTCTAGCCACACAACAATACCCCCCTTGATATCTTGAGAAGAGAGAAGAAGAAGCTTCTATTCAAATCATCCCCCTACACCTTGCTAGATAGTGCATTGTACAAGTTAGACAAAGACAAAGTGCTACAAAGATGTCTTACGCGTGATGAGTTTGGGATAGTGCTAAAAGAATGCCATGACGAGTCCTATAGTGGTCACTCTATAGAAGAAATGACAACCAAAAAGTCTCTCCTCGCAGGTTATTGGTGGCCTACATTGCATAAGGATACCTATGACTATTGCAAACATTATGATGATTGTCAAGGATGGGAAAGTCTAGCAAAACTAGTCTCATACCAGTATGCCCATCCTTCCCTTAAAGCCATTCGAGAAGAAGAGAATCGACTTCATGGGCCCAATCAACCCTCCAACCAAAAAGAAGCAAAATCGGTACATCTTGGTATGTACTAATTATGTGACAAAGTGGTATAAAGATAAATCTCTCAAGCAAGATGATGGTAGTAGTATGGCTCTATTCCTATATAGAATATCATCACCCATTTTGGCAGTCCCCTAAAGATGGTAAGTGGTAGAGGCACTCACTTTCTTAATAAGATTATGGAAGAATTGGTAGAGCTTTACAAGGTCCACCACCAAAAGTCCACATCCTACTACCCCAAATCCAATAGCCAAGTGGAAGTTACCAATTGTATCCTTTTTTCCATCATTGACGAGGATGATTGCTGCACATTTCCCCAATTGGAACTATCGACTTATAGAGGCCCTCTTGGTGTACAAAACCTTCCATAAGGCTTTTATAGGGTAAACATCTTTCCAACTAGTGTATGGTACAGAAATCATCTTCCTTGTTCAGCTAGAACTACTCTCTTTGCGAGTGGCTATCACAGAGCACTTGGGAGATGATGAGTCCCTATAGCATTGGCTCGTGCACTCGGAATGTTTGGATGAAATATGATGGATGGCCTTATAATGTATGGAAGCCAGAGGACCAATCCAAAACAACCTTCACCACAGAATGGGGGACCTGTGTCTATAGAGTGATGCCATTTAGGCTCTGTAATACTCTTTCCACCTTCCAACGAGTAATGATGGATGCCTTCCAGAATTATTTGCATGATTTCATTGAGGTGTATCTTGATGAGTTCTGTGTCTATAGTTTGATTCGAGAGCACTGGGGACACCTAGAGCAATGTTTTGATAGATGCAGAGAGTATGGGATTTCTCTCAACCCTGACAAATGTGTCTTCGGCGTCTCCTCGGGAGTTCTGTTGGGCCATATTGTCTCTACACAAGAGATTGCAACAGACTTGGCAAAGATTGAAAAGATTACCACCTTAACAGTACCAACAAACCTCAAGCAATTGAGAGGACTTCTTGGCCATGTCGGCTACTACAGGAGATTTATTGCACATTTTGCAATCAAGGCAGCCCCTCTGCACAAGCTCCTAAGGAAAGAAGTTGATTTCCTTTGGATGGATGGCTGTGAAGAAGCCTTTAATACCCTAAAATAGTGGCTGATCCAAGCACCTATTTTACAGCCTCCTGATTGGATGAAGGAGTTCCATGTGCACACAGATGCATCAGTTGAAGGGCTAGGTGTTGTCCTATGTCAAAAGGGCCCCTCTAAATTAGATCAACCGATATATTATGCAAGCCGAAAGGTCACTGATAGGGAACAAAACTATACAGTGACAGAGCTTGAGTGCTTAGCAATGGTGTTTGCACTGGAGAAGTTTCGACACTATCTATTGTCAACGCATTTCAAGTTCTACGTGGAACATAAAGCTTTGTCCTTCTTGATGAAAAAAGCAGATGTTAAAGGACGGCTGATGAGATGGTTGCTCCTATTCCAGGAGTTCGACTTTGAAGTAGTCACTAAGCCTGGCCATTCCCATGTCCTAGACAATCATTTATCATCACCGATCCCTCAAACAGAAGAAGAGGAACAGGATGATCCAGACCTTCTTGATGCTTCCTTGTTTCTAGTTGAAACAATTACTCTCTGGTATGCAGACATAGCCAACCTCCTAGCAACTCAATAGTCCCTCCTGGCATCTCAAGCTGTGAGAAGAAGAAGCTTCTGTTAGAATCAACCCCCTACACCTTGCTAGGCGGTGCCCTGTACAAGAGAGGCAAAGATGAAGTGTTGCGAAGATGTGTTGTAGGAAATGAAATTGACATAGTATTGAAAACATGCCATGAAGAACTATGTGGTGGACACTTCGCAGGAGAAGTGACAGCCAGGAAGGCTCTGTTAGCAGGATACTGGTGGCCGACCCTCCATAAGGATGCATATGATTACCGCAAGAGATGTGATGCTTGTCAGCGAATGGGAAAACCCACCAAAACGAGTGCCATGCCACTTCAACCCATTCTTCCCCTAAAGCCGTTTGAGAAGTGGGGGATTGATTTTGTGGGTCCCATTGATCCACCCACCAAATGGAAGCAGAACAGATACATCTTAGTATGTACGAATTATGTCACAAAGTGGTGTGAAGCTAATGCCCTGAAGCAGGATGATGGTAATAGTGTCACCCTGTTCATATACAAGAATATCATCACCCGTTTTGGTAGTCCCCTTGAGCTGGTAAGTTACAGAGGTACTCATTGACTTAACAAAATCAAGGAGGAGCTGACGGAACTAAGATCCGCCATTGTAAGTCCACTCCCTATTAACCCAGAGGTAATGGCCAAGTTGAAGTCACCAATCGCATCCTCTGCTCAATTCTGACAAGAACAATTGCCACACATCATCGTGACTAAGAGATCGACTTACAGAGGCCCTTTGGGCATACAGAATCTCTCATAAGGCAGCAACAGAACAGACCCCTTTCCAGCTAGTGTATGGTACAGAAGTTGTCTTCCCTGTTAAGCTGGAATTGCCCTCTTTGTGAATGGTAGTTAAAGAACGCTTGGGAGATAGTGAATCATTGCAATGCCATCTCCTGCACTTGGAATGCTTGGATGAGATACGGCAGATGGCCCTACAGTGCATGGAAACCACTCAAGCGCAACGCAAGGCCTATCATGGCAGTTTCATCAAGCACAAGGAGTTTAAAGAAGGTGATCTTGTCCTAGTCTATGATTCAAGATTTGGCAAGTTTTCTGGCAAGCTCCAACAACGGTGGATGGGCCCGTATAAGGTACTTGCCGTCAATCCTAACAGCTCTGTTCAGGTGCAGACCGTTGATGCCTCTAATGATCCTTTCTTGATCAATGGCTATCGTTTGAAGAAGTACTTTCCTCCCTGGGGACCTTGACAATCACAGTCGACCTACCCCTTCCCTTTTGGGCATCGCACTATCCTTCTCGTCATGCTTCTGATAGCCATTATGATTCTCCTCATGAGGGGGTCTCGTTCTACTACCCCCTCGCAAAAACAACTCAACCCGACATTGTTCTCTTCTCGTTTGATCTAACAACGATGGCGAGGTTGGTCCTGACATATGGTATTTCTACCATTCTCCTTCTTAATGGAAAAAAAACAAAAAAATAAATAAAAGAAGAAAAAAAAAGGGAAAAGAAAAGAAAAGAAAAAAAGAAAACAAAACAAAACAACAAAACTGTTATGGGAGAAAAGGAAGAAATTCCCTGTCATAGCAGGCCTCGTTCCAAGAAAGGGTAGAAACACCCTTGGGCATGAAGCTAAGACTATGGAAAAGGTGGTAACACCCCGCAGTTCAGGAGAGCTTACTCACCAGTAGAACCTCGTTAGCAAGTAATTTGAAGCCACCTCCCTTAGTGTGCTTTCTTTGCAATATCAATCCGTCTGCCCTTCTTAACAGATGACTTTTCTTACAAGTCATTGAAGTACGAGATTTGTAGGCTGCCTCCCTGGGTACACCTTGTCCTCAAGATCCAAATGACACCAGCAGCTAACATAATCTTCATCACCAACCCCTTGAATGATGTGAGCTTTCATCCTAACAGGATGGGGACGTGAGTAAGGGCTGCCCTCTGTATCTATCAACTGAGAGTGAGACAGAGAGTGGGGTGAGTGACCAGTCTTTCCCTTCAAATCAAATGAGAGGTGAGATGTGTGAACAGAGTATTGCACGCACAGGATGGGCCTCTCTATGCACAAAGCACGATTTGTTCCTATGCACTGCACCATAAGGCTCCCTAGCCTTCCTTCTTGCACCGTATGTCGGCACAGGGTCGGATGCACAGTTGCACCCTCAAATGCGCACAAGGCATACAACCTCTGCACAAGTGACTGTGAGGATTACATCAACCGGTTTTAGGAAAGGGCTGCCCTCTATATCTTTCAACAGAGCGTGAGACAAAGGGTGGGCTGAGTGTGACTGGAGTTTCTTCAATCAATTACTGAGAGGTGAGGATTGAGGGACGTTACGACCTTTGGAGTCAGGTACGTTTCCATTTCCCTATGCACCCACGAGCTCGGTTTTTGCCATTACCACATGACATATCATTCTGCTCTATACACTGCACTATAAGGCTCCCTGGCCTTTTTCCTTGCACATATGCCAGACGGATTGGATGCACTGATGCACCATCAATTGTGCACCCTGGCATACTACCTCTGCATCATTCCCTTGTCGATTTCTAAACCGGGTGTGAGCTATGGGTTTTCATTTTTATTTCCTCGAGTGATATTAGTCATGGGACGAGTGACTGCTCTTTCAATCCATTTGAGTGATCGTGAGTTGAGTGCAATATCCCTCCCCATCGACAAATTTCCTGTGATTCCTTCAACCAGCTACCTCCCTAGGTGCTGCTGCTTGGTCCCTGCCACAAAGGACAAAGGACGTGTGTTGTGAAGACATCTTGTTACCTCCTACAGCCGATGACGCCTCCAGACGCAATCTCCATAATCGACATTCCTCCTCGGCAATATGGGCCAAGTTTTTCTAACCCTACACCTTCTGTTTCTCAATGACGGTTATGTTTTAAGTGTGGGGACGTTATGGTTGGTCTGATGTGGGGTACCAAGTCCTTGATGTTTGGTTAAACCTTCCTGCTAAGGTCTTAAGTGTGGGGACGCGTCCCTGCGCGTCAATGTTGCATACCCCCATGCATACACCCTGTTCTAATCATGCATCCATGCCGTGATTTCATTTTACCCTAATGGGGTCCCTTCCTCACCCTTACAATCTATTTGACCCTATCCTAGGGGTTGTTTCTTGACCGTTTGCCCTTATTCTTGGTTTTGCGCTTCTTTCATACGAACAGATCTTATGTTTACCAGAAACTCAATCTAACCTTACAACACTGTTTGTCACTTTCAATTGCCTATTTTTTCCTTCTACCGACCCCTATTCCAATAGACGGTTTTCAAGTTATTAATTTTTGAAGCAATTCCCGTAAATTGGACAGTTTTCCATGTGAACGCGCCTTCATTGCTTCAAAACCCTGATCTGATGAGTCAAGCCTATCCTATCCATTCTCCCCGACATTTTTTCTTTTTATTCCATGTCCTTTCGATACACAGTTCATCCGTTATTAATTTTTACGGATTTTCGGATCTTTTTCGTACCTATTTTTCACATTTTTCAATGTGAACCTACCCTATTTTGATCGGAATTCTAGTTTGATTTGACAGTCGTGTCATGCCAATCTTTCCCCCACTTTTTTCTTTTCCCTCCCCCCTTTTCTGACTGTCAGATTTTTAGTTATTAATTTTTTCGAGTGTTTTTTAATGTATTTTTTGTGTTTTTTCCACGTGAACCCCTCCTAATTTTCCCCAAACTGAGTTTTGATGTGCCATTCCTGTGAATTTCTTTCTTGCAGACATTTTTCCTTTTTACCGCCTGCTATTCCGACGCACGGTTTTTCTCGTATTAATTTTCTAGTCCATTTTCGGGCCCATTTTTGGGGTTTTTTCCATGTGAACGCACCCTAGCTAGATCAAAACTGTGTTTTAACGTGATAAGGCTATTGGACACATTGTTCTACACGTTTTCCCTTATTTTCATACTTCATTCCGATGCGCAGATTTTCCGATATTAATGCCCGTATGTGTTTTCAGGTTTTTTTTTGTGTTTTTTCTATGTGAACACCCTAATTTTGTTCCGGAACCAGTGTTGCATATTTCCAATATTTTTCCCTCGTCCGTCGCCCATTTTTCCTTTTTACAGATTTTTGATCCAACAATCAGTTTGGATGTTATTAATTTTTCTTTATTTTTCTCGTTAATCGTGTTTCTTACCTCGCGTGTGAACACGCCTGTTTTTGGTTTTACGTGCTTTGGTACACCCCTTGGTGTCCGTGGCTCCCACGTCCCCATTGCTACCCGTTTGATCCCATCATTGCAAATTTTGTGTTCTTTTCTTATTTATTTTGTTTTTCTTTTTCTTCATTATTTAATACAAAAAAAGAAAGAAAATATAAATAAACTATACACACAATTAACAAAAAAAAGACAATTAAAACAAAAATCTATTTTTTAAAAAAATTAAAAAAACAATGAAGAAGAAAAGAAAAAAAAACACACACATACATATAGATCCCAAAGGAAAATCCATATTTTTAAAAACACCAAAAGGAAAAAGAAAAACACAACAAAAGAAAAATTAGAAAAAAATGAAAAAGAAAAGAAAAGGGAAAAAAAAAACACCCACGTACCTGTCATGCGGATTCGGTTTCCTCCCGCCTTCTCCTCTTCCCTCCCCTTCCTCCTCCCCTTCTTCTTTCCTCTCCTCCTACTCTTGCTTCTGCTTCTTCTTCTTCTTCTTCTTCTTCTTCTTCTTCTTCTTTTTCTTCTTCTTCTTCTTCCATAGCCTCTCCTCCCCTCCCGGCGCACACGCTCCTATCTCCTCCTCAGCAACGCCTCCCTCCTCGGTGGCTGCCATGCTCCCTATTCGGCGCCCACGCTCCTCGCTCCTTCCTCCCACCCCGGCTTCCTCCTTCTCCCCCGGCAGCCTCCTTCCTCCCGCCCCGGCTTCCTCCCTCTCCCCCACCTCACGGCCTTCTTCACTGTTCGCCACCGCTGCCACGCCTTCTTCCAGGTGCCACCACCACTTGCGTCGACTCCTCCTACTCGCCCTCCACGCAGTGCCGCCGCCTACCGTCATTCGCCTCGAGCGCGACCGCCCCCACCCTCTCTTCTACCTCCTCCTCCTCCTCCCTCTCCTCCTCCTCCTCCCCCACCACCACCTCTGCCCAGGTGACTAACTCACCTTTAGTTAATTTAACTTAAATTTAGTTATACTAACTTCACTTTACTTAAGCTAACCCAATGTTAGTTAATTAACCTTACTTTAGTTAGTCCTAACCTAACCCCCCTAGAGTAAACCTAACCTACCTAGGGTTAGGTTAACAACTAACCTACCTAGGGTTAGGTCAAAACTAACCTAACTAGGGTTAGATTCTACCTTCACCTAACTAGGGTTAGGTTAACCCTAGCCTAACTATAGTTAGTTAACTAACCTCACTCAGGTTAGTCCCCACCCCACTAACTAACCCTAGGTTAGTTAGTCTCACCTAGGTTAGTTAGAACTAACCTAGATTGGCCTCAGACTACCCTACTTGACTTACCTCACCTAGACTTACTTAGACTAACCTCATCAACCATGACTAACCTTACTTGACTTAGCCCGACTTACCTAACTTCTTCAGACTAACATGACTTAGTTGACTTGATTTGATCCTACTTATGTGACTAACCTGATTTACATAATTTCATTGATTTAGTTAATTTACAAATTCACTTCAACTCAGAAAAATTTCGAAAAAAATTCTAAAATTTTCCCTAGATTTTCGCAATTTTTTGGAAAAAATTTCAAGTGGAAATATCAACAACAAAAATTACAAAAATTCAATATTTGATCATTTATTCAAAATTACTTTAAAAATGCATAAAATTCATTTAAAATTAGTACAAAAATACATAATAATTCTAAAATTTTCCAAAATTTTCCACCTATTCCCCTTGACCTTTTTCCCTTCATTTCTCACTTCCAAATATTTTCATACAAGGCACCAATATTCTTTGAACAAAAAAAACAGAATAAAGATACAAATAAAGTACTTATTTTCATAACATAAATTGTGGATATTTCCTAAATGGCTGCAATTTTATTTTTTCCTTTCATCACATATCCATGTGCTATATATCTTAATTTAATCATTATTCCTTTTGAAAAAAAATCAACCACATACAATTTATTAAAAACAAAAACTGAAAAACACACTTAAACCAAATAAACCCACATAATTAAATATATTAACCAAACCACACTATAATCCCCAAACAAACACACCTAAAATATAAACCAAACACCATACAAACTTTAAAATTAAAAATAAAATAAAATCAACACAAACACTAAGGTGTTTTCTTTTTTGTTCAGTTAGTGGTCTTTGATTTTTCTTGCCTGGATTCATTGCTTTTGGCGGACTCTTCCATGCGCCTTCAGGCCATTGCATACGCATCCCTTCCATGTATTTATTTTGTGAGCTTTATTTATTTTCATTGCCCCCTTAATCACACTTAATTGCTAAAATGAACTCTTTATTCACCCACATTTTCCACGCGCATTCGCACTAAACACACAATTTAATAATTTCAAAATCAACCAGCCGTTCACTTTGCACGTGCTACGTGCACTTAAGAGGCACTTTAATTTGTAATAAAAATGAACCAACCATCACAAGAGCACGCATTGGCAAAAAAGCGCTCCACATCACTCTTAATTTTTAATCAAGGAAATTGCATTTAGAGACCCAGTCTGGAAATCATAGTCTGATTTGCGTTAAAGCACCATTTCAACATAATAATTTGTAATTAATATTTTAAGAAGAAACCACCATTTTCTTATTAAGGTTTATAACCTAATAAATTGTCACCCATTGTTAATAATTTATTAAAATGAACCCTTTATTAAAATAATTCCCCCTCACTGTACTTTTTCTCCCTTTTTTAATCAACCCGCTTCGTGGGATGGGCGCGTCAAAGTCTTTTAGTTGACACTAATGGTCACGGTTATAGTCCAGTCTTGATGTACATCCTTATGGTAGTCTGATTTATCTATGTGTTACGATTACGGGAACGGTGTGTAGTTCTTTCTTTCTTGCCTGATACAGGGATTTGGGTGCTTGAATGTTGCATCGCATAAATCTTTCGGTTGCATATGTGTAGAGGTCATACAGAAATTTTTCTAGGATGTGTATTGTCTGGGGTGGTAAATGGGTTAGTTACGTCTATGTATGTATGAATGTCATTCTTTTGGATTGATTCCTTTTTTATAGCCCTTTGGTTGTTTTGCAAGCATTCTTTGTGACTGTCTATGTAGTATCTGTGTTTACCATATGACTGGCACCTCATGCTCCTCCCCCTATCCAGTATGTTCCACTGGTTAGTAGGGATTACTCTTCCCTACTTACTTTTGAGCCTCTCACGAAGGCAGGACTTGCAACTTTCGTGGCTGCCTCCTTCCCCTTGATTCCAGAAGATCAATCCATGTGTGATGAGTTTCTTGCCTCATATAGCAAGAAGTCGGGATTGGTCCATGGTACTTCCCTGACATTAACACCTCGAGGGGTAGGGAAGGCTTTGTCTCTTCCCTACAAAAGAGAGCCCTTTGTTACAGCTCGACAACTATTCTCTAGCGATGAGATTTTGAAGCTGCTAAGAAACAGACCAAGGAAATTCTGGATGTTAAGAAAGTGATCAACACTTCAGGAGTCTCCTTTTCTATGATCATTGCTCATGTGTGGGAGTTGGTCTGCCAGTTTCTCCAAGACAGGTTTATGCCTACAAAAATACCATCCCATTACTTGTCCAAAGAGCTCTTTACAACTTCAAGGATGGTGTTAAAAGGAGTAGCTATTGATTGAAGCACTTACCTACTCACAAAGATGGATCAACATTTCGTCAAAGTAACCAGGGACAATGTTACAAATGTCACCTATGGATCCTACCTTTTTGCTTTCTTGACCTACTCAGGTTTAAAGAAGGGTGTGCCTCCACCTCCTCCATCTGATCCAGTACCTTCCCCTCCATCTTCAAAAGAGTCGGAACCAATTGATATTGAGGATCTAGATTCTCCTCCTCCCATGATCATTCACCACAAGCACTTGAAACAGGTAATAGATAAAGCTCCTTCAGTTCTTCCTTCAGTTACAATTCCTGCTACATCTGGCAGTGACCTCCCTGCTTATCTCACTTCTAACAACCTGTTCAGAGCACATAGAGAGGGTTCCTTGGACATATCACTTCCTTCACTGAACAATTTAGTGTCAGGTGATGCCATTCCATTCCTCTTTAAAGACATTCAGAGTTCAGTTGAAGTGTCAATGACAGCCTGTGTTCAACAGCTGTATGCTTCCTTTTATGCAGAATTGATGCAATCTAAAGACCAGTTGCATAAGGCAACATCCAAGTTAGCCTCTGCTAAAGACACACTAGTAGATCTATTTAAGCAGATGGAGCAACAAACCCAAATGATTGAGACCCAAAGAGAAGAGATTTCTTCTTTGAAGATTCAGTTAACAGAGGCTCAATCAGAGGTCACTAGAATCTCAGAGAAGGAGAGGATATCCAAAGAAGCGCAAGAGTTTCAAACTCTTTTAGATGTAAAACTCTTAGCCTTACAGACTGCTAATGACATAGTGGAATCACAAGCTTCCCAAATCAAGCAGTTGCAAGACCAACTGGCACAGTCACGATCTGTTCCTCTAAGCCCTAATGTTCCCCTGATTCCTTCTCTACCAGAGCAGGACTTGGTGGTTCTCCAAAGACCGGCTACCTTGTGTCCTCTATTCCAAGATAAAGTGGAATGATTGTAGTCTAGGATGGATCTGCTATGGTCTGCATTTGAGCGTTTCCAGGAATATGTTGCTCCGGACCATTCTTTCTTTGTCCACTATCAATTGCAAAAGTTGGCCTTTTACATGAAGCTTTCAACAATGGATCTTCCTCTTCCAGAGGATGATTGGAGTGGGGCTTGCTCTCCTGAGTTACTGACAGAAGTGGTCCGTATGGTGTTTGAAGATTCTATCACGATAGATACCATGTTGCTATCATATATGTATCTACGGGGAGACTTGTTGATTCCAGATGAAGTAGATATGGCCTGGTATGTGGTTTTACAACGTGTTTTGTATGTCAATTATTTGGAGTTGCGAATAGATGACATGTTCCAGAGTTACTCCTCAAAAGTGGCTACTTGCCCTGATAATTCCTGGCACTCCATTATTGATTCTATGGTCTTGAATCAATGACAAAACACAGCTTCTACCTATGTACAGAGCACTAACCAACTGAGGGTGGATCTCTTAGCTCACCTTTCCAAAAATAATCCATTTGATTCAACCTTTTTTTATGCCTATCAGAGAATATCTATCTTAGGTCCCTCTGTTCCTAGCCTACTGTATTACCAACAAATGGCTCACGGTTATGATATCTATCTTTCTCTCTATCAAACCAATTCAATAGCAATCTTACCCCTTCTTTTCCAACCTCAATATTTTCCTCAAATTCCCATATTTACATATTGCTCTTTTATCGAAGATAGAGTATTTTCCCCTTCTCCACCATGCCCTTCTCCATCTATCCATATACCTTCTACCTTTCCTATTTATCAATTAACACCCTTCCTAACCGATTCCCTAAAATTTTCAGCCACTCCTTCTTTAACCTATTCTTCCTTTTATGATTTTTCCTACCCATCTCTTCATCCACTTTTACTTATTCCACTTTTCTCTCCTGCCATTTCTATCTCTCAACCCCCTCAATTGGTTAGTGAATATGAAGGGTTTGATCAGCAAATTCCCAGAAGAAGAGGATGGAGCTCGAATGATTCTCTTATAGGACCTCAGATAAACAGGCCAATAATTCCAGGAGATTGGACAAGTGCCAGTCAAGCATACCAGAACTACCTTCATTTTTCTCACCAATATTCACAATCTCTAGATCCTTCTGTGAGATTGATAGCTCATTTTGCTTGGTATCTAGCATACATGCATAGGCATTCCTATAATGATCAAAAGGCCATTCTAAATCTTTGTATGAATGTCAATGTGAACATTGACTCCCACTAGTTGGATGTCCTGTATTTTCATGCCCTATGTCTACCTAGCAGATACCTTGTCTTGCTAGAAAGGATGTGTAGCTTGCAGTTCTTTCAAAATCCTCCAAAGACATTTGTAGATTAATCCTTCTCCATGTTCGCTTTTGAAACCACCAAGCCTTCAAAAGGGATCATCTTCATTGATGCCTTTGCAATGAATTTGGATGATTCTTAATGATATATATCTCTTTTTGGAGGTGTCATTCAAATGTTTGTGTTTGTGTATGTGTTGTATTAATTGTATGTGATGAGTTCGTGCTGATTGCGAATAATTTGTTCAAGAGCTCTTTTCAAACGATTGATGGTGGATGGAAAGCCTATGGTGGAAACCTGAAAAAAACCACTTATATCCTTTACAAATTTGTTATGGTTTTTTCAAAAATGATTAATCAGATGAGTTAATGATTAATGGAAGTTTTCCTTTAGTAGTTTTTTCTATCAGATACAGGTGATAAGTTTGGGTCGTGTTTTGAAGAGATTATTGAAGATTTTATGGAAGCTAAAATTGATCTCTTTAATGAACTTATATTCTTCTTTTCCTTAGGTCGCAAGAACGCTTCTTTCTAAGTGTGGGGATATGTTGAGAGTGGAAAAAGACTGAATTTTTGACTGAATTTTGTTATTTTTGAGGACTGAATGATTGATTTTTAATGGATTTAGAGTGATGTATGGTTGTTAATGGAAGTATTTGAGAGTTTTTTAGATTATATTGATTATGTTTTAGAAGTTCATGATGATTCTCAATGGAGATATGAGGTTGTGTGATGTTCTGATAGGTTCTGATTGGTTCTGTATACCTTATGTATAGCTTCTATTTTGTTCAGATTGTCTTCTGTATGAAGCATGGATTAATGATTGATGAAGATTGAGATCTTTTGAAAGCTTATTGAATAGTTTTTGATAGTTTGGAATGGTTTTAGTATGAGTTATGAGGTTTTGATGACCTTCTGTAGACCCTATGTAGAGCCTCTGTCTCTGCTCTGTCTCTATATTGTAACTGTATTGTAGCTGCTCTGATACTATACTGTAACTGTTTTGTAGACCTTCTGTAAGAGTTCTCTAGAATGAATGTATGACTTTAAATTTTTTTTCTAACCTTTGGAAAGGATGAATTTAAGTTCAAAAGAGCTAAAACAAATGGAAGAAGCAGCTGCTGAAGACTGAAGAGAAGACTAAGTGACAGTGATAGTAGTGAGCTGTGAAAAGACACTATAGTGGCTCTGGTGACTCTTCATATCAGATATACCTCTTGGGAGGTGCATCCACGACCCAAGAAGGATTATTAAGGGTTATTAGGATAGACTTTTAGTGAGGAGATGATGTATTATTGATGGAGAGAGTGAGAGAGAAAGCCAGAGATAGTCAATTTTATCAAAACAGTGTAATTGTATATGAGAGATAGAGAGAGAGAACTATGAAGACATTGAAGATGAATAATATGTGATTTATTTCCATTCAAAGATGGTTTACTCTTTTATGTTCTTTGTTATATTGAAGAATTTTATGAAGATGTTGAAGATTATGGTTGATTCTATCAAATCCGTGGGAGATATCTACTATGATGCTGCGTGAAGAATTGTTGGTTTCTTTGTTTTGATGAAAAGAATGAAATAAAAGCTTGTTGATGTTACAAGATAGATTTTCTTGCAAGATAATTCCCTTTTCCTTGGTGTTCCTCTTGGGACTCCATGTTTTTGGTGCGCAGCCAGGGAAACTTGCCATCAACAAGCACTAGAAGAGGCTGAAAATGAAGGAAATGGCATTGCCAAGAAGAGGAGAATTCAATGGATATTTGTAAAGTTCCTTGTTCCACAGAAGAGTTAGAATTTCTCATTATCAAAGACACTTTCCACAAGAAGTTCATCCCACAATGCTGGAAACATATTACCATCATGATGCATGCTCTATGTGGTGGATTGTTTCCTCTTTCTGTTGAAGCAGCAAAAACTTGCATCTTGGTGGCAAACTGTTTGGGATTAAATTGTAGAGCAGAAAAAGAGAGAATGACCATTCATAGATGATGTGGCATTCATTGAGAAGTTTCCAGACATCATCAAGTGAGAGATTGTGAAGAAGCTTCACGAGTCTTGATCTGTGGAGGTTCACAAAGACAAGAAGGAAAAGAGTTGGAATTTGTTCATGGATGCTCAACAGCAAGATACATGGGATGCTTGGTGCACTGACAATCTTCTGTTTGCCCAAATAGCGACCCACTGAAAGTTGGTAGACAGAGTGTTCTTCACAACATACATTGTTGAAACCCTCAGAAGCTGGCATTATTATAATGACGCAACAACAATCCTAAGAATAATGAGTTTTGATACTTTCAGAACAGAATATCTTCCCCTCTATAGTGGTTTGAAAGCTGAATTTAGAGATGCTGAAAAGAAGGAAGTAGAGGAGATGTTGGCCAGAGAATCCCTCAGAGACTGAAGTCCTCTCTGATACTATCTTGTTGAGCCCAGACCAACTGGTTGAAGCCAACCCCCTGATGAATGACGCAATAAAGAGGCAAGAGTTAGAACGAGTCCAAAGGTACGTGAGAAGAGAGAAGGCAAAAATCAAAGCTGAGAAGGAGCTTGCAGCAAAAGCCTCCTTTGACGCCCTAAAAGCACTCTTTATAGAAGTCCCCATGGCAACTCAAGGTCCCCTTCCTAGTCAGATTCGTCCTAGAAATATTGATGACAGGCCAGCAAATGTAGTCCCATTGCCAGTTTTTAAGGGAGAGTACAATGAAGACCCTGATCTTCATGTAGCAGAATTCATGGTAGCATGTGTAGCTAACAATGCCTGAACCCCTGAGCATTGGTTAGCAATCTTCCTTGCCACTTTGAAGGGCGCGATGTTTCAGTGGTATGAGAGACAAGCAACATGAACTTTTGGCACATGGGACGACTTGAAGTTGGCCTTCCTCACTAAATTTAAGCATGAAGGTTTTAAAGAGCGGATGTGAGAGGAGTTCATGAACCTAAGTCAGTCCTCTAGAGAAAGAGTAGAAGCTTATGTCTCGCGAATGGAATCCATCCTGAAGAGATAGACTAACCATCATTTGGATGAAGGCATCTAGAAAGGAGTGTTTCTCAGGGGTTTACAACCAGAGGTTTGCAAGTTCGTGAAATTGAGAAGACGAGTCAATCTGCATGCTGTAGTGGAAGGTGCAAGATTGTATAACGAAGTTGAAGCAAGGCCGTCAATGACTCCAGGAAGAGGAGTCTTACCTCCTCCCATGTGAGGAATGGTATACCCACCAAATGCAATCCCAGGGACAGTTCCCTACCCCTATCCCCATATGCAAACAATGCCACAGTATAATGCACCTAATCCACTGTGGTCACCATAGATGACAGTGCCTCAAATGATGGTTCAACCACAACAACAGTGGCCTCAAACAGTCCCTCCAATGGCGACTCAACAACAGTGGAATCCTACCAACTAGAATCAACAACCCCAAGTCTCAACAGGAGATCTCAATTAAAGTCAAAACAGAGGACCTTCTGGATCGACCCAACCAGTTTATGCAGCAATTACAGACGCTTCCCAAAATCCTACTACAAGTACTTCAGGAGGTGAAAATCTAAAGAACTACTTATCCAACTCAATTGCAAGTATCAAGAAAGAGCTTCTGGATGTGATTACAGAGCAGCTACATACGCTAAAGGTGAATACCGCCAATATATCCACTCCTGCGGGAGCTAGAAGCCACTGAATGTACCCGAAAACCAACCATTCATGGAGCCTTCTATTCCTACTGTTTGCAGAAGAACCATACAGAGGATATTTGCTCTCTAAAAGAGATGCATGAACGAAGACAGAAGGATGAAAATGCAAGATTCAACTTGCTGGATTCTAAAATGACAACACAAAATATTGGACCAAAGCCTAAGGAATTTGGTCCTAATTTCAGTCTAAGGAGGTTTTCCTCTCAAAGTTACAGAGGACGGCAGTCTGACGGTGGTCAGAGATTAGAGGTGAAATGTTATACGTGTGGAGAAAAGGAACATATCTCCCCGAATTGCCCAAACCCTAGACGATCTGTGGATTACAAGGCCTTATGCAGCCGATGCAAAGGAGAAGGCCACACTGCAAAGGACTGTCCCAATCCAGCCCCTGTAAAGGCCAATGCCACTAATAGCCAACAAAAGGTACACAAGCCTGCTTCCAATCTGGTAGAGTTGGAAGTTACCGCTGTTATGCATACCAAGAAGAAGGAGCCAGTGGTTTAGAATGAAAATGATTCTCCTGTCAAGACTGTGAAGTTCAACCTACCTATAGAGAGACAGAGCAGTATAGAACAGAACAGTACAGTACAGTACAGAGCACTATAGTGCCACAGATAGTTACAGAGACAAACCCAGAGACAGGATGAGAGGCCCAAGAGATAGAAGATGCAGAGGCACTTCCAGAAATAGAAGAAGTGCCAATGCGGCAATTGTTAGAAAAAAGAGGAAAGATGAAAATGGGTGTAGCTCCATTCCCCAACCGGTTGGAGAAGCCTGTGGATCCTATCAAAGATTATGACTTGGTCAAAGACCTAGACACTTTTAAACCAAACTTAACATTTTGACAGTTGGCTGATGCTGTCTCCCAACTATCGAAAGAGATTCAAAAGCATATTGACAAGAAGGCGTGGACTAAGGATCGCTCCTTCAACAACGACCAAGACCAATAAGGCCCCAGAGCCTGTAAAGGAAGTCGATGTGGCTAACGCCTTCCTAGATCCTGGAACCCCAAAGATTAGTGTATGGATAGAAGGATGCTTTATTTCAGATGCATTGATTGTTGGAGACTCATCGGTAAACATAATGATGGATATCACAATGAAGGATTTAGGATTGCAAGGAATTCAACCTATATAGTGGCTTATCAGATTGGTAGACCAAAGTAGATTCAAACCGTTGGGCATCCTCCTATGCGTAAAAACAACCCTTGCAAGAAGAGACTATTGGCTGACATATTTAGTGGTCAAACCAAATTCTTATGGGACTTCATACCCTCTGCTGTTGGGAGGACCTTGGCTTTTTGAAGCAAGAGCCAGGATGGACTGGTTTAAAGGAACCCTAACCCTAGGCAGAGGACCCAACAAAGTGGTGTTAAAGCTGTATGGATCGCAAAAAGGCAATGGATCCACATCCATTGAAGTCATAACTAACTCCTCTAACGAGGTAACAGATGGAACATCAGGAGATGAAGAGGTTGTTAAGCAGATCTTTTCTAAGAAAACAGAGGCATAGTCCCTAATAGTGAGCACTGTAAGCCAACTCTACTAAGGGAAGGAAAATCCTTGTCCATGGGAGAATACGTCCTGCCTCAATTAGAATTAACTTCTGAAATCATCTCTGACAGTGAAATAGAAGCATGGATGTACTGTTCTCCCTGTTACATGACAATCGCAGAGACAGTATAGAGACAGTACAGAGGCAGAGCAGATACAGAACGGCTACAGAGCAGAGATAGAACGAATAGAGAGACAGTTACAGAGACAATAACAGATACAGAGCTAGAGCCAGAGGCAGAAGCAGAGTTAGCAGCTCTGATAGGAGCCAAAGCAGATGCAGAGGTAGAGGATTTGTTCTTCTCCTACAAAGCCTCTACAGAAGCAGAGATAGATCCTAAAGAGGACGTGGATGAAAATGATGAGGAAGAAAATGAAGCAGGTTATGAAAGTGCAGATGAAGAATTCCCTCTGATAGAGGATGATCTTGTTGATGTCCCTATAGAGACCTCAGGCTCAATATCTCAGGGTACTGGATGGAATGACCATGGTTCCGTTTGGGTTGATCAATTGACCACAAAGTATGCACAATCTGTATAAGAAATGGATTAAAAGCATAAAAATTAAGTCCACCAGTGGCTCTTGTCATCCTGACTATTCATTCCAAAGAAAAGATGATGATGATGCCCCCTGCCAACACAAGCTAGAGCCGGCAGAGCCACGGCCTCTAGAAGGTCCATGCTATGTGACATTTCTGGATGCATTTTTTGAAGTTGAATCCCTAGGTCTAGAAGAAATTACCACTCACACAGAAGCAAACAAAGCTCTGATACCCTTCCAGCGACCTAAACAAACGAATGAGTCATCTATACAGAAGGAGGACACTGGTTCTAGCAGAACATCAGACGAGGATACTACTCTCTTGAAAGAGTTAGACCTCTATCCAGAAGCAATCTGTGGGACATTCATCCATGAACTGGAAGGTGAAAGGCAAGTAGCATTCTTGGATACTGACGGTACTGAACCTCACCTGAAAATGGGTCTCAATCTTCCAAAGAAGAACTAGTGGTCGTGCGAGACCTACTCAAGGAGAACTTAGACGTGTTTTCTTGGTCATACAAAGACCTAAAGGGGATTGATCCCACAGTATGCCAGCATCATACTGACCTCGAGCCTGATGCCAAACCTGTAAGGCAAAGAAAAAGGCGTATGAATCCTAATTACTTTGCTCTGCTGAAGGCTGAATTATTGAAACTTCTTGAAGTAGAGTTCATCTATCCCGTGGCTAACAGTGAATGGGTTTCGCCCATTGTGGTAGTACCCAAGAAGAACGGGAAACTTTGAATATGTGTCGACTTTCGAAAGCTCAATTCAAAGACAAAGAAGGATTATTTCCCTATCCCTTTTACAGAACAACTGTTGGATACAGTGGCAGGCCATGAGCTTTATTCCCTCTTGGATGGACTCAACGGATATAACCAAGTCCAAATCGTAGAAGAGGACCAATCCAAAACAACCTTCAACATAGAATGGGAGACCTATGCCTACAGAGTGATGCCATTTTGGCTATGTAATGCTCCTTCCACCTTCCAACGAGTAATGATGGCTTCCTTCCAAAATCATTTGCATGATTTCATTGAGGTGTATCTTGATGACTTCTGTGTCTATAGTTTGATCCGAGAGCACTGGGGACACCTAGAGCAATGTTTTGATAGATGTAGAGAGTATGGGATTTCTCTTAACCTTGACAAATGTGTCTTTGGCGTCTCCTCAAGAGTTCTGTTGGGCCATATTGTCTCTACACAAGGGATTGCAATAGACCCGGCAAAGATTGAAAAGATTGCCACCTTAATAGTACCAACAAACCTCAAGCAATTGAGAGGATTTCTTGGCCATGTGGGCTACTATAGAAGATTTATTGCACATTTTGCAATCAAGGAAGCCCCTCTGCACAAGCTCCTAAGGAAAGAAGATGATTTTCTTTGGACGGATAACTGTGAAGAAGCCTTTAATACCCTAAAACAGTGCCTGATCCAAGCACTTATTTTACAGCCTCTTGATTAGACGAAGGAGTTCCATGTGCACACAGATGCATCAGTTGAAGGGCTAGGTCCTGTCCTATGTCAAAAGGGCCCCTCTAAATTAGATCAAGTGATATATTATGCAATCCGAAAGGTGATTGATAGGGAATGGAACTATACAGTGACAGAGCTTGAGTGCTTAGCAATGGTGTTTGCATTGGAGAAGTTTCGACACTATCTATTGTCAACGCATTCCAAGTTCTATGTGGATCATGAAGCCCTGTCCTTCTTGATGAACAAAGCAGATGTTAAAGGATGACTGATGAGATGGTTGCTCCTATTTGAGGAGTTCGACTTTGAAGTAGTCACTAAGCCTGGCCATTCCCATGTCCTAGCCGATCATCTATCATCACGGATCCCTCAAACAGAAGAAGAGGAACAGGATGATCTAGACCTTCCTGATGCTTCCTTGTTTCTAGTTGAAACAGTTACTCTCTGGTATGCAGATATAGCCAACCTCCTAGCAACTCAATAGTATCCTCCTGGCATCTCAAGCCGTGAGAAGAAGAAGCTTTTGTTAGAATCAGCCCCCTACACCTTGCTAGGCGGTGCCCTGAACAAGAGAGGCAAAGATGAAGTGCTGCGAAGATGTGTTGCAGGAAATGAAATTCGCATAGTATTGAAAGCATGCCATGACGAATCATATCTTGGATACTTCGCAGGAGAAGCGACAGCTAGGAAGGATCTGTTAGCAGGATACTAGTGGGTGGGTGACCCTCCATAAGGATGCATATGATTACTGCAAGAGATGTGATGCTTGTCAACGAATGGGAAAACCCACCAAAATGAGTGCCATGCCACTTCAACCCATTCTCCCCCTAAAGCCATTCGAGAAGTGGGGGATTGATTTTGTGGGTCCCATTGATCCACCCACCAGACGGAATCAGAACAGATATATCTTAGTATGTACGGATTATGTCACGAAGTGGTGCGAAGCTAAAGCCCTGAAGTGGGATGATGGTAACATTGTCGCCCTGTTCATGTATGAGAATATCATCACCTCTTTTGGTAGTCGTCTTGAGCTGGTAAGTGACAGAGGTACTCATTTCCTTAACAAAATCATGGAGGAGTTGACGAAACTGTATAAGATCTGCCATCGTAAGTCCATTCCCTATTAACCCAGAGCCAATGGCCAAGTTGAAGTCACCAATCGCATCCTCTACTCAATTCTGACGAGAACGATTGCTGCACATCGTCGCAACTGGGATGATTGACTTATAGAGATCCTCTGGGCTTATAGAACCGTACAGACCCCTTTCCAGCTAGTGTATGGTACAGAAGCTGTCTTTACTATTGAGCTGGAATTGCACTCTTTGCGAGTGGCAGTTAAAGAACGCTTGGGAGATAGTGAATCACTGCAATGCCATCTCTTGCACTTGGAATTCTTGGATGAGATACGGCGGATGGCCCTATAGTGCATGGAAACTACTCAAGCGCAACGCAAGGCCTATCATGACAGTTTCATCAAGCACAAGGAGTTCAAAGAAGGTGATCTTGTCCTAGCCTATGATTCAAGATTTGGTAAGTTTTCTGGCAAGCTCCAACAGTGATGGATGGGCCCGTACAAGGTACTTGCCATTAATCCTAACGGCTCTGTTCAGGTGCAGATCATTGATGCCTCTGATGATCCTTTCTTGATCAATGGCTATCGTCTGAAAAAGTACTTCCCTCCCTGGGGATCTTGACAATCACAGTCAATCTACCCCTTCCCTTTTTGGTGTCGCATTGTACTTCTCGTCATGCTTCTGATAGCCATTATGATTCTCCTCATGAGGCGGTCTCGTTCTGCTACCCCCTCGCAAAAACATCTCAACCCGACATTGTTCTCTTCTCGTTTGATCCAACAACGGTGGCAAGGTTGGTCCTGACATATGATATTTCTACCATTCTCCTTCTCAATGGAAAAAAAAAACAAAAATAAAAGAAGAAAAAAAAGAAAAAAAGGGAAAGGAAAAGAAAAGAAAGAAAGAAAAAAACAAAACAAAATAAAACAACAAAATCGTTATGGAAGAAAAGGAAGAAATTCCTTATTATAGCAGGCCTCGTTCCAAGAAAAGGTCAAAACACCCTTGGGCGGAAAGCTGACTATGGAAAAGGTGGTAACACCCTGCAGTTCAGAAGAGCTGACTCACCAGTAGAACCTCGTTAGCAAGTAATTTGAAGTCACCTCCCTTGGTGTGCTGTCTTTGCAATATCAATCTATCTGCCCTTCTTAACAGATGACTTTTCTTACAAGTCATTGAAGTACGAGATTTGTAGGCTGCCTCCCTGGGTATGCCTTGCCCTCAAGATCCTGATGACACCAACAGCTGACATGATCTTCATCACCAACCCCTTGAGTGATGTGAGCTTTCATCCTAACAGGATGGGGACGTGAGTAAGGGCTGCCCTCTGTATCTATCAACTGAGAGTGAGACAGAGGGTGGGGTGAGTGACCAGTCTTTCCCTTCAAATCGAATGAGAGGTGAGATGTGTGAACAGAGTGTTGCACACACAGGATGGGCCTCTCTATGCACAAAGCACGATTTGTCCTTGTGCACTGCACCATAAGGCTCCCTGGCCTTCCTTCTTGCACCGTATGCTGGCACAGGGTGGGATGCACAGTTGCACCCTCAAATGCGCACAAGGCATACAACCTCTGCACAATGATCGTGAGGATTACATTAACGAGTTTCAGGAAAGGGTTGCCCTCTGTATCTTTCAACAGAGCGTGAGACAGAGGGTGGGCTGAGTGTGACTGGAGTTTCTTCAATCAATTAATGAGAGGTGAGGATTGAGAGACGTTACGACCTTTGGAGTTAGGTACGTTTCCATTTCCCTATGCACCCACGGGCTGGGTTTCTGCCATTAACACAGGACACATCATTCTGCTCTATACACTGCACTATAAGGCTCCCTGGCCTTTTTCCTTGCACCTATGCCAAACAGATTGGACGCACTGATGCACCATCAATTGTGTACCCTGGCATACTACCTCTGCATCATTCACTTGCCAAATTCTAAACTGGGTGTGAGCTATGGGTTTTCATTCTTATTTCCTCGAGTGATATTAGTCATGGGACGAGTGACTACTCTTTCAATCCATTTGAGTGATCGTGAGTTGAGTGCAATATCCCTCGCCATCGACGAATTTCCTATGATTCCTTCAAACAGCTACCTCCCTGGGTGCTGCTGCTTGGTCCCTGCCACGAAGGACAAAGGACGTGTGCTGTGAAGACACCTTGTTACCTCCTGCAGCCGCCGACGCCTCCAAACACAATCTCGATAGTCGACATTCCTCCTTGACAATATGGGCCAAGTTTTTCTAACCCTACACCTTATGTTTCTCAGTGACGGTTATGTTTTAAGTGTGGGGATGTTATGGTTGGTCTGATGTGGGGTACCAAGTCCTTGATGTTTGGTTTAACCTTCATGCTAAGGTTTTAAGTTTGGAGACGCGTCCCTGCGCTCCATGTTGCATACCCCCATGCATACACCCTGTTCTAATCATGCATCCATGCCGTGGTTTCATTTTACCTTGATGGGGTCCCTTCCTCACCCTTACGTTCTATTTGACCCTGTCCTAGGGGTTGTTCCTTGACTGTTTGCCCTTATTCTTGGTTTTGCGCTTCTTTCATATGAACAAATCTTATGTTAACTGAAAACTCAATCTAACCTTACAACCCTATTCGTCCCTTGGAACTGCCTATTTTTCCCTTTTATTAATCCCTCTTCCGACAGACAGTTTTCAAGTTATTAATTTTTGAAGCAATTCTCGTAAATTGGACAGTTTTTTATGTGAATGCATCTTTATTGCTTGAAAACCCTGATCTGATGAGTCAAGCCTATCCTACCCATTTCCCTGATATTTTTTCTTTTTATTCAATGTCCTTTTGATGCACGGTTCATCCGTTATTAATTTTTACGGATTTTCGGATATTTTCCATACCTATTTTTTACATTTTTCCATGTGAACCTGCCCTATTTTCATCGAAATTCTAGTTTGATTTAACAGTCGTGTCATGCCAACCTTTCCCCCACTTTTTTCTTTTCCCTCCCCCCTTTTTCGACTGTTGGATTTTTAGTTATTAAATTTTCAGAGTATTTTTAATTCATTTTTTGTGTTTTTTCCACGTGAGCCCCTCCTAATTTCTCCCAAACTGAGTTTTGATGTGCCACTTCTGTGAATTCCTTTTTTGGGGACATTTTTCCCTTTTACGGCCTGCTATTCCGACGCACGATTTTTTCCGTATTAATTTCTGAGTCCATTTTCAGGCCCATTTTTGGGGTTTTTCCCATGTGAACGCGCATCTTGATCGAAACTTTGTTTCGACATGATAGGCTGCTTGACACATTGTTCTACACATTTTTTCTTCTTTCCGTACTTCATTCCAATGCACGCATTTTTCGATATTAATGCCCGTATGTGTTTTCGAGTTTTTTTTTTGTGTTTTCTCCATGTGAACACCCTGATTTTGTTTCGGAACCATTGTTGCATATTACAAATATTTTCCCCTCGTCGTCCGGCCCATTTTTCCTTTTTATGGATTCTTGATCCGACAATCGGTTTGGATATTATTAATTTTTATTAATTTTTCTTGTTAATCGTGTTTCTCGCCACGCGCGTGAACGTGCTTTTTTTGGTTTTACATGCCTCGGGATGCCCCATGGTGTCCATGGCTCGCGCGTCCATGTCCCTGCCCGTTTGACCCCGTCATTGCTAAATATTTTTACCCCTGCTCGCGCATGCGCACGGGGCGGGGATGTGTTCTTTTCTTATTTCTTTTATTTTTCTTCTTTTTTTATTATTTAATATAAAAAAGAAAGAAAATATAAATAAACTATATACACAATTTTTAAAAAAAGATAATTAAAATAGAAATATAATTTTTTTTAAAAAAAGAGAAAAAAACAACGAAGAAGAAAAGAAAAAAAAAACACACACACACATAAATCCCAAAGGAAAATCCATATTTTTAAAAACACCAAAAGAAAAAAGAAAAACACGACAGAGGAAAAATAAGAAAAAATGGAAAAAGAAAAGAAAAGAAAAGAAAAACACCCACGTATATGTCGTGCCGATTCGGTTTCCTCCCGCCTCCTCCTCTTCCCTCCCCTTCCTCATCCCCTTCTTCTTTCCTCTCCTCCTCCTGCTTCTTCTTCTTCTTCTTCTTCTTCTTCCTCCATAGCCTCTCCTCCCCTCCCGGTGCACACTCTCCTCCCTCCTCCTCAGCAGCGCCTCCCTCCTCGGCGGCTGCCACGCTCCCCATCCGACGCCCACGCTCCTTGCTCCTTCCTCCCGCCGCGGCTTCCTCCCTCTCCCCCGGCGGCCTCCTTCCTCCCGCCCCAGCTTCCTCCCTCTCCCCTGCCTGTCGCGGCCTTCTTCATCATCCGCCGCCGCCGCCGCCACGCCTTCTTCCAGGTGCCACCGCCACCTGCGCCAACTCCTCCTACTCGCCCTCCACGCGGCGCCGCCGCCTGCCGTCATCCGCCTCCAACGTAGCTGCCCCCACCCTCTCTTCTACCTCCTCCTCCTCCTGCTCCCCCACCACCACCTCTACCCAGGTGACTAACTCCCGTTTAGTTAATTTAACTTAAATTTAGTTAAGCTAACCCAATGTTAGTTAATTAACCTTACTTTAGTTAGTCCTAACCTAACCCCCCTAGAGTAAACCTAACCTACCTAGGGTTAGGTTAACAACTAACCTACCTAGGGTTAGGTCAAAACTAACCTAACCAAGGTTTGATTCTACCTTCACCTAACTAGGGTTAGGTTAACCCTAGCCTAACTATAGTTAGTTAACTAACCTCACTCAGGTTAGTCCCCACCCCACTAACGTCTTACCTAGGTTAGTTAGAACTAAGCTAGACTAACTTAACTAACCTAGACTGACCTCAGACTACCCTACTTGACTTACCTCACCTAGACTAACTTAGACTAACCTCATCAACCTTGACTAACCTGACTTGACTTAGCATGACTTACCTGACTTCTTTAGACTAACATGACTTAGTTGACTTGATTTGATCCTACTTACTTGACTAACTTGATTTACATAATTTCATTGATTTAGTTAATTTACAAATTCATTTTAACTCAGAAAAATTTCTAAAAATTCCCCTAGATTTCTGTAAATGTTTGGAAAATTTTTCAGGTGGAAATTACAACAACCAAAATTACAAAAATTTCAATATTTGATAATTTATTCAAAATTACTTTAAAAATGTATAAATTTCATTTAAAATTAGTTAAAAAATACAATTTTTTAAAAAAATATCTAAAAAATTCCACCCACCCCCTGATCTTTTTCCCTTCATTTCTCACTTCAAAATATATTCATAAAAGGTACCAATATTCTTTGAAAAAAAAAGAATAAACATACAAATAAAGTACTTATTTTCATAACATAAATTGTGGATATTTCCTAAATGGCTGCAATTTTATTTTTTTCTTTCATCACCTATCCATGTGCTATATATCTTGATTTAATTATTATTCCTTTTGGAAAAAAAAAGAAACAACCACATATAATTTATTAAAAAATAAAATTAAAAACACACTTAAACCAAACAAACCCACATAATAAAATAAATTAACCAAACCACACTATCATCCCCAAAAAAACACACCTAAAATATAAACCAAACACCATACAAACTAAAAAAAGAACAATTAAAAATAAAATAAAGTCGACACAAACACTAAGGTGTTTTCTTTTTTGTTCAGTCAGTGGTCTTTAATTTTGTTTGCCTGGATTCATTGCTTTTGGGGGACTCTTCCATGCGCCTTTAGGCCATTGCATATACACCCCTTCCAGGTATTTATTTTGTGAGCTTTATTTATTTTCATTACCCCTTACTCACACTTAATTGCTAAAATGAACTCGTTATTCACCCACATTTTTCACGTGCATTCACACTAAACACACAATTTAATAATTTAAAAATCAAACAACCGTTCACTTTGCACATGCTATGTGCGCTTAAGAGGCACTTTAATTTGTAATAAAAATGAACCAGCCATCACAAGAGCACGCGCTAGCAAAAAAGTGCTCCACATCACTCTTAATTTTTAATTAAGGAATTTGCATTTAGAGACCCAGTTTGGAAATCATAGTCCGAGTTGCGTTAAAACAGCATTTCAACATAATAATTTGTAATTAATATTTTAAGAAGGAACCATTGTTTTCTTATTAAGATTTATAACCTAATAAAATGTCACCCATTGTTAATAATTTATTAAAATAAACCCTTCATTAAAATAATTCCCCCTCACTACAAAATTTCTCCCTTTTTTAATCAACCCGCTTCATGGGATGGGCGCGTCAAAGTCTTTTAGTTGACACTGATTGGTCACGGTTATGGTCCAGTCTTTATGTACATTCTTATGGTAGTCTGATTTGTCTATGTATTATGATTACGGGAACGGTGTGTAGTTCTTTCTTTCTTGCCTGATACAGGGATTTGGGTGCTTGAATGTTGCATCACATAAATCTTTCGGTCACATATGTGTAGAGGTCATGTCGAAATTTTTCTAGGATGTGTATTGTCTGGGATGGTAAATGGGTTAGTTACGTCTATGTATGTATGAATGTCCTTCTTTTGGATTGATTCATTTTTTATAGCCCTTTGGTTGTTTTGCAGGCATTCTTTGTGACTGTCTGTGTTGTGGTGTGTGTGTTTATCATCTGAATGGCGCCTCATGCTCCTCCCTCTATCCACTATGTTCCACTGGTTAGTAGGGATTACTCTTCCCTACTTACTTTTGAGCCTCTCACGAAGGCAGGACTTGCGACTTTCATGGCTGTCTTCTTCCCCTTCATTCCAGAAGATCCATCCATGTGTGATGAGTTCCTTGCCTCATATAGCAAGAAGTCAAGATTGGTCCATGGTACTTCCCTGACATTGACACCTCGAGGGTTAGGGAAGGCTTTGTCTCTTCCCTATAAAGGACTTCCCTTTGCTACAGCTCGACAGTTATTCTCTAACGATGAGATTTTGAAGCGGTTACAGAAACAAACCAAGGAAATTCTGGATGTTAAGAAATTGATCAACACTTCAGGAGTCTCCTTTTCTATGATCATTGCTCCTGTGTGGAAGATTGTCTGCCAGTTTCTCCAAGATAGGTTTATGCCTACAAAAACGCCATCCCATTACTTGTCCAAAGAGCTCTTTAGAGCTTCAAGGATGGTGTTAAAAGGAGTAGCTATTGATGAGAGCACTTACCTACTCACAAAGATGGATCAACATTTCGTCAAAGTAACCAGGGACAATGTTACAAATGTCACCTATGGATCCTACCTATCTACTTTCTTGACCTACCTAGGTTTAAAAAAGGGTGTGCCTCCACCTCCTCCATCTGATCCAATACCTCCCCCTCCACCTTCAAAAGAGTCGGAACCAATTGATATCGAGGATCTGGATTCTCCTCCTCCCCTGGTCATGAAGCGCAAACGCTTGAAGCGGGTAGCAGATAAAGATCCTTCAGTTACAATTCCTGCTACATCTGGCAGTGACCTCCCTACTTATCTCACCTGTAACAACCTGTTCAGAGCACATAGAGAGGGTTCCTTGGATATATCAGTCCCTTCACGGAACAGTTTAGTGTCAGGAGATGCCATTCCATTCCTCTGTAAAGACATTCAGAGTTCAATTGAACTGTCAGTGACAGCCTGTGTTCAACAGCTGTATGCTTCCTTTTATGCAGAATTGATGCAGTTTAAAGACCAGTTGCATAAGGCAACATCCGAGTTAGCCTCTGCTAAAGACACACTAGTAGATCTATTTAAGTAGATGGAGCAACAAACCCAAATGATTGAGACCCAAAGAGAAGAGATATCTTCTTTGAAGATTCAGTTAACAGAGGCTCAATAAGAGGTCACTAGAATCTCAGAGGAGAAGGAGAGGATATCCAAAGAAGCACAAGAGTTTCAAACTCTTTTAGATGTAAAACTCTCAGCCTTATAGACTGCTAATGACATAGTGGAATCACAAGCTTCCAAATCAAGCAGTTGCAAGACCAACTGGCACAGTCACGATCTAGTCCTCCATGCCCTAATGTTCCCCTGATTCCTTTTCTACCACAGTAGGACTTGGCAGTTCTCCAGAGAGAGGCTACCTTGTGTCCTCTATTCCACGATAAAGTGGAACGATTGCAGTCCAGGATGGATCTGCTATGGTTTACATTTGAGCATTTCCAGGAATATGTTCCTCCGAACCATTCTTTCTTTGTCCACTATCAATTGCAAAAGTTGGCCTTTTACATAAAGCTTTCAACGATGGATCTTCCTCTTCCAGAGGATGGTTAGAGTGGGGCTTGGTCTCCTGAGTTACTAACAGAACTGGTCCGTATGGTGTTTGAAGATTCTGTCACGACAGATATCATGTTGCTGCCATATATGTATCTACAGGGAGACTTATCGATTCCAGATGAAGTAGATATGGTCTGGTATGTGGGAGACGTGGTTTTACAACATGTTTTGTATGTCAACTATTTGGAGTTGTGAATAGATGACATGTTCTAGAGTTACTCCTCAAAAGTGGCTACTTGCCTTGATAATTCCTGTCACACCATGATTGATTCTGTGGTCTTGAATCAACGACAAAACACAGCTTCTACCTATGTACAGAGCACTAACCAACTGAGGGTGGATCTCTTAGCTCACATTTCCAAAAATAATCCATTTGATTCAACCTTTTTTTATGCCTATCAGAGAATATCTATCTTAGGTCCCTCTGTTCCTAGCCTACTGTATTACCAATAAATGGCTACCCGTTATGATATCTATCTTTCCCTCTATCAAACCAATTCAATAGCAATCTTACCCCTTCTTTTCCAACCTCAATCTTTTCCTCAAATTCCCATATTTACATATTGCTCTTTTATCAAAGATAGAGTATTTTCCCCTTCTCCACCATACCCTTCCCTTCTACCTTTCCTATTTATCAATTAACACCCTTCCTAACCGATTCCCTAAAATTTTCAGCCACTCCTTCTTTAACCTATTCCTTCTTTTATGATTTTTTCTACCCATCTCTTCATCCACTTTTACTTATTCCACTTCCCTCTCCTGCTACTTCTATCTCTCAACCCCCTCAATTGGTTAGTGAATATGAAGGGTTTGATTAGCAGATTCCCAGAAGAAGAGGATGGAGCTCGAATGATTCTCTTATAGGACCTCAGATAAATTGGCCAATAAATCCAGGAGATTGGACAACTGCCAGTCAAGCATACCAGAACTACCTTCATTTTGCTCACCAATATTCACAATCTCTAGATCCTTCTGTGAGATTGACAGCTCATTTTGCTTGGTATCTAGCATACATGCATAGGCATTCCCATAATGATCAAAAGGCCATTCCAAAACTTTTTATGAATGTCAATGTGAACATTGACTCCCACTAGTTGGATGTCCTGTATTTTCATGCCCTATGTCTACCTAGCAGATACCTTGACTTGCTAGAAAGGATGTGCTGCTTGCAGTTCTTTCAAAATCCTCCAAAGACATTTGTAGATGAATCCTTCTCCATGGATCGCTTTCGAAACCACCAAGCCTTCAAAAGGGATCATCTTCATTGATGCCTTTGCAATGAATTTTGGACGATTCATGATATATGTCTCTTTTTGGAGGTGTCATTCAGATGGTTGTGTTTGTGTATGTGTTGTATTAATTGTATGTGATGAGTTCGTGCTGATTGAGAATAATTTGTTCGAGAGCTCTTTTCAAACGACTGATGGTGGATGGAAAGCCTATGGTGGAAAGCTGAAGAAAACCTATTATATCCTTTACAAATTTGTTATGGTTTTTTCAAAAATGATTAATCAGATGAGTTAATGACTAATGGAAGTTTTCCTTTAGTAGTTTTTTCTATCAGATACAGGTGATAAGTTTGGGTCGTGTTTTGAAGAGATTATTGAAGATTTTATGGAAGCTAAAATTGAGCTCTTTAATGAACTTATATTCTTCTTTTCCTTAGGTCACGAGGACGCTTCCTTTCTAAGTGTGGGGATATGTTGAGAGTGGAAAAAGACTGAAATTTTGACTGAATTTTGTTGTTTTTGAGGACTGAATGATTGATTTTTTATGGATTTAGAGTGATGTATGGTTGTTAATGGACATATTTGAGAGTGTTTTGGATGATATTGATTATATTTTGGAAGTTCATGATGATTCTCAGTGGAGATATGAGGTTGTGTGATGTTCTGATAGGTTCTAATTAGTTCTGTATACCTTCTGTATAGCTTCTATTTTGTTCTGATTGTCTTCTGTATGAAGCATGGATTAATGATTGATGAAGATTGAGATCTTTTGAAAGTTTATTGAATAGTTTTTGATAGTTTGGAATGGTTTTAGTATGAGTTATGAGGTTTGGATGACCTTTTGTAGACCCTCTATAGAGCCTCTGTCTCTACTCTATCTCTGTACTGTAACTGTACTGTAGCTGCTCTGATACTGTACTGTAGACCTTCTGTAAGAGTTCTGTAGAATGAATGTTTGAATTTAAAAAAGTTTTCTAACCTTTAGAAAGGATGAATATAAGTTCAAAAGAGCTAAAACAAGTGAAAGAAGTAGCTGCTGAAGCCTGAAGAGAAGACTAAGTGACAGTGACAGTAGTAAATCGTGAAAAGACATTGTAGTGGCTCTGGTGACTCTTCATATCAGACATACCTCTTGGGAGGTGCATCCACGACCTAAGAAGGATTATTGAGGGTTATTAGGAGAGCATTGTAGCGAGGAGATGATGTATTATTGATGGAGAGAGAGAGAGAGAGAGCAAGAGATAGTCAATCTTATCAAAACAGTGTAACTGTATATGAGAGATAGAGAGAGAGAACTATGAAGACATTGAAGATGAATAATATGTGATTGATTTTCATTCAGAGATGGTGTATTCTTTTATGTTCTTTGTTATATTGAATAATTTTATGAAGATGTTGAAGATTATGGTTGATTCTATCAAATCCGTGGGAGATATCTACTATGATGTTGCGTGAAGAATTGCTGTTTTCTTTGTTTTGATGATGAAAAAAATGAAATAAAAGCTTGTTGATATTACAAGATAGATTTTCTTGCAAGAGAATTCCCTTTTCCTTGGTATTCCTCTTGGGGCTCCACTTAGTCGTTTCCAGCTTATTTGGGGATAGATTGAGTTGTCATGAAAAGATGTGACAATGTGTGTACTAGTAATTTAATAACAAAAGAAGAAAATAAAGATATTTGTTATTTTTCATGAGGCATGCATAAAAAGAACTATAGACAATGAATAAACACTTAGTAGGATTATTTAATTCATTTCCTAAATTGTTGATGTTTTTGAAATCTCATAGAATAAGGAAAGACTAACACTAGAAATGGCTATCATTAAATTCCACCATAATCTGTGGTAGCATTACTAATCTCTCAAAAATATAGAAATTCTTGAGTTGAGTGATCTAATGTTAAAGATCAACAAGCAAACATGTTTGAGACAATATGATCTTTATGATAGCATTCATACATAATAACCTAATCATGCCAACTTGAAATCACATAAAAATTATAATTTATTACTCTCATATAGTAAAAAATGAATCTCAAATGATGATAGGCTTGTTGAGAAATATGTAGTCACACCCATATGTGCCTCCTTATTGGAATAGCTAGGTAAGAAACATGCAACTTAATCTGGGAAGAGTTGCCTTTATCCCATAGGCACAATGGAGGAAAGTGGTACCATCCTACAACTATAAAAGAGTGTACTTGAAAATCATTTGAATGAGAATGCTATTGTACTTTGTACTTTCAATATTGTCTCTCTCTACTCCAAATTACGTTTATGAGTCCAAGCTAATCTATCTTGGAACCTAATTCATTTGAGTAACAATCAGTGTGTCTAGCCTAGTCATCATGTCTCTTGTCACTAACTTTCACCCTCCATAGCTAAACCTTGCCCAAGGATCTGTGTTTCTCAACATGGTATTGTCAAGATTGTGGGAGAGAAGGAAGGAGTCTCGCTTGAACCTTTCTTGCTTGCACAATGGGGGAAGACACACAAGGGTGGAGGCTGAAAACAGTTTTCCTCTTCTTAGTTGTGTAAGCCAAAAGAACTCAAGTACAAAGAAATAGAAGAACCCTATATATGGGTCTCAAACCAAACTCAACTAACTAAGGTGGCATACTAATTGAACCATGAACTAGAGTAGATAAGGATAGCTATCATGTAGCTATTATTCATGGGCAGTGTACCAACCGCGTCTGCAACTGACAAGTCGGTGACATAAATACACAACGGTCACCTTGGCGTATCACGAGTGGAGCTCGATATCTCAACACTCCCCCTCGAGCTCAATCCCAATTCCTGCACACCAAGTAAGTCTCTGAACTTGCGCAGCTTCTCTGCGCCCAATGCCTTCGTGAATATGTCAGCTACCTGATCCTCTGTGCTGACATAAACTAGATCAATAAGACCTAGTAAAACCCTCTCTCGCACATAGTGATAATGCACCTCAATGTGCTTTGTTCTAGCATGATAGACTGGGTTATTTGCCAAGTGTATACTACTCATGTTGTCACAATAAATGACAACTGGCCCATCTGTATGCTGATGCATATCATAAAGTAGCTTATGCAACCAAGCTACCTCACATGCAGCCATTGCTGCGCCCCTGTACTTAGCCTCTGTGCTCGACAATGCAACTGTAGGCTATTTCTTGCTGCTCCAAGTGACTGCAGCACTCCCAAAAGAGAACAAATATCCACTGGTAGATCGTCTATCAGAAATACTACCAGCCCAATCAGCATCAGTGTATCCATGCAATTGTATCTGAACCCCAGTCTCATAAAATAGTCCATACTGCAATGTGGACTTCACATACCTGAGTATGCGTCTAGCCGCATCCAAATGTGGTTTCCTTGGAGCCTGCATAAACTGACTTACCAATCCAACATCATAGCTCAAATCTGGCCTGGTAATAGTCATATAAATCAAACTTCCTACTATGCGTCTGTACATAGTAGGGTCTTCTAGAAGCTCACCTGCATCTGTGCTTAGCTTCACATTCTGCTCCAAAGGAACTGAAATAGGCTTACAGCCTGTCATCCCATATTTGGACAGCATGTCCAATCCATACTGCCTCTGCAAGAGCTGTATCCCACTTGGTGATCTAATCACCTCAATGCCCAAGAAATAACGCAGCTCTCCCAAATCCTTCATCTCAAACTTCTGCTTCAATAGCATTTTCACATGAAGGATATCTTCATCACTGTCACTTGTCATAATCAAATCATCAACATAAATGACAAGTAGCATAATACCTTTCTCTGTTTTTCTCACATAAAGTGAGAAATCTGCCTTGGAAATCTGAAAGCCAATAGTGACAAGATACTGTTCTATCTTGTCAGACCATGCTCTAGGTGCTTGCTTCAAGCCATACAAGGCTTTCTTCAACCTGCAAACAAACTCAGGATGAACAGCATGCACATAACCTGGTGGCTGCTCCATATAGACCTCTTCTTGCAAATCACCATGAAAGAAGGCATTCTTTACATCCATCTAATGTAAAGACCATCCCTTTGATGCAGCCATAGCAATGACTGCTCTTACAGTTGCCATCCTTGCAACTGGACTGAATGTTTCTTCATAGTCAATGCCATATGTTTGTGCATACCCCTTGACTACTAATCTTGCCTTGTATCTGTTCACAGAACCATCTGCGTTGTGCTTCACCTTATAAACCCACTTATAGCCAATTGCATTCTTACCTTTAGGCAAAGGTACTAACTCCCATGTAGCATTTGCTTCCAAGGCATCCATTTCTTCATCCATGGCTTTCTCCCATTTTTCTTTTCCCATGGCTTGCTCAAAAGATGTGGGTTCTGGTTCCTGTATCACTTTGACCATATATGCATAGTGAATGGCTGTAAATCCATCATATTTCAGCCTATCCACAGGATACCTAGCTCTCGTAGACCTGCGCAAAGTAGGTTCACTCCCAGGTGCTCTCAAAACATCCCTGGTCTTCCTTACTCCAGGTGTAACAATAGAAGGAATACCCAACTCATCATCAATGCTCTGTTCTGAGCCACTGGATTCACCATCCACATAAGAGTGACCTGCATTCACATCAAACATGGGCTGATAAACCTTCTCTTTTCCTTTTTGTGATACCTGCATACCACTATCTGCATTGCTTTGAGAAGATTCTCCTGATCTCAATCTGCCTATCCACGGCGAAGAATGTGAACCACTGCTAGAGGATGCTCCAGGTCCACTAATATTTTGTGACTGCTGCTGTGAATTCTGTGCAGCATTACCATTTTGTGCATCTACATCATCAATCACATTTACTGGTTTATACCAGCTACTCATCTCATCAAAAACAACATCTTTGCTCACTGTAAACTTATGAGTAGAAGGGTTATAGCATCTATACCCTTTTTGCTGCAGAGAGTAACCAATAAAGATGCACTTCTCAGCTTTTGGATCCAACTTGGATCTCAACTCATCTGGCACATGTACATAGGCAATGCAACAAAAAATTTTCAAATGAGAAATATCTGGTTTCCTACCAGTATACCTCTCCTCTGGAGTCATTCCATGTATTGCTGCAGTGGGAGTCATGTTCATTATGTAGACTGCTGTAGCAACTGTTTCAGCCCAATAAAAATCTGGCAAGTCTTTTTCATTTAGCATGGCACGAGATACCTCTCCAATATGCCTGTTTTTTCTTTCTGCAATTCCATTTTGTTGTGGGGTATGACTGCATGAATATTGTTGCTTTATGCCATGCTCCTGCAGGAACCTTGCAAACTCATTTGAGAGGTACTCTCCCCCTCCATCTGACCTTAGGCATTTTATCTGCAAGCCTGTTTTCTTTTTCAACCATAGCTTTAAGAGTTTTGAAATGCCCAAAAACTTCACTTTTCTTTTTCATAAAATACACCCAAACTTTTCTGCTATAGTCATCAATAAAACTGACAAAATAATGACAGCCTCCAAGAGATGCAGCTTTAGTTGTCCACACATCAGAGTGGATTAATTCCAATGGCTTCTCACTCTCTTGAACATGTCTAGGAAATGGTTTCCTTGCCTGTTTTCCAAACTGATAGGCTTCACATACCTTATGCATTTCTGCAACCTTGAATTTAGGCAAACCTGCAACAATATTTTGGGCCTGCATTGATTTAAGTCGTTGTACATTAACATGACCAATGCGTTTATGCCACATATCAATATCTGCAACTACACCGGTCCCATATGCAAACATTGCTGCACTCAATTCAGACATGTCTGCATCCAATGTAAACATTCTGCCCTTCTTCTTTCCTTTTGCTATCAAGCGACCTTTATTTTTCATATCCTCAACAAAGCATCCATGAGGATTAAATCTGACCTGCAAGCCCTGCTCAACCATTTGACCAACAGAAACCAGATTCTTGGTGATATTCGGGACATGAAATACATCGGACAGGTATTTCTTTTTCCCATCCTGCATAGACAAAGGAATTTTTCCAATCTGCACAATAGGATGTGCAGTATCATCACCAGTTTCCACAAATCCTGGTTTTTCCATTTTTCTTGCATCCTCCATCCATTCTGCATGACCTGCCATGTGGTTAGATGCACCTGAGTCAACATACCATACATCATTTCTTTCTTCTGCACTTGTCACAGAATTGTTCATGTGCTGCACCATAAACAAGTGCTCATTTCTGTCATCACCCTGTCTACTAGAAGATGCATAATTCCCTTGTTGCAGTTTTCCATTCATGATGTCATTCTGCTTTTTATAGCAATCTTTAGCCATATGACCCATTTTACCACAGTAGTAGCATTCAACATTATTGTTTGCATTTTGGCCTCTTTGCCATCCACCACGACCTCTTTGGCTCCCCCTGCCTCTAGAGTTACCACGTCCTCCTCCATAGGACTGGTTTTCTTGAGTTTGCTGCATATTCTGATTTCTACCACGGCCTCCATATCGGCCTCCTCTACCTCTGCCTCTACCTCTTCCAGCATTTGAGTAGAAGACAGCTTCTTTTGAAGTTCCTCTTGAAGAAGATGCACCACCATTTCTCTGTTCCTCATAAATTAGAAGAGCAATCAACTCCTCAAAATCAGGAAATCTTTCACGAACTGAAATGGATGTCCGAAACTGTGCATAATCCTTTCCTAGACCATTCAAGGTCACAGAAACTAAATCATCATCTTCCACTGGTGACCCAATGGAAGCAAGTGCATCTGCAATCTTCTTCACCTTCATGTGGTAGTCCTTGATGCTTATATTTTCTCTTTGCACATTGTGCAACTCTTGCTTGAGCTGCATTTTCCTGGCTTGCGTATTTGTGCTATACATTTTTGACAAAGTATCCCATGCCTCCTTTGGCGTACTTGCATTCTGAATATGCACAATCATAGAGTCTGAAATGCTAATAGACAGCCAATACATAACTTTCCTGGCTCTCTCATGCCATGCTTTAAATGCCTGCATTTGCTGTTGATTGGGAACATCAGGAAGAACTGGTTCTTCTTCATTTCCTGCAACAAATTCCCAATATCCTTTTCCCATAAGGAAATTCGTCATTCTAAACTTCCATGCTTGGAAGTTGTTCTTGTCAAGATTTTCAGTGACAATCTGTGAAAGAGAATCAGATGCCATTACAGAAGACTGCAAAAAATTCTGTCACTGCAAAAACCACAGCTTCACCCTCACAAGGGAAAATCTGCAAAACTGGCGAAAGTGGTATTTGACCACACAGTCACTTCCTAGTGACGATTTTGCATCAACAGGCAACATGGATGATTCTGTAACTCCCAATGTCTCTGCGCACAAGCATACAATGCAATTTTTACAGTAACTATTCACCGACCTGTAGAACAGTGGCTACACAGCATAAAACTGGGCCTTTTCCTCAGTGCGTGCAGAAAACTTCCGCCTCCAAAACAGGCCCCGAAATGGCCTCAAATCAAAGAAACAAGGTCGCCAAGGGCTAAAGCCCTTTCCTGCAGCATATACTGCCCTCTTGCTTCACCGCGAAGGGCGTCTCAACCAGAACACCGCGAGCTTGGCTTGCTTTCTTGAGCTCCTTACCACGAACAAGGCTCTGATACCATGTCAAGATTGTGGGAGAGAAGGAAGGAGTCTCGCTTGAACCTTTCTTGCTTGCACAATGGGGGAAGACACACAAGGGTGGAGGCTGAAAACAGTTTTCCTCTTCTTAGTTGTGTAAGCCAAAAGAACTCAAGTACAAAGAAATAGAAGAACCCTATATATGGGTCTCAAACCAAACTCAACTAACTAAGGTGGCATACTAACTGAGCCACGAACTAGAGTAGATAAGGATAGCTATCATGTAGCTATTATTCATGGGCGGTGTACCAACCGCGTCTGCAACTGACAAGTCGGTGACATAAATACACAACGGTCACCCTGGCGTATCACGAGTGGAGCTCGATATCTCAATAGGTATTAGAGCCATGGTGAGCATGGTTTAGCTTAGCTCATTGCTCCTCCAGCTCCCACAACATCAGTCCAATGGTAGATGACTTATCTCTCACTCCATTTTCACTCTACCTCTCTTGGCTGCTATATACAGTAGTATCTACATGTGTTGGAGCTCTTGGATCTCTCAATACACTCCATATCTTTGTGTGATTCCTTCTAGAGACTTTTTCCATTTCTTCTAACACAAATTGTTGGCACATCAATTCATGACATTAAGCTCTTAATAGCCCTGCAATTCATTTTTTTCCATTCGTTGTCTAGATCTATGCCAATAATGGTCGTACAGCTGTCATTGCCATGGATCTAGGTTGTGATTAGCGCTGCGACCATAGGGAAATGGAAGGTTACTACATAAACTCTCTCCTTATCCAATCTTTTGACAAATAATCACTTCTACGAGTTGCCTTAAGTGAAAAATCAGGCCCTTATCTAGAAACCTTAAAGGCAGCCATAGCCAATTTCACCCAAGCTCTTTTTTCACTCTATTTTCTCACTCTTTTCACTTCAACCAACCCATTTCCCTAATGCACTATACCATTGAAGTTCAAGTAAGATTTCCACATCAAATCAACAAGAATGGGAAGATTCAACCATCAAAGTTGTCACTTGGCACATACAAGCAACTTATTTGTTGGTCTAATCTGAGATTTTTTGTGTTGATTTGTTGTTACTTCTACCATCGAGTATAGGGAAAGATTCATTGTCATGCCACTTCAAAGGAATGGACTTCCACACTTGGTAGACATGGATCAAGTTGATCCTGATGAAGAACAAGAAGGGCCTTTGGTCAATAACAAGTGGCCAAGAGAAGAAATCCAAATATGTTGCTCTTGTAGCACTATGGAAAAAGAGTGATGACAAAGCCCAAGCCATCATGACATCAAGTGTGAGCTTGATGACAATTATATCCACTATGTAGACACATGTGATATGTCTCATGCCACTTGGGAATAGTTTGATACATTGTTTGGTGCCTAATCTAAATCTTCAAAATATGGATGGTTGATTGAGTTTTTCATGTTGGATATGAAGGCTAATATATCCCTTGCAACTCACCTTAATTATATGGAAAGTCTACTGACTCAACTTGCAAGGATTAACTGGAAGAAGACATATGCATTGGAGTCTTGCTCAAGAGTCTTCCTCCAAAATTTGGTAATGTCTCCACCACACTAATTAATATGCCAAATCCAACCTGATAGACATCAAAGCATCACTCCTTGAGGAAGAGACAAAGATTAAAGGCAAAGAGCAAGCAAGTACTTCAAAAGAAGAACAGGTGCTCTATGTGAGCAACAAGTACAAAGGGAAGAAAGACATTGTTTGTGACTATTGTAAAAGAACTGGGCACATTTAAAAAATGTCATGCTAGGAAAAGGTCAGAAAAGGCCTACCTTGCAACTATGAAAGAAGAAGAAAACCATGAAGAAGAAGAATAAAAAGACACTCAAGAATAAGCCTCATTAGTCCTTCTATTCCCATTATTTAGACTGACTTTTTTAGAGCATTGTATGTACTTGCCTTAACGTTCTTATCATAAGCCTTGTACTCCTCATGTAACCTATGAACTACAATTTTTAACACTTGGTGAGGCCTTGTGATAGCCTCTAGCTTTATATGGTTGGTTTTTCCATGTCTACACTTAGCAAGGTTCTACTCTTAACAGCCCCCGTATACTCTCACTACTTTTCATGGTTGTGATTGAGGAGGGGTGTTGAGAAATATGCAATCACACCCATATGTGCTTGTTTGTATGGAACAACGAGGCAAGCAATATGCAACTCAATCTAGGAAGAGTTGCCTTTAGCCTATAGGCAGAGTGGAGGAAAGTGATACCATCGTGCAACTATAAAAGAGTGTATTTGACAAGCATTTGAATGAGAACGTTGTTGTACTTTGTACTTTTAGTCTTGTCTCTCTCTACTCAAGATTGTGTTTATGAGTCTATTCTAATCTATCTTCAAACCTAATTTACCTGAGTAATAGTCAGTGTGTCTAATCTCAGTCATCATGTCTCTTATCACTAACTTTCACCCTTCGTAGCTAAACCTTGCTTAATTAGGATCCGTATTTCTCAACAAGGGTATACTAACTTAATACTTACAAATATTCTAGAAAATAAAACAAAATGGATATACCCATCCAATGACTAAACATCAAGAGGCCTCAGAATCATAGCTAGGGATTAATGGTAAAAAACGTCAAGGAAATTCATACATAATATAGTATGAACAATATTATGAAAAGTAACATGATTCTAGTAAATGAATGTCTATCATGTGACTTTATGAAAAGTTAAGAAGTTAGAGATTAGAATTGATTGTTTTTGCATGAGTATTAGAAAATGTTTAATGATCTCTATAAAAAGCATTGGTTGGTTACTAATTCATTGATTGAGATTTACAATAAAAAATCGATTAAATCATTTATTTATGTCAAGATGAAGGGTAATCTTAAGTTACATGCATCTCCCCCAAGGGAAATTGTTAGGGCGTTGATATGAGTTGGATTTTTGTTCCACTTGAGAGTGCCTCTAGCCAACATCTAAACTGGAAGGTCCCTTATGGAAGGTTTCCTTCTACGACAATATGTAATGAGGGGAACTCTAGTCTAAAAATGGTAATTGCATAGTGGGTCCTAAGATGGAGAAGAAATCTGTATATGTACACATTGTGGCTAGAATCATGAGCCTAAAAGAATATGGGTTGGATATCACTCTTCTAAAAAAGAGGAAAACTTTTATGCTTAGCTCCATGAGGTGCAAATAGATATAAACATATTATAATTTTCCTCGAAAGGATGGTTTCCACTAATTTCTTGATGTATCTTGGTGAATATATGAAATGAATCTTGTGTTAAGAATAAGTAGGGAACCAGGTTTTAAATGTCAAACAACATCTTAGCATATTATCTTTAGAAAACTAAACAAAAACCACATGCAAATGGGAAGCACACAATTATCTTTCCTCGATGGAAAACAATCGATGGTTGGGTGGACTCCATAAGTCCGATGCTTCCTCATATGGAAATTTAGGATAAGAGCCGTATGTTGACTTTTCTTAGGATTCAATCTTAGATTTTGGTAATGTGCTATTTTAGAGGAAGAGAGATGGAATTTCACCTTATAAGCAGGGTGGTGTCTTTCACTAACTATGAACCAAATGCGATGATTGACTTACTCTTAGTCAGCATTAGAATTTGATCAACTTGACTATCTATGAGAATGTCGTTAGAGGCTATTAGTCTTTAGGAACCTTCAAATCTATCCTCATGGGTTGAGGATGAGTGCTTAGCTATGAGGTAGACTCAATGCCACAGAGTGATTGATTATTCCTATGGACTGCGGATAGTGGTAGCTAGGATAGACCCTAGATGATTACTAAGCATTACCTTCTACAATAAAAATGGAGGTGCTTTACATGTGGTATTAGAGCAATAGTTATTGTATTTATAATAAATCATTATTAAAGATCATTTATAACAATTTAATAAATGAAACCATGATAAGAAACCAAGTGGCACTATTAAAAGTCTATTGGATTGTCCATTGATTCATGTCCCTAGATTTGCTCTTGGAAAGAATACATATTCTATATTGTTGCAAGAGCGATTATTTAAACATGAACGTGATCAAGGGTCATAATAAATAATAAATAAGATATCATCCTTGTGATTGGATTCACAAAAAGATTACATTTCTTACTATGAAAATTGTGTGTTGATGGCATTGCAGTGATTTCCTTAATTATTTTCTGTAGTCTACCAAGCTAGAAATCAATGTAACATCTTTTTAAGGGAGGAAAATTTACACACTATGGAAAAAATATCTATTCCTTAAGTTGATCAACTCAACCTTGAGCATTGGATCTTATACCAAGGCTGGGGATGGTCACCAACTTATTTTTCCATTTGTGCCAATTGTAGAAGTAGCCTAGAGTTCAATCTATGGAGAGGCTACGTTGACTAAATGGCTTAATTTAGTTATACTTTACATGTTTCATAGAAGCATCCAAAACTCTCCAGTTCATATTGATGGTGAAATTGTAATGAAAGAGGTAGGAGAGAGAGAAGGAGAGGAGAGAGAGAGGGTGCAGAAGAGAGAGAAAGACTGAGAGAGAGAGAGAGAAGTCGTGAGAGCTTGGAGAAGGAGATGAAGATGAAATGAGACTTGTATTAAAAATCTGATGGTGCAAAAATCAAGTCTCTAACACCTTATATACCAGCCCATGTAGCTAGTATTTCCCCATTATTAGATCCCCCCTCTCTTACATTCCATCCCCACCCAAAGGTTTTTGCCCTCAAAAACAATTTGGGCACTTATGATAACTGGGTAGGAGTAGATCAGAGTACTTCTGTTGCATTATTATAGGGGTATACAAATGAATGAAGAGGTACTATTGCATATGATGGGTTATTGGGGTATGTACGATACATGAGCCTTATTGGGGAATTATAAAAATGAAATTTGACCCAAGTATCTTGAGTAAATGTGAGCTGTAGAGAGTGGACAACAAGGTGTTTACTACAGGGCCCTATTGTAGTAAATCTGTCATAACTTTCTGTAGGAGACTCTGATTGAGGCATGCTACACATCAAAATGGAGCTCTTTGTAAGTGCTTTCAGCCATGTAGGTTGGCTTTGGCTGTTCAAAATTTAGAGAAAAATTTGGTGTAAAATAGTGAGCTGTCTGCAATCTTCCCTGCACTAAAATATGGCCATAGATAACCAATCTGCAGCCAAAAGAGTCTACCAAAAAGATGGATGTTGGTCTAAATGAGATCCCAAGCAATCCATTAACCTCCTAGATCAAAAGGTATTCCTTCATAATGATTGTCCAAGAGAAGAGAATGCCCATCAACCACATACTCCAATCCACTCGGATCAAATGGATACAATGAAGTATCCCCATAATCAAGTCCATGATCACATCCATAATCTCCCAGATCATAGGGAAGCACAATGCCATCTTCATATTCATGTATGCCTGAATCATGTATGATATCATCATCAGACATGTGCCAAACATCATAACCATGATCAAGGTACTCATTATAAAATGTGTTTAATGGCTGTTGCAAACCTTAATTAAGTGTAAACTGATGCTCAAGAATATCATCATGAGGTTTCTCTAAGAGTTTAAAACCTTCAGCATAACCATCTGCATTTGCAAGTGCCTCATGTGATTCATCAACGAAGATGCCATCAGATTGTACATCTTGCTCTTCATTGTTCCCTTCTTGTACATCTTCTTGGTCTTCTTGCTCATCTTCTTGTTGATCATGTTGCTCATTATCCCAGTCTTGTTGTTTAGCTTGCTCATTGCTCTCTTCTTCATGATCAGCACTTGGAAAAGAACTCATCATTACATTTGGGTAATCATGAGGTATGAACTGATTGGGATATGGGGTACCATGGTAGTTATGGACTTGCTACTGATCAAAGCTAAAAGAGTATTGATAAGCATGACCATTATTGTCATGTCCATAAGAATTGGGCTGCTCAATTAAGAAAGGTTCCCATGTATAATCATGACTATGTTGCTGAGAAGGTGGATGCTCATAAGCATAAGCATGTTGCCCATAATATCCATTCTGCTGCCAAAGTTCACTAGAGTGGTACTCTACATTATGACATGGTACATCATGTCTATAAGCATTAACATGCTGTCTAGATATACTTGCATACTACTCATGTTCATTTGCATGTTTCTATTTTCCATATTCATAAGATGCATGTAAATCATAGTGTGTACAATCAACATATACATCTTGGCCATAAGCATAAGCATTTGATTCAAGTCTTGCTCTTTTTTCTCTGTCCACCCTCATAAGAGAAATATACCAATCTATTAAAGCTCCAAGTTTGTCAATATTAGCTTGTGTTTGAAGCCAACCTTGTTCACTAGAGCTGGAGCTATTGATCTCAGTTGCCATTGCAGTCAAGTGGCTTTCAAAATCTTATTGTTTAATGAGCATCAACAAGGCTGCATAACTTCTCTATTTCTGTTCTTATCTTCCACAAGGTGAACTACGTCAATAAGCTATGCCAATTGCTAAGATCAACATTGATGCCTCTAGCAGGTGGTTCATCTTAGTCAAGTGGTAGTGTTTGAGCAGCCTGAGATCTTAGTCTCTGATGCAACTCAGATAGATATGGAAATATAGCTATCTCTGGGGGGGTGCTGTAATTTCAGCGGGTATTTATTAACATCAACACAAAGGTTGCTGAGCCTATTTGTTTAGATGAAAATTCCCTTTGGCAGCTTTGATGCCTCTGTGCATCTCGTCCCTCTAGAGTGTTACAAATAGCCACCTAGCTCTACGAGAAAGCGCACCAGATCTTTCTTTCAACCTGCCTGCAATGCCATGTGATTTTAGTGCCATTGCTCAAGCACATATGCCATCAGGTATGCATGTGTTTGATACAATGGACTTGGTAGTAGCTTGCAACTCCTTCAATTTTCTCGGCCTAGCATTTGATTGCATGCATAGAATACGCCTATTGACAATGTCTTCATCAGATTACATGTTTGTAATGCCCTCGGTGTGAGCATCAAAGTACCTATCTACAATGTCAACATCAAAGTATATGTCTATAATGCCATCATCAGACTACATGTCTGTAATGTCATATAATCGCACTCAATATCTCCTGGACTTTTGATTCATGTAAACTCCACAGCTTGTCTTTAGCTAAAGCATGTCTTAATAGTATTGATCCACTTTACATTTGACATTTCCTTTCTCTAAGCATGATGAGAGCTACTAAGCTCTATTGAATCTCTTCCAATGAGATCAGTCCATTCTTGTATGTATCAATTGCATTGAACTGGTCTTGCAAATTCACAGTTTGATCTGCTTTGTTAAGATGTTCACTAATGCCCTCAATGCAATATTTCTTAGGCGGCTATTTTTCATAGCAAGCCCATCCATCAAGCTAGAGTCTGATACTTGCAGGGAATTGAAAGAAAGATCATCAGCTATAGAATGTTGTATAGGCCCCAAATCTCTATATGCAGGATTGCATTACTAGCATGATAGTATCCAATGCATAACCATTGTATTCACAGTTTCTGTAGGAATACTGCATTCACTGTCACATCAGATTTTACACAAAGATGTATATACTATTGCATTCATTTAACTAGCAGGTTCTACACTGTATCCACAAGTATGTTCCAAGTTTCAGTAGTTAGAAGTACGGCATCCCAGGTTGTTTATATATTTGCATTTTTTTCATTTTCAAGAAATATCCATAATAGGTCTCCTTTAGTTCAAGCATCTCATGTCACATCCGGGCATTCAGAGCTTAGAGCATTCATCTCTCAGAGTGTACACAACATTTGTCTCTCACTACAACATGACTAGTATTGCCTACAGTCAATCACGCTTGGTCTACAAACATCATGTCAGACCAGCATTAATGACACATCAAACCATTAACATCACTTCCATGCCATGTCAGACCAGCATCACATGCCACCTCAGGGCTGTCTACTCCCCGCCCCTGAACTGTCACGACCTTCTTGTCATGGATATCATTTGACTACATATTGAATCTCTACTGATGGACACACTGCTAAAGGTAATGCCAGACTTTGGGTCTTGGCAATCAAAGGAATTACTAGACCATTTGAAAAGCATTCTTGCTATAATAAGCCTTTTTCCGTCAAAAGCGAGCATCAAATTGTTGAAGTCCAGCTCCAAGGAGTCAGCAAGGGTATTGTGGCTGAAGATTTGTTGCGTTCAATGGTAAGAAATGGGAAGCCTCCAAGGTTCATATTGTGTGTTGGAGATGATAGGTTAGATGAAGATATGTTCGAAAGCATATCTGACATAATGGGATGCCTGTCAAAGATTCCTATGGATGAGGTATTTGCGTGTACGATGGGATAGAAGCCCAGTAAGGCCAAGTATTACCTTGATGACACAGTTGAAGTGGTGAAGATGCTATAGCGTCTCACAATAGTTTACAATAGTTTCAGAATCTCAAGCCTTAAGTGCTAATATTTCCACTTAGTTCATTGGGAGTACTAGATCCTGGTTAAATCACTTGGCAACTCATGATAGTGCTCGGTTGTTCAGGATCCCCTTGAAGAAGGTCATGATAGATCACTGTTGACTGCCTTACTTTGCTGTGCCAAGTCCAAGCACAATCGTAATGCCTCCTTGCTTTGAAACCTTCCCACACTGTACGATCAAATCACTACCTAATCTTCTTCATCCTAGCATCATTTCTGCTTCTTGGTATACCAATTCGTTTTTCCACAAAATTGATCTCACTTTAGAGAGACAGATTGTTGAAAAACCGTCATTGCTGCGATGTCTCTACTGCAGCGATCTTCAAAAATGACCTATATCTCCACACCAATCACACTTCATCTACACGATTAGTTTTTCCTTCAAATCTGAATCAGAGAGGCAACTCGGCCTTCTACTAAAGCCATAAAAAATAAGCAAAAAGCCGAATCAAGCAAAGCATCCCATTGGCCCTCCCTTGCATCTTCAGCTTCAGGACTTTGATGTAGGGATCTTGAGCATCAATGTCTTCACCAATGCCAGTGGTAACAAGGAAAGAGATATGGAGTTCACAAAATGTGATCTCCCCCGGTGCTTGCACCGCTACATCCATGGGTGAGGACAAATGCAAGAAAGAGCAAAAGGAAGCGCAGGATGATGACGAGGTCGAGGAATCCTCCAAGGAACGATTTGCAAACTTGAAAGGAAAAGGCAGCAGACCTTCTACAGCTCTCCTTCTGGTTCAATGCAAGGTGATCTGAGAATGGTTTTTCTCCATGGAAGCTTGGCTGAGCTTGAAAATGAAGAGAGACAAGACTCTTCCTAGAAAGTAACCAGGACTTTACCATCTTCTACTCCATTTACCACTGTCTTTTAGGAAAATACCTTCAAAATTGGCCAAAAATGATCCACGACTTGCTAAATGTGGTGTTCTAGCCTCCAATCTTGGTCCAAGGACTCCATTAATGCTCCTGACTGCTGTCCTTTTGGTCCTTGACTTGTGCCTTTTTAGTGCTCCTCCATTTTTGTGCTTGTCATTGTGTACCTGAAGCTTCTTGGATTTTTAAACTAAAAAGGATGGTAACTGAGCATGTAAAGTAACTAAATGGATCAAAACTAGAGCTCTGATACTAGTTGTAATGAAGGAGGTAGGAGAGAGAGAAACCTTCGGGTAGGGATGGAATGTAAGAGAGAGGGATTTAATAATGGGGAAATACTAGCTACACTGGTTGGTATATAAGGTGCTAAAGAATTGATTTTTGCACCATCAGGTTTTTAATACAAGTCTCCTTTCATCTTCATCTCCTTCTCCAAGCTCTCATGGCTTCTCTCTCTCTCTCTCACTCTTTCTCTCTCTTTTTCTAGTCTTTCTCTCTCCTCGTCACTCTCTTTCTCTCACTTCTTGCAACCTTTCTCTCTCTTCTGCACCCTCTCTCTCTCTCTCTTTCTCTCTCTCCTGCCTCCTTCATTACAAAGATGATGATCCTAAACAAATGGGTTTATCGTATCATCACCAATATCATCCAACTGAATCGAGTCTTGTGGCTCATCAGTCTCATGTAAATAATTATGAGATCGATAAACTCCCAACCTTCCTCACATGTACTTAGCCCTATACACATATAGAGAGCCCTCCTATTTACTACACTCAAACATTAGTGCAAATCCATGACTAAGTTATGCACCCATCCATGAGAATTCCTCGTGGACAAAGATATAATCTTATACAAATTTTCTCTTTAGCCTTATGTGAGACACACTTGTAAAAAAATGTATAGCCAATGGTATAAGATTATGTGAATATATAACTCTCTTTTGGAACAATTTTTATCATGATTTTAGTATGGTGTTATGTTGAAATAAATATACTAGTAGATATGTATAATAAAGCACTATCTAAAAATAAAACACCTTGGATTAAGGATCTTATTTATGATGTTGGGATCTTGCAATCAATTTGGTTCTTTTAAAAGCATTACAATGCTAGAGGTAAAATTTATCACAATTATTTCAAGTTCCTTCCATCAGAACGCCCTTAGTAGGGGGCTTAAGCTATCATCACTCACACTACAAATACTGACATTTAAAGTGATGGAATTATTCATTGAAAAAATTGCCCTCATCATGCTATTCGCATTGCTATTAGCGACACGATAAATCTGTTGCTATTAGCATTGCTATTAATAGTGATGCAATAAATCCATTGCTATTAGCATTGTTATTTCTGTTGCTATTAGCATGGCTATTTGAATAGTGACACTAATAGCAATAGAAATAGCGATGCTAATAGCTACGATTGCAAAGTAAATTTTCAATACAAATAGCGAAACTTACAGAGGGGAAAGAAATTAGATGGTAGGGCATGTAGCCCTGCCACTCTTCTAGCTATGTACTGTAACGTGTCCATTTGTTATCTTCAAGACACGCCTTAGCAGTCCATCGGAAAGGATGTCTAGAAAGCTCCACCCGGCATTCCCATGGAATGTTACAGGGTTTGCGATCTAGGACTTTCCACATGTGCTACGTAGCACAAGTATTCCGACTGTTCCCACTTAGGACCGATTTGAAGTAGGGTTTTACTTATTGGTCATATCCTAACGGCAACTAGCGTCGAACCTAAGCGAACTACTTTATGCAGAAATGCCAGGTCCGAAGCGGATTCACACTGCATGTGGTTCAAGGAGAATGGGAAACGAGAGGGATGCAAAGCTCAACCTCTCTGCCATAAGGCATAGTCCCATTCCATTCCCCTAAAACATCATAAATCGGGATCAACTATAACTTAGACTCTAGGTCACGCTCTTGCTATTTGTATTCTTTGAACGATCTTCCTGCTGTCCATCTTGTTTTGAGAAAAGTTCCCGACCAACCAGGACCACCCATTTGTAGGACGGACCTATGGCCACATCCACCGCACTTTCCTCAGGTTGTTTTAGTTATTTAATTACCTAACACATTTAGTTGGACATGTATCAATCAACTTCCTTAATTAGCCCATTAGGCACTAGTTCCTTCACGTAAACCATAGCACTTGACATAGAAAAGAATGTCAAACAAGTTCCTTTTTAATAGGTTATCATATTTATCTTTGAAATACATAAAGTCCAGCCCGTAGGCTTATCCACAATCCGCTCGAAGGCTATCCAACAATCCACAGAGATTGCTAATCCAAGATTCCGCCCATAGACTAGTATGCAGGCCTCGAGATCCAATCTCGAGTCACGTTAGCCTCTTGTGCAGGGCCCGGAAGGCGAGGGATTTACGGCCAGATCCCCCTGGCACCAAAGCGTCCTCTTGCTCCAAGTAGTGCTTAACGGAGAGACCTCTCACGGTAGGTTCAGACGACCTTCCCGGTGCAGTTAACAACCCCCTTGGTTAGGGTTAGGCAGGCAGACAGGGGTAACTGAAGCTGCCTCTCCCTTCAGGCCTTCAACCTGAAGCATTAGATATCCACTTATCCTTTAATTCTTTGAGCAAACAAAGCAAAACAGTGCTCTTAAAATTGTTTACAAGCACAAACAATTCCATTGGTCATTATTTTTGGCCAACTGCTAAGGAGCGAATCCTTCTTTCCGAATGCATTCAGCACTCGATTCGGGATCAATTGCGGCTTGGCAAGATCCCCTATATCCTGGGTTAGGGCCGTACCCTATTAACCCGACTTGATCAATACCTTAAGTTCATATGTTATTCCAATTTATCGGTTGTTCTTTTGCTTCCAAGCCATTATCTTTACTCAAGAAAGATACTATATTAGGACGATTATTCATCCTCTTGCAAGATAACTTGCGTAAGAATCTGCCAACCTCATTTCGAGGAATTGGCCATTCCCTTGTGATCCAATCACAAGATCATGCGACTCTGCACTTGTTGCACAAGTGTCGCATCAAAATATGGAACTATTCTACCCATCAACGATGTCTTCTAATCACGGTGTCATGATTAGATATAACAACCCGTTCCTAATTGCATTAGGCCGACATTGTCGGTCCTATGGTTTCGAGTTTCATCTTTTTAGCAAGAGACCCTTAGGGAAAAACCCTAGACCTTTTCTCGCAAGTATGTTCTTATGTCCCTACATTCCGTGAATGTGGGAAAGTATTTAGGGTATAGGAGTTTCGATTTTTGGCAATACGTGCGACTAGGTAAATGTCTTCACCAAGCTAACCTTAGTCAGTTCCTTGGGATATGTTGCATTGAATTAACCCTTTTCTAAACGAGTACTCCATGGGTTTAGGTGTTTAGGTTTATCCCAATTTAACCTATCTATTCTTGAAGATAATTACGCTATTATTTCCAAAACCACATGACTTATTGTCTATGTGTAAGTTGAATTTTCAAATCCTAACTTTTTGGTTTAAGATCAAGCATAGATTAGGTTATAGCCTAATTCCAATTAATCATTCTATAACATGCGAACAAGATTCATGCTAAAACATGCAGTCTTCTACTACTTCATTTTCGAATGAATTTGTCATATGCAGAACTTACACACCCTTCCATTAAATTAAGTTCTTAGAGCACTTGCCTGATTAAATCTTCTTCATATAGTCCTAGCAATTTCCTACGATTGCTAATAACTTTCTTTAAGAATCATTCCAAAAAAAAAGATATTCAATAATGCAATATGTGTTTTATTCCTTTCATACTTAATCGGAGTGTACTTTCATAATTCCTCTTTGTAAATATGGACATTAATCAAATTTAATTTATTGCAATGCATAAAACTACTTGCTAGAAATGCATATCAATTTTCTGCTCACTTTATTTTGTTCATTTTATTGGAAATACTAATGGCCGAACTCTTCTGTCTCGTGAGCTAATTCTTTCAAAATTAACCAAAGTATCTAAGACAAAAAATGCATCCTATCTCCAAAAATTATCCACGCACGATTGAATTATAACAACATAAAATAAAAATTAGGAAGGAAAACCTGGACTTGTGGTGAGATGTCCATGTGGATGCTAGGAGACGATCCTCCTGCGGTTGCGCCTTGGGCTTTCTTAGGAGCCATCGCGAATGCGGCCTTTCCATCTTGGATGCGGCTTTGTGAACTCCCTTTTGAAATTCCACCGTCCTTTATGAGTTTTCTTTTGTAGAAGCTCTTTGAAGGGATACTTTTGTGGAGGAGGGGAGAAACCACGGAAAGGGTTTAAAACCCGGGAAGGGGGTGTTTTAAAAAACCTCCACGAGTAAGGCCCATTAAAGCCACGGGAAATGGCTTAATGGCTTTTTTTAAGGACCCATAGGAAAGGGGGAAAATAAAAGGTGTAAAAGACCCTTACGAGGGGCTTTTGTATGGGGGAAAAGGGTGTTAAAAGACCCTTAACAGTGGATTTTATGTGGGGAAAAAAAAGGGGGCTTAAAGAGGCACATGAACCTGGGTTAGGGGGGAGCCTGAAAGAAGAATTTATGGGGGGGGTTTATATGAAAGGGCCTTATGAAGACCCACAAAGCAAAGGGGGAAAAACGGTGTAGAAGACCCCTTTGGATATAGGGGATTGTGTGTGGGGAAAAAGGGCTTAAAGAGCCCTTAGGAGGGAGCTTTTGTGTGGGGGAAGGAAAGGGTATGAAAGGGGGCTTAGGAAGCCCCCTTGGAAGCTTCCAGAAGCTTCCAGAGAGCTTCTACACATGGAATGCTTACGTGGAGGAGAGGAAAAAGAAAACGGTTTCTGGGCAGCAGCTGGCGCGATTCCTTGTGGCAGCGGCAGCAACGCGGAGTCCCCAGGGTGGTGTTGGCAGTCTCTCCCTCCTTCACGACTGCCCAATAGACTCGACTCCTTCCCCAGTGGCAACAATCCACCTCTCTCCACACCCACACTCTCCCTCACAGCTATCGTTTCTCTGTCGTAGTGTGACAGTCTTTTCCCTCTCTCTCTCACCACTATGGCAGCATCAGTCTCCTCTTCACTCCCTCCTCGAGCTTTCTGACAGTGGCGATGGTACTCAGGATGCATACGTGGGCACGGAAATCACATCATCCTTATTGCAGGGCGTATGAGCATGCGGTGACTTTTTTTCTCTGCTCTCACAACCCTCAATTTAAATAGGTGAGGGGAGGGGGATCCTCCCTCCACTGCGTGGCATCTCGCATGCCCTCTTCCCCCCTACAAGCTCCATTGAGGAGCTTGATCATACCTTCTACTCCCCTCCCCCTCCAGCACGACAGTCGGCTGGGGGATAAGGGGAATAATAATAAAAAAATTTGTCATTATCCTAACCTTATAGCCTCCTGAGAGGGGATTCGTATGCGGAATGCGTGTTTTTATTTCGGAATTGTTACATGTACATTAAATATTCTTGTATAATTCATTTGCCAGTGTCACATACACCTAATATCTCAAAATTGTGCATCATATTTTCTTTAAAAATGAATCCTCTGATTGCGAAAGCTAGATATAATCAACTCAAAAAGGTATTATATAATGAGCTTTTTGATCACTTGATTAGGCCCAAGAAGAAGAGCTTTTAATTGCAAAAGCTAGGTATAATCAATTCAAAAAAGTGTTACTCAAGGAGCTTTTTTATCACTTGCTTAGGCCTAAGAAGATGAGCTTCACTTCAAGCTTTTATTACGGTCAAGGACCTTAAGATATGAATAAGCCCAATTGATGTTCTGCTCATTCTAGCTTATTTCAAACTTGTCAAGTCTTTTTGGGGGAGCATTTGGGAATTTGTAAGAGTTATACCATGGTATTGGAGCCAAAAACACCTATATAAGGGGTAGTAGTGTCTTTGAGCTCTACTTCTTCGTGCTTTTTTTAATCTACATTTAAGTTATCTTCTATCTCTTCTTCCTTAGCCTCACCCTTCATCAAATGCATTCGTGTCTCACAAGAGGGCGCCAACCTGGTCTCACCTTAAATCTCAATGGGTGGACATGTTTCAAGATCACAAGGATCAAGCTCATTCTCCCCCTTCTCAAACTCCATTTCTTAAGCTGCAACTTGTGGGTGCAAGGGTTCATCCTTCTTACATGTCCATCTATCTTTGTCTTCTCTCGTGTATCCTAAATCGATCATAATAATTTCTACCTTTGAACACAGATCGATTCTCCATCCTTCTTTCTTCACATAATAGTCCATCATTTCTTCCTCTTCTTAGACTTCTTCGGATTGGCATTCTTCAGGATAGTGGCAATCGATGTAAAGGTATTATCCTTCTAGGTGGTACTCAATGGGAAAATATTCAAGGTAGTAGTATCCATCTCCTTGAGGAGAGGGTGTTCGTTATAGAGGTAGTAGTCTTCAGAGTAGCCTTCTTGGTAGTAGTATTTAGGATAGTAGTCGTGGTAGTAGCAGTCGAGTCCTTCTTGTTGGGGATGAGGTATTCCAAGATCTAGGCTGAGCTCATCCTCTCTATTTTTTCCTCCACCTATTTCTCTCTTTTCATCCCTCTCTCTCTCTCTCTCTCTCTCTCTCTCTATCTCTCTATCTCTTACTTTCTATTTCTCAATTTTTATCTCTCTCCCCCTCTCTATTTCTCTCTCCCTCTCCCTCTCCCTCTCCTATCTTTATTTCTCTCCTTCTTTCCCTCCCTCCCTCCTCCCTCCCTCCCTCCCTCTCTCTGTTTATATATATATATATATATATATATTCTCTCTCCTTCTATCCCTTATTCTCTCTTTGTATTACCGTCTCCCTCACTCTCTTCATTTCTCTCTCCCTCCCTCCCTCCCTCCCTCTATGCATCTATTCATAAACAATGAGAAACAGAGAAGAGAGAATGCACTTATCTCAAAGCTTGAAGATGAATCCTTTCAAGCTTCTCTCCTTCTTCTTCTTCTTCTTCTCCTTCATGGTGTTGTGTCACTACACGAACACATCGTCAAAAAAACTAAAGTGCATCATCATCTGGCTTTCTTATGAATCTAGAGAGTCAATGTCATCTTAGTCATTAGTGCTAGTGTCCATAGTATAGTTAGTTCCAAAATACAAGATTTTTAGACAAGTTTAGCCTATTTTTGATATTTTGGATATTATTTATTATAAATATCCTAAAAAGGATTAGAAAACTTCTAGAGTAGAGTGACATGCAAAAAGAAAATGGCTTTTTAGCCAATTTTGGGAGATCTCACATAAAAAGAATAGACTTTCAAATTCACGCGGCATGTGATCACAGTGTACATGTAGTAAATAGCACTCTGAAGAACAGGGAGAAGAAGAAGGAGTGATCTAGGAGAATTTTGAGCAAGTGTCGTGGAGTTTTACCCCCCTTTCAAAGCCACAAAAACCATCAGATTTGTGGTCTGAATAATAGAGAAGTTAATCTTTGGTGCACGTTTTTTGTATATTAGGGAGCTCCAAGAGATCTAATGCTTGGAGATTGCTTTCGAGTAGTCCCAGACAAGGATTTTGTTTATCTTTTTAGGTTCTAACAATACAAACTGCTTTGATTCATTGAGCTTCAACTTTATCTTGTGTACCTTTTGTCTATTCTTTTTCTTCTATTCTATCTGCTATTCTCTAATTCCTTCTCTCTTTGATCCCTAATGGATATGACCTTTCGACTAAAACCCCTCTGACATTGCTGAATTTGATGTGAAAGATTGTCAGAAGGAAAGACAAGATGGTAGAACCTTCAAGCACAATTTCTAGTGATATTTTGCAATAGTTAGTGTAGAATATGAACATGGTTATGTAGGTACAACAACAACAACAAGTGATGTAGGCTTGTGCTCAAACAGAAACTATTGTGATGAATGCTCTACAAGCAGTAGAGTGTGAGATGAAGTTGTTTAATGGTAGGAATGTATTTGTATATTTGCATACCTATGCTCAAAAGATGGAGTTCTTTGGGGTGGCTAGACTTGCATGGAGCCAATATTTTGCTCGGGTCACTATACATGAATTGAAAGTACTCAAGGAAGAATTTTACATTGAAGAAGACACTTAGGGAAGAATTTTACATTGAAGACACCAATTTGATTACCCACAACACTTTCCAAGAGTGGGTTCTAAAATCCAAAAGGGGTCTTGTGGACAGAGTTATTAAGAGAATTTGAAAGTTGGTTTGAGCAATTAGATCTTGTAGAATTGTAAACTTGTAATATTTTCGCCCAAAAATATTATGGAACTTGACCCTCGCACGCCTGCCTAGAAGTTGTGCAAAGTCATCTCCCGCGTCGACTAATGACAGTGGCTAAGTGGTTATCCCGCGCACATGATAAAAATCCCCATCCGCAAGGTGCAATTAAGGTCGGGGCACGAAGACCGCAAGCCGCGCAAGAACACCCTTCTTGGATAAAGGGGAAATGGATAATGATGAAAATTTAGGCAAATGTTTTTACTAATTATCCCTTCCCCCAGCCGATGTATGGTTGGAGGGGAGGGAGTGGGAGAGGGATGTGTAGAGGTGGAGTGTATGGGGAGATGAGAGAAGCATGAGGGCTCCACATGTGTGGAGTCTCTCCCCCCCCCCCCCCCTTAGCACTATATAACCTCCCCCTTAGGCATTGGGAGGAGGCACGATCAAAGGGAATGCTGCCGTGCTGAGAAGAAGGACCGCCGCTTGCCGTGAGATCGCCACCGTGCTTGCCACCAGGCTGGCATTGCCATTACCCCCCCTTTTTCATTGTCATCTTCCCACCAATCCTTACCTCCTCCTCATTTTCTGGATAAGACAGAATCTTCTTAGAAGCTTCTTGAGAAGCTTCTAAGGGTGGGCTCCCATAAGCCCCATTCCTACAAGCCTCCGCGGGTTTTAAAAAAAAAAACCGCGTTTTGGTGAAGGATTTTCCTGCGCACAGGGGGAGAGGGTAGATCTTGAGGCTGTTTACCAAGCTTGGAGGGAATTCATAGATCGCGTAAGGGCGAAGGAAAATCCGGAGTCCAAACACACTATGTCTATGATGGCTCCAAAGTCCAAGTCGCAAGGCGCACACGTGGAAGATTCAAGCCTAAGGTTACACATGGACATCCCCATGGATCCACAAACCCAGGTTCTTGAAAGTTTAATTCCACATTGGGCATGTTTAAAATTTATAGGGAAGCTATGAATATAAATTGCTTATTCATCTTACGAGCATAGTCGCATGTTGCCATTTTGGTGCATTCCCAAAGTAATGAGCCTAAATACATATTGCTTAGGGTAAAGATGAAATTGTTAAGTGCATCCTTGATTGGCCATGAAAGAACAAGTGTATCTTGAATTTAGTCAATAAATTCCTTGTTATGACTCGCATGAGAAAATTGTTAAATGTCCGTTGCATGGCATGGAAATGATACCATGGACACTTCATGTTGCATGCAAGGACACTCGTAGAATGTATTAGGGTTGCATGGTACATATTCGTCTTGCATGAACTTCACTAACGATGTTGTACCTAAGAAAGGGTTGCATGTTACATATTTGTCATGCGTAAATTTCATTTCATCGAAGTTGCATGTAGCAAAGGTTGCATGTCCTATCAAAGCATGAAATTCCATTGCATTAAATGAAAGGATGTAGGCATAGTTCCTTGATGTAAATCCTTGTAGGCTTTATGCAAATTATTCTCCAATTTGTCATTCGTCTTGACTTTAGCAAGAAAAGAAAAGGGTTATTGCAAACCTTATAGTACATAGGGGTAATGAATCGCATGTTTACACGTATTGTGATGTCTTGCAACTATTTACACCCTTAGAACAAATCTAACGTCTATAAGAAGAGATCCTTTCTTGTCGCAAGACAAGTAGAGCAATTTGATAGATCATTTGTGACATTTTAATCCTCAAGGGGTTTTGTAAAAGCATAATTAATCGATACGATAAACACTCAAAGTGCTAGCTAGGGTTCAACACATTAGAAATTCTACCTAGTATCGTACTTGGATGCCAAGTCGAGAACCTACCCACATTCACGGAATGTTTGGTTTAATTGGACGCCCATGCAAACAACGATCTAGGGTTTCTACCCTAAGGATCGATCAACCTAATGCTAAAAATCGGATTGAGTTTGGAAACCCTAGGACATCGTTGTCGGCCTAGTATAACTAGGGTTGGGTTGGGTAAGAAGACACCCCAAACCCTACATCTTGACTAAACATACTTCTTGACAAGAAACGCCGTTGATGGGTGAAATGATCCCATGAGTTAGATACAACACTTGTGCAATAAGTTGCAATGTCGCATGGCTTTGTGGTTTAACCACAAGATAAATTTTCCACTCCTTGAAATAAGGTTGGTAGGTTGTAGTGCAAGTCTAACTTGCAAGAGGATGAGTAGACATCCTGCTACATCACCCTTCTTTTTGGGATGATTTTCCAAGTTAAGGGAAGTTATGTATTGCTTAATAAGCAAAGGATCAATCAGGTTAGAGCAACATGGTCGCCAGGATTCACTGTCTTAACTTAAGAAACCTAAGGTGTTGGTTAATTTGGGTTGACAGAGTATGACCCTAACCCAAGGACAAAAGGGTAAACAAACAAACCCTTGGGGATCTTGCCAAGTCGCAATTGATCTTGGATCGAATGCTAGATGCATTTGGAGAGAAGGATTCACTCCTTAGCAGTTGGCAAAAATAAATGACCACTGGATTGATTGTGTTTGTAACAGTTTAGGAGCACGGTTTGCATTGTTTGCTCAAGGAACTAAAGATGGAAAGATAATTAATGCTTCAAGTTGAAGGCCTGAAGGGAGAGGCAGCATCAATTACCCCTGACTGTCTACCTGACCCTAACCAAGGGGGTTGTTAGCTGTGCCGAGGACGTGGATCGAAATTGCAGCGAGAGGTCTCTCCGTTGGGCGCTACTTGGAGCAGGAGGACGCTTGGGTGACAAGGGGGGCTCTGGCCATAAATCCCTTGCCTTTCAGGCCCTGCACGAGAGGCTGACGTGACTCGAAATTGGATCTCGAGGCCCGCATACTAGTCTACGAGTGAAATCTTGGATTAGTAATCCCTGTGGATTGATGGATAGCCTTCGGGTGGATTATGGATTGCCTTCGGGCGGATCATGGATTAGCCTACGGTCTGGATTATATGGATGTATTCCAAGGATAATAAGATAACCTGTTGAAAAGGAACTTGTTTGACAGTGTTTTTCTATGTCAAGTGCTAAGATTATGTGAAGGAACTGGTGTCTAACTGGCTAATTAAGGAAGCTGTTTTATGCGTGTCCAACTAAATGTGGTAGGTAATTAGACAACTAAAGCAACCCTGAGGAGAGTTCGGTGGATGTGGCCATGGGTCCGTCCTACGTATAGGTGGTCCCGTTTGGCCGGGAACTTTTCTCAAACGAAATCAACAGTAGGTGACTTTCTCGAAAGAAGTTGACAAGCAAGGAACGATGACCTAGAATCTAGGCTACTAGAATCCCCGTTTATGTTGTTTTAAGGGAACAAATTGGGACTATGCCTTATGGGCAGAGAGGTTGAGCTTTGCATCCCTCTCGTTTTCCATTCTTCTTGAACTAGGTGCAGCTTGAATCCGCTTTGACCCTGACGTTTCTGCGTAAAGTAGTTCACCTAGGGTTCGACACTAGCTACCATTCTAGGAATTTGACCACTAGGAAAACCCTGACGGTCCTAAGTGGGAACGGGTGGAATACTTTCGCTACATGGCAGACTCGGGAAGAGCTAGATCGCAAACCCTGTAACATTCCATGGGAGTGCCGGGTGGCGCTTTCTAGACTCTCTTCCCGATGGGTTGCTAAGACATGTCTTGCAAGCGAACAGGTAGACATGTTACAGTTGGTATCAGAGTAAACCAACGAGGAACTAATGTCTTATAAGAAAAACTTAATAAGGTGAAGTAAAGCAAATGTTGCTGAAAAGAGCATTTCCTTACTTATCGATGTTGTCTTGCAGAGTCATGAAGCATGGAACAGATTCTTGGTGTTCCAGGTCATGTTTATGACCACGATGCATGCCTCGGACTATCGATGGAGGATCGATATGATGAATATCCTAGACCACATCTACAATCCTTCACCCTTGTATGTGGAATGGAGATGGACGGGTGATTCAGGAATCTATTACATAGCTACCCACCAATTTGCGTACCTTCGAACCAACCTAAAGAGAATCAAGTGGTTGGAGGACCTAAAGATCGTGAAGCTGTTCATCTTTGTTGAGACTCACGCAAACACAACCCTACATGTCGGAGGTCAGAAGGTCAAGTTGAACACGTATGTGTACGAGGAAGTGACCCGGATAATCCCCGCCAACAGGATCAAGGTGTTGGGACATTACGAGAAGAATGGGTACCAAAGGAAAGGATACCGTAATCTTCCAATGACTTATTGATTCCTGAAGATCCATGACCCAAATCCATACTATTACCTAGTTCTCGTAGCTGAATGTAACACAACCTTATTCTCCCCGAATTAATGTATCAGCTTGCTCTACCATCCCAAGAAATATTGTACTTCGAAAGGGCTATGTCCATATGAATGAAATAAGACTCTTTTTATCAATGATTGTCTTGATTGTGTGTATTGATAAAAAGGGTTCGGTGATTAGGTCACTTGGCTGAAAGCTAAATTGGGCATGAAATGTAATGTAAGAAACGTTTAGCGAGTTGTTAATGTTAAGAATCTCAATGCTGAGGTACAACCTCAGGTACAGATTCCTAGTCCGACCCCTACACCAAGTACGGTTGTGATTCAAGAGAAGAAGCTTCTTCTCAAGCAGATCAAGCTGCCAGAATTTGACGACAAAGGAAGGACTGTCTAAGTTGATGCTGAGATTTGGATCGAGTCCATGGAAGATTACTTTGAAGCGGCCGATACTGCACCCGCCAACCAAGCAATGCTTGCCAAGCTGAAGGTTACGGGGCGAAGCCAGACTTTGGTGGAAGCAATGGTGTAGAGACCAAGGGATCTCGGAAGGATCCGTTACTTGGGAGAAGCTGAAAAGAGCTGTACAAGGAAGATGTTTATCACCTGCATACTGCACACAGAAGATGAACGAGTTCTATGAGCTGAAATAGCTTGGTTTATCTCTTGATGCTTACTACTCAAAGTTCGTCTCTCTTTTGAAGTATGTGCCACAAATGGATATGACACAACATGTGTTGAAGTTTTGTGCTGGACTAAACCCACCCATAAACACCTGCCTCGAATCAATGCGCCCAACAAACCTTCAGGACGCACTCATTCAAGCTGCAGCCATAATTTAGGAGGTGCAGACCAGGCTAAGAAATAACAAGACTTGGTCTTATAAGGATCAGAACAAAGGAGTATATAGGTCCTAGACCAAGAGAGTTCAAGGTCAAAACCAGGGACAAAGGAAGAAAGCAAGGACCAACAATGTCAATAACTTTGTTCCTACCCAAGGTAATGGCCGCAATCTCCATTTCTTCCATTGCAATGAGCCCTGTCATTTCAAGAGGCAATGTCCCAAACTTGACGGAGGACAACGAACTACCCATGGCCAAGGAGCCGCCACTTGGGGCAGAGGAAGAACCGCCTGTGTTGCCAACAGGGAGAAATGCGAAGAAGAAGACCCGATCATGGAAGCAGACTATGAGAGGGTAACAGTCCATGCCGCCCTTCACAAGAAAGACCCGAATCGTCAATTTTTGATGATTTAGACACCATTGAATTATTAAGGTAAAGGCTTCAAAACCTTGATTGATTGTGGCAGTACACATTCCTTTATCTCACCAGTTTGTGCAAGAAGATTAGGAATAGCCACAATAGAAGCACCTACCTTGCTTGTGGAATTAGCAAATGGTCATGAGGTCACTTGTACCAGGCAAATTGCTAAGGTGGATTTCTTTCTGGGAGGAAAGTCAACTTCGGTCAAATTCAGGGTCATGAACCTAGGTATTCATGAGTGTTTGCTTGGAATGGATTGGCTTAAACCCAATGATGCCCACATTCATTGTGGAAAGGGTCAAGTTTCCTTTCAAAACTCTGAAGGGGAATTGGTCACAACTCAAGGAGAGGCTGGAAAGCCGAAAATTCAATTGGCCAAAGCATCTCAGAAGTTAGGAAGGGACTACCTGTCTATTTGATTAAGCTTAATAAGCTAGATCAGAATCAGGATTCTAGTGAAGAACCTTCATGGCTAAAGGAGTACATGGACGTATTTCCTGAAGAGCTGATAGAACTTCCGCCTCAAAGGAAAGTTGATCATGAAATCAAGCTAGTGCCAGGAGCTGCACCAATCACAAAGAGGCCATATAGGATTTCCATCCCGGAAATGATTGAGCTGAAGGAGCAACTCAAGAAATTGTTAGATCAGGGCTACATCCATTCTAGCAGTTCACCATGGGGAGCTCCAATGCTGTTCCAGAAGAAGAAAGATGGAACACTTTGGCTGTGTATTGATTACAAAGGGTTGAATCAATCAACCATTAAGAACAAGTACCCTATTCCAAGAATAGATGAGCTTCTTGACCGTCTTCAAGGTACGAAGATCTTCTCCAAGATTGATCTTAGGTCTAGATACTATCAGATAAGGATCAAGGAGGAAGATATTCCAAAGACGTCATTCAACACAAGATATGGACACTTTTAGTTCCTAGTCATGTCGTTTGGGCTAACAAATGCACCTGCCACCTTCAACAGGTTAATTCAGGATATCTTTAGGCCATATCTTGACGACTTTGTACTTGTCTTCTTTGACGATACCTTAGTCTACTCCAAATAGGAAGAAGATCATGAACCCCAGCTTTGCATTGTCCTTGAGACAATGAGGGCACACAAGCTTTATGCCAAGATGAAGAAGTGTGGATTCTTCAAACACCTCAAATTGAATATCTAGGATTCATCGTATCATCGGAAGGAATCTCAGTCGATCCGGCCAAAGTCAGAGATGTTCTGGAATGGCCAATAACAACAATTGTCAAAGAAATACACAGTTTCCTTGGATTGACAGGATGGTACAGGATCTTTATAAAAAACTATGCTTTGATTGCAACACCTCTCATGGATCTACTGAAGAAGCAAACATCGATTGTATGGTCAACTGCTGAACAATCTAGCTTTGATAAACTAAAGCAAAGTTTGGTATCAACACCTATCCTGAAACTTCCGGATCTTGGTAAGGAGTTCAAAGTAGTAACTAATGCTAGCACGCTTGCCTTAGGATGTATGGTTATGCAAGAAGGTCATCCTGTAGCATACTCTTTAAGAAAACTGAAGAGCCATGAGAAGAATTATGCTACCCATGATCTAGAGCTGTTAGCTATCATCCATGCTCTAAAGCTTTGGAGACACTACCTGTTGGGTAACAAGTTTACCCTAGTGACGGATCATAAAAGTCTCAAGTGGATATTTAACCAGAATGAGCTCAACATGAGGCAACGTCAATGGATTGAAGTGTTGGAGGAGTATGATTTTGAAATCAAATACCGGCTTGGAAAGGAGAATGTAGTTGCTAATGCACTCAATCACAAGGCATTTCTAAATTCTCTAATCTTGCAAGATCCATCAATAGCTAGATCTCTAGCCACAAAGATATCTATGCCAAACAACCCAATACTTGAGCTATCCACAGAAGAAGCATGCCATGATCCAACCTATCAGAAGATGCTAAGGGAGATCCCTATAAAGGATCAAGAACCAAAGCTACAGGCTAAGTATAAAAAAATCTCTATCAACAGTGGACTTGTCTACTATAGAACAAGATTATGTATACCAGCAAGCCAGTCACTCAAGCAAAAGATACTTTGGAAAGCTCATGATTCCCCTTTTTCAGGACATCCTAGCTTTGCCAAGACCCTCAATGCAGTTAAAAAGAGCTACTATTGGGAGAGGCTTAAAGGTGACGTTCTCAAATATGTCATTGAGTGTTTGTCTTGTCAATGTATTAAGGTCGAACATGTCAAAATGCCAGGAAAGTTGCAACCACTTGACATTCCCCAAATGAAATAGGAATTCATCAGTATGGACTTTGTTGTTGGTCTACCCCAAGTTCAGGGAGGATACAATTCCATTATGGTTGTGGTTGATATGCTCACTAAGGCTGCACATCTTATTCCTGTTAAGAAAAACTATAAAGCCTCTGACATTGCAAGGTTGTTCATCAAGGAGATATTCAAACTGCATGGGTTACCCAGAAGAATCATTAGTGATCGTGATTCCCTCTTCACATCACACTTCTGGAGAGCTATCTTTGAAGCCATTCGGACTCAACTCTATTTTAGTACAGCTTACCATCCCCAAACTGATGGTCAAATGGAGTGAGTCAACCAAGTTATCGGGGATATGCTAAGGGCACACTATTTCCATGAACCCAAAAAGTGGATTCAATATTTGCCCACTGGTTGAGTTTGCCTACAATGCTTCCTACCAACAAAGCATTCAGATGACCCCTTTTCAAGCATTGTATGGGCATGACTGTCGAAGTCCTTTAAAATTCTCAGATCCAACCTTGAGGGTTGAAGCTTCAAGGAAAATGCTGGAAGATATGGACGACCAAATGAAGTTAATAAGATAGGCCATCCAAGCCACCAAGGATAGACATAAGGCATATATCGATTTGAAACGTCAAAATAGAACCTTCGCTAAAGGAGACATAGTCTTCATTCGCGTATGCCCAAAGAAGAGCTCCCTATCCTCAGGTGAGTGCAAGAAGCTAAGTCCAAGGTATTATGGACCCTACAAGATTCTCAAGAGCCTAAGACCCAATGCTTATAGACTGCAACTCCCTCAGAACCTAAAGATTCATAATGTATTTCATATCAGCCTACTAAAGAAGTATGTACCTAATCCTAGCCATGTACTTGATGACCAACAAGTTGTAATGCCTAGCCAAGGAGTCCTTGAGCTACGACCTGACAAGATCTTAGATGTTGGGGAGAGACCATTGAGATCCAGAACCTTGAGAGAATGTCTCATCCAGTGGAAAGATTATCCCGAGGAGGATGCCACTTGGATGGATGAAAGTACTCTCAAGCAACAATATCCCCAGTTCTTCTCGAGATGAGGACATCTCGATTCCTCCTGGGGGGAGAGAATGTAATATTTCCACCTAAAAATATTATGGAACTTGACCCCTGCCCCTCGTAAAACCTATGCAAAGTCATCTCCCGCATCGACTAATGATAGTGGCTAAGTGGTTACCCCGCACGCACGATAAAAATCCCCATCTGCAAGGTGCAATTAAGGTCGGGGGCACGAAGACCGCAAGCCGTGCAAGAGCACCCTTCTTGGATAAAGGGGAAATGGATAATGATGAAAATTTAGGCAAAATTTTCTACTAATTATCCCTTCCCCTAGCCGATGCGTGGCTGGAGGGGAGGGAGTGGGAGAGGGATGTGTAGAGGTGGAGTGCATGGGGAGAAGAGGGAAGCATGAGGGCTCCATGTGTGTGGAGTCTCTCCCCCCCCCTTAGCACTGTATAACCTCCCCCTTAGGCATTTGGGGGAGGCACGATCAAAGGGAATGCTGTCGTGCTGAGAAGAAGGACCGCTGTCTACCATGAGACCGCCACCGTGATCACCACTAGGCTACCGTTGTAGCCGCGATGCTGTTGCTGCCCAATCTCCCGCTGCCATATCGCCATAATTACCCCCCTTTTTGTCATCATCTTCCCACCAATCATTAACCCCCTCCGCGCTTTCTGGATAAGACAAAAGCTTCTTAGAAGATTCTTGGGAAGCTTCTAAGGGTGGGCTCCCATAAGTCCCATTCCTACAAGCCTCCCCGGGTTTTTTTAAAAAAATCGCATTTTGGTGAAGGATTTTCCTGCGCATGGGGGAAGAGGGTAGAGCTTGAGGCTGTTTACCAAGCTTGGAGGGAATTTGCAGATCCCGTAAGGGCGAAGGGAAATCCGGAGTCCAAACACACTACATCTACGATGGCTCCAAAGTCCAAGTCACAAGGTGCACGCGTGGAAGATTCGAGCCCAACTTTACACATGGACATCCCCACGGATCCACAAACCCAGGTCTTGAAAGTTTAATTCCACGTTGGGCATGTTTAAAATTCATAGGGAAGCTATGAATATAAACTACTTATTCATCTTATGAGCATAGTCACATGTTGCCATTTTGGTGCATTCCCAAAGTAATGAGCCTAAACGCATATTGCTTAGGGTAAAAGATGAAACTCTTAAGTGCATCCTTGATTGGCCATGAAAGAACAAGTGTATCTTGCATTTAGTCAATAACTTGCTTGTTATGACTCGCATGAGAAAATTGCTAAATGTTCGTTGCATGGCATGGAAATGAAACCACTGACACTTTGTGTTGCATGCGAGGATGCTTATAGAATGGATTAGGGTTGCATGGTACATATTCTTCTTGCATGAACTTCATTAACGATGTTGTACCTAGGAAAGGGCTGCATGTTACATATTCATCATGCGTAAATTTCATTTCATCAAAGTTGGATGTAGGAAAGGTTGCATGTCCTATTAAAGCATGAAATTCCATTACATTAAACAAAAGGATAAAGGCATAGTTCCTTGATGTAAATCCTTGTAGGTTTTATGCAAATTATTCTCCAATTTGTCATTCGTCATGACTTTAGCAAGAAAAGAAAAGGGCTATTTCAAACCTTATAGTACATAGGGGTAATGAATCGCATGTTTACACATATTGTGATGTCTTGCAACTATTTACACCCTTGGAAAAAATCTAGCGTCTCTAAGAAGAGATCGTTTCTTGTCATAAGACAAGTAGACCAATTTGGTAGATCATTTGTGATGTTATAACCCTCAAGGGGTTTCGTAAAAGCATAATTAATCGATACGATAAACACCTCAAAGTGCTAGCTAGGGTTTAGCATGTTAGAAATTCTGCCTAGTATCATACTTGGATGCCAAGTTGAGACCCTACCAACATTCACAGAATGTTTGGGTTAATTGGATGCCCATGCAAACAACGATCTAGGGTTTCTACCCTAAGGATTGATCAACCTAATGCTAAAACTCGGATTGAGTTTGGAAACCCTAGGACCTCGATCGTTGTCGGCCTAGTACAATTAGGGTTGGGTTGGGTAAGAAGACACCCCAAACCCTACATCTTGACTAAACATACTTCTTGACAAGAAACACTGTTGATGGGTGAAATGATCGCATGAGTTAGATGCAACACTTGTGCAATAAGTTGCAATGTCGCATGGCTTTGTGGTTTAACCACAAGATAAATTTGCCACTCCTTGAAATAAGGTTGGCAAGTTCTAGTGCAAGTCTAACTTGCAAGAGGATGAGTAGACATCCTGCTACATCACCCTTCTTTTTGGGCTGATTTGCCAAGTTAAGGGAAGTTATGTATTGCTGAATAAGCAAAGGATCAATCAGTTTTGAGCGACATGGTCACCAAGATTCATTGTCTTAACTTAAGAAACCTAAGGTGTTGGTTAATTTGGGTTGACAGGGTATGACCTAACCCAAGGACAAAAAGGTAAACAAACAAACCCTTGGGGATCTTGCCAAGTCGCAATTGATCCCGAATCGAATGCTGGATGCATTCAAAGAGAAGGATTCGCTCCTTAGCAGTTGGCCAAAATAAATGACCACTGGATTGATTGTGTTTGTAACAGTTTAGGAGCACTATTTGCATTGTTTGCTCAAGGAAATAAAGATGAAAAGATAAGTAATGCTTCAAGTTGAGGGCCTGAAGGGAGAGGCAGCATCAGTTACCCCCGACTGTTTACTTGACCCTAACCAAGGGGGTTGTTAGCCTCACTGAGAACGTGGACCAAACCCACCGCGAGAGGTCTCTCCGTTGGGTGCTACTTGGAGCATGAGGATGCTTGGGTGCCAAGGGGCTCTGGCCGTAAATCCCTTGCCTTTCGGGCCCTGCACGAGAGGCCGATTTGACTCGAGGTTGGATCTCGAGGCCCGCATACTAGTCTACGGGCGGAATCTTGGATTAGTAATCCCTGTGGATTGCTGGATAGCCTTTGGGCAGATTATGGATTGCCTTTGGGTGGATTAGGGATTAGCCTACGGGCTGGATTATATGGATGTATTCCAAAGACAATAAGATAACCTGTTGAAAAGGAACTTGTTTGACACTGTTTTTCTATGTCAAGTTCTAAGATTACGTGAGGGAACTGATGTCTAACTTGCTAATTAAGGAAGCTATTTTATGTGTGTCCAAATAAATGTGGTAGGTAATTAGATAACTAAAGCAACCCTGAGGAAAGTGTGGTGGATGTGGCCATGGGTCCGACCGTCCTATGGATGGGTGGTCCCGGTTGACCGGGAACTTTTCTCAAACAAAATCAAAAGCAAGGGACTTTCTCGAAAGAAGTTGACAAGCGAGGAACGATGACCTAGAATCTAGGTTACTAGAATCTTGGATTATGCTATTTTAGGGGAACGGAATGGGACTATGCCTTATGGGCAGAGAGATTGAGCTTTGCATCCCTCTCGTTTTCCATTCTCCTTGAACCAAGTATAGCATGAATCCGCTTCGACCCTGACGTTTCTGCGTAAAGTAGTTCCCCTGGGGTTCGGGTTCGACGCTAGCTGCTGTTCTAGGAATTTGACCACTACGGAAACCCTGATTCAGGTCGGTCCTAAGTGGGAATGGCTGGAATACTTTTGCTACGTGGCAGACTCAGGAAGACCTAGATCGCAAACCCCTTAACATTCCATGGGAGTGCCGGGTGGCGCTTTCTAGACTCTCTTCCCGATGGGCTGCTAAGAGTGTCTTGCAAGCGAATAGGTGGACATGTTACAAAACTCTTGCAAGTCAAAAAATTGAATTGTTTCGACAAGTAGCAAATCCTAAGCTTCAAGAGAAGTTTGATGATTTGCTAGTGGATTTGAGTATGGAGACAAGGCTTAAAATAGAGTGGATGCATGTTAAGAAAGTTGTTACTGCACTGGTGAAAAAAGCATAGAAGGAGAGAAAGATTGCATGTATCTAGCTTTCCCACTATTACATGCAAAATAGTTTATGTATCTAGTAAGCCACCTACTTATGTGGCTAACCATATGGCTACGCTTGCTGCTATTCCTATTGTTAGGGAAAATTTATTAGATAAATTGGTTAAAGGCATGCAAGATCTTTAGTTGAAGGTTGTAAAATTGGATAAAAAAGAACAATAGGAAAGGGGATGAGTAGCAGCCCCTAAACTAAGGAAAATATGTATGTGGTGTAATAGTTTACAACATGAATGGAAGGATTTTATTGCTTATTAGGAGGTCTTGACATGATAGCTCATCTTTTGAAAAAATGGCAAGATCCATGCACAAGAAATGAGAATACCTCTTGCTTTGAATTTTGGAAAGGGAGGTATGCAAAAATTGTTGAAAGACTTGGCTATTCGAAGTGTTTATGTGGTTGTACATGCTTCTACTTTTGGTCTACAGTTGGATAGAATGCTTGACCAAGTGATGGTTATTTGAAGGTTGCAATATAAACACATGCTTTGCATGCAACTGAAAAGAGGAAAGTTACTAATAGTGAAATGTCTCATGCAAGGCAAGATAGTCGTGACATAATTGGTTAGGAATTGCTGGTAGATGCATATTCAATGTATACATATTTAGCAAGGGTACAAAATACAGATCTAGTTTTGGAAGAGAAACAAAAGAGAGATGAACATAATGCAAGGACATCTACTAAGAGTGATAAGAAGAAGTGTGGATTAGCCTAAAGCTATAAATCAACCACCTCCTAAGCATGTTATAGAAAAGGTTGGGCGAGAGCAAAAATATGATAGCAAAAAGAGGCAAAAAGAGGGAAAGCACCTGGGATAAAAGCCATAGTCTAATATTGAGATAGACAAAGGTTCTTAAGGAACATATTTTAAATAGTCGGGTGGAATTCACCTTGGGAGAGGTGCTTGGCTTTGCTACCAAGGAGGAATTTCATGATGAAATCATTGGCATAACTAAGAGGAAGCATTAGTTTCTTGGTGATACTACTAGTGCATTACTACAATTTGAAGAGAAAATTGGTTTGTTGGGTATGATATAAGTACTAGTTTATCTATGCAGGATGCTACCAATCAGTGGACAATATGTGAAAAAGAGAAAAAAGTGGTTAAAAATGCATTGTCTTTAGCAATATGCATGGTGGAGTAAGGCAGATGCAACAATATGGGGAAGAGACTCTAGGATTTATTCCTCAGAGTCATTACACAAGAAATCACTACGCAAGGGCTACCACTAAAATGGTAATGAAAATAAGGGAGTGTGAAACTCCTTGTGCTACTTTTCTTGACCAGGGGTTTGAAATTTCTATCATTGAGTGTGGATTGTATGAAAATGGTGCATGTGTTGTTGAGACTGATCATGGTTGGCATATGAGGGCTACAAATATATCTTCAAGGGAGCTCCAGGAGATCTAATGCTTGGAGATTTCTTACGAGTGGTCCCAGATAAGGGTTTTGTTTATCTTCTTAGATTTTATCAATACACAGTGCTTTGATTCATTGAGCTTTATCTTTATCTTGTGTAGCTCTTGTCTACTCTTTTTCTTCTCTTCTATATCATATTCTCTACTTCCTTCTCTCTCTGATCCCCGTTGGATACAACCTTCTAACTAAAACCCCTTCGACAATGGGTTCCCTCCTTCTTCACGGATTCCCTCCTCCTTTACGGTTGTCTCCTCTCTTTTTGTGGATAGCAGTGGTGGTGGTCTCTCTCTCTCTCTCTCTCTCTCTCAACCTCCCTTGCTTTGATCTCTTTCCCTTTCTCTCTCTCCCTTGTTCTCTCTATGCATCTCTTCATCAACAAAAAGAAAGAGAGAAGTAAAGAAAATAGAAAAACAAAGCGAGAAGAGAGAATGTACCTATCTCAAAGCTCGAAGAAGAATCCCTTCGTACTTCCCTCCTTTTTCTTCTCCTCCGCAAGTTCCCTCCTCTTTTACACTTATCTCCTCCCTCTTTGTGGATGGTGGTGGCGGTGGGTGCCCCCCCCCCCTCTCTCTCTCTCTCTCTCTCTCTCTCTCTCTCTTTGAGCTTTTTCCCTCTCTTTTGCTCTCGCACTCTTGCTTGTTTACAAACCTGTAAAACGCCATGCTCAAGTTTCAATGCTTTTTAATGAAGCCCCTCTCTCTCCCCTTTTTTGTTTCTCTCCGTCTCTCTCTTCATTTCCCTCCCTTCGTCTCTCTATTTATCTCCCTCCTTCCCTCCCCATACTCACTCAGTTTATGTCATTGCAAACAAGATCAAATATAGAAAATAAAAAACTTAAAAAACAAAGACATTGAAAGCAATGTCTCCCTACCTCCCTTTATCTCTCTCTCGCCCCTCTCCCTTTACTTTTCTCTCTTTTCCTTCTCTCTCATTCTCTTGTTTTCCTATTTCTCTCTCCCTCTCTCTCACTCCCTATTTTTTTCTCCCTATCTCTCTTTCCATCTCTCTTTCTCCCTCTCTCTCTCTTCTTTTCACTCTCCTTCCTCTCTTTACCTCACCCTTCTTTTTTACCTCCTCCTTCCCTCTCTCTCTCTCTCTCTCTACTTTTTTACATTTGTTTCTCCTGCCCTCATTTCCTCATTGTTTCTCTCACTCATCTAGCTCTCTCTCTCCTGTTATCTCTCATTTCTCTCTTCCTCTTTCTCTTTGTTTCCTTTCTCCTCTTTCTCTCCCTCTTTCTCTCTTCCTCTCCCTTCTTCTCCTCCCTCTCTCTGTTTAATTCATCTCTTTGCAAAGAAAAATAAAAAAAGAAAATAAAAAAATAAAAAAATAAAGCAAGAAGAGGCAATGCATCTACCTTAAAGGCCCGAAGATGAAACCCTTTGTGCCTCCTCTTTGCGCCTTCCCTCCCTTCTTGCTTGCACACTTCTCTTTCTTCTTCACATACGGTGGTGGCGGGAATGTCGATGGTGGTGATGAGCTCTCCCTCTCTCTCTCTCTCTCTCTCTCTCTCTCTCTCTCTCTCTCTCTCTCTCTCTCTCTCAAAGCTTCAAGCTCTCTTTCATTCTCTCTCTGCAAATGTTTTTAGCAAATTCCATACTAGAGTTTTGGACACTTTTTTCTTAGAGTGGTGTCACTATTAGCATCGCTATTGGCATCACTATATGTGTCATTATTAGCATGGCAAATATAATTTGCGATGCTAATAGTGATGCATATAGTAACACTAATCATGATGCCGCTATCTTGCATCACAAATGGCTGTCACTATTGCCCCGTTCCCTTATAGTGATGAATTATTTGATGAGAAAGAGGAAAATTCCCTACTAAAACAAGTCAAACTACTTGAGTTTAATGGTGAAGGATCGAAGTGGAGATAAGTGCCATTGAGTAGATGGAAGTTTACTTCTCTATTGCTAGAACAACTCTGGCAAATCAAGCAATGATCACACTGCTAAGGCTTACAAGACAAGCATGGATTTGGTGGAAACAATGGTGCCATGATAAGGCTGTATTTGAGTCTATCTATTATGATATGAAGTCAAATAAAGATAGTAGTTCAAATCCAATACTTGTCTTCTGCCTAGCAGACCTTCAAAATGAATGAATTCTTTAGCCTCAAGCAACAAGGGTTTACTCTTGAAGGATATTATTCTCATTATACTACAAAGGTATGTGCCCCAATATCCATGAGCCAACAAGTGGCACATTTGTATGAAGGCATGAACCCATCTCTCAATGGGCTATTGAAAGTAATGAGATCTACTAACCTAGAGGACACCTTGATGAGGGAACAACCACTGGTGGCTACTCTACCTTGACAGTATAACAAGTTTAATAGGTTTCCTTATGCCCAAAGATCTTGACTAAAGTACTATTAGGGAAACTTTAATCAAGGTCATGTAAATCTTGCCATTACTCTCAAGAATTATGGTAACAACAACAACAACAACATAAATTGATGAGTTGTGTTGTTTTAAATGCAACTAACCAAGTCACTTTTACACTCAATGTCCTAATAGGGTAATGGAAAACTATCTTAATGCTCCTCATAAGGGGCTAGACCAAGGGCTGGAGTAGCCCATGGAGGTAGAGCTCATGTTTGTACCATTGCAAGTGATGAACTAGATCTATCTCTCAAAGAAGAACTCAAAAGAGGATCCGTCTATGCATCCATCAACAACTAGGGCGTTGAGTGAGACTTTTTGGTCATCCAAATTCTAGCTAAACATCAAGGTATTTCTTTCCAAAGATCGATCAACTATGGAGCTAATTAATCATTTATTTCCCTTAAATCTTCAAAAAGGTTGAAGTGAAATCCCACACCCTTTAGAAAACTCATCATACAATTAGTAAATGGGAGGGAAACAATGTCAACTCAAGCCATTAACAATGTCCAGTTTCACTTAGTGAAAGAGACCATGAGACCGAATTTTTCAATCATTCCATTAGGAATTTATGATTTCCTATTGGGAATGGAGTGGTTAGTACCCAATTAAGGAAACATACACTATGGGAAAGATTGGATCACATTCAAAAATATGTTTGAGAAAATGGTCCAATCACATGAAAAATTAGTAGAATAACAAAGATTTAATTTCCTGAAGCTAGTCACAACCTAAAGGGATTAAGGAAACGACTTCATGTCTATCTATTCAAACTCAACAAGATTGAGGATACTAATGATGAAGATGAGTCTTTAATATGGTTAAGTGAATTCATTGATGTCCTTCCCGACGAACTAATAGAGTTACCTCTTGAAAGTGACTTAGATCATAAAATTAAGTTTGTTCTTGGAATTGAACTAGTTGTAGGAAGGCCCTACAAAATATATATTCTTGAGGTAATTGAATTGAAGGAGTAGTTAAATAAATGCTTGACCAAGTGTTTATTTTTCCCATCAATTCTCATTGGGGTGCTCCAATTCTATTTCAAAAAAAGGACATGACCCTCATATTGTATGGGCAAGAATTCTTATCTCCTCTTAATTTCTTTGATCTAACCTTGAGGGTCGAAGCATCCAAGAAAATGATGGATGAGATTAAGGAAGAAACCAAAACAATCTACCAAGACATCAAAGCAACACAAGACATGCAAAAGGCCTATGTGGTTCTCAAAATAATTCCTTGGACTTTCAAGGAAGGAGATATGGTTTTCCTAAGAGTCCAACCAAAGAAGAGCTCCTTATATCTTGTGAAATTCAAAAAACTCAATCCAAGATATTGTAGGCCCTACAAAATTATGAAATGTCTTGGTAGAAATGACTATAGACTAGAACTTCCCCTTCATCATCTCAAAATACACAATGTGTTTCATGTAAGTCTTCTAAAACCTTGTTCTCCCAATTCTGATCATGTCCTGGATGATGGATGAATTCTAATGGTTACGTAAGAGATTCTCAAAGTTTAACATGATAGAATCCTAGAAAATCCTCTAAGGAGTTGTACTCTCCTTGAATACCTTGCACAATGCAAATACTTTCTCAAAGAGGATTAAAATTGGATTGCATAATCCATCCTCTAGAGAGACCACCTCGAGTTTCTTTGGAGATGAGGATATCTTGATTTCTTTAAGGTCCCCCTAATCATTTTTTCCATTTTAAAATCAAAAAAAAGAAGGAGGAAGAGAAATAATCTCACTTCATACTTCCCTCCTCCCCCTTCTAAACATGTTCTCTTCCTCTTTTTTTATAAAAAAATATCCTAAGGATATTTTGTAAAGTCCCCCCCATCAAACACATAAATCATTCCCAATATTCTTTTTAATGAAATTGCAAATGACCCTTCCTCTCTCCTATTTTATAAAAAAAGAATATAGAACAAAAAATAAGAAAATTCTTTTAATAAATTAGTAAAATCATCTCTATGTGATAACACATTCCCTCCCCCTGTATGTCAACCCATTCTCTCCTCCTAAAAATATCTAGAAAATTAGTGACACTCAGATTTTTGGAAAATAAGAAATCTAGAATTTTTTCTCCTCCTCTTGCCACACATTGTTGCCTCAAAAATACCATGACATAACTAGGCATTGACACCTCCCTTTCCCTCAACTATAAAAGGAGGAACAATCGTGAATAAAACAAGAAGAGAGAGGTGATGAAAAAATGATGCTAAAAAGAGAGGAGCAATAAGAAAGAAGGATTAAACAATACACATGAGCATTTGAGAGAGAGTGAAAAGGTGAAGCCCAAGGTCATTTCCAATGAAACACTTTCCCTAAGCCGTAGTAGTGAACATTCTTCATCCATTTTCATCACAATTTATGATAAATTTGGTTAGAAGACTTAGCCTAAGAATTGAGGCATGAAATAAAGGACTTTGTGGCTCCTTTGCGGTGGATCTTGACAACAAAAACAAGGTCTATAGTAGGCTATGAATTTCTAAAATTTTTAGAGAAAAATTAGCATACCTATTTGCATGTGGATGCTATCGGTGAAGACTTTTAATTGTCTACAAGAGACAAAGGCTTGATGTACATGAGGACCTTTCTTTGAATGTACTTGGGTAACAAGAGATCATTTTATTTTAAAGTTTATAGGTTGAAATTCACAAAGTAAAATAGGACAACGTGTTTTCCATGAGGATTGAGAGCTTCAAACTTACTTCTCAAGGCATCTATTAATGGAATCTTTCTCTTTAACAATAGGGACAATTTGACTACCATCAAAAATCAAGAGTAGAGTGGATTTTGAGTAGTAAAGAGGGATTTTTATGATGTTGTAATAAACTATCACAATAGGGCTGAAGTGGTATCTAGAGGTCCATACATGATTTTGTTAGGACATTATGTTTTCTACCAATTGGCATTATGTCTAGATGATAGATGCTACTTTTTCTTATATAGTTGCATGATAAAAACATGGATTTTGGAGCCTATGTACTACAATGAATTTATATATATCAAGGTATCAAATGATTTATTGACTCAGAGAATTTGAACAATCATCCCATGAAGGGTTGACATTGTTAAATGTAGTGTCTGCATTGATCTTGAACTGTTGTACATGTCATTAATCAAAGGGCTTTGAATAGACTTCATATAGTGTGTTTGGATTTTAGAATTCCATAATTAGTTCTTCTTCCTAATATTTTCTATCATTACTCTCTAAAACCTTCTTTACCTAAACAGGACCTAAACCCCCATTGGTTAAGGCCTTCTATCTTATATGCCCTATTTGGTGAACTCAATGTAAGGCCATTGGAAGGATTGCATGCATGGGTGATACAATGGATTCTAGTTCTTCTCCAAGGTCTAGTGATGAAATGAGAAGTATTAATGCTACTATAGCAATAGTGACAACAAGAACAACAATGATTAGATGTACATAAGCATGAGTCTATAGCCACCATAAATGCTTTATAGATAGTTGAGTATGAGATGGAGTAGTTTAATGGGCATAGTGTATCATCTTATTTGAGATCACTTGCATTAAAAAAAGTTTCTTTTTGCAATTCCATAGTATGCATGGAGTTGATGATTTTCTTGGCTTGTCGTGCAAGCACTCAAAGAATGAATTTCAACTTTATATAGAAAAATTTCAGTTCATGAAGAGTTCAAAAAGGCTCTAAGAGAGGAGTTTTTCTTATAAGATATTGGTTTGGTTACGAGTAACATATTTATGGACTATATACAGAAACCCAACAAAGGTTTTGTAGGCACTACGTTGCTACAAGAATTTGAGAGCATGTATGCATAATTAGATGCCATTGAGCAGCATGCTCTAAAGATTTAGAAGGTTGAATTGTTTTTTAAAGTTGTAGATATAACTTTGCAAGAAAGGTTGAGAGGTCATTTGGAAGATTATATAATAGAGATAGGGATCAAAATTAATTATTCATATGTAATTGATGCTATTAATAGGATATTTAAGAAGGAAAGAATAAAATCAAGATTGCATATAGGGACCATGATTTCCCCCTATGGCAAAGAATCTACAATGAAACCATCTATACGTATGGCTATACATACTCTTTTAACAATGAAAGAAGATGCTTTGAATGAGATAGTTAAGGAAATGCATGATCTATAGCTACATGTTATAAAGTTGGTTTAAAATATGGAAGAAAGAGGGAGGGAACTAGTCTTGAAACCTACATGATAGGGGTTTGTACATAGGTATATATGGTGTGATAGCTGTCAACATGAGAGGCGTAAGTGTGCTTTCTACCATGATGCATTGGCCAAATATTTAATCTTTTGGAAGGATGGTAAGATCCATGCAAAGGAAACACGTTTATCTCTTGAGCCAAAATTTAGTAAAGATGGAATGTAGAAGCTTAATGAAATGGTAGCAAGAAATGCATTTATAGCTATATATGCTGCCACATATAGTTTATAGAGTGAGAAATATCCTTACAAATGTATGGATATCATTAAGGCTCAAACTTGGACACATGCCTTGGATTTTGGAGAGGAAGGGAATGCTTTTAGAGTTCATTTAACAGGAGCTAGTTAGAGTATATGGGGTATGAGAGGTTGGGATGCTTTGATGGACTTTTTTTAAGTTTAAGTATACTTGAAAAAAGTGAAAAATATTGATGTAGTTGTGGAAGAAAGGACAAAGAGGGATGAGAATAAGGCAAGTACCTCAAGCAGGATGAAAAGGGTTAAATTAGAACAGCAAGGTGACTGAAAATGTCACTTCTAAACGTATAATGGAAGATGTTGTGTATGATAAGAAAGAGGAAGGAAAGAAAAAGTATAAGCAATCTGGGTATATGTTGCAATCTGGCATAGAGACTGTGACTCATATTAAGAAAGTGCTTGAGGGGCAGATCCTTAATAGTAGTGTGGAGTTTACATTTGGTGAGGTGTTGGATTGCCAAGTGCAATTTTCATGATGAAATCATAGATATTATTAAGAGAAATGGGTAATTTGGGAGAAACCATTGAGGACACTAATGCATGTTAAAGAAGGGATGAGTTTGCAAGGGATATAGTTGAATTCTAATGAAGAATCTATTGTTGTTTTATAGTATGCTTAATAACAAATTTGAGCTAAATGAGGGTGTAAAACTCAATTTATTGGTTGAAGATGGGTGTGTTCTCTAGACAAGCTTTCTTATGCAAGATTTTCAGCCATGTTGTCATATAGACAGGCTTTTGCATCCATTGTGAACCATCCAAGGCTGGTAAACATCAAGTTCTTAGATCCACTTGTAAATGAAAATGTGAGTTTATACTACATCAATAAATTATCTTGGGTCAAAAACTTTACATGATATATAATTTCATACAAAATTAACGCATCTTTTTTTAATGCTGAATTATCACTGACACCATCATAAAGACAACATTATTTTTTGATAAAAAATATTAGCTGAAATCATTAAATATTGCATCTTAAAAACATGAATTTTCAATGATACCCCATGTAGTTTCAAACATTTAATAGAATATTTATGCATAAATGAAATGAATTTATAACACTTCATGAGGATTTGCACATAGTATGGTTAGATGAATAGGATCACATAGCTTGAATGTTCAGCTAATGTTGTTTGATTGGATTGATATGTTGATGAAGAAAGACACTTACTTGAACCTTGATTTATATTGGAACTTGTCTCAATGTTTCAAGTTGATCTCATCGAACTTAATGCTTCTCAATCACACCATCAAATTAGCTACAACAATTAGCTATAACCACAACTTGTCCATCAAATCAAAGGCTTTGTTATGAAATTCATAATGTAAATTAAAAAAGTAACCTCCTCCTCAATATCTTCTTCTTATACTTATTCTTATAGTCCATGGCACTTTGCATTGAGTATTGGTTGCATCTGAGGGGTAGGGCTAGGAATTCTAGTTCTTAGGCAGCCCCATGTATGATTTTATAGGGAATGAGATAGGTTTTCCCCATCATGTATGGTTCCTCTTGAATAACATACTTAAAAGAGGGTGATCTAAAGTATTGTATGATTATATGTGCATAGATGTGTCTTACTCTTCTCTCCTTCTAACTATTTAAAATTAGGGTTTTAGTGCAATGTTCCATAAAGAGAAACCACCTAAGGCTTTAGTATCATGTTCTATATACAAGAATCTAACTATGCATTCAAGTTACAAGTCAACAAAACCTCAATCACACCATTTATAAAAATGAATTGCAACAACAAACCAATGAATTGCATATATACACAAATACAAATTTAGTGATCTGATAGAAATAGTTAATGGCTAAGATCTTTCTGTTGGAGCTATATATAGCTCACCCTATCTAGACTAGGTCTCACCTATATATTTGTAGATTGTGATCAATATGAGATAGTCTTTGGGAGTGTACATGGTGTGTCTCTTTACTTCCTCTTGTGTCTCTATATATTTTCTCTCTCTACATCTCAATATGGTATCAGAGCTATCATGATCAACTACAACCAATTCCTTGAACAAGACAATCAAGAACTATATTTATGTAGTATCTCTTCAACTCTTGAGTCATGTTCTTTTCATTCTTAAATTTTAAGTATTGTGTATGTTATGAGCATCTTATGTTATGAATTTTAAGCATAGAAGAAGTTAACTCAATCATCATTGATCATCGTTCAGATTAAAGACATGCTCAATTGTAGATATGCCCTGCTTGGACACCCTAAAAGTTTCTAGTATGGAAACTCTTAAAGAAATGCCTTTTTTTGATATGATAGGACTCAAAAGCTTTCTTCCTAGAGAATCTGTGCTCAATTTAGAGTTCTATGTCATAAGTTATGTTAACTCAAGAAAACTGGATTTGAATAGGATAACAAATAGGACAAAATCTTTTCATGCGAACTTATATAATAGAGGTTTCATCACAATTACTCACTCTTGAGTTTTTTCCAAAATTAGCTTGATCATCATCTATTCTTGCCAAAAAGTAAAGCAATAATGTTTTGATCATTGTTCATACTTCTCATCTACATTGGGCCAGTTTATTCTTGCACAAGTTTTGTCTATTCTTGCTGAGGTTTCGTCTATCTTGGGTCTCTTTCTTTTGGAGTATACTTTTTGAGCTAAATGTCTTTCCTTATAGCATAGCTTTTGCATACAACTTATTGTGTTATACTTTCATCATTGTTTCATATATGGTGTGTAGATTTTGTGATCTCATATTGTATGTATTTTCTTAGTCAAATATGTTAAATTCTATAATCATCAATGAATTTCCTTCTAGACAACATTTTTTCCCTCACTTTCTAGGACAAGGATTCCTTCGATGGAAAGTAAAGATGCTGCTAATCCTTGAAGGAAATAACTTGCATGATATTTTTCTTGGTAATTATGAATGTCCACCTCAACCAATTGATCAGGCTTATGATAATACCCTTGTAACTGAAGGACCTATCTTTGAAGAATGGTAAGCTATTTATAATGACTAGGTCATACACGACAAAGCAAGTCATTGGTATATTCATTTTGTTCTTCAAGAATCTCTTATGCTTGATGTATATAATGTTTCAACTTGATAAGCTATATGGGAGTATTTGATAGAAAATTTTGAGAACAAGTCTATTACAAAAATGCTTTATTTTTGTAGTCAGCTCACTAAGTTTCAATAAAATATCAGAACTTCTATGACAACACATATCGAATCATTCAAGAACATTATCAATCAGTTGACTACTAGTTGGTGATGCCATTCCATGAAAGCAATCAGCCTCTTGACATTGTAAAGGATCTTGCTTATGATAATATTTTTACCATATTATCTAATAAAAATGGGATCAAATTTGATAAAGCTTGTATATCTTTGATTGAATATTTGCAATGATGTGAACCACACACAAATTAAGAAAAAACTATGATCTCACAAGAGGACATCACAATCAAGAAACAACTATGATCTCACAAGAGGACACACAATCAAGAAACAACCATGATCTCACAAGAGGACATGCAATCAAAACAAATCCACCAAGCTTTACTTGCTCAAAGGCATCCCTTCCACACTTTACACATATAGGAGTCATTGTGGTGGTAACTTCTCTCATGTCAAGTTTCCTAATAGACATTGTTCTTATTGTAATAGAAATCGTCACATTACAAATGATTACAACTATGGTGACTGCTGCAAAACATGGTATTACAACTAAATAACCACATTTATCTAGAGAATATTCTCCTTCTAATTTCTGCAAAAAGAGTGATCATCCAACCCATCTATGTTTCAAAAAACATAGATGATTCAGATCATAATAGAGCATATGCTGCTATTCATGACAAATAAGCAAATTGTGTGAGTTTTTCTATCTCTTCGGAAAGGATACTTCATATTCATGATGGATCTCTTTTTATTATTGATTATGGTGCTACACAAAACATGATATATTAGTCCCAATGGTTACATGATTATCATTCTATTCCTATCAAGAAGTTGGTTTATCTTGCTTATGACACAACCTATCAAGACAAAGATATAGGTGATCTATATCTTGATACTCTTTCTTCAATAAGAATTTTTTGTGGAGTTTTACATGCCCCAAATCTACAAAGGAATCTTCTTTTAGTTGTTCCAGGACTTGTGGATCTTGGTCTCTTTTATCAAATTTGACCATACCAAGTGTCGCATTGAGAAAGATGGCCAAACCATAGCTATTTCTCCTCAAAATGGTAATCTTTTTGAGTTACCTTTAAATGAAGATGTTGCAAATTTTGTTATAGCTCCTGCAATCTTAACAACAAAATATGGCATCATTTCTTTATTCATTATAAATTTTTAAAGCTTGTCAATATTTATTGGTGTGACCCCACATCGGTATTTGTAAATATTGTGCACTTGGAAAGTATTTTCACAAAATCTTTTTCCATTTCCACCACAACTCATTCCAAAGATTTTCTTGATCTTATTCACACTGATATTTGTGGACCTTTTCCTCTATCCAAATCTCAATATCGGTATTTTATGAGTTTTATTGATATCTTCTCAAGATACACCACTCTTTTTCTCTTGCGACACAAATCAAAATATTGATTATCTTTTAATAAATATAAAAAATCTATAGAACTTCATAATGGTTGTTGCATCAACAAACTTCTCATTGATAATGGTGGCAAATCCATTTCAAATGATTTTGATTATTATTCTAAGGTATTTATCATGAATATATAGCTCCCTAATCTCCTCAATAGAATGGTATTATTGAACGTAAAAATAGGACTATCCTCAATGCCATGCAATGTATGCTCATTCATTCAGACTTATCTTGATGTTTTTAGGAGGCTAAAGTAGTCTTAACAGTAGTACTTCCTACGAGATTGCTTCTTGTGGCAAAATACAAATTACTACTTGGACATGTGAAACTCCTTCTATTTTATATTTTCAAGCCTTTGGATGTATTTCTTACATTAATATACCCAAAGAGACTCAGAGAAGACTTGATCCTCCAGGTTTGAAAGTTATTTTCATTAGATATTCAAAATTTTCTAAGAGATACAAGTTTTATGATCCATCCTCCAAGAATGTAATTATAAGTCATGATGTTATTTTCAATGAGCCACTTATGGGCAGCACATGGTCTCAAGAGGATATTGGGAGGACATGGTCACTAGAGGATGTTGATATAATACAAAGTCATTATTCACTAATTTTCCTTTTCTATATGTTGATGAACCTCCTTCATGGGATAATATTTACTCTTCAAATCAAGATTCACAGCCTGCACCTATTATTGCCGATGATGACCTTGGCATTGATCTTTATGTTGATCTTTTAACTAATAATGAGCATGGTGCCTGTCATGTTTATGATGCTGATATTCTTGAGAATTCTCTCAATATTTGTGAAGATCCTATCTCTTATAGTGATGCCATGTCATCCCCACAAAAGAAACAATGGCAGGAGGCTATGGAAGATTAGGATGAATCTCTTCACTCTAAACGTACATGGGTTCTAATTGAGTTACCACCTAGACATACTACCATTAAATGCAAGTGGATTTATAAGACTAAAAAAAAAATAGATGGAACATTTAGCAAATTCAAAGCAAGGCTAGTTACTAAAGGTTTGTCAAAAATTACACTAGTTGATTGTTAAGAAACTCTCACCTTTGTTTGTAGTACCAATATTTGGGTCTTGTTAGTTTTTACCATTGAGTTTGATTGGCAAGTTCACCAAATGGATGTGAGAAATCATTTTCTTAATGGCAATTTAAAGGAAGAGATATATATGGAGCAACCAGAGGGATTTGTAGTCAAACATAAGGAAAATCTCACTTGTAGACTTCATGAGGCACTCTATGGTCTCAAACAATCTTCACGAGTTCAGTATCAAAAGATTGATCTATTCCTTAAAAACAAGGTTTTATCTCTTGTTTTTCAGATCTTCTAACTTATATATCAAGCACTACAATGGTAGTTTTATTATTCTTTCTTTATATGTGGATGATACCATACTTGTTTTTAACAATCTCAACTTTCTTCAACAAGTAAAGAGATTTTATGTTCTGCATTTGACATGGTGGATCTTGGATATACACACCCATGTCTTGGTATTTAGATTCAACACTATTGAAAAAAGAGTGTTTTATTACTGTGTGAAAGGTGAGAAGGATCAAAGCTTGCTTGGAAGTGAGCTATGGCGGAGAGCAAGAGCAAGAATAGAGAGAGACACAAATGGGAACTCCAACAACCACCATGTGTGGCTAGGCCTTCCTTTATTCAAATTGTCACTAAAAGAATAAAGAATAAGTGACTGTGACGGGTGCCCGCCACCTGCAGTGTGCAGTGGCGGGTACTGTCAGTGTATTGATACACGGGCAGCTAGGTGAAGGCGTCTTTACCCCCAAAAACCTCCCACTTAAACGCGAATTTGCCCTAGTGAGAGAGAAAAAGAAAAGATAGTATAACATGTACACATGTACAGCACGATGAGGAAAAATACATCCTCTCATCCAATGCCCATCAATCTCCTAAGGAAGGCAAAGCGCTCGGTAGTGAGGCTTTTCGTGAGCAAGTCTACAGGATTCTACTTAGTTGGAATCTTGTCAAGGTCAACAGACCTGTCCTCAATGACCTCACGAATAAAGTGATACCTCACCTCAATATGTTTCATCTTCACATGGAAGACCGGATTCTTGGCCAACTCAATGGCACTCATAGAATTCGAATGTAGTGTAGGCATAGCATCTGTCATACCAAGGTCTACGATCAAATGGCCTAACCAGATAGCCTCCTTGCAAGCCTCTGTGGCTGCAATATACTTGGACTTTGTATTAGAAAGAGCCGTGTAATTTTTTGCCCTAGACATCCAAGAGATAGCCCGTCCAACATAAGTAAAAACATAGCCAAAAGTGAACTTCCTACTATCTGCATGTCCTGCATAATCAGAGTCAGTGTACCCCACAACTCTTGTATCGTGGCTGCCATAACAAAGACACATATCTATTGTGCCCTTTAGGTACCTCATGATACCCTTCATGGCATCCCAATGTTTCTTGCCAATTGTAGCCATATAATGTGTCACAACCCCAACTGCAAAAGCAATATCTTGACAATTGGCTATCATGGCATACATAAGACTGCCCACTGCTGATGCATAGGGAAACTTGGCCATCTCGGCCCTTTGCTCATCTGTCTGTGGACAAGATTGGCCTGTGAAACCTTCACATAAGAAGGTAATGGACTTTATGAATGTACTCCCTTTGTGACAGATAGAGTAGTCCCTGAGATCTATCGTGTGTAATGCACATACCAAGTATATGAGAGGCATGTCTGCGATCTTTCATCTCAAAGCTCTTCTTGACCTGAGCCTTAAGAGCATCTAGCTCCTCATGAGCTATCCCTGCTAAAAGCATGTCATCCACATAGAGTACCAAAATCAGTAAAGAACCTTCATGGGCTTTCATCATGTACAAGCACGGATCCATAGCACTGCGGATGGAGCCCTATGACTGCATGAATGCATCAAACTTATGGTACCATTCCCTAGGTGTCTGCTTCAAGCCATATAGACTCTTCTTTAGTTTGCACACTAGGTGTTCCTTGCCAAGGTCTACAAAGCCCTTAGGCTACTCCATGTAAATCTCATCATGCAATTTCCCATGTAAAAAAGCTGTCTTGACATCCATCTGGTACAAGTACATGTCAAGTTGTGCAACCAAGGCCAAGACTAAGTGTAGGGTGGTCATATTGACCATAGGAGAAAAGACTTTATCAAAGTCAACACCATGCTCTTTCTTAAAACCCTTAGCAACTAATTGAGCCTTGTATGATGGCTTGGGGTGTCCAGAGGTACTTTTCAGCTTGTACACCCACTTGCATGGCAAAGCCTTCTTACCTTGAGGCAAGGAAACCAAATCCCAAGTCTAATTCTCATGCAATGAGTCAGCTCAAACTAGATAGCCCTCTCCCAAGAGTGATAATCACCCTTGCGCATAGCATCATCATAAGTGAGAGGCTCTCCTGCATCTGTAACCAGTACATAATCCATAGAGGGTGTAAAATGGTCAAGAGGTCATCTTTCTCTAGTAGAATGCCTCAATCTAGGCTCTGCTGCCTGACCAACATCATGTCTAACATCAGCATGTTTAACATCTAGGCCATGAGCATTAGGGGATGCTGTACATTATCTAGCTAGCCGTGGAGTGGCCGTGGAGTGGGCTGAACAGGAGAAGGTGGATCCTCCTGAAAGATAACTCTACGTACTCATCCTCTTTCTCAGGCTGCATATGCATTTTTTCCTCATGAAAGATGACATCATGGCTGCGGATGACTTTTCACACATGTGGATCCCATAGACGGTAACCCATCTCTCCTACATCTCCATAGTCAATGAAAATGCATTTGACACTTTTAGGATCCAGCTTATTGCATTTGTCCTTGGGCACATGGCAGAATGCCTCACATCCAAAGACACAAAAATGATCATAAGAGGGGGGACTTGCCTGCCCATATCTCCTCTACAATCTAAAAGTCAATGCCACTCCTAGGTGACCTGCTAATGAGATGCCGTGCAATAGTAGCTGCCTCAGCCCAAAAGTGTTGCGGTAAGCCAACCTGGCTAAGCATTTTATAGACACTTTTCTGAATGGTCCTATTCATGCATTCAGCGATACCATTTTGGGGTGGGGTGTAAGGGGCGATCAATTGATGCTTAATACCCTGCTAATCACAAAACTGCTCAAAAGCACGTGATACATACTCACCCCGATTATCTAACCATAGGCATTTGAGCCTTTTACCAGAATGGTTCTCTGCCAATACAAGGCAACACTCAAATGTGCCTAAGACATCAGATTTTCTCTTTATGTGATAAGCCCAAACCTTATGTGAGTAATCATCTATGAAAGTAACAAAGTATTTTGCCCCACCAAGTGACTAATAGGGCATGGGCCCACATATATCTGAGTGTACAAGAGCCAAGGGCTCACCCATGCATTTCTTACCAGACTTTTTATGCATATTTCTAGTTTGCCTACCATACAAACAATGATCACAAGAATCAAAATGTGAAGAGTCAAAAGGTGGAAGATACTGCAAAGCACGGAGCATTTCCATTTCTTTAAGAGACATATGACCCAAATGAGCATGCCAAAGGGATACATGGAGAATAGAACCCACATATAAAACATGATCCAATGTAGTTCTTGATACAAGTAAGGGATAGAGGCTGCCGGACTTGGCACTTCTTGCAAGTACAAGCCTGCCATGCAGAGTCTCCAAAAGACACATAATACCCTACATCATCAAGTTGTTCAGTTGACATAAGGCTACGAGTCAACACAGGTACATGGCGTACATCATGCAAAACAAAAGAACTGCCAGAAGGAAACTGCAGCCTAACATCTCCAATTCCCACAATGTCAAGAGACCTGTAATCACCAAGATGCACAAAACCAAACATGGTACAATAGGTATGAAACCAATCTCGACAAGGTGTCACATGAAAGGACGCACCCGAATCCAAGAGACAACACTGCGCATACATAGAATGTATCTCAGAAGCCTCTAAGGCATCGCATGAAGAAGCTGTAAGTATCTTCTATCTTCACACTGGACTTTGCAGGTACAATACTGCGCTCAGAAGACTTTTCCTGCACTTTTTCTTTTTCCTTTTCCTTACGCTTATCATCATGCATTTTATGGCACTATGGCCTAATATGTCCTGCTTTCCCACAACAATGACAGATGAGATCCGATTTCCATCTACGGGTCTTATTGTGACCACGTGACTTGGACCTAAACTTCTGAGAGTCCGTGCCCTTATGATCATTATCATGCTTTCCATTGCTGCCACCTCTAACGGTCAATGCATGTGAAGAGCGTGAAGCATCATTGTTTCTCATGTTGATTTCCTCAGTCAATAAAGCACTCTCAACATCTTTAATTTTCAGCCCATCAAGCTTGTTCGTGCATATGGCAGTACAGAAGACATCCCATGATTTAGGCAAGGTGCGAAGCAGAAACAACAGGTGCAAGTTGTCTTTGAGCTCAATACCCTGTGACAATAGACTCTTCATGATAGCATGAAACTGATTGAAATGAGATGAAAGGGAGGTCCCCTCCTTCATGCAAAGGTCCATTAACTACTTCAACCAATACATCTGTGACGCAGGACTCTGTTGCACATAAAGCTCTTGAATCTTCTCCCATAAATCCCATGCACTCTGATTCTCATCTCCAACAGCATTATGATTGGCCTATTCAGAGAGTGAAAAAATAATGGTAGACTTGCATAGCTCATCAACTTCCATCCAAACCTCATCATCCATATCCTCAGGTTTGACACCCTTGAAACGCAAGGGTTTAATCTGCAACTTCTGCACCAAAACCTGCCATATTTGGGACTTTCAATACCCATAGTTAGTACCATCCAACTTGGCAATGTTAAAAGGAGTTGTGTCTTTCAAATGACCAGCCATATTGTCCCAAATCAATGCAAAAAAGTAAAATTGCAGGTTGCTATAATTAGCAAAAAATGCACTAAAACCAATGCTAAAGGGTATATTTCACTAAGAGAAGCACCTGTCCACCAAATATGACCAAGATAACATCAAATAGTAAGCATTACCCTCATAGAAGTGCTCAAAATCTGTAGATTTCAGCTTGCTGTAATAAATGACAACAGTATGTAAAACTGTCCCAAAATGAAACAATCACTGATACATATGTCACTGGAACTACCAAGTAGCAAGATACATCCAATAGTGAGTTTCCAAGGGCAAGAAGGTACCACGAACTGTCAAACCATTAACCTATCAGGCAAGAGACATCTCATAGGCCTAGAAGTCATGCATGTAATGGGTCTCGGGGTAAGAGAAGAGACCAAGCACAATCATAACTGATAGAGCAAGAAGCTCAATACATAACCATCCAAGATGCATACAAAACTGACAAACCTATGACAGAGATAGGTCTCTACCCCAATAGGTGTATCAAATCAGCCCACTATAGACAAACTGTAGACATAAAGCTTTCAAGAGAGCAAAGGCATGTAACTATCCCACAAGTTGAAGCTCATTTGCAAATAAGACACTGTGTACATCTAAATATACAAAGAGGCTCCAACTGGAAGTGAAATCAAATGCAAAGAGAGCAATGTTGAGATGACAAGCTCAACACATGCGGACATTAATGATGGATCCCCTGGCTAGATGGGTCCACACGTCTATACTTAGCACATCAGTGGTCATTATGACTCTCACATGGCCATTGACTCATTACTTATTATATTCAAGTCGTTACACCTATTTACAGCTGGCATAGTTATAGCGCCGATCGACTAGTGTAGTCGGTTATGCATTGTTTGACTTAGTAGGCCACTTTCCTTTATGTTGTATCTTATCTATACTTTGTGTACATTGAAAAGTGTGTGGAAGAAGAAGAAGAAACCAGCAAGAAAATATTTTGGCCTCCATCTCTCTTATTGTCTCTTGAGTAAGCTTCTCCTTGTGCATTCTGTATGTTTGGTGCAGCATCTTGAGCAAGTCCCCCAACCACGCGATTCGTGACATGGTATCAAAGATGCATCACTGATTGAGGTTTTTTTTGAAGGCTAAAGCAAAGGAGAGGAGCCCAGGATTCGTGCAAGCAAGCAATGGGTAAGAAGCTCTTCCATTCTCTACTTCTTCTCTTGGATAGTGCTTGTGGAGGCACTGAAAGCAGGGCAGAGCAAAAATCTCAAATTGTAGTGAGATTTGGTTTGCGTGAAGAGCGCTGTGTATCCAAGGTCATTTCAGGCCCCATTTTAGACTTGCAAGATTGTAGTGAGATTTGTCCATCCGAGGTAATTTTAGGCCTTGTTTTAGACTCGCAAGGTTGCAGACAGCAATTCGAGGTATCCTGCAATTTTAGCTGTGTCTGTCATATACATGTGCACAGGTTACAGATTTCATATCTGTAAGTTCAAAGGTATTTACCAGCAAATAAACACAAGGTTTATCTGCAAACTGGTTGTAGATTGCATATATTATTGAGCAGACAGTGAAAAAGGTTGTCTGGTGTGTTGCTGTGCACTACGGGTCGAGGATTGCAGAAGATTTGCTTGCTGTTTGGTATTAGTTTTGTGATAATGGCAGAGAACAGTGGAAACCCCATCATTGAGAAGCTTGACAAGAACAACTACCCTTCATGGAAGTTTTGTGTCACGAACTTCCTTATTGGAAAAGGCCTCTACGAGTTTTTTTAAGGTGAAGAAAAGGACTCGAAGGTGAGTGATCCTCCAACTCCAAAAGAGACAAAGGCATGGAAGGAATGGAATGCAAAAGCTAAAAAGGTCATGTATTGGCTATCTGCAGTAATTGACAATAATATGCTGGGACATACTAGAAATGCAAAGAATTCATATTCAGCTTGGACCATACTTGAAAGTATATTTTTCGTAAATACAAAGTCATGAAAGCTTCAACTCAAGCAAGAGTTGAATACATTGAAGAAAGGGAAGATGTTTATCAATGAGTATGCACTGAAGGTAAGGAGCATTGTGGATGCTTTGGCAGTGGTTGATGCAATTCCCAATGATGATGATTTGGTGTCATCTACCTTGGGTGGACTTAACAATGAAAAGACTTGGAAGTCTTTTATAACTTTCGTATATGTCAAAAAGCCATTTCCAGATTTCAATGAGTTGATCTCCCTTATGATCACTGAAGAGATCAACATGCAGAGTGAGACATCTGAAAAAAGTGGTGAACAGGTCCAAGCTTTCTACTCCAATTTAGGAAGGGGATGTGGCAGGTCCTCTTCAAGAGGTCGTGGCAGGTCCTCTTCAAGAGGAAGGCGATATGTAGGTTTCAGGAGATCGTGGTAACTTTAGAGGTAGGGGGAGATTTAGAAGAAGAGGTGGATGGTAGAACAGAGGTTCTAACAACTCTGGTAATGTGTGTCACTACTGTGGCAAAACAGGTAATATTGGAGCCCAATGTTATGCTAAGAAATATGATATTTGTAATGGTAAGTTGCAACAAGGAAACTATGCATCGTCTTCATGATAGAATGAAGACAAAAATGAACGTCTATTTGTTATGCAGCATATGCTGAATGCTGTTAAAGGAAAGGGAACACATGATGATGTTTGGTATGTTGAATCAGGTGCATCCAATCATATGACTAGCCATGCAGAATGGTTTGGAGAGATGCACGATTTGCAAAATACATGTTATATGCAGACGGGTGATGATTCATGCCACCCAATTTCACACATTGGTGGAAAAGTTCCCTTGTCCTTGCATGATGGTAAGACAAAGAGTCTTTCATATGTATTACATGTGCCATCTATTACAAAGAACTTGGTGTCAGTCGGTCGGATGGTAGAGCAAGGGCTGCAAGTCAGATTTAATGCAAAGGGTTGCTTTGTAGAAGACTTCAATGACAAGTACAGGTTGGTTACAAAGGGAAGTAGAGTTGGATGTATGTTCACTCTGGATGCTGGAATTCCTACTATGAATTCTGATATGTATGCTAAAGGAAAAGATGTTGATACAGATATTAAAATTTGGCACAAACTCGTTGGACATGCAAATGTACAAAGGCTGAAATTAATGTAGTCCAAAGGGTTGGTTACAGGTTTGCCTACATTTAGAATTGCAGAATTTCATAAGGTATGCAAAGCATGTCAGTTTGGTAAGCAAGCAAGACAACCCTTTTCACATGACAGAGATGTAAGCAGAAATATCCTTGATGTTGTGCGTACAGATATTTGGGGGCCTACACAAAATGTATCTCTTGGAGGTAGTTCATAGTTTGTCACATTCATTGATGATTGTTCTAGAAAGTTGTGGGTATATTTTATGAAGGAAAAGAGTGAAGTATTTGAGCACTTTAGAACTTTCAAGGCTGCAGTTGAAAGAGAAACATGCTTGAAAGTAAAGTGCTTGAGGTCAGATGGAGGGGGAGAGTACATCTCGAATGAGTTCAATGATTTTCTAAGGTCTCATGGGATAAAGAGACAGTTCACATGAAGGTATACCCCACAGCAAAATGGGATTGTAGAAAGGAAAAACAAGCATATTGTAGAAGTTGCACACGCCTTGATGGGCTGAAAAGGATATGCCTAAGCATTTTTTGTCTGAAGCTGTTCATACTGCTATTTATATTATGAACAGAACTCCCACAGCTGCAGTTCCTGGTATGACCCCCGAAGAATGTTTTACAGGTAAGAAGCCTAATGTCTCACACTTGAAAGTGTTTGGCTGTATTGCATATGTTCATGTGGTGCCAGATGAGTTGTGGAAGAAACTGGATCCAAAGGCTGAAAAGCGTGTCTTTGTTGGATACCCTTTAGAGCAAAAAGGCTATCGTTATTATAACCCTGTGACATGTAAGTTCAGAGTGAGCAGGGATGTCATCTTTGATAAAATGAGTAGTTGGTATGCATCTAGTGGTGATGCATTGGATTATGATGATGATCATGACACTCATGTGCATGTTGAAAATCAAGAATCACGGACTCTTAGTGGACCAGAGACATCATCTGGTAGTCCTTGGTCTAGGAGACTAAGGAGTAGCTCTACATCTTCAGGTGCATCTAGTAGCACTACAGGTAAAGAAAAAGGAAAGAATAAAATGTCAGATGGCATTGAGGCAGTTCTTGATGGAGACTCCAGTGGCTCAAAGAGCTTGGATGATGAGCTTGGAATTCCTTCAGTGAGGACTCCAGGTGTGCAGAGAGCACGCGTCAATGCAAAGACTCCATTTAGTGATCCACTGGGACGCAGGTCTAGCAAGGTGAGATACCCTGTTAATAGATTTAGTTTTGAAGGTTATGCAGCTCACCATTATGCTTATATGGTGAAAGTGATTGAGGATGTTGAGCCCACATGTTTTGAGGAGGCTGTTGGTCATGCTCATTGGGATGCAAAAATGGATGAGGAGATGGCTGCATTAAAGGCCAATAAGACTTGGGATCTAGTATCATTGCCGAAGGGCAAGAAAGATATTAGATGTAAGTGGGTTTATAAGATTAAGCACAATGTAGATGTTTCTATTAGTAGGTACAAGGCTAGGCTGGTTGCAAAAGGCTATGCCCAAACATATGGCATAGATTATGAAGAAACCTTCAGTCCAGTTGCTAGGATGGCAACTGTCAGATGTGTGATTGCTTTGGCACCAACCAAAGGTTGGAGGTTGCAGCAAATGGATATGAAGAAGGCCTTCTTGCATGGTGATTTGCCGGAAGAAGTGTATATGGATCAGCCAGCAGGTTATGAAGATTAAGAGCATCCCACGTATGTGTCCAGGTTGAAGAAGGCGCTCTATGGGCTCAAGCAAGCACCTAGAGCATGGTCTGATGAGATCAGAGAGTATCTTGTCAATATTGGCTTTTATGTTTCTAATGCTGATCACTCACTTTATGTGAGAAAGGGAGATGTAGGTTTGGTCATCATAGTCATCTATGTGGATGACTTGATTATTATAGGTGATAGTGATAGTGGGATTGCTGAAGTCAATGACTTTTTGAAGAAGAAGTTTGAGATGAAGGATTTAGGTGAGCTAAGGTACTTCCTTGGCATTGAGGTGATCAGATGTGATGATGGTATATGGCTGCCCCAAAGACAGTATGGCTTGGATATGTTGTCCAAGTATGGTATGACAGCATGCAAACCACTTTCAGTCCCGTTGGAGCAGAATGTAAAGCTGAGTGCTGATGTTGGGGATGAGATAGAAGACACTACTATGTTTAGGAGGATAGTGGGGAGTTTGATCTACATGACCATTACAAGGCCAGACTTGAGCTACGCTGTTGGTCTTGTGAGTTAGTGTATGGAAGTACCTAGAAAGCCACATTTGGATGCAGTCAGACACATATTGAGATATGTGAAGTCCACATTACATTATGGACTTTTCTATGAGGCAGGTACAGATCTACAGGTGTTTGGATACAAGGATGCAGATTGAGCTGGTAATATGTCTAATAGAAGATCTACTAGTGGATACATGTTCTCTCTTGGTAGTGCAGCAGTTACTTGGAGCAGCAAAAAGCAATCTACAGTTGCTTTGTCGAGTACAGAGGCTGAGTATAGAGGTGCTGCTGTTGCAGCATGTGAGGTAGTATGGATGCAAAAGTTATTGGCTGATTTAGATGTGTAGGTGGAAGGTCCAATTGTCATTTATTGTGACAACATGAGCAGTATACATTTGGCTAGGAACCCTGTGTTCCATGCCACAACAAAACATATTGAGGTACACTACCACTTTGTGAGAGAGAAGGTACTAGCAGGTGTGATTGACTTGGTGTATGTCAGCACACAAGATTAGATAGCTGACATCTTCACAAAGGCATTGGGTACAGAGAAGCTTCAAAAGTTTTGAAGCTTACTTGGAGTTGCAGAGATGCAGTTGAGCTTGAGGGGGAGTGTTGAGATGACAAGCTCAACACATGCAAACATTAATGATGGACCGCCTGGTTAGATGGGTCCACATGTCTACACTTAGCACGTCAATGGTCATTATGACTCTCACATGGCCACTGACTCATTACTTATTATATTTAGGTTGTTACACCTATTTACAGCTGGCATAGTTATAGCGCCAGTCGACTAGTGTAGTCAGTTATGCATCATTTGACTTAGTAGGCCACTTTCCTTTATGTTGTATCTTATCTATACTTTGTGTACATTGAAAAGTGTGTGGAAGAAGAAGAAGAAACTAGCAAGAAAACGTTTTGGCCTCCATCTCTCTTCTTGTCTCTTGAGTGAGCTTCTCCTTGTGCATTCTATGTGTGTTCGGCACAACATCTTGAGCAAGTCCCTCCACCACGCGATTCGTGGCAAGCAAGCAACGCTCTAATACATCAAATACATAGCATCAAACATGCCAAATTCTAGTAGGGTACATTCGGAGCATAAATACAAAGCTATCTCAGACCCATAAAGCATAAGCCTAAAAGCATTCAAAGAGCATGCAGCTGACAACCAAGTCAGAGCTTAAAAAAAGCTCAAAATCATTCCATAACCAAAGATAAGATCGATGTCGTACCTTAAAGGTCAATACTTCATTTCATATCCCAAAGACATAACCCAAAACCAATAGGCATAACCAAACATGAGATAATAGAATTCGGCCCACTGTGGTATAGCAGTGATTTACTGTTCAAACATGAGTATTTTCAGCAAGAAAATCAATCCAAAATGATGGCATAACATGTGCCTTGCATCCCCCAAACAACATCAATAGGTACCAAACCAGTTAAGTAGAAGTGCCCAAACAAGCATAACATTAGATGCCAATGTTACTTCTCCATAACATGACTGTGGGACTGCTACAAATAGTCATGGGAATGTATAGATCAGACCCAAAACTGATGCCAATGATCAAGGAGGCTTCAACTAAAGTTAGAGACAATTGCCAAGTGCATTGCCAAGCCCGAAGAAGCATGACATAGCCATCAATGAGGAGTAGGTGAGCTGCTATAGTGTGCTATCCATAATAGCCAAAAAAATGGTGCAAATTTTTTGATCCCTTCTCCTACTCCTGTGCATCCACATGGCCTCAATGGTAGTGGTTTGAAGCTCCAGGGGGTGGCCAAGGAGGCCCACAACAAGCCTCAAGTGCCCAAATGCAAGAGGAAGCAAGATCCAAGCTCCAAGGGTTTGAGCTATGGCTGCCTTGTTTAAGTGCAACCTAAGACCTAAAGAAAAACACTAAAAGAACACTTAAATACCTCTGTAGCAATGCTCCGGGGTGCCTCAATAGGCCGAGAAGGTGCTTAGGAAGCTGAGGAGTGACAGGAGGTCGGGAAGGTCGATTATGGCTGTTGGGAAGCAGACCCAATGTTGTAGGTATTTGAATGGAACCTAAGAATGCCACGAACCAAGCTTGGAAAGTTAAGAAGCCTTGCTTTGATACTAGTTGAAAGGTGAGAAGGATAGAAGCTTGCTTGAAAGTGAGCCATGGCAGAGAGCAAGAGCAAGAAGAGAGAGATACACAAATGGGAACTCCAACAACCATGATGTGTGGCCGGGCCTTCCTTTATTCAAATTGTCACTAAAATAATAAAGAATAAGTGACTGTGGCGGGTGCCCACCACCTGTAGTGTGCAGTGGTGGGTACTATTAGTGTAGTAATACATGGGCGGCTAGGTAGAGGCGCCTTTACCCCCAACACTGTGTCAAACAAAGTTCATTGAGATATTATTCAAAAGTTTGTTTTGGGTTCTACACATCGTGCTAGTACTCCTTCTCTTGTGAGCTCTACAAAAAACTCTCACTTTCTACAGAATGATGGACAATTAGCATTACATCAACCTTATGCTAATCTTGTTGGATGTCTTCAATTTTTTGGCTTAAATTCTTGCATTGACATTCTTTTTACTACAAATTTTCTTGGACAACATCTTAGTTCTCCATGCCTTAAATATTGGACTGTAGGCTAAACGAGTTTTGAAGTATCTTAAAGCCACTAAAGATTTTGGGTTGGTCTATCGGCACCAACAAAACTCTCATTCTATGTGTTCACTTCAACTTTTGGGTTATACAGATGCAGATTGTCAAGCTCTCACTTATCTATGCATTCTACAAGTGGAAATTGTTTCTTTATCAATGGTTGTCATGTTTGTTGGACTAGTAAGAAACAATATTGCAATGTTGTTTTCCACAACACAGGCTGAATATTAGTTGCATCTTTAGCAGCATGAGGGTTAATATGAATTCAACAAGTTCTACCAGATATTAGCCATTCTTCTCTCTCTAGCACACCACTTAGATGTGATAAACCAAAGTGCTATTAGTCTTGCCAAAGACTATGTTTAACATTACAAGTCTAAATATATTGCAGTGCATTATCATTATATTCGATATGAAGTAAAGAAAGGCATGATCATGATTGAGTATTTTCCAAGTGATTAGATGATTGTAGATATATTCACCAAAGGACTCAATGAATCATGCTTCACTCTATTGTGCTCGAAACTTGGAGTTATCTCAACTTCAACCTTTGGGAATTAATCTACTATGACATTTTAGTGCCATTGTACATACTCCTTGTAGGCACTATACATGTACATACAACACATACCTCTTGGTCATCTTTCTATATAGATATTCAATTTCACTTCACATGCACAAATTCACTTTACATGCACACAATAATCCTTCTTGATCATGTTTGCACATTTGTATATAGGAGCTCTGGTTTTTCCCTTGTGCTCCCCAAGGGTTCTTGTGATCAATATGAAATAGTGTTTGGGAGTGTACATCATGTGTCTCTACATATATTCTCTCTCTACATCTCAACATGTTTAACACTAGGAAAAGTAGAATAGGAATTTTGATGACTACCCACACAATCTCCATTCATGCTACCCACTAGTGGAAGGACTAGGAGGGTCATGCAAGTATTATTTACATTATAAATAGATTGAGTAATGTACAAAAAAACCTAATTTTTTAGGAGGTCTTGAGAAAATGCCCAATGAAATGATTTCTCCATCTATCAAATTATGCCATACTTTACCGCTAGCATGTTTGGATGCCTATATCATAAAAACATGGTTCCCTGTGCTAGTAAAAGTGACAACAAAGTTTATACATGAGTTTTTCCACTTCCACATTTATAGGCCAATAATTGCATAGCTTCACCCCTAGTTCAATAGTAGCCTAGAGAGTATCTATGGGTAGCCCCATAACTCTACCTATAGTAACCCTAAAGAATCCGCTACTAGGGGAAGTAGTATAGATGACCTAATACTAGTGGTGTTGTGACCCTAAATAAGCACATAAGTGATCCCAAATAGTAATGTTGTGACCCTAAGTAGCCACATAAGTGTTAGTTGTCTCATATCCTATGTACCCCCACTAGTATATTTGCTTGGGGCTAGGCTATTCCATGTCTATGCTTGTGAATCTCCAAAATCAAGAGTCCCATGCATGTGATATCATTGAAATCATGACCCGACATAGAAAGAAAATCCCTCCTATATGAGGCAATGGTGGCAATCTTGTATCTCATAGTAGACACTAGTAGTTAAACTCCAAATATAATGCTCCTCTTTTTTCCTTCTTACATATAGTATCTCTCACATACCAAGTCATTTATAGGCGATCTTGGACGTGCCTAGGTCTAGGCACAACATGCTCCCATATCCATAGTCAGTGTTGGAAAGGCATTGTAGGTGATGGTGATGGGGTGGTTCCTAGACTAGACCAAGGTAGATGGCATGGAAAATTTTCTTGTTAAGGCAAGTGAGAAAGAGGAGGGCCATGCTAGAGTGTTGTTTGATGTGGAGGGAGAGGTGGGAGAGGTAGTTGGAGACATCAAAGGTGGTTTGAGGGTTCATGGTGGAGCGAAAGGGCATGAGGGCATCCTGTTGAAGGCCCATGGAGCTGATGAGGGACAAGGGTCCACATGGCACCCACAATGAGGTCTATAGATGATGGCATGGATGCCCAAGATAGTGGTTGGATGAGAGGAACATGGGTACCAAAGCATGGTTAGCCACCACCATGGGACCTACCTCATGCCACATGGCAACCAACACAATAGAATGCCACGACAATGTAGATTCCAAGTAGTGTTTTGAAAACATTCTATGATTTTTAAGAATATATCTATAAATAAAACACCCAATAAAATATCTATTGATTTCTTAATCATAAGTTATATTAAGAATATATTTATGATTAGATTAAACATTTGAAAACTTATTTATTAAATAGGCAGATATTTTATGATCCCATAAATATTTTCTAAGATAATAAGGTTTATTTTAGAAATCATGTTATATGAATATCAAGGTGAAAGAATACTTGATTTTGTACATTGAAATGGATAGCATTATTGGCTACCATTTTCCCTACGCTGTGCATCATTAATAATGATGGACCCACCATGTTGTAAGGTCATGCCTCATTTGAAACATTGACCTTCTTACATAGGGGCATGATCGATGGAGAGAAGAGAAGTGGGGAGTATGGGATAAAGAAGGTGGATAGAATGATAAAAATATGACAGATGAGGATAAAAGAGGGTCACATAGGATTTATGACATAGAAAAATATATGTCACAATAAGTTAGACATTACCTTATCACTCTCTCACATGTGCTCATCTTTTATCATCTTGCTAGCATTACTTTGCTCTTACATGTCTCTTGCTTCCATTACTTTCTACTAGTTGTCCTTTTATAGGTGAGGAGGGGGGTCATATTTTGCTAATATTATGGTACTTTGACCTGCCAATGTGTGTCATAAGGAGAGAAAAATATGTCATTTACTTAAGTAGAGAAACCACATTTTTCTTAGAATGGGAATAGTAGGAAATATCATCATAAATAAGGGAGAGTGGGAGGGGGTGGATGTGTATTGTCATCATTTCTTGCATTGGGGGTGTACTTTATCACATGAATGGTATTTTAATTGGGGGTGGAGAGACTATATATCTCTCTCTTATTTCTTTCTCTTTCTTTATTTTCCCTCTCTTTCTCTTTCTCTCTTTTCCTTCTCTTTCTCTCTCTTTTTCTTCCTCTCTCTTCTCTCTCTCTCTCTCTCTCCGTTTGGAAATTAATGCTCGAGGGGGAAAATTTGTTGACTAATAGTTTAATGTGGGGAGGGGGACTTTTAATAGATATGGATAAAATAGTTAATTATGGGGAAATGGGAAAGAGAGTCATATTTTTAGTGTGAAAGGGGGGGAGGGAAATTTTATGTGAAGGGGGGGGCAGAGACTCGCACTGAATTGGAGGGGGTAGGGAAATGATGATGGTGATGGTGATGGTGATTTGGGGGAGGGGGTAAGGTGCTAGCCATACCAAGCTGAATCCCCCCATTATTTCATTTCTTATCTTCCTTTTTTCCCTATTCTTGTGTGGTTTTACCTCATTTCCATGTGGACTTTTGAAGACAATTTTGGTGTGTCTTACTTTGTAACGTCCTCATGAATAAGTAGAATGATGAACCCTTTTTGATAATGGAGATTGGAAATTTATTTTGCTATTCTCGAGATAAATGATGGGGAAGGAAATTTCCTTGGGAATATTACACTGCAAAACTCCTCTATTGCTACTTAGGATTTACTTACTACACACTATTCTCTCGATTCCTTCACATCTATACAATGTTTTCTAGACTACACATTTGTGAATAGAGAGAGAAAACTATGAGAGACAATGCCTTGTTAGGATTTCAAGCTCCCGTTACTCTTCAGTCAGTCTATCTTTATGTGTGTGACCGACATTAGCTGGATACAACTGTACACATTTGTGACATTCAATAAGTTGGTGTAGTCAATGACTTAACCACAGTTAGTCTTGGTTAGTAAAACCTATGTGTGTAAATCTCTTTTAGTTTGTATGATGGAAGAATAATGGAAGAAGAACAACAATGACTTGAGGCTCATCTTCCACTCCACTTTGTCTCTCTCCCTCTCTTCCAACATGGTATCAGAGCTTGAACACCTAGATCTTGAAGGATTGATAGTGGCCATTTGACGTCAAGACATCAGATTTGAAGAAAATATCATCAAAGGAGACTATGCCTGCAACCCTTTTTTTTGTAGAAGCTATATATTGCTACAAAAATGGTTTTTGGAGAAACGGCTCGTGAATATTGAACGTTTCAACGTGATCTACAACTTTGCAGAGAAATGTTTTTCAAATTCCTTACAGATTTTGAGATATTCAGCACCAGAGACATGTGCAGACTGGTTGTTTACTATAGTAAATAGCAAGTGATTCCAAGGCACTGGTGGCTTTCAACCTAACAATGTACCCTTATTATCATGAGCATGATATTGGAGTGTTAAATGCTCAGTTTTGGAGCTTATTTGTAGGCTCGAAATAGTGAACTGGTTGTTGTCCTAAATTTGGAAGCAATATACCTACAGGGTTGAAGCATTTGTGATACTTATTTGCTAGTGACAAATGCTTGGATCATACCACTTCAATGGTAGATGATTTTTGGGATATTGTGAGTGCTAAAAGTCCAAAGTTTGGAGTGATTTGTTACTGGTTATACAAGGGTATTGATTGGTTATTGCCTGCAGGAAGGATACCTATCATCTTCACTTGACATATATGCAATATATTCTGACCGGTTGGACACGTATCAACTCTTGCATAGAGTGGCAATTGAAAGAGATATTTTGGGGCTGTTTTGAGGTCTAAATACTCTTGTTTTAACTGATAAAATACTCCTGGTTATAGCAGTGGGCTGGCTATATTTGGTACTACTACTTGCATACAGTACAAACATTGATACTTGTATGGACATAGTTTGTTGCTCGGATGTTTTGCCACTACCATAGAATGTTTTTGAGCTTGGTTTATGCTTGGTTTATGCTCAGTTGACTATGCTTTTTCATAGTTGGAATATAGTTTACAACAAGCGTAAGGAAAAGTGTCCTAAATTGCAGGAAACTGTCTTGAATAGCAGGAAACTGGTCTTGAACTGTAGAAAAAGGAGTCAATACTTATAGGTTATATACATTACTGAATACCTAAGCTAGAACTATGGCAAATGCTCAAGGCACTGACAATATCACTCATATTGTGGGAGAAAAGCTAGACAATAGAAATTTTGCTTTATGGAAGTTTTGTATGAAGAATTTTTTGGTTGCCAAAGGTTATTGGGGCTTATGTACAAGTGATGAGGCTAAACCTGAAATACATGAAAGAAATCCGAAAAATGATCAGAAAAGGGCTCATAAGCTATGGGCTAAGAGAGCATACAAGCTGTTACATTGGTTTTCCTTATGTATATCATATGTTATGGTTATACAAATTACTAGATGCAGTTCTCGAAAGGATGCATGGGACATACTCATGAAGAATTATCAAAATATAACACATGTAAGAAAGATTCAGCTAAAGAAATAGTTCAATAACATGTCTAGGAATGGCAGAAGCATTCAGGCCTAGACTATAGAGATCAAGAAGATAGTGGATTAGCTTGCCACCATTGGATCTTCAGTGTCTAAGGATGATATGATTGCAGTGACATTGAATGGACTTGGCAAAGAGTATAAAGAATTTGATACGTCTATTTCTGTGAGATTTGAATCCCCTGATTGGGATGAGTTGATTGCTTTGCTGCTACATGAGGAAGTTAAGCTTGGGCTAGATACAAGTTCTAGTACATGTCAAAGTAGAGACATTGTTCTTTACTCTGGCCAGCGTGGTAGAGGTGGCAAAGGCCATGGCTCTTTTCAAGGTCGAGGAGACACTCGAAATGCTTATGGATAACATCAACAGAATGATTGGCATGGCACAAATACATAGGGCTAGCGTGGATCTAACGGCTTTAGAGTCAGGGGGAGATCACCCCATGGTAGAGGTGGTGGATCTGGTTTATGGTAGTCAAATGATCAGTCAAACAGAGATAAGGATTGTCATTACTGCAGCAGATATGGACACATTGCAAAGGATTGTTACAAGAAGCAGGGAGATATGAAGGCAAAGGGAAAATAGAAGGGGCACTATGCATCTTCTAGCGGTGCTCATGATGAGTAGGTTGACAGATTGTTTGCCATGCAGCATGTGTCTGAGAATGCGTCTAGACAGAACAGAGATGAGAGATGGTACATTGATTCAAGGGCTTTAAATCATATGATGCCCCATGGAGAATGGTTTGATGAGATGGTTGGAGGTTCACATGGTTTATGTGTGTATTGAGAATGACACCCAACATGACATTCAACACACATGACTTATTACATTGTTGATGCCTAATGGCAAGACAAAGTGCTTGCATGATGTACTACATGTACCTACAATAACCAAGAATCTTTTGTTAGCTAGATAGATGGTAAAACAGAATCTGCGAGTGAGATTTAATAGAGATAGATGCTTTGTTGAAGAATATGGTAATGGCTACAAATTGATTGCTAGAGGCCGAATGTTTACTGCGTTAATTCCAAAATTGAAAGCAGCCATGTTTGCACATGATGATGGTGTTATACATGATGTTGAGATATGGCATAAGCAGATTGGCCATGTGAATATGCAAAAGCTGAAATCTATGCAACAGAAGGAGATTGTGCTTGGACTGCCTAAGCTCAAGTATCATGACTTTGGACATGTATGTGATGCATGTCAGTTTGGAAAGCAAGCATGGTTTCCATTTATGAGACATGTACAAAATAGCTCATGACCCTTGCAGTTGGTAGATTCAGATGTATGGGGTCCGTCTCATAGTACTTCATTTGGTGATGCTCGTTTCTATGTATCCTCCATTGATAATTTCAGTAAAGTATACTTAGCTTTACATACTGAAACATAAGGATGATATGTTTAATTCATTCAAGGACTTTAAGAAGCATGCTGAAAATGAGTTGAGTTATAAAATTTCATGTCTTAGATTGGGTGGAGGTGGAGAATATGTCTCTAATTACTTTGATAGGTACCTTGCTAAACATGGGATCAGAAGACAGTTAACTCGTATACATTGCAGCAAAATGGTGTAGAAAAAAGGTAAAATAGGGTACTGATGGAATCTACAAGAGCTATGCTAAATGACAAGAGTTTTCCAAATGGTTACTGGGCTGAAGTAATAGTGACTCCTATCTATGTGTTGAATAGAATCCCTACATCAAGGATTCATGATGTAACTCCATATGAGAGGTTGTATGGTCATAAGCCTGACATTTCACACTTGAAGGTATTTGGCAGCATTGCATATGTGCATGTTCTTGATGAAAAGAGGAAGAAATGGGATGCAAAAGCTGACAAGAGTGTGTTCCTTGGTTATGCACAACACCAATAAGCTTACAAGTGTTATGTACTGTCTACATATGAGACATTGATTAGCAGAGATATTGTTTTTGATAAGTTGGCATCATGGTATGGTAATCCTGTTGTAGTGGCTACTGATGGATCAGTCAGCACTAGTAATGTTGAAACTACACCTACAATGAGTACATCTTTGAGGGGTCCTACAGGTGATGGATCACCTACAGTAAGTCCTTGGTCAGGACACTTGCGAAGTCGTACTCCTACGTCCATTGACACGAATATGTCAGTGAGGGGGAGAGTGGATAAGGGAAAAGAAAAGATGCTTGAGGATGTGATAGGCAGAGTTATAACATGTTATGAGTCATCTAACAGCGACAGTTTGGATAGTGAGTTGGGCATTCTGTCTATTATGATGCTTGGGAGCAAGGCAGAGTCGCTATGTACCACCTCATGAGAGGCAAACTCAGAGTGAGCCACAATTATGGAGATCTGAGAGAGTCAGAAAACTAGTTGACAGGTTTACATACACTAGATATTCAGCCCACCATTATGCATATATGGCTAGTGTGACAGGTTACAAAGAACCTACAAAGTTTGATGATGCACTTACAAATGATAACTCATGTGCTGCCATGGATGAGGAGTATGCAACCCCCTTGGCTAAAAATGGGACATGGGAATTGGTTGAGTTTCTTGAAGGCAAAGTCCCCATTGGATGAAAATGGGTATACAAGGTTAAGTGTAAGTCAAATGGTTCGTTAGAATGCTATAAGGCTAGGCTGGTTGCAAAAGGGTATGCAAACAATATGGCCTTGATTATGAGGAGACTTTCAGTCCGGTGGCTAAAATGGCAACACTCAGAATTGTCATTGCTTTGGCATCATGCAAAGGCTGGAAATTATAGCAAATGGACGTCAAGAATGGTTTCTTGACATGAACGATGATTTGGTTGAGGAAGTATATATGGAGCAACCTGAAGGGTATGTTCACCCAAACATTCCTACACATGTATGTAAGCTGAAAAAATGCTTTATATGGGCTTAAACAAGCACCTACAGCATGGAATGCTCGAATTAGCAGTTATTTATAACAACATGGATTTAGATTGGGTGATATATATCACAGTCTATTCACGAAGAAGCGAGATCATGGATATGTGTTTCTAGTGGTTTATGTGGATGATCTTATCATTGTTGGAGATGATGAAGAGGGCATTGCTGAAATTAAATCATGTTTACAGGCTGAATTTAGAGTCAAAGACCTTGGTGAACTAAAGTATTTTCTTAGGATTGAAGTGGTCTCTATGCCTCAAGGTATATGGCTGCTACAGAAGTAGTATGCTCATGACATGTTATAGAAGTATGGTATGGCTGAATGCAAGCCTATGGAGACATCTCTTGATCAGAATGTCAAGCTGTAGATTGATGTTGGGAATGACATAGAGAATGTGACCATGTATCGACAAATGGTGGGCAGCTTGATATACTTGACTATTACTTGTCTTGACTTATGTTATGCAGTGGGGCTGATTAGTCATTTCATGCAGAAGCCTTGCAAATCACATTTAGATGTAGTCAGGAGGATCATGAGATATGTAAAGGGTACTACAAATTATGGGATGTTTTATGCATATGAAAAATCCCTTGACTTAACAGGGTTTACTAATGTTGATTGGGCTGGTTGTGCCTATGACATGAGTTCAACTAGTGGTTATGAATTTGGATTGGGCAGTAGTATGATCAATTGGTAGAGTAAGAAATAGCCTACTGTTGCATTGTCTAGTACAGAAGCTAAGTATAGAGGAGCTACCTTAGCAGCTTGCGAAGCAGTTTGGTTGATGAAACTATTGAAAGACTTGGGAATAAAACTGGAAAGCAGAGTGAGATTGCATTGTGATAACCTCAATAGTGTTATGTTGGCTAGCAATCCTCTCTACCATACTAGGTCCAAACATATTGAGGTTCACTACCGTTTCATCAGAGAAATGATTCTTACAAGGCAGATTGACTTGATTCATGTGAAGACTGAAGACTAGGTAGCAGATATATTTACCAAGTCTCTTGGTAAAGAAAAGTTTAAATATTTCAGATAGCTACTTGGAGTTTATCAGATGGTTTGGGCTTGAGGGCGAGTGTTAGAATATCAAGCTCCCGTTACTCTTCAGTCAATCTATCTTTATGTGTGTGACCGACATTAGTTGGATACAGTTGTACATGTGTGTGACATTCAATAAGTCAGTGTAGTCAGTGACTTAACCACAGTTAGTCTTGGCTAGTAAAACCTATGTGTGTAAGTCTCTTTCAGTTTGTATGATGGGAGAATAATGGAAGAAGAACAACAATGAGCTGAGGCTCATCTTTCACTCCACTCGGTCTCTCTCCCTCTCTTCCAACATGCCTTTGTAAGAAGAGAAGCTTATTACCATGGTATCAAGCTTAAAGAAGCTTTACTTGCCACCAAGAAGGATATTTACCAAGCTCAATGCCATAATTGATAAAGGTTTGCAGTCCAACTTGATGAGGGAGTTGGATATCGAGGGAAAGAACTATAATATGCTCGCCTTCCTTTTCATTACTAAACATGAGGCTGTACATATAGCACGACTATTAAAGATAGAAATTCTAGTAAGAGATGTACTACAAGAAAATGCAAGCATAGTGATGGTAATTTTTGACGTGATTAGGTGATATTGCCATAGCGAGGATTGTCTCTGATGCAATTAGGAGATGTTACTATTTGCATTGCTATATGCATCATTGTCTTCATCGCTATGAGCATTGCTATATGCATCATTGTCTTCATCGCTATGAGCATTGCTATTTGTGTTGCTAATAATAGAACTGCTATATGTGTTGCTACTTGCAACAATATTTATGTTAGCATCACTATATGCATTGCTATTTCCATCACTATTTGTGTTAGCGATGACATTCTGGGGGAAAAAAGGTGTTGAAACTTGAGCATCATCATCCAACTTCTTATTAATCAAGAGAGTCAATGTGATCTGAGTCATTAGTATTAGTGTGAGTTGCATGGATTATCCAAAAATACTAGATTTTTGGATAATTTTAGACTATATTTGATATTATTTATTGTAAAAATGTGAAAAAGTTAGAAAAGCTTCTAGATTAGGATAGCATGCAAAAAGCAAGTGGCTTTTTCCAGCCAATTATGGGATTTTCACAAGAAGGATAGTGTAATATTCCGATTTGCTAAACATGTGAACGGCCTCAAATAAAAATGAAAATTTGGATAAATGATTTTTTTAAAAATTCCCCCTTATCCCCCCAGCCGATTGACGAGCTGGAGGGGGAGGGAAATAGAAGGAGCAATTAAGCTCCTTAGTGGAGCTTGGAATGAGGGGGGGAAACATGCGTGATGACACGCAGGGGAGGGAAGATCCCCCTCCCCTCCACTATTTAAATGAGGACGGTCGACACGCTGTGAAGGGGGCCATCAATCTGCTCTGAGGGAGAGGAGGATTAGAGAGAAGAAGGGGGGCCGTTGTGCTGGTGGGATTGTAGGGAGCAAGGAGGATAGGCTGTAGTGAGACGAAGGGTCACTGCGCTAGAAGACCAACGTATTGAGGGAGGGGGAATGTTGTTGTCACCAACCACCTGCCGCCGTGATGGACTAGTGTGCCGCCATCCGAGAAGAAGCGCCGCCTCCACAGCCTATTGCTGCTGCCGCTTTCCTCTCCCTCCCAATATCCTCATAATTTCCCCTTCGTCAACGAGATCTTCCACCCAATCATTGGGCTCTTTTTTTTCCACGTCGGCCCTACTCTAGTTCAAAAGCTTCTTAGAAGCTTCTCTGAGAAGGTTCTAAGGGATAAGGCTTTGGCCCTTGTTCCTAAGCCCCCTCCCCCCCCCGGGTTTTAAAAACCTTTAAGCCCCATTTCACCCTCGTACTAAAAACCCCTTACCTTCACTTTGAAGTCACTCCCCCTAAAAGCACGAAGACCTTAAGGGTCTTATTACTTTTTTCCCCCGTGTCTTATCACCCCTCTTATCCCTTAAGCCTACAACACCTGTGTGTTAGATCCTTCCCTAGCCCTTCCCTTATGGCGTATTGAAACCCCTTCCCTCCAAGTTAACCCAAGGTCTTTTGACCTCATTTGTAATCCTTACGGTTACTATATTTCCTTGGAGTTCGCTTCCACACCTTGTGTCTTTTCAACACCTTTTTATTCCCGTTCGTGCAAGCTTACAAAGGCCATTAAGCCTTCCCCATGGCTTTAATGGGTCTTAGTTGTAAAAGCTTCTAAAACACCCTTTCGAATTCCTGAATTCAAGGGGGGGAGCCTTCCAAAAACTACTTTGACGAACGGTGCAAGGGAGCGACGGTGGAATTCTAAGGAGAAGTTGTAAAGCTTCTTCTACATCTGAAGGACTACAATTGCGATGCCTCCTAAGAAAGTCCAAGGCGTAGCCGCGGGAGGGTCATCTCCCAGTATTCATGTGGATATCTCACCCCAAAACTAGGTTTTTCTTCTTGGCTTTAATTCGGTTTTAAGTCGATCATGCAAAGAAAAATTGTTAAGGATAGGATATATTTGTTCGAGTTATTTGTAACGAAGGAGTTTAGCTTATGAATGACAATGTATAGAACTTAGTTTTCTTCAAATTGCATCAAGCATTATAAATTACGAGCAAGATTATCCATTTACTATAATAGTATGTTGTAGTTAAATCCTAAGTTGTAGAAATTATATCTTGCACCATTAGTTTTATTCCTTTTGCAACGAATCATTGTAAATGGTTAAATTCATGAAAGGTTTCTTTCGATGCTCAAATTAATAGGAAGTTATCTTTGCTAATTGCACATCTTAGTAAGGCAAATGTTGTTATTTGGCATGAGTTCATCTGTAAGAAAAGCGGAAGTTAAAATTAAGCTGTATTAACTGGAACGTAAATTGTCACAAGGATAGCAAAACCGTGACAAGACAATTAATATTACCTTCCAAAAGATAACTAAACGAATTTAAACATAGAAACATTCATACCCTAAGCACTTGACTACTTTTCCTTACTGTAGGGACAATAAATTCATAAAGATAAGGAACTAGGGTTTGTCCCTAAGGTTCTTAAAAGAAGAAACCCTAGGCCTGACATACATTAGCTTAAAGGATCTAAACAGATTATTCCATCACAGGACTTGCACAACAAGTACGAAATCATTTAGTCTTGTGATTGATTCACAAGGAGAAAGGGTAAAAATCCTAATCAAGGATGGCAGATCCCTATGCAAGTTATCTTGCAAAAAGACGTATTTTTAGATATCCTTCTAAATAAGGAAAGTTGTAAACCAGAAACTAGCATATCTAAGGAACTTTAGGGTTAACCAAGTTGGGTATGGCCTACACTGGAATGTAAAAGATCTTGCCAATTTACAAGAAACCTTGGGAACGAGTGCTGATACACTCAAAAGGAAAGAACACTTCCTTAGCAGTTTGCCAAACAACTCGGTTGATTAACGGAAATGTTTGTGCTTGCTAGAGATTTTAGGGCTCTGTTTTAATTATGAATTACAAATTAAATGAGTACCTGTACTTCAGGTTAAAGGCCTGAAGGGAGAGGCAGCTTCAGTTACCCCCGACTGCCTCCCTGACCCTAACCAAGGGGGTTGTTGACTGTGCTGGGAATGTGGACCGAACCCGCCGTGAGAGGTCTCTCCGTTGAGCTCTACTTGGAGCAGGAGGACGCTTGGGTGCCAGGGGGGGCTCTGGCCGTAAATCCCTCGCCTTCCGGGTCCATAACTCTGCATACACTGGAAGGTCGATAGACATGTCACCACAAAAGAACAAGTCTGCCTCGTTCTCAAAAAATTCTACGACTTCTGTATTTCCATCATTGTTAGCCGATGCGGGCTCCAAGCTTGCGGTGGCCTCCACCCCTTGTAATTTCGATCCCTCTATTTGCATATATTCTTCATCTATGCCTGGAACATCGCTTTGATCGTATACTCTCGCACCTCTAGGAGTTGAAGGTATAACATACCACCATCGAGGTTGTCGGGGATTTGGATAGAAGATTACCTGTTCACAAACACTTACAAACCGTCTTCAAACCATTGTGACATAAAGCATGTCGTATTACAATTAGCAAGCAAATGACTAGAAGATTACCTGTTCACAATGTGCCGACAACACAAAGGTGTCGCGCAAATCCATCCATTTTTTTTCGGAATCTATTTCAAGAAATCCAGATGGACCTCGTCGAACCGTTGCGCCAGCTCCTCCAAGTACCACTTTGAACCACTGCACATCGAATATTATCATGGAGAAGCTACGGTAATCCACCGTAATAATACTTTGCAAATTCCCAAAATACTCCATCTCATCCACAACCGTGTTCGGATCCGTTGCTCGTCGCTGGCTCTCTTGCTCAAACCTTGCCATGACACCACAGTCCATTGTGGAGCGCATTTTGTCAATACGCTCCACCCGAAAATGCCGTCCGCGCGACCACGCTGCACTATATATTTTGTACTGCACATTGAAACACTCAAATTAGATGTAGCAAACAAATTCAGATACGACACATTCTAAACCCCTCATTACCTTTGGACTACATCCCCTCGAGAACTCCCACTCCTCCATTGAGACCTCTGCCCCTTCGCTGGATGCTGCGATCAAGGCTCCATGCAACCATCGTGTTGACATAAACCGCGGCATCTCCTCCATGCCTTCGGGATATCGAATCGGTTGGTGACGCGTACTGCGTCGGAATTCAGCTCGCGCTTCCTCTCGATCTTGCCTTGCAATCTGGTACTTGGCGAGCCACGTCTCCATGGAGGCATGGTGCAACATACAAAAGCGATTCACTTTCTCTTTCATTGAGGCATCCATTCTTTTTTCTACCCCATTTCCAACCACCACATCTCCAGTCAGCCTGTCATCGTCCTTGAGTGTCCATAGCATTTCATTGTCTGGTTCCACCATTGGTAGCCATTGTGAGATATGCACTAATGCCTCTGACACCAACCAACCCTCCGCCATGCTACCTTCCAGACGAGCTCGTTGTCGCACAAAGCCTTTCAGGGTTTTCATGAAGCGCTCCAGGAAGAACATCCATCGCGTATGGACAGGTCCGGCAATCTCCACTTCGTCCACAAGATGCACAAGAAGGTGAACTTGTATCGTGAGCATGCTAGTGGGCAGGTATTTCTCAAAGAGACAGACCGTCTCAACTGCTCCCTGCCTTGCGGATTCAATAGAGGACGTCTTAATCTCTTTCTGTGAGATCCATTGCACCAAAGTCGACAGCTTGTAAATGGCCCCGTGAATTTCTGGAGTTAGGCATCCCGCGATCGCGATCGGTAGGACAAACTGCCACAAATGAGAAAGCATTAAGAATAATGGTCACTTTTCAAATTTCAAAATGTCCACGCTAATTAAAATCCATTCTGTTCACAAACCTGACATATCTTATGCCAATCATGGGATTTTAGCCCAGACATTTGGTCATCTTTAGAAAATGCGGACCTGAGAGAACGCATCATACCCGTCGGAGTGCGGATAGACTTGATTACTTGCTTCACAATGCGTTCTTCTTTGGTAGACAAAACCCAGGGAGCGCGAGGAAGCTGCACTCCCCCTTCAGCACTCGACTGCGGCCAAAGCGCCTCCATCTTACCTACCTCCTTTAAATCCATTCGTGACCCTATAGTGTCTCTCTTTCCTGTGATGTGGTCCCATAGCAAGCTGCCCACAATTTTGAAAATATGCATGGGATCCAACAAGTGGTTGACCTGTAAGTGGGTCCAATATGGCAACTCGTAGAAAACTGAGAACCGTCGCATTCCATTTGGATGTGATTCCGGGTTTACCATTTTCAGCTCGTACCAGCTTGCAGCGTTCATACGTGCTGGAGGTCGTCCAAGAAAACCTTCCCTGAGTTCATGATCCTCCGGCAAGAAAGTGGCGTGTCCTTGATATACCATCTTCTTCATGGTTCGTGACCTTCGGGAGTCTAACTGTGGCCCACACAATGGACATGCATGATAACCTGAGGTAACGAGACCTGCAAGGCGATCCACGACCTAGTGAATACTTGATTGAATGAAATAAAATATAGATATTACCGGCGTGAACAAAGGTCTGCTCACCTGAGCACTCTCCCAGTCCTGGAAAGTCATGCATCGTCCACATGAGAATGGCTCGAATGTTGGCTGATCGCCGACCATCGCGCCTGCTCATATCTTGCACCGTGACCCCCTCCTCCCACAAAATCTTAAGCTCATCGACTAATGGACGAAGATACACGTCCATATTTTTTACTTTGTAGCGGCCCGGGACGAGCAAGCTAAGGATGAGATGTCCTTTCTTCGTAGAAAGCCATGGAGGAATGTTGTAGTTGACAAGCACTATAGGCCACACACTGTAAGAAGTCGAGCGCAGACCGAATGGGTTCACACCATCCATGGCGAGACCGAGCCGAAGATTCCTTGGCTCTCGCGCAAAGCCTGGGAAGGTAGAGTCAATGTGGCTCCATGCGCGCGAATCTGCTGATATTCGTTGCACTCCATCCGTAGACCTATTCTGCACATGCCACGTTGTCAAGCTTGCCATGGCAGACGTGCGAAACATGTGGTTTATGCGGGGGATGAGCGGAAAGTGTCTGAGGACTTTTTGAGGGATGGTCTGCCCTTGCAAGTCCTGTTGATACCTGTGAGCACCACACTTTGGACATGTCTCCATAGTCTCGTATTCATCTCGAAACAATATGCAGTCGTTGATACATGCATGGATGTTATTGTAGTCCATGCCAAGCTTCCGTAAAACATGTCGTGCATCATCACGAGACTCAGGCATGGTGTTTGCAGGTGGCAATATATGATATTTCAATAACCTGAAAAAATCATAAAACACCCTGAAAAATCCATCCATATTTACAATAATACTGTTTAAAAAAAAAACAATGAAGTCTGTATGCAAGGTACCTGAATAACTCAGTCACACTCGTATCGCTCCAATCGTATTTTGCTTGCACACTTAAGAGTGCAAGCAATGTCTTCAACCGAGATACTCGGCACCCATCATATAATGGTATGGATGCTTCCTCTCTAAGCGGGTCAGATGTCTCAACATCCATGGGAATCAATGCATCGATCATTGCCTCCATCTCAGGCTCCAAGATTGTAGGCAAGTCGGGAAGGTTGTCTGTCTCCTCTGGCATTGACGATATAGATGGGCCTTGCGAGTGGTCTATTGGCTCCTGCCATCCATCCATCTCACGTCCACGAACTCTTCTAATTGGCCGCAAAGGGTGCACTCCCCCTTGGGTCGAGACATCACCCCCCTGGACACAAAATTTGCCAACAAGACCCAATCTTATTGTATATGGTTTTCAATTAGCTTGAGAGTACAATGCATGAAAAATGCTAACTTGAAAATACCGTTTGCTGAAAATCTGCAATCGCCTGATCAATAATCTCAGGTTGAAACTCGCCAAATCGTCGTACGTGTTCTATAGACAATCGGCGTTTGCGTCTAATTGCCAACTTGCATTGAGAGCAAGGACATGGGACACGCTGATTAAGATACGACTCGCGGTCTTGAACAATAGGACCTTCTTCGTTTGCCATCTTATCTACATTACAGCAAACGAGGCTTAAATGGATAGCTTTTTGGAGATGTACGTCAACTTGCAAGTTGACCATAAACCTTGCATTGTATATAGTAGTCGAGAGATTTTCCGATGTTATATCTCGGCCTTGTATCATGCTCAACGATTTGTTTGTCCCGGTAGATAATTTTTTGTTATATCTCGGCTTTGAGTATAAGTAATCCATTTTAAAATTAATGCGCGCCATCTATGAAATTTTACAACTATAGTAATAAAATTTATTTCAATCAATTCTACTCATAGTCATAAGACCTGAGAGAAATTATCCTATACTCAATTTAAGGAATCTCCACTTCTATAACAATAATTTTGGGTTAATTTTGATGAAGTACGTGGCCGTATGCAAAGCACATTGCATACCATTATCGATACGTATATTATCTTAAATTTCATTCCCTTCCCTCTCCCTCTCCCTCTCCCTCTCTTCCTCTCTTTCTCTCACCCTCTCCCTCACCCTCTCGTTCTCTTTCTCTCCCTCTCTCATTTCCTCCCTCCTCCTCCCTCTCCCTCTCCCTCCCTCTTTCTCCCTCTTTCTCCCTCTCCCTCTCCCTCGCTCCCTCGCTCCCTCTCCCTCCCCCTCCCTCTTTCTCTCCCTCTCTCATTTCCTTCCCCTCCCCCTCCCTCTCCCTCTCCCTCTCCCTCTCCATCTCCCTCTCTTTCTCTTTTTCTCCCTCTCCCTCTCTATCTCTCTTTCTCTCTCATTTCCTAAACAAGCAAAAAATAAAGTGATTTAAACATCCTCCAAGCAAAAGGGAGAGGGAGAGATACAATGCACTCTCCCTCTCTTTCTCTTTCTATCCCTCTCTCATTTCCTTCCCCTTCCTCTCCCTCTCACTCTCTTTCTCTCTCATTTCCTCTCCTAAACAAGCAAAAAATAAAGTGATTCAAACATTAAACAAGCAAAAGGAAGAGGGAAGGAGAGAGAGAATGCACTCTCCCTCCTTCTCCCTCTCTTTCTCTTTCTCTCCCTCTTCTATTTCCTCCCCCTCCCTCTCCCTCTCCCTCTATTTCTCTTTCTCTTTCTTTCCCTTTTCCTCTCCCTCTCCCTCTCTTTCTCTTTCTCTCCCTCTCCTATTTCCTCCCCCTCCCTCTCCCTCTCCCTCTATTTCTCTTTCTCTTTCTTTCCCTTTCCCTCTCCCTCTCCCTCTCTTTCTCTCTTACTCTCTCGTTTCCTCTCCTAAACAAGCAAAGAAGAAAGTAATTTAAACATTAAACAAGCAAAAGGGAGAGAGAGAGAGAGAATGCACTCTCACTCTCTTTCTCTCCCTCTCCCTCTCTTTCTCTCCCTCTCTCTCCCTCTCCCTCTCCTTCTCTTTCTTTTCCTCTCCTAAATAAACAAAAGAGAACGATTTAAACCTTCAACAAGTAAAAGAAAGAGAGAGGGAGACTCACCAATGAGATATGGCGAGCGTGGGCGGCTTCTCTTTGCAACGAGGGCTCCTCCTCTCCTTCGCGAACAACGACGGTGGCGGTGGTGGTGGCGGCGGCGGCGGCAGCAAGTCTCTTCCTCCTCTTCTTTCACAAAGCCTTGGCTCTCTCCCTCGCTCTCGCTCTCAAAAGGCGAAGAAAACAAAATGAAAGCGGCGCTCTGGTCTCGGCCGCGCTTTTTTTCCCTGTGGCGTCGCTATTTGCGAAATTGCGACGCATATAGCGACGCATATAGAGACGCCAATAGCGACGCCGATAAACGCCGTCGCTAATCGGCGTCGCTATTGCCCCAGTCCCTTGTAGTGTAAGAGGAGCAATGTTGCTTTCATTTTCTGTTTTGGGAGCAGATCTCTGCAGGTAGCACAGCCGAAAATTGCAAGAGTGCATTGTCTCACGTTGAGACACCCTTCGCGGTCAAGGAAGAGGGCAATATATGCTGCGGAATAGGGCTTTAGCCCTTGGCGACCCTGTTTTTTTGATTTGAGGCCATTTCGAGGCTTGTTTTGGAGGCGGAAGTTTTCTGCACGCACTCAGGAAAAGGCCCAGTTTTATGCTGTGCGACCACTGTTCTACAGGTCGGTGAAAAGTTACCATAGAAATTGCATCGTATGCTTGTGTGTAGAGACATTGGGAGTTACAGAATCATCCTTGTTTCCTGTTTATGCAAAATCATCAGTAGGAAGTGACTGTGTGGTCAAATACCACTTTCCTAATTTTGCAGATTTTTCCTTGTGAGGGTGAAGCTGTATTTTTTGCACTGACAGAATTTTTTACAGTATTCTGTAATGGCGTCTGATTCTCTTTCACAGATTGTCAATGAAAAGCTTGACAAGAACAACTTCCAAGCATGGAAGTTTAGAATGACAAATTTCCTTATGGGAAAAGTATATTGGGAATTCGTTGCAGGAAATGAAGAAGAACCAATTCTTCCTGATGTTCCCAATCAACAGCAAATGCAGGCATTTAAAGCATGACATGAGAGAGCCAGGAAAGTTATGTACTGGCTGTCTATCAGTATTTCAGACTCTATGATTGTGCATATTCAGGATGCAAGTACGCGAAAGGAGGCATGGGATACTTTGTCAAAAATGTATAGCACAAATACGCAAGCCAGGAAAATGCAGCTCAAGCAAGAGTTGCATAATGTGCAAAGAGAAAATATGAGCATCAATGACTACCACATGAAGGTGAAGAAAATTGCGGATGCACTTGCTTCCATTGGGTTGCCAGTGGAAGATGATGATTTAGTTTCTGTGACCTTGAATGGTCTAGGAAAGGATTATGCACAGTTTCAGACATCCATTTCAGTTCGTGAAAGATTTCCTGATTTTGAGGAGTTGATTACTCTTCTAATTTCTGAGGAGCAGAGAAATGGTGGTGCATCTTCTTTAGGAGGAACTTCAAAAGAAACTGTCTTCTACTCAAATGCTGGAAGAGGTAGAGGCAGAGGTAGAGGAGGCCAATTTGGAGGCCGTGGTAAAATTTAAGTAAATATGCAGCAAACTCAAGAAAACCAGTCCTATGGAGGAGGACGTGGTAGCTCTAGAGGCAGGGGGAGCCAAAGAGGTCGTGGTGGATGGCAAAGAGGCCAAAATCCAAACAGCAATGTTGAATGCTACTACTGTGGTAAAATGGGTCATATGGCTAAAGACTGCTATAAAAAGCAAAATGACACCATGAATGGGAAATTGCAACAAGGGAATTATGCATCTTCTAGTAGACAGGGTGATGATGACAGAAATGAGCATTTGTTTATGGTGCAATACATGAACAATTCTGTGACAAGTGTAGAAGAAAGCAACGATGTGTGGTATGTTGACTCAGGTGCATCAAACCACATGACAGGTCATGCAGAATGGATGGAGGATGCAAGGAAAATGGAAAAACTAGGATTTGTGGAGACTGGTGATGATACTGCACATCCTATTGTGCAGATTTGAAAAATTTCTTTGTCTATGCAGGATGGGAAAAAGAAATACCTGTTCGATGTATTTCATGTCCCGAATATCACCAAGAATCTGGTTTCTGTTGGTCAAATGGTTGAGCAGGGCTTGTAGGTCAGATTTAATCCTCATGGATGCTTTGTTGAGGATATGAAAAATAAAGGTCGCTTGATAGCAAAAGGAAAGAAGAAGGGCAGAATGTTTACATTGGATATAGACATGCCTGAATTGAGTGCAGCAATGTTTGCACATGGGATCGGTGTAGTTGCAGATATTGATATCTGGCATAAACGCATTGGTCATGTTAATGTATAGCGACTTAAATCAATGCAGGCCCAAAATATTGTTTCAGGATTTCCTAAATTCAAGGTTGCAGAAATACATAAGGTATGTGAAGCCTGTCAGTTTGAAAAACAGGCAAGGAAACCATTTCCTAGACATGTTCAAGAGAGTAAGAAGCCATTGGAATTAATCTACTCTGATGTGTGGACTACTAAAGCTGCATCTCTTGGAGGCTGTCATTATTTTGTCACTTTTATTGATGACTATAGCAAAAAAGTTTGGGTGTATTTTATGAAAAAGAAAAGTGAAGTTTTTCGGCATTTCAAAACTCTTAAAGCTATGGTTGAAAAAGAAATATTCTTGCAAATAAAATGCCTAAGGTCAGATGGAGAGGGAGAGTACCTCTCAAATGAGTTTGCAAGGTTCCTACAGGAGCATGGCATAAAGAAGCAATATTCATGCAGTCATACCCCACAACAAAATGGAATTGCAGAACGGAAAAACAGGCATATTGGAGAGGTATCTCGTGCCATGCTCAATGAAAAAGACTTGTCAGATTTCTACTAGGCTGAAGGAGTTGCTACACTCGTCTACATAATGAGCAGGACTCCCACTGCAGCAATACATGGCATGACTCCAGAGGAGAGGTACACTGGTAGGAAACCAGATATTTCTCATTTGAAGATCTTTGGTTGCATTGCTTATGTACATGTGCCAGATGAGTTGAGATCCAAGTTGGATCCAAAAGCTGAGAAGTGCATCTTTATTGGTTACTCTCTGCAGCAAAAAGGGTATAGATGCTATAACTCTTCTACTCGTAAGTTTACAGTGAGCAGAGATGTTGTTTCTGATGAGATGAGTAGCTCGTATTGACGAAGGAAATTCCGTATGGCAGCCTCTATACTATACCAAACTCCCTTCTGCCACAAAGTGAATGAAGTAAGGGCACCACCTAGTCATGGAAGAGCGGACTAGGACGCTATGTAAGAGGGAGAGGAGATTGTGAGGGAGAAGAGATGAAAACTAAGAGAGGGAGAGAGAGAGAGTGTGTGTGTGAGAGAGTGAGAGAGAGAGAAATACGAAAAAATAAATGAATCAATAGACTTAAGAGATGGAGAACCCTCGGGACATAACCAATATACACAATATGGACACCAATATCATGGGCTTATTACATTGTAGAGCATACATAAGCTATAGTAAGAGAATGAATTTCATAAGCTCATGACGGAGAATGGGAAAGGCTCAATAGGGCTGAAGGAGGCCTCTTTGCTCTCTCTCTTCTTACAAATTGCAAAGGAGAAGGCCTCTTTATATAGGCCTTGAGGGTGTTTAGGGAGAAGGTTAAGATGTAATAGGAATTAACACCACCAAAGCTGCATTAAGGCGGTTCCACCAATGTGGAAGCTCCATCTAGATGTTTTGTTGACCAATTTGTACTTAATCAAGCTCCATCATAGGTGAGTTGTCTCCATTCTCCCCCCAATAGCTTGAGTCCAAGAGCTCTCCTAAAAAAATATAGAGAATCTTCATAAAATAAGATCATATCTAGCAATAATAGAGAGAGAGTAATGAGAGTTCATACATTACTACTACAATTAAGGATGATTTGAGGGTGATTTAGGAGGGGAATTCTAATGGTTTATTAGGTTGAGAGAGAGGATAAGAGAGGGGAAAGGGTTGGGGGTCTAATGAATTATGCTTTATGGAAGTGTTAAGTGTGGGGAAGAAAGTATGGATGTGTATTAAATTGGGAGGTGGTCTCCACTGGAGTTGGAAAAAGTTTGCATCCACCATTTTGGCCATATCTCCCGACTCGTAGCTTCAAAAAATTATTAAAAAATACTAGCCAAAACTTTAGCTCACGCGCTACAACTTTTATGTTGAAAAGTTTTTTTGGATCGGAGTGGAAGTATTTTTAAAAAATCTTACAATATCATGTGCCTGATTTTTCTTCCACTAATGCTTCCAAGAAGAGTCCCATTTGGTTGAATTGTCATAAGGCTCCAAAGTCATGACATTATGAGCCTCACATGCCCTTTGGATGGCTCCAAATCCATTTCATATCTTTCCTTTTCACATTATACATTTTCCCTTCACCTTCCTTGATTGATCTTTACTCTTCATCCCCCTTTGGTAAACCGGTCCATGAAATATTTTCATTCAGTGATTTCTTGGATTTCCCAAGAGGTTGTTCCCACCCTCTTCTTTATTTCAAAGCTCCAAATGTACAAAAAATCAACAAAGTGTTAGACAAATATTTTTTGGTGATTTTCTCGGATCATATAGCCCCCCCCAACCTGGCTAGAGGTATTTATGCCTCTAGACACTCTTTGGTATCTTGAGCTAACCCCACCCTAATGTGATAGGGTTTTAAGCTCCATCCATTTACCTTGGTCTTGTGAACTTTTCCCTCAATGTCTTGAAGTTTGTAGGCGCCATTGTTGAATTTTTTTGTGACCCAAAATGGTCCCTCCCACCGATAGAGAAACTTGCCATCCTTTCTTTTATCAAAGCGATTGTCATATCGAAGCACTAAAGATCCCTCCTTGATGTTTTTATCTATTAGCTTCTTGTTGAAATTTTCGATGGCTTCTTCACGATCCAATTGTAGCCTCTCTAGGTCCAGTAATCTTTGATGTAACTTCTCCTTTTGAGAGCCTACTGTGCCACCTAATACCCGAAAGCTAGCTAATTTCACCTCAATAGGCAAAAGAGCCTCTTGTCCATAAACTAGATGAAAATGTGTAAACCCTAACATGGTTTTGAAGGAGGTTCTGTAAGCCCATAAAGCTCCACTAAGGTGCTTGTCCCAATCCCGGGACCTTGAATGTACCTGTTTGCTGATGATTTTACAAATCATTCCATTTACCTTTTCCACCAATCCATTGCATTGAGGGTAGTAAGGGGTAGAGTGTCGTCGTTGAATATTTAGCTTTTGCATGAGTTCACCCACCACATTAGCTCTAAACCCTGGTCCTCTATCTGATAGTATTTCAAGAGGGGTACCAAACCTACAACAAATGTGGTCAAAGATGAATTTACTCACTTCCTTAGCAGTGATTCTTCTAGTTGGCATAGCCTCGGCCCATCTAGTCATGTAATCTACCCCATGATAATATACTCTTTTCCTGATGGAGTGCATGGTAGAGACCCTATGGCATCAATTCCCAACTTCTCAAAGGGTTCATAGACCTTGATTGGGGTTTGGGGTTCTACTATGAGCCGTCATGGTCCTGATCTCTGACATTCTTCACATGTTTGACACCAATATTTGACATCTCGATGTAGACTGGGCCAAGTAAAGCCGGCTTGTAGAACCTTTCTACTTGTGATGTCGTGTGCAAAGTGGCCTCCACACACACATCATCATGGCAAGCTTTTAAGATTTCTTCAATTTCCCATTTTGAAGGCACTTTTCTAAGCATACCATCCTTACCAAGACAATACAAACTGTCATTTACCATGTGATATCTTGTAGCCTTCCAAGCTAGCCACTGTCTTTCTCCCTTAGTCAGGTGTTTGGGAGCTTCTCCTTGTTCTAAGAGATGTAGAATATCTTCTAAGTCTTCCTTGCCTTGTCGAAGTGGGGGTTTGATAGCCACTGCTCCCACCATTGACTCATTCAACTTTGATGATGCCAGATGGTCGGCATCTTTGTTTTGGTCTCTTGGCACATGATGTACTTGTGCCTCCCTAAATCTTCTCATAAGAGATTTGGCCTCCCTCATTTTACTAGAGAGGTTTGTATTTTTGCATGCCCATGTACCTTGCATCTGCCTTACCAATAGCATAGAGTCTCCAAAAGCATTCAATCTCTCAATTGAATTACTAAGATACCAACAAAGACCATGAATTAATGCTTGATATTCTGCCTCATTGTTAGAGTGGACACCTTCCAAGATGATTCCTTCACCATAGATTTTCTCTCCTAAAGGAGAGAAAACAACAATGTCTGCGGCTACCTTATCCTTAGTTCTCTTATATGCACCATCAAAGTAGAGGCTATAAGCATCTACAAGAGTTTTTATGGATGGGGGTGGTGGAAGGTTCTTTCTTTTAACCATGAGATTTTTCTCATAGCACCTATTTGTCAAAATATCAGCCAAGCATGCCCGAGTTGTTTTTTCAACCTGCACTGTATAGTCAAACTCTTGAAGTCGGACCACCCACTTTGTTATTTTGTCAGAGATTTCCATATGTTGTAGTGAATAGGGAAACATATCCTCCACAGTGATGATCACAAACCTCTTTGGAAGTAAATATGGCCGAAATTTGGTTACTGCAAACATGAGGGCCAATACTAGTTGTTCCATGGAGGTGTAAGCCTTCTCTGAGGCTTTCATGAGGCGGCTGGAAAAATACACAGGTCTCATGAAGGATGTTTTTGAATCTTTTTGTAGGAGAGCAGCACCAATGGCCTCTTCTCCCACACTAGGGTTTACAAAGAATGTTTCTTCCCAACAAGGTTGGAGGATTATAGGAAGTGACCCCAACATTTTCTTTATCTCCTTAAAATGTCCTTCACTTTGTTCACTCCATACAAGTGTTTATTGGCGTGTCAGTTGCTGCAGGGGATATATTGCCTGAGAGAGTAAGTGTATAAATCTACCCAAATATCTTAGCTTTTGTAAGAAGGAGACTAATTATTTGATGGAGGTTGGGAAAGGTAGAGCTAGCAATGTTTCTACCTTATTTGGATCTACCTCAATTCCTTCAATTGACACTACATGCCCTAGTAGTGTAACCTTGCTTTCCCCAATGTGACATTTATCCTTATTTAGTTGTCCACCCAACCTAGCTAAGCGAGTAAATCCTTCATCAACCTTGCGTAGATGTATGTTCCTTGAGCTGTAAATACAAAAGTCATCTATGAAAACCCTTATGGACTTACCAAAGTAAGGTTGGAAAACCATATTCATGAATCGTTGAAAGGTTGCTCAGGCATTTGTGAGACCAAAGGGCATGACCCGAAAGGCAAAACAGCCCCATTGTGTGATGAAAGTGGTCTTCTTTGGATCCTCCTCTGCAATGCGAATCTGGAAGTAGCCAGAGTAGCCATCACACACCGTATACCGCTCATGTCCCGCTACTTCATTCAAGATTTCATCCTGAAATGGGAGAGGGAAGTGGTCCCTCTTTGTTGCAGCATTTAGTGGCTTGTAATTTATGCATACTCGCTACTTACCATTTTTCTTTGGCCTCACTACTACTGGGGAACCCATTCTGAATCTTCCACTGGGTATATGAATCCTGCATTCAAGAGTCTCTTCACCTCCATCAACAGTGCATCCTGTTGCACAACTCCCAGTCTTCTCAATCTTTGTACTACAGGTTTGCTTCCTTCTTTGAGTTGGATGTGATGCTTCACTGCAGTGACACCTATAATGTGAGTATAATCAGAAATAAACAATGATGCATGCTTCTTGAGAACATTCACATAATCCTCCCTTTCTTCATCCTTTATATCCTTGGATATCATCTTCTCTAGGCTAGCATCCCACACATCTTCTCCTTGGATTCTTGGGTTGTCTTCTGATGAGGTAGGTTCCTTTAAGGTGACGCCCATAACTTCGAGAGTGCTATCACTCTCTCTACTTGAACTCTCTTCCTCTTCTACCGATGAGGAACATCCACTTGAGCTCCACTCATCAGCAGGCGTTTCTAGTTCAAGATTCTCTTGACGCCCACTCTTCAAGTTGTAAACCACCTTTTGATCGTGGCCACTCACCTTACGTTGGGCCTAAACTCTAGATCTCCTATTGCCCAATCTTGCCTAGCTTCGATGCCCATAAGCCAAGGTCTCCCTAGGATGAGGGGATATCCTTTCCCCTTTACTGGCATCACATAAACATCCACTGCTACAGTGATTCCAAAAACAGAAACTCTCAAAGCTTTCACTACACCCACACATGTGACCGCATAATTGTTGGCCATCTTTGCCCTAAAGGTTGAGGATTCCATTACTTCTAAACCTAATTGATGCATAAGTTTTTCTGTCATGACACAAACCTCTGCTCCACTATCGATGTATGTTTTTCGAATCTGTTGACCTTTAATTTGAGCCTCCACTATAGGCACTATATCTTTGAGTCCATATGCCTTGATTGCACTAACCATTTTACCTTGCCTTGCTCTTGTGCTTACCATTTTTTACCATTGTCGTCGTAGCTTTGGAGAGACATGAAGTAGTTGTGGCAAGTAATTTTTGGCCCTTGAGAGCTCACATCTGCTACCAGATCATAAGGTTGTGTCTGAGAACCCAAAGGGAAGTCAGAGATATCAATTTTAGACCTAGTTCGAGTCTTTCTCTTCTTTCCTTTATCTCTAGGTTCCCGTGATGTACTTGCCTCATTGGTTGCTTCCTTGCTTGCCTCAGTTTGGACACGTACCCGCTTGATAGGCATGGTCTCTACTACATCTATCTTCATCTTACCTCTTGCTATTTCTTCTTGGAGCCTTCTATCCCTGACCACCTTCTCTATTTTTATGACATTAACATTTAGTTGAATAGCAGGGGTTTCAGCTTGAACATAAGATGGTTGTAAAATTGCAGGTCGTGACTGCTCTTGCTCTTGAGTCCTAGCACGAGGAGGGCTTATTTGTTGTCGAGGACCTCTGGCAGGGTGATCATATCTCCTAGGTTGAGGACAATTGTACATGCCATGTCCATTTTCTCCACAGTTGTAACACAACATCTCCCTTGCTTGTCGCCGCATTTGTGGTCGATTCCCACCATTCCCCTTGATAGGTCTTCTTGCACCTTGCACAAGATTCACTCTCAAACCCTCTAGTTGATTAGTAAGATTGCTTATTTGTTGGATCATGTCTTCTTGACCTCTAACAAGGCCTGGTGCATTAGATACATTTGGGGGAACTTCAGAGGCCTCCATAGTTGTGATGTTGTTTCCCAAAACCGCTTGGCTAGCTTGGGCTTGGTACAGAATCTTTCGATTCTTTTCCTTAGTGATTCTCAAAGCATCTTCAAAAGTGTTTGAAAATTTCACCTTTACCTTCTCTCTGAGCAAGGGATACAAACCTAAAATAAATCGATCCTTTTGAAGGCGGTTTGGAGCTCTCTCTCCAAGGTTTATTGAGTCTGACCACTGCCTCCAAAGCTTCAAAAACCCTTCCTCATAAGTTGCATAACCATAAGGATCACTTTGATGGAGGGTCAAAAGCCGTTGCCATAACTCTTCAGCTGAGTTAGTTTATTGAAATCTCTGCAAGAAAGCTGCCTTTAATCCTTCCCATTCAGCTCTTTGGGCCGGATTTAGAGTTTGGAACCACATTCTAGCTTCTTCCTTGAGCACGAAAGGAAAATCCGTCAACTTTAATGCTTCATCATCCCTCCCAGAGACAAGAAAGGCCATCTCAAGGTTGTCCAAAAAATCCAATGCATTTTCTCCATTGCACCCAAAGAAGCTTGGAAATGCCATGTTGCCTAAGTAGAGTACAAAGATGAACACGTCTAGACTTAAGTTGTATTTTATGAGGGGAAGGATGAATGGGTTTATAGATGCATTGATTTCAACAAGACGTCTAGGCCCCAATATGCTTATAATAATGCCTTGGAATCTAAGCTTTGTGCTGGCTACAATATGCACAGTTTGCATAGCAAGTGGACGGATAGATCCATACAACTCATTGTGATTCATGAGAAACTATTATAATAGGATAAAGACATGTACATTGAAGGATGCATTGTAGTCTAGCATTGGGAAGATTATAGGTTCTGGTGATACAAGAATCTCCCTTAATCTTTCAGACCCAAAGTACATGACAAGTCGCTGTTGGAAGAAAATCTTCCTACTGATGCATACATTAACTTGGATGTTTTGCACAGAGTGGAAGGTGTAGAAATTCGGGCCATTATTATTATTCATGAGTAGAAATGTAACGTGTCCACTAACATCCTCTAGGACACGTCTTAGCAGTCCATTGGAAAGGTTATCTAGAAGACTCCACCCGGCACTCCCATGGAATGTTGCGGGTTTTGTAATCTAGGACTTTCCGCGTCTGCCCCGTAACGGAAGTGTCCTGGGCGCTTTCCACTTAGGATCGAACGGAATTGTTTGGTCGTTTGCTAACAGCGACTAGCGTCAGACCTGATCGAACTACTTTACGCAGAACGCTCGGCCTGAAGCGAATTCATGCTGCACTTGGTTCAAGGAGAATGGGAAACGAGAGGGATGCAAGGCTCGACCTCTCTGCCAAAGGCATAGCCCCATTCCGTTCCCCTAAAACAGCCTGAATCGGGTAATTTGTATTCCTAAGTCATCGTTCTCCTTTCTTGCTTTGGTGATGACGATCATCCTCTGTCCATCGAGGATCTTGAGAAAAGTTCCCGGCTAACCGGGACCACCCATCCGTAGGACAGACCTATGGTCTATCCTCCGCACTTTCCTCAGTTTGTTTTAGTTATGTAATTACCTACCACATTAGTTTGACATATAACAAACAGCTTCCTTGATTAACCCTGTTAAGCACTGGTTCCTTCACGTAATCTTATCACAGGACATAAAGAAAACAATATCAAACAACTCCTTTATTATCTTTATATCCTTTTATCTTTGAAATACAAGGAGTTTCCGCCCGTAGGCTATCCAGTAATCCTTCCTGTGATTACTATCCCAAGTTTCCGCCCGTAGACTAGTATGCGGGCCTCGAGATCCAATCCCGAGTCACGTTAGTCTCTTGTGCAGGGCCCGAAAGGCGAGGGATTTACAGCCAGAGCCCCCCCGGCACCCAAGCGTCCTCCTGCTCCAAGCAGAACTCAACGGAGAGACCTCTCACGGCGGGTTCGGTCCACGTTCCCGGCGCGGCTCACAACCCCCTTGGTTAGGGTCAGGCAGGCAGTCGGGGGTAACTGAAGCTGCCTCTCAGGCACCAACCTGAAGCTTTAGATATATTTTCATCCTTTAGTTCATTGAGCAAACAATGCAAACAGTCCTTTCTAAACTGTTACAAGCACAATCAATTTCAGTGATCTTTTAGCTGGCAAACTGTTAAGGATTGACTCCTTATCTCCGAATGCAAACCGCATTCGATCCGGAATCAATTGCAACTTAGCAAGATTCCCATCATCCTTGGGTTAGGGTCATACCCTTCCTAATTACATTAGGTTTATTGTGGCAGGATCCAGCGACCATGTCGCTTTAGATTATTGTCGGTCAACTGCTTCAAGGCAATTTACTTAACTTACCTTTTCCCTTGGCAACTTTTTCCAAGGAAAGTGAATAACAGGATGATTACTCATCCTCAATAATTTAACTCCCTTCGATAACTTGTCAATCTCATTTCGAGAGATGACAATACTCTTTGCGAACAAATTCCAAGACAATGTTGCGGCTTGTGCGCAAGTAATGCATCTATTCTATGGAATCCTCCTATCCATTCCTTAGTGTTCCGACCACGGGTCTCCAACCCTAGTCGAGTAACAGGAATTTTGGGGTATCCTTCAAGTCATTTTTAATTAGGTTTGGCTCATGATTCTAGAATATGCAACTCCGTCGGAGTTCCATCATGATCCTTAGGTTCACAGTTTTTGTCTAAGCGAGGTCAAATTATCCTTGCACTAAATCCTAGTTATCTCTTAGGATTCCTGTGTTTATATGATTCCTTGTGGTTCATATTACTTAGCCAATCCGATTATGCCTGTTTGTGACAAGGATGATCCTTCTAGGGTGATAATCCAAATCTACGGAATCGGATTCGCGTAAACAAGCGATTGATTGCCGTTTTCTTGGTGAGGCAAAATTAATTACTAATATGTGCGCTAACTTTCCTAGTTAAGTCAAGCCTATTACTTTGTAGTTCATGCTCTTGAACTTAAGCATCGGCGAATCATTCAATCTTTCCTTGGTGTATGATAGTTTGGTTTCTAATTTTTCCTAGGGCCTACTAGGTCTTGCATCAGCAATTGTATCCACAACCTTGTAGTTTATCCTTTAGCGTCTCATGCAATTACACCTAGTTACGACCTCTTTAATGATTGATCCTTTCCTCATGAAGACTACGTAATTTCCTAACATTCTCCTAGCCACTAAGTCGCTGATGATACTTAAACGAAAGCTAGTGATATGCTATTCCATCTTATAACTAGGTTTCAAGTCATACGTTCGTTTTAGTGTCCTACTAGTTCTTTTCGAACGACATCTTACGGTGCTAGACTTTTCCTATGAAATCATAATGTGCATATACGCTTAATTCATCTAAGATGCAACTATTGCACATATAAACTTCGTTTCCTTGTCTAGATTCTTTACCTTAATAAAGTGCCAACTACTTGCATCTAACTTTCTAACCGTTCGTTCATTCATAATGTTCAAAAGATGCATCTCTTCCAAATTTTCCATATGCTTTTAATTTTAACGAAACCATGAATTTCCATTCCTAAGCGCGCCCAATTCATTTCATGCTTTTAATCTAAACGTAACTTGAAATTCCCTTCCTAAGCGCGCCTAACCATTTCTTATGCGGAATATAAAACGAAAGAACCTGGACTTGTGGTGACGGGGTGATGTCCACTTGCACGTTTGGCGACGAACCTCCCGCGGTTGCCTCCTGGGATCTTTTAGGAGCCATCGTAGTCGTAATTTCGACTTACAATCCCCTTTGTGCTCGTTTGCGGATGGATTCCACTTCGGAGTAGATCTTCGGCTAAAGCTTCGAACTCTCTACGAACTCGATTCGGCGCGGTAATCGGACTGCTTGCGGTTTTGACAATCTCGTCCGAAGTCTTGTTGACGGTCCTTGAGAGATCTTTACGGCCTCACCGTCTCATTCTTCGGAGTCCCGGTCTTTAAGGGATGTTTGGGAAATACGCCGTGGGAAGGGCCCTTTGGGCCAAACGGTGGGAAAAATGGCCTTAAAGGGGTGACAAAGGGTAGGAGGTTGGGGGGTCATGGGAAAGGCCTTTAGGGAGGCCCCCTATGGAAGCTTCTATAGAAGCTTCCAAAGAGCTTTTGGTGGGCACGTGGATAGGCCGTGGGCGACGTGGCGCAGGATGGCGGCTGGCGAGGTGATCAGCGGCGGACGGGGGTCAGTCTGCGGGAGTCCAGGGTCGGCCGACGGCAGCACGGCGGAGGTGCAGCAGTCCGTGGCGAGGCTGGCGGCCGGCAGCACGGCGGACTTGGCGGGCAACAAGGCGACTGGAGGAGCAGCAACACGGCGGCTGGAGGAGCAGCAACACGGCGGCGGGCTTCAACGGTAGCGGCGGCTTTCTGGCGGCCTCTCCTCTCTCACCTTCTCACCGACTTCCTTAAGCACACCCCCCATCAAGGGGGTGTTTATATAGGCCGTGGGGGTGGGGAGTGGGTCTTCCCCCACGTGGGGGAAACTGCCCATGCAACCCCCACTTTCCCATCCCCCCCACATACTCCCTTTCCTCCAGCCATGCATCGGCTGGGGGAAAGGGATAAATACATAAAAAATTTTGCAATTAATTAATTGAATTGCCCCTCCCAAGAGGGTGTTCCCGTGCGGTTAGCGGTTTTTATTCCCCGGGTCATTTTACCACTCGCAGAGGATCCTATTTTCCTCGTGCGGCTCACACATTACGCGGCCCATAATCAAAATGCGAGAGATACCCTTTGCACAGGGTTTACACGGTATACGGAAAGTTAATATTTACGGTACGGTACGCGGAAATATTACAAGAAACTACTTAAGGGAGTAGAGGGAATGCACTTTCTTGAATTATGAAGGATTTTTCCCAGAATGTTTCTTTTTGGATCCCACCAACTTTGCTATACGGAGAATTTGCTCACCAGTGACTGTTCTTGCCTTAGTGTGTCCATCCTTGGTGACATATATTTCATAATGTGTGATGGCCACCTTTTCAACCACACCCAACCTTCGAGCTAACAACAGTTGAAGGTAGTCTTCATACTTTGCACTTTTACAAAACTCCACACCGTTCATGCATAGTTGTCCTCCTTTGATGTAGATTAGGCCAGAGAGAGAGGGATTTGATGATTTGGAGACGAGGACCTCCCGGAAGGGCCTTTACTTTGTTTGCAAAACACTCACCACAATTATGAGAACCTAGCAATTGATGGCAACATGATTTTTTCCGTTGTGAGAGAATGAAATTTTTAAGGTGAACACCTTTTACCCGCATACATGCCGTCATCCGATAGGCATACTTCCTTTCTTGGGCTTCCTTGGGAGACCATTGTGGGAGTCGTGGACTTTGACCAGCTTAAAAAAGAGTTGGTGAAGGCATTGGAGAAGAGCCACTTGGAGTACTTGTTGTAGAGGATACACCACCATGTGTTGTATCGTCCCGCATGGATGAGAATGTCCTCTGTGGAGGCACCAATTTATGACGAAGGAAATTTGGTATGGCAGCCTCTATACTATGCCAAACTCCCTTCTGCCACAAAGTGAATGAGGTAAGGGCACCACCTAGTCATGGAAGAGCGGACTAGGACACTATGTAAGAGGGAGAGGAGATTGTGAGGGAGAAAAGATGAAAAATAAGAGAGGGAGAGAGAGAGAGAGAGAGAGTGAGTGAGTGAGAGAGAGAAATACGAAAAAATAAATGAATCAATAGACTTAAGAGATGGAGAACCCTCGGGACATAACCAATATACACAATATGGACACCAATATCATGGGCTTATTACATTGTAGAGCATACATAAGCTATAGTAAGAGAAGGAATTTCATAAGCTCATGAGGGAGAATGGGGAAGGCTCAATAGGGCTGAAGGAGGCCTCTTTGCTCTCTCTCTTCTTACAAATTACAAAGGAGAAGGCCTCTTTATATAGGCCTTGAGGGTGTTTAGGGAGGAGGTTAAGATGTAATAGGAATTAACACCACCAAAGCTGCATTAAGGCGGTTCCACCAATGTGGAAGCTCCATCTAGATGTTTTGTTGACCAATTTGTACTTAATCAAGCTCCATCATAGGTGAGTTGTCTCCATTCTCCCCCCCATAGCTTGAGTCCAAGAGCTCTCCTAAAAAAATATAGAGAATCTTCATAAAATAAGATCATATCTAGCAATAATAGAGAGAGAGTAATGAGAGTTCATACATTACTACTACAATTAAGGATGATTTGAGGGTGATTTAGGAGGGGAATTCTAATGGTTTATTAGGTTGAGAGAGAGGAAAAGAGAGGGAAAAGGGTTGGGGGTCTAATGAATTATGCTTTATGGAAGTGTTAACTGTGGGGAAGAAAGTATGGATGTGTATTAAATTGGGAGGTGGTCTCCACTGGAGTTGGAAAAAGTTTGCATCCACCATTTTGGCCATATCTCCCGACTCGTAGCTCCAAAAATTTTTAAAAAAATGCCAACCAAAACTTTAGCTAATGCGCTACAACTTTTATGTTGAAAAGTTTTTTTGGATTGGAGTGGAAGTATGTTTAAAAAATCTTACAATATCATGTGCCTGATTTTTCTTCCACTAATGCTTCCAACAAGAGTCCCATTTGGTTGAATTTTCATAAGGCTCCAAAGTCATGACATTATGAGCCTCGCATGCCCTTTGGATGGCTCCAAATCCATTTCATATCTTTCCTTTTCACATTATACATTTTCCCTTCACCTTCCTCGATTGATCTTTACTCTTCACCCCCCTTTGGTAAACCAGTCCATGAAATATTTTCATTCAGTGATTTCTTGGATTTCCCAAGTGGTTGTTCCCACCCTCTTCTTTATTTCAAAGCTCCAAATGTAAGAAAAATCAACAAAGTGTTAGAAAAATAATTTTTTGTGATTTTCTCTTATCAGTATAAACCAGTAAATGTGATTGATGATGTAGATGCACAAAATTCACAGCAGCAGTCACAAAATATTAGTGGACCTGGAGTGTCCTCTAGCACTGGTTCATATTATTCGCCATGGACAGGCAGATTGAGATCAGGAGAATCTCCTCAAAACAATGCAGATAGTGGTATGCAGGTTTCACGAAAAGGAAAAGAGAAGGTAGATCAGCCCATGTTTGATGTGAATGCAGGTCACTCTTATGTGGATGGTGAATCCAGTGGCTCAGAACAGAGCATTGATGATGAGTTGGGTATTTTTTCTATTGTTACACCTGGAGTAAGGAAGACCAGGGATGTTTTGAGAGCACCTGGGAGTGAACCTACTTTGCGTAGGTCTACCAGAGCTAGGTATCCTGTGGATAGGCTGAAATATGATGGATTTACAACCATTCACTATGCATATATGGTCAAAGTGATACATGAACCAGAACCCACTTCTTTTGAGCAAGCCACGGGAAAAGAAAAATGGGAGAAAGCCATGGATGAAGAAATGGATGCCTTGGAAGCAAATGCTACATGGGAATTGGTACCTTTGCCTAAAGATAAGAATGCAATTGGTTGTAAGTGAGTTTATAAGGTGAAACACAATGCAAATGGTTCTATGAATAGATATAAGGCAAGATTAGTAGTCAAGGGGTATGCACAAACATATGGCATTGATTATGAAGAAACATTCAGTCCGGTTGCAAGGATGGCAACCGTAAGAGCAGTCATTGCTATAGCTGCATCAAAGGAATTGTCTTTACATCAGATGGATGTAAAGAATGCCTTCTTGCATGGTGATTTGCAAGAAGAGGTATATATGGAGCAGCCACCAGGTTATGTGCATGCTGTTCATCCTGAGTTTGTTTGCAGGTTGAAGAAAGCATTGTATGGCTTGAAGCAAGCACCTAGAGCATGGTCTGACAAGATAGGACAATATCTTGTCACTATTGGCTTTCAGATTTCCAAGGCAGATTTCTCACTTTATGTGAGAAAAACAGAGAAAGGTATTACGCTACTTGTCATTTATGTTAATGATTTGATTATGACAGGTGACAGTGATGAAGATATCCTTCATGTGAAAATGCTATTGAAGCAGAAGTTTGAGATGAAGGATTTGGGAGAGCTGCGTTATTTCTTGGGCATTGAGGTGATTAGATCACCAAGTGGGATACAGCTCTTACAGAGGCAGTATGGATTGGACATGCTGTCCAAATATGGGATGACAGGCTGTAAGCCTATTTCAGTTCCTTTGGAGCAGAATGTGAAGCTGAGCGCAGATGCAGGTGAACTTCTGGAAGACCCTACTATGTACAGACGCATAGTAGGAAGTTTGATTTATATGACTATTACTAGGCCAGATTTGAGCTATGCTCTTGGATTGGTAAGTCAGTTTATGCAGGCTCCAAGGAAACCGCATTTGGATGCGGCTAGACGCATACTCAGGTATGTGAAGTCCACATTGCAGTATGGACTGTTTTATGAGATTGGGGTTCAGATACAGGTGCATGAATACACTGATGCTGATTGGGCTGGTAGTATTTTTGATAGACGATCTACCAGTGGATATGTGTTCTCTTTTGGGAGTGCTGCACTCACTTGGAGCAGCAAGAAACAACCTACAGTTGCCTTATTGAGCACAGAGGCTGAGTATAGGGGTGCAGCAATGGCTGCATGTGAGGTAGCTTGGTTGCATAAGCTACTTTATGATATGCATCAGTCTACAGATGGGCTAGTTGTCATTTATTGTGACAACATGAGTAGTATACACTTGGCAAATAACCTAGTCTATCATGCTAGAAAAAGCACATTGAGGTGCATTATCACTATGTGCGGGAGAGGGTTTTACTAGGTCTTATTGATCTAGTTTATGTCAGCACAGAGGATCAGGTAGCTGACATATTCACGAAGGCATTGGGCGCAGAGAAGCTGCGCAAGTTCAGAGACCTGCTTGGTGTGCAGGAATTGGGATTGAGCTCAAGGGGGAGTGTTGAGATATCGAGCTCCACTCATGATATGCCAGGGTGACCGTTGTGCATTTATGTCACCGACTTGTCAATTGCAGATGCGGTTGGTACACCGCCTATGAATAATAGCTAGATGATAGCTATCCTTATCTACTCTAGTTCGTGGCTCAGTTAGTATGCCACCTTAGTTAGTTGAGTTTGGTTTGAGACCCATATATAGGGTTCTTCTATTTCTATGTACTTGAGTTCTTTTTGGCTTACACAAACTAAGAAGAGGAAAACTATTTTCAGCCTCCACTCTTGTGCGTATTCCCCCATTGTGCAAGCAAGAAAGCTACAACTGAGACTCCTTCCTTCTCTCCCACAATCTTGACACGGACGCCATGGGGGAACCCTAAACCCTAAAACCAAAAATAGGCGCGTTCACGTGCAACACAAGAAACACGATCACATGAGAAAAATGAAGAAAATTTAATAAAATCCAAACTGTTCATTGATTCAAAAATCTGTAAAAAGAAAAAATGTACCAGGAGATGAGGAAAAAATGATGGAAACATGCAACACTAGGTCCGAGGCAAAATCAGGGTGTTCACATGGGAAAAACCCCAAAAATGGGCCTGAAAATAGACTCGAAAATGAATACGGGAAGAACCGTGCATCGGAATAGAGGATAGTAAAAATGAAAAATGTTCAAAAGAAAGGGATTCACAAGGTTGGTGCATCAAAACTCAGTTTGGGGGAAATTAGCAGGGGTTCACATGGAAAAAACACAAAAATCATACCCGAAAACACTCGAAAAAATAAATAACTAAAAATCGGGCAGTCAAAAGAGGGAGGAGAAAAAAGGAAAAAATGGGGGAAAGGCTGGCAGGACACGAATATCAAATTAAAATGGAATTCTTGTGAAAATAGGGCAGGTTCACATGGAAAAATGTGAAAAATAAGCACGAAAAGGCCCGAAAATCTGTAAAAATGAATAACGGATGAAGTGTGCATTGGAATGACACACAGGAAAAAGGAAAAATATCAAGGAAAATGGGTAGGATAGGCTTGACACATTAGATCATGGTTCCGAAGCAAGAAAGAGGCGTTCACATGGAAAAACTATCCAATTTACAAGAATTGCTTTAAAAATTAATAACTTAAGAACCTTTTGTCGGAACATGGGTTGGTAAAAAGGAAAAATAGGAAGTTCAAAGGGACAAATAGGGTTGTAAGGTTGGATTGGGATTCTGGTGAATGTAGGGTCCATTTACATTGAAAAGTCACAAAACAAGGAAGAAAGAAAAACGGGCAAAAAATAGCTCCGAGGATAGATGGAAATAGAACGGATGAGTGGGAAAGGGACCCCATCAGGGTAAAATGAAGTTACAGCATGGATGCATGATCAGAACAGGGTATATGCATGGGGGTATGCAATATAGATGCGTAGGGATGCGTCCCCACACTTAAAGCCTTAGCAGGAAGGGTAAACCAAACATGAAGGACCTGGTACCTCACATCAGACCAACCACAAACCTCTCCACACTTAAGACATAACCATCATTCAGAAGCAGAAGGTGTAGGGTTAGAAAAACTTAGCCCATATTTCCGAGGAGGAATGTCAACTATCGAGGTTGCGTCTTCATAGCACACGCTCTTCATGGCAGGGACCATGCGGCACCACCCAGGGAGGTAGCGGGTTGAAGGAATCATAGAAAATTTGTCGATAGCGAGGGATATTGCACTTAACTTACGATCACTCAAATGGCTTGAAAGAGCAATCACTCGCCCCATTACGAATATCACTCGAGGAAATAATGATGAAAACCTAGAGCTCACACCTAGTTTAGAAATCGACAATGAAATGGTGCAGAGAGAGTATGCCAGGGTGCACAATTGATGGTGCATCAGTGTGTCCAACCCTGTCTGGCATAGGTGCAAAGAGAAAGGCCAAGGAGCCTTATAGTGCAATGTACAAAACAGAGTGACGTGTCCTGTGCTGATGGCAGAAACCCATCCCATGGGTGCATAGGGAAACAAGAACATACATGACTCCAATTATTGTAACGTCCCTCAATCCTCACCTCTCGATAATTGATTAAAGAAACACTAGTCACACTCAGCCCACCCTCTATCTCACGCTCTGTTGAAAAGTACAAAGGGCAGCCCTTTCCTGAAACCCATTGATGTAATCCTCAATCTCATTTGTGTAGAGGTTGTATGCCTTGTGTGCTTTTGATGGTGCAACTGTGCATGCCACCCTGTGCCGGCATACAATGCAAGAAGGAAGGCCAGTGAGCCTTATGGTGCAGTGCACATGAACAGATCGTGCTTTGTGCATTGAGAGGCTCATCCCATGTGTGTAACACTCCATTCACACATTTCACCTCTGTCTCACTCTTTGTGCATTTGATTTAAAGGGAAAGACTGGTCACTCACCCACTCTCTGTCTCACTCTTTGATAGATACAAAGGGCAACCCATACCCACATCCCCATCCTGTTAGGATGAAGCTCACATCACTCAAGGGGTTGTTGATGAAGATCATGTCGACTGTTGTTGTCATCAGAATCTTGAGGATAAGGCGTACCCAGGGAGGCAGCCTACAAATCTCATACTTCAATGACTTGTAAGAAGAGTCGTCTGTTAAGAAGGGCAGACGGACTGATATTGCAAAAACAGCGCACCAAAGGAGGTGGCTTCGAATTACTTTCTAAAGAGGTTCTATTGGTGATGAGTTAGCTATCCTAAACTACGAGGTGCTACAACCTTTTCCACAGTTAGCTTCCTGCCCAAGGGTGTTTTCACATTTTCTTGAAACGAGGCCTGCTATGACAGGGAATTTCTTCCTTTTCTCCCATAACAGTTTGTTTGTTTTGTTTTGGTTTTCTTTTCTTTTTCTTTTTCTTTTTCTTTTTCCTTTTTTTCTTTTCTTATTTTTTTTCTTTTTTTTCCATTAAGAAAGATAATGGTAGAAATACCATATGTCAAGACCAACCTCGCCACCGTTATTGGATCTGGGACGAGAAGAGAACAATGTTAGGTTGAGATGTTTCTGTGAGGGGTTAGCAGAACAAGACCGCCTTATGAGGAGAATCATAAGGGCTATTAGAAGCATGACAAGAAGGACAGTGCAATGCCCAAAAAGGGGAGGGTAAGTCGATTGTGATTGTCAAGTTCCCTAGGGAGGGAAGTACATCTTTAGGCGATAGCCATTGATTAGGAAAGGATCATCAAAGGCATCAACGGTCTGCACTTGAACAGAGCCGTTAGGATTGACAGCAAGTACCTTGTAGGGGCCCATCCACCATTGTTGAAGCTTGCCAGGAAACTTGCCAAATCTCAAATCATAGGCTAGAACAAGATCACCTTCTTTGAACTCCTTTTGCTTGATGAAACTGTCATGATAGGCCTTGCATCGCGCTTGAGTGGTTTCCACGCACTGTAGGCCCATCCGCCGTATCTCGTCCAAGCATTCCAAGTACAAGAGGCGGCATTGTAGTGACTCATTATCTCCCAAGAGTTCTTTAACTGCCACTCGCAAAGAGAGCAATTCCAGTTCAACAGGAAATACGGCTTCTGTACCGTACACTAGCTGGAAAGGGGTCTGTCATGTAGCTGCCTTATGAGAGGTTCTACATGCCCAGAGGACCTTTGTAAGTCAATCGTCCCAGTCGCGATGATGTGCAGCAATCTTTCTCGTCAGAATCGATCAGAGGATGTGATTGGTGACTTCAACTTGGCTATTGGCTCAATCAGCTCCTCCATGATTTTATTAAGGAAATGAGTATCTCTGTCACTCACCAGCTCAAGGAGACTGCCAAAAAAGGTGATAATATTCTCGTACATGAACAAGGCTACGCTGTTACCATCATCTCGCTTTAGGGATTTAGCTTCACACCACTTTGTGTCATAATCCATACATAAGATGTATCTGTTCTGCTTCCGTCTGGTGGTTGGATCAATGGGACCCACGAAATCAATCTCCCACTTCTTAAACAGATTTAGGGAAAGAATGGGTTGCAATTGCATGGCACTTGCTTTGGTGGGCTTTCCCATTCTCACTGACAAGCATCACATCTCTTACAGTAATCATATGCATCCTTGTGGAGGGTTAGCCACGAGTATCCTACTAATAGAGCCTTCCTGGTTGTCGCTTCTCCTGCAAAGTGTCGACCACAGGGTTCGTCACGGCATGCTTTCAATACTATGCCAATTTCATCCCCTACAACACATCTTCGCAATGCTTCATCTTTGCCTATCTTGTACAGTGCATTGCCTAGCAAGGTGTAGGGGGCTGATTCTAACAGAAGCTTCTTCTCACGGCTTGAGATGCCAAGAGTATACTGTTGAGTTTCCAAGAGGTTGGCAATGTCTGCATACCAGGGAGTAACTATTTCAACTAGAAATAAGGAAGCATCAAGAAGGTCTGGATCATCCTGTCCCTCTTCTTCTGTTTGAGGGATCCATGATAGATGATCGGCTAGGACATGGGAACGGCTAGGCTTAGTGACCACTTCAAAATCGAACTCTTGGAATAGGAGTACCCATCTCATTAGTCATCCTTTAACATCTGCTTTGTTCATCACGAAGGATAGGGCTTCATGATCCACATAGAACTTGAAATGCGTTGACAATAAATAGTGTTGAAACTTCTCCAGTGCAAACACCATTGCTAAGCATTCAAGCTCTATCACTGTGTAGTTCCGTTCCCTATCAGTGACCTTTCGGCTTGCATAATAAATTGGTTGATCTAATTTAGAGGGGCATTTTGACATAGGACAGCACCTAGCCCTTCAACTGATGCATATGTGTGCACGTGGAACTCCTTCGTCCAATCAGGAGGCTATAACATAGATGCTTGGATAAGGCACTATTTTAGGGTACTAAAGGCTTCTTCATAGTCATCAGTCCAAAGAAAATCCACATTCTTCATCTGTACTTTCATGACCTGATTCATTTTCTTCCTCATCATTTTCATTCTCTTCCTCTAGAGGCTCTGTCTCTGCTTCTATAGAGGCTTTGTAGGAGAAGAATAGATCTTGTGCCTCTATATCTGCTTCTGCTTCTGCTTCTATCTTTGTGTCTATTATTGTCTCTGTGACTCTCTCTGTATCCGCTCTGTCTCTGTTTTGCATATGCTTTGTCTCTATATCTGTTACTGCTTTGTATCTGTTTTGTCTCTGTTCTGTCTCTGCGACTGTCATGTAGCAGGGAGAATAGTACATCCATGCTTCTATTTCACTTTCAGAGGTGATTTCATAAGTTAATTCTAGTTGAGGCAGGAGGTATTCTCCCATTGACAAGGATTTTTCTTCTCTTGACAATTGGCTTACAGTGCCCACTGTTAGAAAATGTGCCTCTGTCTTCTTAGGAAAGATCTGTTTAACAGCCTCCTCGTCTCCTGATGTACCATCTGTTACCTTGTTGGAGGAGTTAGTTATGACTTTGATGGATGTGGATCCATTGCCTTTTTGCAATCCATACAACTTCAACACCACTTTGTTGGGTCCTCTGCCTAGGGTTAGGGTTCCTTTGAACTAGTCCGTCCTGGCCCTCGCTTCAAAAAGCCAAGGTCTTCCCAACAACAGAGGGTATGAGGTCCCATAAGAATTTGGTTTAACCACCAAATATGTCAGCCAATAATCTCTTCTCCTGCAAGGGTTATTTTTACATATGGGAAGATACCCAACGGCTTAATTCTGCTTTGATCTGCCAATCTGATAAGCCACTATGTAGGTTGAATTTCTTGCAACCCTAAGTCCTTCATTGTCACATTCGTCATTATGTTTACTGATGAGCCTCCATCAATCAATGCATTTGAAATAAAGCATCCTTCTATCCACACACTAATAATTGCAGTATTAGCACTTATTCTGTTTCTGGAAGTGCTTTTGTCTCATCTAGGTCCTGGACCTCTGGTCCTATTTCTAGGACTGTCTCTGTAACTCTCTGTGGCACTACAGTGCTCGGTACTGCACTATTCTGTCTTATACTGCTCTTCCCTCTGTTGGCAGGTTGAACTTCACAGTCTTGGCATGAGAATTATTTTCATTCTGAACAACTGGTTCCTTCTTCTTGGTGTGCGTAACAACGGCAACTTCCAACTCTACCAAATTGGAGGCAGGCTCTTGTACCTTCTGTTGGCTATTAGTGGCATTGGCCTTTATAGAGGCTGGACTCGGACAGTCCTTTGCAGTGTGGCCTTTGCCTTTGCATCGGCTGCATAAGGGTTTGTAATCCATAGATCGTCTAGGGTTTGGATAATTTGGGGAGATATGTCCATTTTCTCCATACCTATAACATTCCACCTCTGATCTCTGACCACCATTAGACTATCATCCTCTTTAACTTTGAGAGGAAAACCTCATTGGACCAAAATTAGGACCAAATTTCCTAGGCTTTGGTCCCATATCCAATGTTGTCATTTTGGATTCTAGCAAGTCGAATCTTACATTTTTATCCTTCTGTCTTCGTTCGTGTGTCTCTTTCAGAGAGAAAATATCCTTTGTATGGTTCTTCCGCAAAGATAGGAACAAAAGGCTCCAGGAATGGTTGGTTTTCGGGTACATTCATTGGCTAAATGTCCCGCTTCATGACACTTTCCACACCATGTATTAGAGCGCATCACATCTCTTCTAGCTCCCGCAGGAGTGGATATATTGACAACATTCACCTTCAGCGTCTGTAGCTGCTCTGTAATCACATCTAGAAGCTCTTTCTTGATACTTGCAACTGAGTTGGATAAGTAGTCCTTCAGATTTTCACCTCCTGAAGTACTTGTAGTGGGATTTTGTGAAGCTTCTGAAATTACTGCATACACTGGTTGGGTCAATCCAGAAGGTCCTATGTTTTGGTTCTGATTCAGAGCTCTTGTTGAGACTTGGGGTTGTTGATTCCAGTTGGTAGGGTTTCAGTGTTGTTGAGTTGCCATTGGAGTAACTATTTGAGGCCACTGTTGTTGTGGTTGAACCATCATTTGAGGTACTGTTGTCTATGGTGACCACAGTGGATTAGGTGCATTATACTGCGGCATTGTTTGCATCTGGGGATAGGGGTAGGGAACTGTCCCTTGGACTGCATTTGGTGGGTATACCATTCCTGGCATGGGAGGAGGTAAGACTCCTCTCCCTGGAGTCATTGACAGCCTTGTTTCAACTTCATCATACAATCTTGCACCTTCCACTATAGCTTGCAGATTGACTGGTCTTCTCAATTTCACGAACTTGTGAACTTGTGGTTGTAAGCCCATGAGAAACACTCCTTTTTGGATACCTTCGTCCAAATGATGGTTAGTCCATCTCTTTAGGATAGATTCCATTTGCGAGACATAAGCTTCTACTCTTTCTCCAAAGGATTGACTTAGGTTCATGAACTCCTCTCACATCCGCTCTTCAAAACCTTCACGCCTGAATTTAGTGAGGAAGGCCAACTTCAGGTCATTCCATGTGCCAAAAGTTCATGCTGCTTGTCTCTCATACCACTGAAATGCCGCTCCTTTAAAAGTGGCGGGGAGTATTGCTAGCCAATGCTCAGGGGTTCTGGCATTGTTAGCCACACACGCTACCATAAATTCTGCTACATGAAGATCAGGGTATTCATTGTACTCTCCCTTAAAAATTGGCAATGGGACTACATTTGCTGGCCTATCATAAATATCTCCAGGACGAATTTGACTAGGAAGGGGACCTTGAGTCGCCATGGGGACTTCTGTTAAGAGTGATTTTAGGGCGTCAAAGGAGGCTTCTGATGTGAGCTCATTCTCAGCTTTGATTTTTGCCTACTCCCTTTTCACGTACCTCTGGACTCGTTCTAGTGCTTGCCTCTTTATTGCATCATCCATCAGGGGGTTGGCTCCAACCAGTTTGTCTGTACTCAACAGGATAGTATTAGAGAGGGCTTCAGTCGTTCACTGAGGGATTCTCTGGCCAATATCTCCTCTACTTCCTTCTTTTCAACATCTTTGAATTCAACTTTCAAACCACTACAGAGGGGGAGATATTCCATTCTGAAAGTATCAAAATTCATTCTTCTTAAGATCGTTTTTGTGTCATTATAATAATGCCAGCTTCTGAGGGTTTCCACAGTGTATGTTGTGAAAAATACTCTATCTACCAACTTCCAGTGGGTTGCTAATTGGACAAACAGAAGATTGTTAGTGCACCAAGCATCCCACGTATCTTGCTGTTGAGCATCCACGAATAAGTCCCAACTCTTTTCCTTCTTGTATTCGTGAAGCTCCACAGACCACGACTCCTGAAGCTTCTTCACAATCTCCCACTTGATGATGTCTTGAAACTTCTCAATGAATGCCAAATCTTCCATGGATGGCCATTCTCTCTGTTTCTGCTCTTCAGTAGTTTGTTCCCAAACAGTTTGCCACCAAAATGCAAGTTTCTGCTGCTTCAATAGGAAGAGGAAACAGTGCACCACATAGAGCATCCATCATGATGGTGATATGTTTCCGCCATTGTGTGATGAACTTCTTGTGGAAGTGGCTTTGATAATGAGAATCTCTAATTCTTCAGTAGAGGAAGGAACTTTGCAAACATCCATTGAATTCTCCTCTTTTTGACAATGCCATTTCCTTCATTTTTAGCCTCTTCTGATGTTTGCTGATAGTAAGTTTCCCTGGTTGCCCACCAAAAACATGGAGCCCCAAGAGGAACACCAAGGAAAAGGAGATTATACTGCAAGAAAATCTATCTTGTAACATCAACAAGCTTTTATCTCATTCTTTTGATGACCAAAACAAAGAAAACAACAAATCTTCACGCAACGTTATAGTAGATTTCTCCCACGGATTTGATAGAGTCAACCATAATCTTCAACATCTTCATACAATCCATCAATCAAACAAAGAACACAAAGGAATACACTATCTTTGAATGGAAATAAATCACATAGTATTCATCTTCATTGTCTTCATAGTTCTCTCTCTCAATCTCTCATATACAGTTACACTGTTTTGATAGAATTGGCTATCTCTGGCTCTCTTTCTCTCTCTCTCTCAATAGTACATCATCTCCTCATTACAATGCTCTTATAATAACTCTCAATAATCCTTATTAGGTTGTGAATGCACCTCCCAAGAGGTATGTTTGATATGAAGAGTCACCAGAGCCACTACATTGTTGCTTCACAGCTCACTATTGTCACTGTCACTCAGTCTTCTCTTCAGTCTTCAACACTTGTTTCTTTCACTTATTTTGGCTCTTTTGAACTTAGATTCATCCTTTCCAAAAGTTAGAAAACTTTCCCAAAGTCACACATACATTCTATAGAACACTTACAGAAGGTCTATAGAACAATTACAATATAGTACCAGAGCAGCTATACTGATGCCAGGAGGCATATTTCACGGTGGATTCCGTGCCACGATGGATTCCGTGAGGTTTTACGGTGGATTCCGTAAACTTTGATGACCGGGGCTCATACACAAAGTGGATTCTTTGTGCGAGAAGTTGATGGGGACGCCTATCCTTTTCGGGCGTTTCATTAATTTAGTGTGTACATGGGTGATTCTATAGTGGGTGATTTCGCAAAATGCATATTAAATTAATAAACGTTTATGATTTTAGAGTGCGCACTCGTAATAAATTAAGGTTAGGATTTTTTTCTAACTAGCTGATTTATTTATGTAGCTGAAGACTGCTAGGTATTCACTTTTGTCAGTTTAATTGTATTATTTTACTAACGATTGTGAATGCTTCAATTGATGTGTAGAGATAGCAGCAGTGGCGGAGGAAAGCATTGAAAGATAGCGAGTATTCGAGCTATCACTTATATTTTGATGGGCGGATACCTTAGGCATGGCACCTGTATTTTGTCGCGCCTATTTATTGAGGCATTGGATATTTGTTTATTATTTTGTGTGCGCATGGACGCACGATTATGTTATTTGTACCTGGACATTGTATTGGGTACGCCTGACTCTTTCGGCACTGCCCATTAGCTTTATTTCTATTTTGTGCTAAAGTAAACTCAAAAGCTAAAAGCTTGCTATTTTGTAATTTGGGCTATTATTCGAGCTTGAAGATGATTAATACATAAAATACATGCTTTGTAGAGTGCTCACACAAGGCATGGGGGGAGATTGCATCCAATTGGTCTCTTGTTCATGTCGTGTATGCTTTTTACCTTGATTTTTGTGCAAAAAGTAGAGTTCTTTTGTTCTTGAGGACCTTCCGGCATTCACTACGTGAGTGTATAGTATCCGATCTATGCACCAGTGGTATCAGAGCGAAGCTAAGATCGAGAGCTTCCAATCGCTACCCATCTTGTGCGAAGGCGGAGCTCGTGGAACGATCGAGCTGTACGGTCAATTTCGTCGTGAATGGTCGATACGGATGGATTCTTGGAGATCAAGAACCTCTGTTTCCATCCTCAGATTGCGAAGAACCGACCTGTAGCAATGGAGGACCACTCCTACATCCTCTCATACAAGTCGTGGAGTTACAAAGATAAGTCTCAAAAATTTCATAATCTTCAAAGCTTATAAAGCTTAAAGAAGCTTAAAAGCTTCACGATTTTTATTCGGCGAATCAGAGGATGTTCGCAGAATTTTCGGCGGCTAAAAAAACGCCCCCCCTAAAATTTGTCGTTTTCTACCATATAAGCTATAAGCTTAATCACTTAAGCTTCCAATCACATAAGCCTCATAAATTCTGCAAGTCAATAAAGTTCAAATTCTGCAAGTCTACTAAATAAACCAAGTTTTGCAAGTTCTGGTACTCTGCAAGTCACATAAGTCTGTAATTTTGCAAGTCAGACAAGTCATCTGAAGTCAGAAGTGACTTCTGTTCAAAACTCATAGAAGGGCTGTTCTTGCGCAGAAACTCCAAACTGCAAAGTTGTTCATTGGAAGGTACTGTTCGCATACGCAGGTTTGCTAAACCCGTTTCAGCAAGCGCAGAAGATTAAAATGCAGATTTTTCAAAGATTACATATCTCGCAATAGCCAAAGACGAAGATTGTGAAAGCCACACACAAAAATATATAAGCCTTGTACACTCGAACTTGAGCTACGCTCATCCCGCTAATTGGATTTTGAGAGTGTGAGGTCTTTTTGAAGTTTTTCACGATGAAGAAACCACATATAGATGATTTAATGATTGAAGGTGATCTTCCTGAACCTACGATGGAGCAAAAGCTGGATTTAATTATGATGTAGTTGGATGAAGAACGATGAGCTAGGCAAGCATTGCAAGTTCAATTGGCTAATTTACAAAGATTGACTACTGACAAAGAGGAACCTCAATCTGAAGACCTTATTTGACATACCATTGACGCGACTCTCAAAGTTCAATCCATTCGCAAGGAAACAAAGATAAGTAAAAGAAATTTCAAATTCCGTACTTTCAATGGCACTCGAGATGGAAAAACTGTTCTTGCATTCATCAGTCAGTTTGATGACTGCTTTCATGAGGAAACATACGCAGAAAAAGATAAAATCAAGTGTGTCACTAATCATTTAGTGGATAGAGCATCTCTTTGGTGGACCGTGGTTCGTAAGAGTATAGATTGTCCCACTACCTGGGAGAATTTCAAGAAGAAGTTTATGCAGAATTTCCTTCCTCCACAATTCCATGAAAAAGCCATAAAGCAATGGGACCTTCTTCAACAACGAGATCGTGAACCTATTCCTCAGTACACTGAATGCTTTTGGAATGCATTACTCCAGTTACGCATGCTTGAAGACATACCTAAAGTGACTCACAAGCGCAAGTATATGTCTGGATTACTTGGGCATTACTACACTGAAGTCAATATGTTCAAGCCTGCAACTCTTGAAGACGCAATTTCATTAGCTCATGACACTGAAGACAAGCTTCGAGGAAGAGACAAGCATCCACAGCAATTCCAAACCAATGGTAACTATGGATCTAAGAAATTCAACTCAAATTTTAGAAGATTTAATCAAGGTCATTTTCTTTCATCATATTTCCGTAAAACTTGGGCCAAACCACCTGCTTTACCATCCAATACCAATCACAACCCTAAGCCAATTCCACAACCAAATCCTAATATTCCTAGACTTCCTGCCATTTCAAACAATGTAACCAAAGCCAAACCTATAGTGTGTTATAAATGCCACCAACCTGGACATCTAGCAGCAAATTTCCATTCGAAGAAGCCACCTGTCCATATCAACTACCTTGGAGCAATGGAAGATGATGAACACGAAGAAATGCCTGATTTCAGGGAAGATGAAGACGACATTACCACTCATTCGGATACTTTACTAGGTATGCCAACTCCACATTCTTTATTGACAATGAAATGTTTAGTGCATGGAAAGGAAAAGATTGTTTTGCATGATGATGGTAGTACTCATGATTTTATTTCTGCGAAACTAGTAAAAGAATTGAAATTACAAACTGTTCCTACGCATTATCGCATTAAAGCAGCATTCTTAGGCACTAGGTATAATGGAACACAAGAAGTGCATGATTTAGAAATTCAAATTGGTGAATACACTAAAAGAAGGAATTTTCTAGTTGTATCATTACAGTCCAATGATATTATTTTAGGTATGCCTTGGTGTCATCAGCATAACCCTGATATAGATTATTCCACACATTCAATTAATATTCATTTTCAAGGAAAACATATTACATTGAATGGTATGCATGCATCTAATGCTTTTCCACTGTTTTCGCATACTCAAGCTAAACGTGCATTACACAAAAGTAGCAAATCTTATCTCATTTGGGTGAATGAACTACAAGTTAAAGAAAATCATATGCACCCTAGGCATAAAGAATTTCTTGCACACTTTAAAGACTGTTTTGCAGAAGATCTACACCTGGTTTACCTTCTTCACATCCAGAAGACCATAAAATAGATTTGATTCCTAGTGCACAACCACCTTGTAAAGCACCATATAGGCATAACCAGATAGAGCAAAAAGAAATTCAAAATCAAGTTGAGGAATTACTAAATAGAGGATTGATTAGACCTAGTAGTTCTCCATTTGGTGCATCTGTTTTGTTAGTAAAGAAGAAAAATAATACCTATCGTATGTGCATTGACTATCGTGCTTTAAATAAGATCACAGTAAAGAATAGATATTCAATTTCTAGAGTCGATGACCTTATGGATAAACTGCAAGGTTCTTCCATATTTAGTAAAATAGACCTTAAATTTGGTTATCATCAGGTGAGATTAGATAAGTCTGACATATTCAAGACTGCATTTAGGACACAATTTGGTCATTATGAATTTTTAGTGATGCCTTTCGGATTGACTAATGCACCTGCTACATTTAGTAGAATGATCAACCGTATATTTTTGAAATATCAGCATTGTGTTATTGTCTTCTTTGATGATATTTTGGTGTTTAGTCAAAATGAGAAAGAACATTATGAACATTTGTCCTTAGTTTTCAAGTTATTAAAAGATAATCAACTGTATGCTAATCCAGAAAAGAGTGAGTTATTTAAAACAAAAATTGAATATTTAGGTCATATTGTATCATCAGATGGTATTAAGGTTGACCCTAAGAAAATAGAAGCAATATTGAATTGACCTATACCTAAAAATGTGCATGAGTTACGATCATTCCTAGGTCTTGCTAGTTTCTACAGGAAGTTTGTGCGTAATTTTTCATTACTTGCTTTACCTCTGACTAAACTTTTGAAGAAAGGTATTGTTTATCCACTACAAGATATAGACCTTATATCGACGTTTAAAGCGACGAAAATAAAAACAACAAAATTTGCCCCCGTCATTGCAAAAAGCGTCATTATTGACGACGTCATAGAAATGTCGCTATTGGCGTCGCTATATGCATCGCAAATGCGACGCATAGAGTGACGCAACCAGTAAATTTGCGATGCACATAGTGACGCCAATAGCGACGCGAGCAGTAAATTTGCGACGCAAATAGCAATGGTAACAAGAAATTTTTTTTTTGTGAAAATAGTTTCTGCACTACTGCATACAAAGCGCTTGCAAACAAAAAGAATGTATACTGAAAGCATAAAACTGATACATGAAATAAATACATGATCACATAAAATGCGATTGGTACAATCATGAAAGGATATCACTAATACATAGAAAATGTCTACATAGATCAGGTGACTAAAAACTAAAGGTGTGTGAGCTCCAAGGATCCAAGGGCGAGCTACAAATCCTCGTCCCCCGAAAGCTCGTCCCGCCGCAAAGGAGCATCGAACGGATTCTGCAGAAAAAGAAACAACACATCAATCCACCATACAATAATGCATTCAAATATCTCATGGTAACTATGGACAAGAAAGATGAGTGACTTACAGGGCCGCCGCCTCTATACAATCGGTCGATCAATGCATTGACAGCGTGCCTCTCTGCATATCGAGTCTCAAGGCCTTGCGGATTGTGATTTATAATGAAGTGTTGCAAAGAAAACAAAATGCTAACTGTTAGAAACATGATTGTCAGTACAAAGAATATTTCAAAAAAACAAATAAGCAAAACAAAAGAGAAACTTACAAAGTCCTCCAAATATGTCATGTGGCCGCCACTCCCAAGATGATGGACCACTCCAGCCTCGAGTTGTGCCCTCGCCGCCTCCCGTTGCTGACTCCAACATCTTGGAGAATCTTTAGCCTCCTCCCTCAGTCGGCGCCAGTCGTCTACATCTAACCACTCGGGCTTTGCAGCCCCACTCTTGATTGCCTTGCGTGCATTGGATCGTCTATGTGACATGTATGCACACATGCAATCCATCATCCAGCCCGTAGAGAATCTATCTACTGTGGGCTGGCACCGAAAACTCCTCGTGCAAGGATGCTACTGTTTAGTCCTTGCTCCCCTCTGGTATGTTTTTCCAATGATCTAGGCCGTTGTGCCAAAAAACTTATTGGCACAACTCTCTCATGCAAGCCATCACCCTCCTCCCCTCATCATTCATGATGATGGCTCCTGACCTACTATCAACCAGATATCCATAACCCCTAGGAGTCTGCCTAAGATGGGTCCTCTCCCATCTCCGTCCATGCTCCTGGGCATATCCAGGAGACCCCTCTACATCTGGTGTACCGACGGGGGTAACCTCTCTCGAAGTGGCACTCAAAGGGGTGCCACTTGCTGACGGCTGCGCAAAAGCCGGAGTAACTGGAGTAGATGTCCCCACAGGCGTGACAAATCCTAGAGGTGACGTAGCTCTAGCTAAACGATGAGATGGAGACACCACATCCGTGTCTCCATAGCAGCATCCCCCTGATCTGGGTGCAGTCCCTCCCTCTGGCCCAAGTCGTGAGCATCGAGATTGTCTGCTCGAAGCTGAAGCATCTGATCGCGCTGAAGCAAATCTAGTAGAGTGCCCTAACGAAGAATGAGACAGCTCCTCGTCTGCCATCTCTCTGAATCTTGTGAGCTGGTCTAGAGACATGTGTGCCATCATGTCGTGAAACTCCTCATCGCTCATCCCTCGACTCATCCTGAAAATGTCACCTACACAGATAAAAAATGGTGTTAGAATAATCAATTTAAACTATACAAAGCATAGTAATATAAATCATTTTTAAAAAATCCCTCTTAAAATGTATATCTTATGTACCTTTATGGAAGATCTAAACAACGAATTGAGTAATACAATTCTCCAAGAATGAAGTATCCTATGGTCTTATGTTAATCTCCTGACACAACTCTGCATATACTAGAAGGTCGATAGACATGTCACCACAAAAGAATGAGTCTGCCTCGTTCTCAAAAAATTCTTGGACTCCTGTATTTCCATCATTGTTAGCCGATGTGGACTCCAAGCTTGCGGCGGCCTCTACCCCTTGTAATATCAACCCCTCTATTTGCGTATTATCTTCATCTATGCCGGGAACATCGCTTTGATCATATACTCTCGCACTTCAGGAGTTGAAGGTATAACATACCACCATCGAGATTGTCGGGGGTTTGGATAGAAGATTACCTGTTCACAAATACGTATAAAGCGAGTTCAAACCATTGTGACATAAACCATGTCGTATTATAATTAGCAAGAAAATGACTCTATGTACCTGTTCACAATGGGCCGGCAACACAAAGGTGTCGCGCAAATCCATCCATTTTTTTTCAGAATCTATTTGGAGAAATCTAGATGGACCTCGTCGAACTGTTGCTCCAGCTCCTCCAAGTACCACTTTGAACCACTACACATCGAATAGTATCATGGAGAAGCTATGGTAATCCACCATAATAATACTTTGCAAGTTCCCAAAATACTCCATCTCATCCACAACCGTGTTTGGATCCGTTGCTTGTTGCTGGCTCTCTTGCTCAAACCTTGCCATGACACCACAGTCCATTGTGGAGCACATTTTGTCAATACGCTCCATGCGAAAATGTCGTCTGCACAACCATGCTACAATATATATTTTGTACTGTACATTGAAACACTCAAATTAGATGTTGCATATAAAATTTAGATACGACATATTCTAAACCTCTCATCACCTTTGGACTACATCCCCTCCAGAACTCCCACTCCTCCATTGAGACCTCTATCCCTTCGCTGGATGCTGTGGTCAAGGCTCCATGCAACCATCGTGTTGACATAAACCGCGGCATCTCCTCGATGCCTTCCAGATAGCGAATCGGTCGATGATGCATACTGCGTCGAAATTCAGCTCGCGCTTCCTCTCGATCGTGCCTTGCAATCTGGTACTTGGCGAGCCACGTCTCCATGGAGGCATGGTGCAACATACAAAAGTGATTCACCTTCTCTTCCATTGAGGCATCCATTCTTTTTTCTACCCCTTCCAACCACCACATCTCTAGTCAGTCTATCATCGTCCTTGAGCGTCCATAGCATTTCATTGTCTGGTTCCACCGTTGGTAGCCATTGTAAGATATGCACTAACGCCTCTGACACCAACCAACCTTCGGCCATGCTACCTTTTGGACGAGCTCGTTGTCGCACAAAGCCTTTCAAGGTTTTCATGAAATGCTCCAGGAAGAACATCCATCGCGTATGGACAGGTCCAGTAATCTCCACTTCGTCACAAGATGCACAAGAAGGTGGACTTGTATCGTGAGCATGCTAGTGGGCAGATATTTCTCAAAGAGACAGACCATCTCCATTGCTCCCCGCCTCACGGATTCAATAGAGGACATCTTAATCTCTTTTTGTGAGATCCATTGCACCAAAGTGGACAACTTGTAAATGGCCCTGCGAATTTCTGGAGTAAGGTATCCTGGGATCGCGATCGGTAGGACAAACTACCACAAATGAGAAAGCATTATGAATAATGGCCACTTTTCAAATTGCAAAATGCCCACGCTAATTACAATTCATTATGTTCACAAACCTGACATATCTTACGCCAATCATGGGATTTTAGCCCCGAAAATTGGTCATCTTTAGAAAATGCGGACCTGAGAGAACACATCATACCTGTCGGAGTGCGGATAGACTTGATTACTTGCTTCACAATGTGCTCTTCTTTGGTTGAAAAAACCCAAGGAGCGCGAGGAAGCTGCACTCCCCCTTCAGCACTCGACTGTGGCCAAAGCGCCTCCATCTTACCTACCTCCTTCAAATCCTTTCGTGATCCTATAGTGTCTCTCTTTCCTGTGATGTGGTCCCATACAAGCTACCCACATTCTTGAAAATATGCATGGGATCCAACAAGTGGTTGACTTGTAAGTGGGTCTAATATGGCAACTCGTAGAAAACAAAGAACCGTCGCATTCCATTTGGATGTGATTCTGGGTTTACCATTTTCAGCTCGTACCAGCTTGTGGCGTCCATACGTGTTGGAGGTCATCCAAGAAAACCTTCCCTGAGTTCATGATCTTCCGGCAAGAAAGAAGCGCATCCTTGATATACAATCTTCTTCATGGTTCATGACCTTCGGGAGTCTAACTGTGGCCCACACAATGGACATGCATGATAACCTGAGGTAACCAGACCTGTAAGGCGAGCCACAACCTAGTGAATACTTGATTGAATGAGATAAAATATAGATATTACCAGCGAGAACGGAGGTCTCCTCACCTGAGCACTCTCCCAATCCTGGAAAGTCATGCATCGTCCACATGAGAATGGCTCGAATGTTGGCTGACCGCGCCGACCATCGCGCTTGCTTATATCTTGCATAGTGACCCCCTCCTCCCACAAAATCTTAAGCTCATCGACTAATGGACGAAGATACACATCCATATTTTTTACTTTGTAGCGGCCCAGGATGAGCAAGCTAAGGATGAGATGTCCTTTCTTCATAGAAAGCCATGGAGGGATGTTGTAGTTGACAAGCACTATAGGCCACACACTGTAAGAAGTCGAGCGCAGACGGAACGGGTTCACACCATCCATGGTGAGACTGAGCCAAAGATTCCTTAGCTCTTGCACAAAGCCTGGGAAGGTAGAGTCAATGTGGTTCCATGCGGTCAAATCCGCTGATATCCGTTGAACTCCATCCGTGGACCTATTCTGCACATGCCACGTTGTCAAGCTTGCCATGCCGAACGTGCGAAACATGTGGTTTATGCGGGGGATGAGCGGAAAGTGTCTGAGAACTTTTTGAGGGATGGTTTGCCCTTGCAAGTCCTGTCGATACCTGTGAGCACCACACTTTGGACATGTCTCCATAGTCTCGTATTCATCTCGAAACAGTATGCAGTCGTTGATACATGCATGGATGTTATTGTAGTCCATGCTAAGCTTCCGTAAAACATGTTGTGCATCATCACCAGACTCAGGCATGGTATTTGCAGGTGGTAATATATGATATTTCAATAACTTAAAAAAAATCATAAAACACCTTGAAAAAGCACAAAGTTTGCAATAATAGTGTCAAAAAAAAAAATCAATGAAGCCGTACCTGAATAACTTGGTCACACTCGTATCGCTCCAACCGTATTTTGCTTGCACACTTAAGAGTGCAAGCAATGTCTTCAACCGAAATACTCGGCACCCATCATATAATGGTATGGATGCTTCCTCTCTAAGCGGGTCAGATGTCTTGACATCCATGGGAATCAATGCATCGATCATTGCCTCCATCTCAAGCTCCAAGATTGTAGGTAGGTCGGGAAGGTTGTCTGTCTCCTCTGGCATTAACGGTATAGATGGGCTTTGCGAGTGGTGGATTGGCTCTTGCAATCCATCCATCGCACGTCCACGAACTCTTATAATTGGCCACAAAGGGTGCACTCCCCCTTGGGTCAAGACATCACCCCCTTGGATAGAAAATTTGCCAACAAGACCCAATCTTATTGTGTATGGTTTTCAATTAGCTTGTGAGTACAATGCATGATTAATATTAACTTCAAATTACTGTTTGCTAAAAATCCGCAATCGCTTGATCAATGATCTCAGATTGAAACTCGTCAAATCGTCGTACGTGTTCTATAGACAATCGGCGTTTTCGTCTAATTGCCAACTTGCATTGAGAGCAAGGACAGGGGACACGCTGATTAAGATACGTCTCGCGATCTTGAACAATAAGACCTTATTCGTTTTCCATCTTATCTACATCACAACAAACGAGGCTTAAATGGATAGCTTTATGGAGATGTACGTCAAGTTGCAAGTTGACCATAAATCTTGCATTGTACATAGTAGTTGAGAGATTTATTGATGTTATATCTCGGTCCTATATCATGCTCAAGGATTTGTTTGTCCCGGTAGATAATTATTCGTTATTGTAAAAAACTACACTAGAGGGCTTTAAGTATAAGTAATCCATTTATGAGCATCATTGAGGATCTCTTAGTCTAATAATAAATCACTCTCAACAAAAAGCATCTTAGAAATGTAGTTTTTTTGTCCTAGGATCACGTATTAAAATTAATGCCATCTATGAAATTTATCAACTATAGTAATAAAATTTATTTCAATCAATTCTACTCATAGTCATAAGACCTGAGAGAAAATATCCTGTACTCAATTTAAGGGATTCTTCTTCTATAACAATACTTTTGGGTTCATTTTGATGAAGTACCATAATGACCATTAGCTAGGGTATCATTTTCTTTTAGTCCTTCTGTTGACTAGTTGGCATGATTTCTAATTTGTAATGCCTATAAAGTTAATACAAAAACAATGAATTATGCATATCACAATTAGATCCCCTACTTGGACATTATGAAGGACATGACCAATTTTAAGCCATCTTAAAGAGTCACCAATGTACGTGGCACATGGCAAAGCACATTGCATACCATTATCGATAAGTCTATTATCGTGCATCTTAAATCTCCTAATTAGACTTTATAAAGTGTATGTCTAATTTTTAGCCCTCTTAAGGAGTCGATGTAATGGTACCCATAAAAAAAGTAAAGTGGATACCATTACCATAATCATGGATATGCTATCATTCCAATATATGTTATCTTTCTCTTTCTCTTTCTCTCCCTCCCTCTCTTTCTCTTTCTCTCACATTTCCTCTCCCTCTCACAATATATCTTAACACTCTCCAAAAGTAAAAGGGAGAGGGAGAGAGAGAATGCACTCTCCCTCCCTCTCCCTCTCCCTCTCCCTCTCCCTCTCCCTCTCCCTCTCTTTCTCTTTCTCTTTCTCTCCCTCTCTCATTTCCTCTCTCTCCCTCTCCCTCTCCCTCTCCCTCTCCCTCTCTCTCTCTTTCTCTCTCTCCCTCTCTCTCTCTGTAACGTGTCCCCTAGTATCATCCACGACACATTTTAGCAGTCCATCGGAAAGGATGTCTAGAAAGCTCCACCCGGCACTCCCATGGAATGTTACGGGTCTTGTGATCTAGTTCTTCCCGCGTCTGCCACGTAGCGGAAGTATCCTGGCCGTTCCCACTTAGGATTGACAGGAATTAGGGTTTTCCTAAAGGGGTCGTTAGCTAACAGCAACTAGCGTCAGACCCGAGCGAACTACTTTACGCAGAAATGCCAGGTCCGAAGCGAATTCACGCTGCACTTGGTTCAAGGAGAATGGGAAACGAAAGGGATGCAAAGCTCAACCTCTCTACCATAAGGCATAGTCCCATTCCGTTCCCCTAAAACAACGTAAATCGGGTAAGACGTAACTCTAGGTCATCGTTCTCGTTATTCTTTTTTATGATGATGATCATTCTGCTGTTCTTCGAGATTTTTGAGAAAAGTTCCCGGCTAACCGGGACCACCCAACCGTAGGATGGACCCATGGCCCATCCTCCATACTTTCCTCGGTTTGTTTTAGTTATGTAATTATCTAACACATTAATTTGACATATAACAATCAGCTTTTTTAATTAACCTTGTTAAGCACTAGTTCCTTCACGTAATCTTATCACGAGACATAGAAAAACAACATCAAGCAAGTTCTTTTAACATTTCATCATTTTATCTTTGAAATACAAAGAGTTCCGCCCGTAGGCTTTTCCATAATCTGCCCGAAGGCTAACCAGTAATCTCCAGGGATCACTATTCCAAGCTTCCGCCCGTCAACTAGTATGCGGGCCTCGAGATCCAATCCCGAGTCACGTTAGCCTCTTGTGCAGGACCCGAAAGGCGAGGGATTTACGGCTAGAGCCCCCCTGGCACCCAAGCGTCCTCCTGCTCCAAGTAGAACTCAACGGAGAGACCTCTCGCGGCAGGTTCGGTCCACGTTCCCTGCGCGGTCAACAACCCCCTTGGTTAGGGTCAAGTAGGCAATCGGGGGTAACTGAAGCTGCCTCTCCCTTCAGGCCTTTAACCTGAAGTATAGGTACTTGTTTAATTTGTAATTCATAATTCAAACAGAGCCCTACAATCTCTAACAAGCACAAACATTTCCATTAATCAACCCAGTTGTATGGCAAACTGCTAAGGAAGTGTTCTTTCCTTTTTGAGTGTTTTAGCAGTCATTCTCAAGATGTCTTGTAACTTGGCATGATCCCTTATATTCGAGTGTAGGGTATACCCAACTTGGTTAACCCTAAGGTACCTTAGATATGCTAGTTTCTATTTTACAACTTTCCTTATTTATAAGGATATCCAAAACTACGTCTTTTTGCAAGATAACTTGCGTAAGGATCTGCCGTCCTTGAAGAGGGTTTTTTCCCTTTTCTCCTTGTGAATCAATCACAAAATGATTTCATACATGTTGCGCAAGTCTGGCGATGGAATAATCTGTTTAGATTCCTTAAGCTAACATATGTCAGGCCTAGGGTTTCTTCATTTAAGAACCTTAGGGACAAACCCTAGTTTCTTATCTTTATGAATTTATTGTCCCTTCAGTAAGGAAAGTAGTCAAGTGTTTAGAGTATGAATGTTTCTATGTTTAGATTGGTTCGGTTATCTTTTGGAATGTAATCTTACTCGTCTTGTCACGGTTTTACTATTCTTGTGACAATTAACCTTCCTAATCAATACAGTTTAATTTGGCATATAGCATAATGCCAAGATGATACAAAGACGACAATACTCCTTGGGACAAAAGACCTAGCTGAGAATTTAGTGTATACACACTTTATTAGTTCCAAGTCCTCAAATAGTAGGGGAAAAGTGTTAATAGAGTGTCATCTAGTAATTTCCCATTACATTTTCTTTCCAAATGAGTTCGTATATCTAATTTTTATACTTGTTAATTCCTAACATTTAACTTCCATTTTCTTTAAAGATGAACTCATGCCAAATAACAACAGTTGCCTTGCTAAGATGTGCAATAAGCAAAGATAACTCCCTAGTAATTTGAGCATCGAAGAAACCTTCCATGAATTTAGCCATTTTACCATGATTCGTTGCGAAAGGAATAAGACTAATGGTGCAAGATATAATTTGAATATATTACTATAGTAAATGGTTAATCTTGCCTTTAATTTTATAATGCTTGATGCAATTTGAAGAAAGCTAATTTGTATACATTGTCATTCATAAGCTAACTCCTTTGTTAAAAATAACTTGAACAAATATATATTTCCTTAACAATTTTTCTTTGTATGACTGACTTAAAACCGAATTAACATCAAGAAGAAAAACCTGGCTTTGAGGTGAGATATCCACATGGATACTGGTAGATGACCCTCCCGCAGCTACACCTTGGACTTTCTTCGGCGGCATCGTAGTTCGAACGTGAGATAGCCTTTTCCTTTTTCTTCTTGGAATTCCACCGTCTTCTCCTTCCTTTTCTTTTTCCTTTTTCCCACTCTTCCTCCATCACTCCCTCTTTTCACTCCCTCTACTTCCCTCCCTATCTTTTATCTCACGGTTATATTCTTCCTTACGGGGTACATACGACGCCGTGATGATGACTTGAATAGTTTAAAGAAAAATCTGGAGGAAAAAAGGGCAAGGGCTTAGGGGGGAAATTAAAACCCGGGGGGGTTAATAAGGACTTTTGGGGGATTAAAATCGGGGGGGTGGGAGAAAAGAACAAGGCTTAGGAGGGGATTATACCGGAAGGGGGGGGGAGAATAAGGGGCTTAGGGGGGAATTTAGAATCTCGGGAGAGGGGGGGGAATAAGGAGCTTAGGGGGAATTTAGAATCCCGGGAGGGGGGGAGAACAAGGCCTTACGAGGGTTTAAAAACCCAGGAGGGGGGGGGGGAAACAAGGGCTTAGGAGTATTAGTGGGAAGGGGGCTTAAGAAAGCCCCCTTAGAAGCTTCTTAAAGAAGCTTCTAAGAAGCTTCTAGTGCGGCAGATCAACGTGGAGATGACGGCATGAGGGATGGTGGCGACTGTTGATGCCATAGGCGATGGCATTCCCTCGTCCGGCGGTTAATGGCTTCCTCAGCGGCGCGGTAACGTCTACGGCTTCCTCCCTTACTCTTTGTGCAGCACGGCAGCCTTTTTTTTTCTCCCTTTTTCCATGGCTCCGCCTCCCCATGCTTTAAATAGTGGAGGGAGGGGGATTTTCTCCTCCTGCGTGTCAACACGCATGTCCTCCCTCCCTCCATAGGCTCCACCAAGGAGCTTACAACTCCTTCTATTTCCCTCCCCCCCCCTCCAGCGCGTTTGTCGGCTGGAGGGATAAGGGGGGGGAATAAAAAAATTTCAAAAATCCGATTTTTTTTTTTTAAAATTCCCCACGCGGAATTTTACATTCTCTCCCCCTTGGAGGAATCGAGATGTCCTCATCTCGAGATAAACTAGGGATATTGATGGTTGAGAGTGCCTTCATCTACCCAAGTGGCATCTTCTTCGAGATAATCTTTCCACTGGACAAGGCATTCTTTCAAGGTTCTAGATCTTAATTGTCTTTCCCTAAGATCTAAGACCCTTTATGGCCTTAGTTCAAGGACTCCTTGACTAGGCATTACAATTTGTTGGTCATCAAGTACATGATTAGGATTGGGTACATATTTTTTTAATAGGCTGATATGAAATACATTGTGAACCTTTAGGTTCTCAAGGAGTTGCAATCTATAAGCATTGGGTCCTAGGCATTTGAGGATTTTATACGGCCCACAATACCTTGGACTTAGCTTCTTGCATTCTCCTAGGGATAGAGAACTCTTTTTAGGACGTACCCGAATGAAGACCGTGTCTCCTTCTTCGAAGACTCTTTCTTGACGTTTCAAATATGCATATGCCTTTTGTCTATCCTTGGCTGCTTGTATGTCTTGTCTTATTGACCTTATTTGATCATCCATGTCCTCCAACATTTTTCTTGAAGCTTCAACTCTTAGGGTTGGATCAGAAAAGTTTAGGGGACTTCGACAATCATGACCATACAATGCCTGGAAAGGGGTCATTTGAATGCTCTGCTGGTAAGAAGCATTGTAGGAAAATTCAACTAATGGCAAGTATTGAATCCACCTCTTCGGCTCTCGACAGCAGTATGCCCTAAGCATATCCTCAATGATTTGATTCACTCGCTCTGTTTGTACATCCGTTTGGGGATGGTAGGCGGTGCTAAAACAGATTTGAGTCCCAATAGCTTCAAAGATAGCTCTCCAGAAGTGTGATGTGAAGAGAGAATCTCGATCACTAATGATTCTTTTAGGTAACCCATGTAGCTTGAATATTTCCTTGATAAACAATCTTGCAATGTCAGAGGCTTTATAGTTTGTCTTTACTGGAATCAGGTGTGCAACCTTGGTAAGCATGTCAACCACAACCATAATGGAATTGTATCCTCCTTGGACTTGGGGTAAGCCCACAACAAAATCCATACTGATGAATTCCCATTTCATTTGGGGAATGTTAAGCGGTTGCAATTTCCCTGGCATCATGACATGTTCCGCCTTGATATGTTGGCAAGACAAACATTCAGTGACATACTTGAGAACGTCACCTTTGAGCCTCTCCCAGTGGTAGCTTTTCCTAACTGCATTAAGAGTTTTTGCATAGCCAGGATGTCCTGCGAAAGGAGAATCATGAGCTTCCCATAATATCTTCTGCTTAAGTGACTGGCTTATTGGTATACACAGCCTTGTTCTGTAGTAGACAAGTCCATTATCAATGGAAAATTCCTAATACTTAGCTTGTAACTTCTGATTTTGCTCCTTGGTAGATATTTCTTTTATCATTGTTTGGTAGGCCAAATCATGGCATGCTTCCTCTCTAGCTAGTTCAAGTATAGGATTGTTTGGTATAGATACCTTTCTAGCCAGAGATCTGGCCGTTGATGGATTTTGCAAGATTAGGGAATTTAGGAATGCCTTGCGACTGAGTGCATCGGCAATTACATTCTCTTTCCTTGGTCGGTACTTGATTTCAAAATCATATTCCTCCAATACTTCAATCCACCGACGTTGCCCCATGTTGAGCTCGTTCTGGGTAAAAATCCATTTGAGACTCTTATGATCGGTTACTAGAGTAAACTTGTTACCCAAGAGGTAGTGTCTCCAAAGCTTTAGAGCATGGATGACAGCTAATAATTCGAGATCATGCGTGGCATAATTCTTTTCATGACTCTTCAATTTCCTTGAAGAGTATGCTACTGGATGACCTTCCTGCATAAGTACACACCCCAAGGCAAGAATGCTGGCATCAGTTACTACCTGGAACTCCTTATTGAGGTCAGGAAGTTTTAGAATAGGTGCTGATACCAAACTTTGCTTCAATTTGTCGAAGCTATTTTGTTTGGGAGTTGACCATGTAATAGAAGTCTGCTTCTTTAGTAAGTCTGTAAGAGGTGCTGCAATCAAAGCATAGTTTTTGATAAAGACCCTATACCATCCTGTCAAGCCAAGAAAGCTACGTATTTCTTTGATGGATACTAGTATTGGCCATTCAAGCACATCCCTGACTTTGGCTGGGTCTACTGATATTCCCTCTGATGATACTATGAATCCCAGATATTCAATCTGACGCTTGAAGAATGCACACTTCTTCATTTTTGCATACAACTTATGAGACCTCATTGTCTCAAGGACAATCTGTAGTTGAGGTTCATGATCTTCTTCCTATTTAGAATAGACTAAAGTGTCATCGAAGAAGACAAGCACGAAATCATCAAGATATGGTCTAAAAATATCCTGCATTAATCTATTGAAGGTGGCAGGTGCATTTGTAATCTCGAATGACATAACCAAGAACTCAAAGTGCCCATATCTTGTATTGAAGGCCATTTTTGGAATATCTTCTTCCTTGATCCTTATTTGATAGTAACCTGACCTAAGATCAATCTTGGAGGAGATCTTTGCACCTTGAAGATGATTAAGAAGCTCATCTATTCTAGGAATAGGATACTTGTTCTTGACTGTTGATTGATTCAACCCTCGGTAATCAATACATAGTCGAAGTGTCCCATCTTTCTTTTTCTGGAATAGTACTGGAACTCCCCACGGTGAGTTGCTAGGCCTGATGTAACCTTGATCCAACAGCTACTTGAGTTGTTCCTTCAACTCAATAGCTTCCGGTATGGACATTCTATAAGGTCTCTTTGCAATTGGTGCAGCTCCAGGCACTAGCCTAATTTCATGATCAACTTCTCTTGGAGGCGGAAGTTCAATCAATTCCTTAGGGAATACGTCAGCATATTCCTTTAGCCAAGAAGGTCCTTCATGAGACTCTTGCTTTTGATCTAACTTGTTGAGTTTGATCAGGTAAATGAGTAATCCTTTTCTGACTCCTTTTATGATCCGTGATACTTTGGCTAATTGGATTCTTGGCACTCCTGCCTCACCTTGAGTTGTGACAAACTCCCTTTCAGAGTTTCGAAAGGAAACTTGACCCTTTCCACAATGGATGTGGGCGTCATTAGGCTTAAGACAATCCATCCCGAGTAGACACTCATGGATACCTAAATTCATGACTCTGAATTTGACTGACGTTTTCTATCCTCCCAGAAAGAATTCTTCCTTAGCAGTTTGCATGGTACAAGTTACCTCACGACCGTTTGCCAATTCCACAAGCAGGGTAGGTGCTTCTATTGTGGCTATTCCTAATCTTTTTGCACATGCTGGTGAGATAAAGGAATGTGTACTACCACAATCAATCAAGGTTTTGAAACCTTTACCTTGATAGTTCGACGGTGTTTGAATCACCGAGAACTGGCAATTCGGCCCTTTTTTGTGTAAAAGGGCATGGACTGTCGCTCTTTCGAATTCTGCTTCCATAGTCAGATTTTCCTCTTCTTCTTCTTCGCATCTTTGCCTATTGGCAATGCAGGCAGTTCTTCCTCTTCCACGGGTGGTGACTCCTTGACCGCGGCCTGCACCTTGGAAAGGTGTTTGACGATGTCCCCCGCTGAGCTTGGGACATTGCCTTTTGAAGTGACCGAGTTTGTTGCAATGGAAACATCAGAGGTTTCGGCCATTTTGAGTAGGAACAAAGTTGTTGACGTTATTTGTCCTTGCTTTCTTTCTTTGTCCCTGATTGTGACCTTGAACTCTCTTCACTTGAGGTCCGAATGCTCCTCTGTTCGGGTCACTATAGGACCAAGTTTTGTTACCCCTTGGTCAAGCTTGCACCTCCTGAATTATAGGCGCCGCTCGAATTAGTGCATCCTGCAGATCTGATGGATGCATAGATTCGAGACGAGTATTTACGGGTGGATTTAATCCTGCGCAAAATTTGGACACCTGCTACGTTATGTCCATCTGTGGCGCATACTTTAAAAGTGAGACGAATTTAGAGTAGTATGCGTCCAGAGTGAGTCCTAACTGTTTTAACTCGTAGAACTCAATCATTTTCTGTGTACGATATGCAGGTGGCAAATATCTCCCCTGCACGGCTTTCTTTAACTTTTCCAGGGTAACGGACCCCTCTAAAGTCCCTTGATCCCTGCACCATTGTTTCCACCATAGTCTAGCTTCGCCGGTGAGTTTTAACTTGGCGAGCATGGCCTGATTGGTAGGTGCAGTACCAGCTACTTCAAAGTAATCCTCCATAGATTCAATCCAAAGTTCAACATCAGACTGGACGAATCTGCCTCTCCCGTCAAACTCGGGTGGCTTTATCTGCTTGAGGAGGAACTTCTTCTCCTGGGTCACAACACTACTTGATGTAGGGGGCGAATTTGGAACCTGTACCTGGGGTTGTGCATGGATAAAAGTTTTCTTAACGTTATTATATGATAGTTGACGTTAGCTTATTTTTAGCTCAGCTATCTTGTAAATCATGAAGCTACTTAACTTTTTTAACAACTCTGATGCACAGCCGGATATTGATAAAAGAAGTCCTTATTTATATTTACATGGGCGTAGCCTTATACAACGTCTCATGTGATGATAATCCAATCATTACATTCAGTTTGGGGAGAACAACGTTGTATTGCATTTGTCTACAGGAATTGTGTAATAGTAGGGTTTTGGGTCATGGATCTTTAGGAATCGATAATTCATTGGAAGTTCAGGATACCCTTTTCGTTGGAATCCATACTTCTCAAGGCGGCCCAACACTTTAATCCTGTCGGCTGGGATTACACGGGTTACTTCCTTATATACATATGAGTTCATTTCAACCCTCCGACCTTGAATATGTAAAGTCGAATTTACGTGAGCTTCCACAAAAATGAACAGCTTCACGACTTTCAAGTCCTCCAACCACTTGATCCTCTTTAGGTTGGTTTGTAGATAAGCGAACCGGTGGGCAGCTATGTAGTAGATTCCTGAAGACCCCGTCCATCTTCGTTCTATGTATAAAGGTGATGGATTATAAATCTGCTCCAGGATGTTCATCATCCCAATTCTTTGTCTATAATGCGGAGAATGCATTGCAGTCATAAACATGACCCGGAACACCAAAAACTTGTTCCACGCTTCATAGTTCTGCAAGACAGCATTGAAGATGAGGAAATGTTTGGACAGCAACAATTTCTTTACTTCATTTTATTGAGATCTCATAAAAACAATTCCGTTGTTGGTCGGCTCTGATACCAACTGTAACGTGTCCCCTAGTATCATCGAGGACACGTTTTAGCAGTCCATCGAAAAGGATGTCTAGAAAGCTCCACTCAGCACTCCCATGGAATGTTACGGGTCTTGCGATCTAGTTCTTCCCGCGTCTGCCACGTAGTGGAAGTATCCTGGCCGTTCCCTCTTAGGATCGACAGGAATTAGGGTTTTCCTAAAGGGGTCGTTAGCTAACAGCAACTAGCATCAGACCCGAGCGAACTACTTTACGCAGAAACGCCAGGTCCGAAGCGGATTCACGCTGCACTTGGTTCAAGGAGAATGGGAAATGAAAGGGATGCAAAGCTCAACCTCTTTGCCATAAGGCATAGTCCCATTCCGTTCCCCTAAAACAATGTAAATCGGGTAAGACGTAACTCTAGGTCATTGTTCTCGTTATTCTTTTTGATGATGATGATCATTCCGCTGTTCTTCGAGATTTTTGAGAAAAGTTCCCGGCTAACCGGGACCACCCAACCGTAGGATGGACCCATGGCCCATCCTCCATACTTTCCTCGGTTTGTTTTAGTTATGTAATTATCTAACACATTAATTTGACATATAACAATCAGCTTTTTTAATTAACCTTGTTAAGCACTGGTTCCTTCACGTAATCTTATCACGAGACATAGAAAAACAACATCAAGCAAGTTCTTTTAACATTTCATCATTTTATCTTTGAAATACAAGGAGTTCCGCCCGTAGGCTTTTCCATAATCTGCCCGAAGGCTAACCAGTAATCTCCAGGGATCACTATTCCAAGCTTCCGCCCGTCAACTAGTATGCGGGCCTCGAGATCCAATCCCGAGTCACGTTAGCCTCTTGTGCAGGACCCGGAAGGCGAGGGATTTACGGCCAGAGCCCCCCCTGGCACCCAAGCGTCCTCCTGCTCCAAGTAGAACTCAACGGAGAGACCTCTCGCAGCGGGTTCGGTCCACGTTCCCGGCGCGGTCAACAACCCCCTTGGTTAGGGTCAGGCATGTAGTCGGGGGTAACTGAAGCTGCCTCTCCCTTCAGGCCTTTAACATGAAGTATAGGTACTTGTTTAATTTGTAATTCATAATTCAAACAGAGCCCTACTATCTCTAGCAAGCACAAACATTTCCATTAATCAACCTAGTTGTATGGCAAACTGCTAAGGAATTGTTCTTTCCTTTTTGAGTGTATCAGCAGTCATTCTCAAGATGTCTTGTAACTTGGCAAGATCCCTGATATTTGGGTGTAGGGTATACCCAACTTGGTTAACCCTAAGGTACCTTAGATATGCTAGTTTCTATTTTACAACTTTCCTTATTTAGAAGGATATCGAAAACTACGTCTTTTTGCAAGATAACTTACGTAAGGATCTGCCGTCCTTGAAGAGGGTTTTTTCCCTTTTCTCCTTGTGAATCAATCACAAAATGATTTCATACATGTTGCGCAAGTCTGGCGATGGAATAATCTGTTTAGATTCCTTAAGCTGACGTATGTTAGGCCTAGGGTTTCTTCATTTAAGAACCTTAGGGACAAACCCTAGTTTCTTATCTTTATGAATTTATTGTCCCTACGGTAAGGAAAGTAGTCAAGTGTTTAGGGTATGAATGTTTCTATGTTTAGATTGGTTCGGTTAACTTTTGGAAGGTAATCTTACTCGTCTTGTCACGGTTTTACTATTCTTGTGACAATTAACCTTCCTAATCAATACAGTTTAATTTGGCATATAGCATAATGCCAAGATGATACAAAGACGGCAATACTTCTTCGGACAAAAGGCCTAGCTGAGAATTTAGTGTATACACACTTTATTAGTTCCAAGTCCTCAAATAGTAGGGGAAAAGTGTTAATAGAGTGCCATCTAGTAATTTCCCATTACATTTTCTTTCCAAATGAGTTCGTATATCTAATTTTTATACTTGTTAATTCCTAACATTTAACTTCTGTTTTCTTTAAAGATGAACTCATGCCAAATAACAACAGTTGCCTTGCTAAGATGTGCAACTAGCAAAGATAACTCCCTAGTAATTTGAGCATCAAAGAAACCTTCCATGAATTTAACCATTTTACCATGATTCGTTGCGAAAGGAATAAGACTAATGGTGCAAGATATAATTTGAATATATTACTATAGTAAATGGTTAATCTTGCCTATAATTTTATAATGCTTGATGCAATTTGAAGAAAGCTAATTTGTATACATTGTCATTCATAAGCTAACTCCTTCGTTAAAAATAAATTGAACAAATATATATTTCCTTAACAATTTTTCTTTGTATGATTGACTTAAAACCGAATTAACATCAAGAAGAAAAACCTGGCTTTGAGGTGAGATATCCACATGGATACCGGGAGATGACCGTCCCACAGCTACACCTTGGACTTTCTTCGGCGGCATCGTAGTTCGAATGTGAGATAGCCTTTTCCTTTTTCTTCTTGGAATTCCACCGTCTTCTCCTTCCTTTTCTTTTTCCTTTTTCCCACTCTTCCTCCGTCACTCCCTCTTTTCACTCCCTCTACTTCCCTCCCTATCTTTTATCTCACGGTTATATTCTTCCTTATGGGGTACATACGAGGCCGTGATGATGACTTGAATAGTTTAAAGAAAAATCCGGAGGAAAAAAGGGCAAGGGCTTAGGGGGGAAATTAAAACCCGGGGGGGTTAATAAGGACTTTTGGGGGATTAAAATCTGGGGGGGGGGGGGAAATAACAAGGCTTAGGAGGGGATTATACCGGAAGGGGGGGGGGGGAGAATAAGGGGTTTAGGGGGGAGTTTAGAATCCCGGGAGAGGGGGGGGAATAAGGGGCTTAGGGGGGAATTTAGAATCCCGGGAGGGGGGGGGGGAGAACAAGGCCTTACGAGGGTTTAAAAACCCGAGAGGGGGGGGGGGGGGAAACAAGGGCTTAGGAGTATTAGTGGGAAGGGGGCTTAAGAAAGCCCCCTTATAAGCTTCTTAAAGAAGCTTCTAAGAAGTTTCTAGTGCGGCAGATCAACGTGGAGATGACGGCATGAGGGATGGTGGCGACTGTTGATGCCACAGGCGATGGCATTCCCTCGTCCGGCGGTTAATGGCTTCCCCAGCGGCGCGGTAACGTCTGCGGCTTCCTCCCTCACTCTTTGTCCAGCACAGCAGCCTTTTTTTTTCTCCCTTTTTCCATGGCTCCGCCTCCCCATGCTTTAAATAGTGGAGGGAGGGGGATTTTCTCCTCCTGCATGTGAACACGCATGTCCTCCCTCCCTCCATAGGGTCCACCAAGGAGCTTACAACTCCTTCTATTTCCCTCCCCCCCCTCCAGCTCGTCCATCGGCTGGAGGGATAAGAAGTGGGAATTAAAAAATTTTAAAAATCTGATTTTTTTTTTAAAAAAATTCCCCCGTGGAATTTTACACTCTCCCTGTCTTTCTCTCCTTCTCTCTCATTTCCTCTCCTAAACAAGCAAAAAAGAAAGTGATTTAAACCTTTAATAAGCAAAAGGGAGAGGGAAAGAGAGAATGCACTTTGCCTCCCTCTACCTCTCCCTCTCGCTCTCTTTCTCTTTCTCTCCCTCTCTCATTTCCTTCCCCTCCCTCTCCCTCTCTTTCTCTCCCTCTCTCTCCCTCTCCCTCTCTTTCTCTCTCATTTCCTCTCCTAAACAAGCAAAAAAGAAAGTGATTCAAACATTAAACAAGCAAAAGGGAGAGGGAGAGAGAGAATGCACTCTCCCTCCCTCTCCCTCTCCCTCTTCCTCTCTTTCTCATTCTCTCCCTCTCTCATTTCCTTCCCCTCCCTCTTCCTCTCCCTCTCTTTCTCTCTTTCTCTCTCATTTCCTCTCCAAAACAAGCAAAAAACAAAGTGATTTAAACATTAAACAAGAAAAAGGGAGAGGGAGAGAGAGAATGCACTCTCCCTCCCTCTCCCTCTCCCTCTCTTTCTCTTTCTCTTTCTCTACCTCTCTCTCCCTCTCCCTCTCTTTCTCTCTCATTTCCTCTCCTAAACAAGCAAAAGAGAAAGTGATTTAAACCTTAAAAAAGAAAAAGAAAGAGAGAGGGAGACTCACTGATGAGATATGGCGAGCGTGGGGCGGCTCCCTTTTGCGATGAAGGCTCCTCCTCTCCTTCATGAACAACGACGGCGGCGGCGGCAGCAAGTCTGCTTCCTCTCCTTCTCTCATGACGGTCGCTCTCTCCCTCACTCTCGCTCTCAAAACACACAAGCCGCAAACGCGAAATGAAAACCGCACTCGGTTTCGGCCCGCTTTTTTTCCTTGTGGAGTAGCGATACCAATAGCGACTCCAATAGCGATGCCACTATCCGCCGTCGCTAAGCGATATCGCTACTAGCTCAAATCCTTGTAGTGATCATTGGTCCGATAATCAACAGAAATCCTTTGACTTATTGAAACATGAATTAACCCATGCTCATGTATTACAACTGCCTGATTTTAATAGACCATTCTTTTTAGTAGTGACTGATGCTAGCGGATCTGGAATAGGAGCCTTACTTATGCAGGACAATCATCCTATAGCCTATTCTAGTTGTAAACTAAAACCCTCCGAACTGAAATATTCTACATATGATAAAGAATTATTAGCTGTAGTACAAGCTTCAAGACAATGGAAACACTACTTAATGGGTTCTGAGTTTATGATTAAGACCGATCAACAAAGTATTAGACATTTACTTAGCCAACCTCAAATATCTGACCGACATATTAAATGGGCAGCCTTTATTCAGAGTTTTCATCCCATCATTCAGTATCAACCCGGTAAAGAAAATGTAGTGGCCGATGCATTAAGTAGAAGACCTGCCATTCATAATATTTCTCTTATATCATTTGATTCTTTAACTCGTGTGAAAGATACTTATCATCAGGACATTACTTTTCATGCTGATTGGAATAAATTAGTTAGAAATAACTGGATTCCTATTGATTCACTGTCTTATAATGATGGATTCATGTTTTATGAAAAGAGATTATGTGTTACAGTTCCATTCAGATCTTTTGTTTTGAATGAGATTCATTGTCCTCCAAATCAAGGTCATAGAGGTATCATATCTACTTTACGTACATTAACTGAAGATTTTTATTGGCCGCATATGGACACTGATGTATCTAACTTTGTTTCTGAATGTTTGATTTGTCAAAGAGTTAAGAGACATCATGGTAAACAGTATGGATTACTTATGCCTTTATCTATTCCATTGAGACCATGGGAACAAATTTCTATGGATTTTATTAGTGGTTTACCTAATACTAAAGCTAACCATGATATGATTTGGACTGTAGTAGATAGGTTTAGTAAACAAGCATATTTCATTCCATGTAAGAAAACTTTAACAGCATCTCAGGCAGCACAATTGTTTTTGAAAACTGTTTTCACTAACCATGGATTACCAAAAGTTATTATTTCTGATCGTGATTCTAGATTTTGTAACAACTTTTGGATTACTTTATTTGCTAACCTAGGAACAAAAATTGATTTCTCATCTCCATTTCATCCTGAAACTAATGGACAAACAGAAGCCACTAACAGTACTATACTAGATATTTTACGTGCTTACACTATTTCTAAACCATAGACATGGGATACACATTTGCATTTATTATAGTTTGCATATAACAATACACCACACACATCTACAAAGAAAGCACCGTTTGAAGTGATTTATGGTTATAGATTGTCTACACCTGTTGCATCTTTATCAAATAGAATTCAGAGTGTTGACGATATTGCTAGTATGCACGCTACTATTTTTGATGAAGTTAAAGACATGATTTCCAGAGCCCATCAATCATATACCAAATAAGCCAATAAGAAAAGACAAGCAATGAATTTCAAAGTTGATGACTATGTTTGGTTTAGAATAGAAAAACGTAGATTACAAACTATAGATAGACACACACTTGTCAAATTAGCCCCAAGATTCTATGGACCATTTAAGATCATTCACAAAATTAATGGCAATGCATTCAAGTTAGAATTACCACCTCACTGAAAAATTCACAACACATTTCACATTATTTTATTAAGACCCTTTAGAGGCCAATTACCTGTACACCCTCTTTATAAAAACCCACCTTTGTTAGAGGAAGAGACTGAAATACTTGAACCTGAAGCTATCATAGATAATGACTTTATGACCACTAGAACTAGCCGAAGATATTCTAGATATCTAGTCAAATTTAAGAACCATCCTGTAGAAGAAGCCCAATGGATGCACACTAGAGACTTAAATGCTTTTCCCACTCTGCTAGCTCCACATTGAGCTAATAGCAATTGAGGTCAATTGCTATCCCACCCCGAGGGTATGATGCCAGGAGGCATATTTCACGGTGGATTCCGTAAACTTTGATGACCGGGGCTCATACACAAAGTGGATTCTTTGTATGAGAAGTTGATGGGGATGCCTATCCTTTTCGGGCGTTTCATTAATTTAGTGTGTACATGGGTGATTCCATAGTGGGTGATTCCGCAAAATGCATATTGAATTAATAAACATTTATGAGTTTAGAGTGCGCACTCGTAATAAATTAAGGTTAGGATTGATTTCTAACGAGTTGATTTATTTATGTAGCTGAAGACTGCTAGGCATTCACTTTTGTCGGTTTAATTGTATTATTTTACTAACGATTGTGAATGCTTCAGTTGATGTGTAGAGATAGCAGCAGTGGCGGAGGAAAGCATTGAAGGATAGTGAGTATTCGAGTTATCACTTATATTTTGATGGGCGCATACCTTAGGCATGGCGCCTATATTTTGTCGCGCCTATTTATTGAGGTGTTGGATATTTGTTTATTATTTTGTATGTGCATGGGCGCACAATTATGTTATTTGTACCTGGACATTGTATTGGGTACGCCTGACTCTTTGGGCACCGCCCATTAGATTTATTTCTATTTTGTGCTAAAGCAAACTCAAAAGCTAAAAGCTTGCTATTTTGTAATTTGGGCTATTATTTTAGCTTGAAGATGATTAATACATAAAATACATGCTTTGTGGAGCGCTCACACAAGACATGGGGGGAGATTGCACCCAATTGGTCTCTTGTTTATGTCGTGCATGCTTTTTACCTTGAGTTTTGTGCAAAAAGTAGAGTTCTTTTATTCTTGGGGACCTTCCGGCATTCACTACGCGAGCGTATAGCATCCGATCTGCGCACCAGCTACAGTACAGTTACAGAGCAGAGACGGAGCAGAGACAGAGCATAGACAGAAGGTCTACAGAGAGTTACAGAAGGTCATCAGAACCTCATAACTCATACTCAAACCATTCCATACTATCAAAAACTATTTAATAATCTTACAAAAGATCTCAATCTTCATCAATCATCAATCCATGCTTCATATAGAAGAAGATTAGAACAAAACAGAAGCTATACAGAAGGTATACAGAACCAATCAGAACCTTAACAGAACATCATAGAGCTTCATATCTCCACTGAGTATCATCATGAACTTCCAAAACATAATCAATATCATCCAAAAAAATCTCAAATACTTCCATTAACAATCATAAATCACTCTAAATCCATCAAAAATCAATCATTCAGACCTCAAAAATAACAAAAATCACTCAAAAATTCAGTCTTTTTCCACTCTCAACAAGGAGAAAGGTAGTCCAAATTCTTATTGTTTGTGTTAATCATCCTAGGAATCATGATATGCTCTGAGAGTCTCCTTTGGTTCCAAATGCAAGGGAATTCAAAGACCTAGATTTTCATTAAGCACTGTTGTAATGCGGGGCTACAGTAGTGCTGTTCAAAGGATGTACTCGCCTCTTGATGAAATGAAGCATGTATTTACTATTGGTAATTCTCAGTTTACAACAAACATTTCATGTTGGTTTAAGCCTATGGAAGCTATGTGTAGAGCTGAATGCATATCTATGAAACGGGCTACTAAGAAACTGAGAGCATTGGGGTTGTTAGCTGAAAATGATGGCATTTAAGGCATCTTTTATGGGATGAATATTAATGACATTATGGCTGAAATTTCAACAACTATACATGTAGAAAATAAGGCTAAAAACAGAGTGTTGTCAGTATGTTCTTTGGATATGTATGATGTTATAGCATTGTTTGCTCATCAAGAAGGATTACAATGGGTTGAAGCACTTGTGGAGACAAAGTATAAGATAGTTAACAAAAAGGTGAAACCAATTTCTTTGCCACTTCCACCAAAGAGTGAGGGTGTGTATGAAAAAAGTGTCAAGGCAGCCAAGCTTACGGGATCCTAAAGATATAGGTCATCAGTTTACATTTGAAACATTACAAGAATTGAAAGTTGGTGTAGAAGGGTTTCTTTTGCCTGCTGAGAGAGACTGTTTTATGCGGATGTTGGCTAAACATGGGAAGGCATTTGCATTTCAGCCAAGTGAAATAGGTTGTGTGGATCCAAACGTTGTCTCTCTTATGGTCATATTTACTGTGCCACATGTACCATGGAGCTTGAGGCCTATTCCAGTGCCTAAAGCTTACTTGCCAAAGTTGATGGATTTGCTAAATGAAAAGATTCGCATGAAGATCTTATAGCCTTCTTCAATCCCGTACTCAAATTGTTGGTTTACTGTGCCCAAAAAGAATGGGGCTTTGAGATTTATTCAAGACATGCAATCGGTCAATAAAGTTACCATAAGAAATGTGGGTGCAGGTCCTGTGGTTGATGAATTTGTAGAGGCTTTTGCAAGCAGAGTGATCTATTCTTTGGGTGATCTTTACTCGGGTTATGTTTAGTTTTAGCTTGCAATTGAAAGCAGGGATATCACAACCATGAAGACTCCTTTGGGGTTAGTACGGATGTGTACTCTTCCACAGGGTGCAACAAACTTAGTGGCACACATGACAAATGCTATGAATAGGGTACTCAGGGATTTTATACCACAATTGACTATGCCCTTTCTTGGATGATGTTCCAATCAAAGGGTGTGCAGTGGATGAAAATAATGAAGAGATGGATGCTCATGGATGCAGATAGTTTGTTGCAGACCATATTGTGGATTGTGAGAGGATTTTGACACATCTAGAAGAGGTGCATTTAACTCTTTCTGGACAAAAGTATGTTTTTGGAGTTGAAGAGGTTTTTATTGTTGGGCATATGTGTGGGCCTTATGGGCAAAGGCCATCACCAGCAAAAATAGATGGGATTGATAGAATGCGAGATGTATGCACGAATGTATCAGAGGTGTGTAGATTCTTGGGTGCATGTGTGTTCTTTTTTATATGGATTCCTCAATTTGCACATGTAGCCGATGCTCTTTATTAGCTTCTAAGTAAAGGTTAGAAATTTCATTGGGAAAGGAAGCATCAGAAATCAATGAAGAAATTGAAGCAACTCTTAAAATCTGCTCCTACGTTGAGAAAGGTTGACTATTCACATGGAAAGCTTATCATTATTACTGTTGATACAAGCCTAATCAAGATTGGATGGGCAATTGGGCAATATGATGAGTAAGGGCAAAAATATGCAATACGCTTTGGTGCAAAAGTATTGACTAAACGGCAAAGAAGATATCCACAGGTAAAAAGAGAATTATGGGAAATTGTGACATCCCTTAAATGTGATAAGGAGTATTTTATGGGTGCTCATGTAGTCATTGAGACTGATTTTTTGCCGGTATTGGGTATGATTACTAGTTGTGCTACCTGGACATTACTATGCTTCCGTGGATTGTATACATCAAATCTTTGAACCCTTAATTTCAGCATATTGCAAGAAGAGATAACCCAGTAGCAGACATGTTATCTCGAGCGCGCTATGAGAATGAAGATGGGATGATGGATGAGGAGGAAGAGGATGACTTTCTTACGGCTAAAAATGATGTTGCAAGAGTGAACTTAGCAATGCAAGGTGTTGCTACAGCATTAATAGATGCTTGGACAACAAAGAGAAGACACTTTAGATGTTTTGTATCTTGTGTAGAAGTGTTTTTGGAAGACAAATATGTAGGAGAGTGGATGAGAATAGGTCAATATCTGTAATATTTCTACAACAAAATATTATAAGACCCTAGATCTCGTGCAAAAGAAATTTGAAGTTATCTCTCGCAACAAAAAATTTTGGCCTAAGTGCTCCATCCTCATGTAATAACAATACCATTTCTCCCCCCCCCCCCCCCCCGCATTGTGCATAAGAAACCGTAACCCGCAAGACACCACAGGAACTCCCCTTCAAGGGAAAAAGGGATAATCAATAATTGCAATTTTTTAAAATATAAAATCCCTCTCCTTCTCCCATTACATGGCGGGGAGAGAGAGTGTGTGTATGAGATTATGGAGGGGCATGGGGAGGGGAGCATGCGACTGCCACCTGTGTGGCCACCCCCGCACCCCCCCACCTCCACCTTATATGAACCCCTCCCAAACTTCAAAGGGGGGCATCGTTTGGGCCTGCCGCCACGCCGTCAAGCTGCCGCCCATGCTGTCCGGCTACCATCGTCGCCATCATCTTCTCCATCCTCATGCAATTCATCATCACCATCCTCATCATCATCATCCTCACCATCATCATCCCATTCATCATCATCCTCACGTCATCTCAGAAAAATCAGAAGCTTGAAGAAGCTTCTATTGAAGTTTCTCTAGAGCAAGTTCACCCGCGGCTTTTGAGATTCCTAGATCGTGTCCTACAAGGCTTAATTCCTATGCTGTGGAGGAGATTCCGGGTTGCTAGTAACTTCGAAACTCATAAGGGATCCAAGGGAGAGTTTGTTGAGTCGATATTATTTTTGTCAATGGCTTCTAAAAAAAATCGAGAGGAGCACACGTAGGAGCTTCCACCCAAAGTCATCTAATAATGAATAAATTCTTGCAATGAAAGGAAAATATTTATGAACTTTGACATAAAGCATATAGTATGCAATTTGCATGCAATGATAGTTACATTTTAGGTTAAGTTAAGTGATAAATGAAGGATTAAATCAATCATGTATTCATTGGCATTTGGTCATGAAAGAATGATGCATCCATGCATAGAGTTCTTTTATCAAGGTTCACAATTGGAAAAGGATGCATTTTCATTAAGATACAAAAGCGTTGAATTCGATGCATAGACTTAAGGTTTATAAGAAATAATTCCTAATGTCAAGCAAAATCGTATAGGGCAAGAAAAGATGGAAAACTCATTGCAGATCCTATAGTTGCATAAAGGTGAAAGGCCTATGGTCTTGAAATTGCATATTCGCATGGAATGATACATCTCATACATCTTGTAGTTACTTACATCTTTTAAGAAAAGTACTTGCAAGTTTATAGGAAAGTATTTTCATCTTTAAAGGGAAGATCATCTTTAATCGTAAGTTGGTTAGACCAATTAAGTAATTCACGTGTAATTGAGTAGCTTTCATGAAATTCATAAAGGTATGATTAGCTAGCATACGACGGTCACCTCAATGTGCTAGGTTGGGTTAAGTTATGATAAAATTCTGCTTAATATCGCACTTAGGATGCCAATTTAATATTTTCGATCTTAAAAGTTCTATCCACATTCACGAAATGTTAGGATTATCAAAACAACCATGCAAGAATGATCTAGGGTTCTCACCCTAAGGATCAGATGGCCAAATGCTAGACTTTCACAAGGAATTTAGGGACCCTAGGGTCAAATAATTTATGACCCTAGTAGGATTAGGGTTTTGGATTGGGGTCAATGGGACTTCCAAACCCTATATCTTGATCAAAGGTATTCTTGATCAAGAAATACCGTATGATGAGAGATGTAATCCCTCAAGTTATGTACTGACACCTATCTCGTGCAACAAGTCTGCAAGGTCATATGCTCTTGCGACTAAATCACAAGATAGTACCGCTACACCTTAGACCAAGATTGGCGAGTTCTAATTAGAGATTAGATTCTCTAAGAATTGAGTAGTTGCCCTACCACAACACTCCCTCTTGGGAACTAATTTGTCAAGCTTAAGGTAGTGGTGAATTGCCAAGAACCAAATTGACCAACCAAGCTAAGACGACGGGGTTGTCCAAGATCTATTTGACTATAATATAAGGAAACCTAAGGTAGTGATAATTTGGGGTCAACAGGATATAAACCCTAACCCAAGGAAAAAGTGTAAACAAGCAACCTAGCTTGCTAAACCTTTGGGATCTTGCCAAGTCGCAAATGAGCCAGGATCGAATGCTAGGAGTATTTGGGAAAAAGGAATCACACCTTAGTAGTTAGCCGTATGAACGACCACCACTGGAATGCTTGTGATTGTACACTTAGGTACACTGTTTGTACTTCTTTGCTCAAGGAACTAATTCAAGAAAAACTACTAATGCTTCAGGTTAAAAGCCTGGAGGGAGAGGCAGGTTCAATTACCTTCGACTATCTGCCTGCTCACCCTATCCAAAGGGGGTTGTTATCCGTGCCGGGTACGTGGACCGAACCCACCACGAGAGGTCTCTCCGTGGGTGCTACTTGGAGCAGGAGGATGCTTGGGTGCTAGGGGAGGCTCTAGCCATAAATTTCTCATCTACGGATCCTACACAAGAGGCCGATGTGAGTCGAGATGGGATCTCGAGACTCCCATACTAGTTAACGGACGGAACTTGGAGTAGCGATCCCTGAGGATTGCTGGGATAGCCTTCGGGCAGGATATTTGATGTATTCCAAAGACTATGATAAATAAAGATCAAATGCTGAAAAGGAACTTGCTTGACATTGTTTTTCTATGTCAATGCCTAAGTTATGTGAAGGAACCAATGTTTAATTGGTTAATTAAGGAAGCTATTTTTGCATGTTAAACTTAACGTGGTAAGTAATTAGATAACCAAGCAACCCAGGAAAGTGCGGTGGACGTGACTTTGGGTCCATCCTACAGAAGGGTGGTTCCGGTTAGCCGAGAACTTTTCTTGAAGGAATTGATAGCAAAATAGCGATGACCTAGAATCAATAGAGTAAGAGTCCCAATTTATGCTGCTTTAGGGGAATGGAATGGGACTATGCCTTACGGGCAGAGAGATCGAGCTTCGCATCCCTCTCATTTTCCATTCTCCTTGAACCAAGTGCAGTATAAATCCGCTTCGACCCTGATGTTTCTATGCAAAGTAGTTTGTCTGGGGCTCGACGCTAGCTACTTCCTAGAAACTTGACTATTGGGAAAACCTTGATTCAGGTCGGTCCTAAGTGGGAACGGCCGGATATTTTCACCTTGTGGAAGACTCAAGAAGACCTTGATCGCAAACCCCATGACATTCCTTGTGAGTGCCAGGTGGCACTTTCTAGAATCTCTTCCCGATGGGCTGCTAAGACGTGTCCTACAAGTGGAGAGGGGGACACATTACAGTTGGTATGAGAGCAAACCAATAGGATCTAATATTTACAAGGGAACTTAATCGGGGAAAGTAGAGCAATGTTTTTTGTTAAGAACATTTCCTTACTTGCTTATGGATGCTAGGCTGCAGAGTCACGAAGCATGGAACAAATTCTTAGTGTTCTAGGTTATGTGTATGATTGCAATGCATGCTTCGGATTATCAACAGAGGCTAGGCATGATGAATATTCTAGACCGCATCTACAATCCTTCATCCCTGTACGTGGAACAGAGATGGACGGGTAAATCAGGAATATATTACATAGCATCCCACTGACTTGCATACCTTCAGACCAACTTGAAGAGAATCAAGTGGATGGAGGATTTAAAGATGGTGAAGTTGTTCATCTTTGTCGAGGCTCACGCAAACGCAACCTTGCATGTCGGCGGTCGAAAAGTCAAGCGGAACAAGTATGTGTACGAAGAAGTGACTCAAGTGATCTCTGCCGATAGAATCAAGGTGCTGGGACATTATGAGAAGAACGGGTATCAAAGGAAGGGATACCCCAAGTTTCCTATGACTATCGATCCCTAAGAATCTATGACCCCTCTCCATATTATTACTCAGTCCCTGTAGTCGAATGTAACACAATCCTATTTTCCCCAAACTGATGCGCCAATCAGCTTGTTCTACTTTCCCAAAATAAATGTACTCAAAAGGGCTATGTCCCTATGAATGATTAAGATTTTTATCATTCTCTGTCATGGCTGTAAGTGTTGGTAAAGGAGATAAGTGATTAGGTCACTTGGCTAAAAGCTATACTGGGCATATTAATGTAATGTGAGAAACGTTTGGTAAGTTTTAATGTAAAGAATCATATTGCCCATGCACAACCTCAAGTACAGATTTCTAGTCCGACCCCTGCACTAAGTACAACTGCAATTCAAGAGAAGAAGTTCCTTCTCAAACAAATCAAGCCACTTGAATTCAATGGTAAGGGAAGGACTGTTCAAATTGACGTCGAGGTCTGGATCGAGTCCATGGAGAATTATTTCAAGGTATTAGGAACTACACCCGCTAACCAAGCTATACTTGCCAAACTAAAGCTTACCGACGAAGCAAGACTTTGGTGGAAACAATGGTGCAGAGACCAAGGGATCTCGGAAGGGACAGTCACTTGGGAGAAGCTTAAAAGAGCTGTGCAAGGGAGGTATCTACCACCTGCCTACCGCACACAAAAGATGAATGAATTCTATGAATTGAAGTAGCTTGGACTATCCCTTGATGCATATTATTTAAAGTTCGTCTCTCTCTTAAAGTACGCGCCACAAATGGATATGACACAACAGGTGTCAAAGGTTTGTGTTGGGTTAAATCCACCCATAAACAGCCGCTAGGAATCAATCCGCCCAATGGACCTACAAGACGCACTCATTTGAGCTACACCAATAATACAGGAGGTGCAGACCAAGCCAAGGAATAATAAGACTTGGTCTTACAAGGTTCAGAACAAGGGAATGTATAGGTCTCAGGCTAAGAGAGCGCATGGCCAAAATGAGGGACAAAGGAAGAAAGCTAGGACCAACATTGTCAACATTTTTGTTCCTACACAAGGTAATGGCCGCAATCTCCGTTGCTTCCATTGCAACGAGCATGGACACTTCAAAAGGCAGTGTCCCAAGCTTAGCAGAGGACAACGTCAAGGGCCATTCCAAGGAGCCGTCCATGGCAAAGGATCCACCGTCATGGCCAGAGGGAGAACCTCCAGTGTTGCCAACAAGGAGTTGGGTGATCAAGAAGATCCATCCATGGAAGCTGACATTGAGAGGGCAAACGGTTCATGCTGCTCTTCACAAGAAGGGCCTGAATCGCCAATTCTTGGTGATTCAAACCCCATTGGACTATCAAGGTAAAAGCTTCAAAGCCTTGATTGATTGTGGTAGTACACATTCCTTCATTTCACCAGTCTGTGCAAAAAGATTAGGAATAGCCACAATAGATGCACCTACTTTACTTGTGGAATTATCAAATGGTTGTGAGGTCTCTTGTACTAGGCAAACTGCTAAGGTGAAATTCCTACTGGGTGGAAAGTCGATTTCGGTCAGATTCAGGGTAATGAACCTAGGTGTCCACGAATGTTTGCTCAGAATGGATTGGCTAATACCCAATGATGCCCACATTCACTGTGGAAAGAGCCAAGTCTTCTTTTGAAATTCTGAAGGGGAACTAGTTACAACTCAAGGAGAGGCTGGTAAGCCAAAAATTCAGCTGGCAAAAGCAACACAGATAATAAAAGGAGTTGGGAAGGGCCTACCTGTCTATTTGATTAAACTAAATAAGCTAGATCAGAATAAGGAATATAGGGAAGAACCTTCATGGTTAAAGGAATACACAGACGTATTTCTTGAAGAGCTGATAGAATTTCCTCCTCAAAGGGAAGTCAATCACGAAATCAAGCTAATGCCAGGAGCTGTACCGGTCACAAAGAGACCATATAGGATGTCCACCCCGAAAGCGGTTGAGCTGAAGGAGCAATTCAAGCAACTGTTAGACTAGGGCTACATCCATCCTAGCAGTTCGCCATGGGGAGCTCCAGTGCTGTTCCAGAAGAAGAAAGATGCAATGCTTCGGCTATGCATTGACTACAGAGGGTTGAATCAATCGACCATTAAAAAAAATACCCCATTCCAAGAATAGATAAACTTCTTGACCGTCTTCAAGGTGTGAAGATCTTCTCCAAGATAGATCTCAGGTCTGGATATTATCAGATAAGGATCAAGGAAGAAGATATCCCGAAGACCACATTCAGCACAAGGTATGGACACTTTGAATTCCTAGTTATGTCATTTGGGTTGACAAATGCTCCTACTACCTTCAACAGGTTAATGGAGGATATCTTTAGGCCCTATCTTGATGACTTCATACTCGTCTTCTTTGATGATACCCTAGTCTACTCCAAGTAGGAAAAAGATCATGAACGCCAGCTTTGCATTGTTGTTGAAACAATGAGAGCACACAAGCTTTATGCCAAGAAGAAGAAATGTGCATTTTTCAAGTGATAGATTGAATATCTAGGATTCATTGTATCAGCGGAAGGAATTTTAGTGGATCCGGCCAAGGTTAGAGATGTTTTGGAATGGCCAATGCCAACTTCTGTCAAAGAAATACGTAGTTTTCTTGGATTGACAGGATGGTACAAGGTCTTTATAAAAAACTATGCTTTGATTGCAGCGCCCTCTGACTGATCTACTAAAGAAGCAAGTATCAATTGTATGGTCACCTACTAAACAAACCAGCGTTGACAAACTAAAGCAAAGATTGGTATCAGCACCCATCCTGAAACTTCCTGATCTTAGTAAGGAATTTGAAGTGATAACTGATGCTAGCACACTTGCCTTAGGATGTCTGCTTATACAAGAAGGTCATCCCGTAGCATACTCTTCAAGGAAACTAAAGAGCCATGAAAGGAATTATGCTACCCACGATCTGGAGCTTTTGGTTGTCATCCATGCCCTCAAACTTTGGAGACACTACTTGCTAGGTAACAAATTTGCCTTGGTGATGGATCACAAGAGTCTTAAATGGAATTTTCACCTACAATGAGCTCAATATGAGGCAATGTCGATGGATTGAAGTACTGGAAGAATATGATTTTGAAATAAAATACCGGCCTAGGAAGGAGAATGTAGTTGCCGATGCACTCAGTCGTCACAAGGCATTTCTAAATTCTCTGATTTTGCAAGATTCATCAATAGCAAGATCCCTAGCCACAAAGGTATCAATGCCAAACAACCCAATTCTTGAGCTAGCTAGAGAAGAGGCATGTCATGACCCAACCTATCAGAAATTTCTAAGGGAGATCCCTTTCAAAGATCAAGACCCAAAGCTTAAAACGAAGCATCAAGAATTCTCTATCAGTAGTGGACTTGTCTACTTTAGGACAAGATTATGTATCCTAGCAAGCCAATCACTGAAGCAGAAGATACTTTGGGAAGCCCATGACTCCCCTTTCTCTAGACATCTTGGCTATGCCAAGACCTTAATCCGGTCAAGAAGAGCTATTATTGGGATATTCTCAATGGTGACGTTCTCAAATATGTCACGGAATGTTTGTCTTGTCAACGCATTAAGGTTGAACATGTCAAAATGCCAGGGAAATTGCAACCACTGGACATTCCCCAAATGAAATGGGAATTCATTAGTATGGACTTTGTTGTTTTCCTGCCCCAAGTTCAGGGAGGATACAACTCCATTATTCTTGTGGTAGATATGCTCACCAAGGTTGCATATCTTATCCCTGTTAAGCAAAACTATAAAGCCTCAGACATTGCAAGGTTATTTATCAAGGAAAATCAAACTGCATGGGTTACCCAGAAGAATCATTAGTGATCGTGACTCCCTCTTCACATCACACTTCTAGAGGGCTATCTTTGAGGCCATTGGGACTCAACTCTGTTTCAGTACAACTTACCATCCCCAAATCGATGGTCAAATGGAATGAGTCAACCAAGGCATTGAAGATATGCTTAGGGCACATTGCTGTCGTGAACCCAAAAAGTGAATTTAATATTTGCCAGTGGTTGAGTTTGCCTACAATGCTTCTTACCAACAAAGCATTCAGATGACCCCTTTTCAAGCATTGTATGGGCACAATTGTCGTACTCCTTTGAGTTTTTTGGATCCAACCTTGAGGGTTGAAGCTTCAAAGCAGATGCTGGAAGACATGGATGACCAAATCAAATCAATAAGACATGACATCCAAGCCACCAAGGATAGATAGAAGGCTTATACAAACTTGAAACGGCAAGACAGATCCTTCGTTGAAGGAGATATGGTCTTCATTCGCGAATGTCCAAAGAAGAGTTCGCTATCCTTAGGTGAGTGCAAAAAGCTAAGTCCAAGGTATTGTGGACCCTACAAGATTCTCAAGTGCCTAGGGCCTAATGCTTACAGACTTCAACTCCCTGAAAACCTAAAAGTTCATAATGTATTCCATGTCAGCCTATTGAAAAAGTATGTGCCTAACCCTAGTCATGTGCTTGATGATCAAAAAATTGTAATGCCTAGCCAAGGAGTCCTTGAGCTATGACCTAACAGAATCCTAGATGTTAGGGAAAGGCAATTGAGATCTAGGACCTTGAGAGAATACCTCATCCAGTGGAAAGATTATCTCGAAGAGGATGCCACCTGGATGGATGAACATACTCTCAACCAACAATACCCCCAGATCTTCTCGAGGTGAGGACATCTTGATTCCTCTAAGGGGGAGAGAATGTAATATTTCTACAACAAAATATTATGAGACCCTAGATCTCGTGCAAAAGCAATTTGAAGTAATCTCCCGTAATAAAAAATATTGGCCTAAGTGATCCATCCTCGTGTAATAACAATACCATTCGCCCCCTGTGTTGTGTATAAGAAACCGTAACCCGCAAGACACCGCACAAACTCCCCTTCAAGGGAAAAAGGGATAATCAATAATTGCAATTTTTGTTTTATAAACTCCCTCTCCTGCTCCCATTTCATGGCGGGGAGAGAGAGTGTGTGTATGAGCTTATGGAGGGACATGCGGAGGGGAGCATGCGACTGCCACCTATGTGGCCATCCCCCCACCTCCACCTTATATGACCCCCCCCCCAAACTTCAAAGGGAGGCAACCTTTGGGCCTACCGCCACATCGTCAAGCTACTGCCATGCCGTCAGGCTACCGCCGTCGCCATCATCTTCTCCATCCTCACGCAATTCATCATCATCATCAACATCATCCCATTCGTCATCATCCTCACGTCATCTCAGAAAAATCAGAAGCTTGAAGAAGCTTTTATTGAAGCTCCTCTAGACCAAGTTCACCTGCGGCTTTCGAGATTCCTATATCGTGTCCTGCAGCAGGCTTAATTCTTGTGCAGCGGAGGAGATTCCGGGTTGCTAGTAACTTCGGAACTCGTAAGGGTTCAAAGGGAGAGTTTGTTGAGTCGATATTATTTTCGTCAATGGCTCCTAAGAAAAAATCAAGAGGAGCACATGCGGGAGCTTCCACCTAAAGTCATCTAATGATGAATAAATAGTTGCAATGAAAGGAAAAGATTTATGAACTTTGACAAAAAGCATATAGTATGAAATTCGCATGCAATGATAGTTACATTTTAGGTTAAGTTAAGTGATAAAGAAACGATTAAATCAATGATGTATTCATTGGCATTTCGTCATGAAAGAATGATGCATCCATGCATAGAGTTCTTTTATCAAGGTTCACAATTGGGAAAGGATGCATTTTCATTAAGATACAAAAGCTTTGAATTCGATGCATAGACGCAAGGTTTATAAGAAATAATTCCTAATGTCAAGAAAAATCATATAGGCCAAGGAAATATGGAAAGTTCATTGTAGATCCTATAGTTGCATAAAGGTAAAAGGCCTATGGTCTTGAAATTGCATATTCGCATGGAATGATACATTTCATACATCTTGCAGTTACTTACATCTTTTAAGGAAAGTACTTGCAAGTTTAGAGGAAAGCATTTGCATCTTTAAAGGGAAGATCATCTTTAATTGTAAGTTGGTTAGATCAATTAAGTAATTCACGAGTAATTGAGTAGCTTACATGAAATTCATAAATGTATGATTAGCTAGCATACGACGGTCACCTCAATGTGCTAGGTTGGGTTAAGTTATGATAAAATTCTGCTTAGTATCGCACTTAGGATGTCAATTTAATATTTTCAATCTTAAAAGTTCTATCCACATTCATGAAATGTTAGGGTTATCAAAACAACCGTGCAAGAATGATCTAGGGTTCTCACCCTAAGGATCAGATGACCAAATGCTAGACTTTTGCAAAAGGAATTTAGGGACCCTAGGGCCAAATCATTTATCAGCCTAGTAGGATTAGGGTTTTGGATTGGGGTCAATGGGACTTCCAAACCCTATATCTTCATCAACGGTATTCTTGATCAAGAAATACCGTATGATGAGAGATGTAATCCCTCAAGTTAGGTACTGACACCTATCTCGTGCAACAAGTCCGCAAGGTCATATGCTCTTGCGACCAAGTACCGCTACACCTTACATCAAGATTGGCGAGTTCTAATTACAAATTATATTCTCTAAGAATTGAGTAGTTGCCCTACTACAACACTCCCTCTTGGGAACTAATTTTTCAAGCTTACGGCAGTGGTGAATTTCCAAGAAGCAAATTGACCAACCAAGTTAGGACGATGGGGTTGTCCAGGATCTATTTGACTATAGTATAAGGAAACCTAAGGTAGTGATAATTTGGGGTCAATAGGGTATAAACCCTAACCCAAGAAAAAAGGGTAAACAAGAAACCCAGCTTGCTAAACCTTTCGGATATTGCCAAGTCATGAATGATCTAGGATCAAATACTGGGAGTATTCGGGGAAAAGAAATCACACCTTAGAAGTTGGCCGTACAAACGACCACTAGAATGCTCATGATTGTACACTTAGGTACACTGTTTGTACTTCTTTGCTCAAGGAACTAATTTAAGAAAAATAACTAATGCTTCAAGTTAAAAGCCTAGAGGGAGAGGCATGTTCAGTTACCTCCAATTGTCTGCCTGACCCTATCCAAGGGGGTTGTTAGGCGCGCCGGGTAGTGGAACCCACTACGAGAGATCTCTCCGTGGGTACTGCTTGGAGCAGGAGGATGCTTGGGTGCCAGGGGAGGCTCTGGCTGTAAATTCCTTGCCTCTGGATCCTACATAAGAGGTCAATGTGAGTCGAGATGGGATCTCGAGGCCCGCATACTAGTCAACGGGCAGAACTTGGAGTAGCGATTCTTGAGGATTGCTGGGATAGCCTTCGAGTAGGATATTTGATGTATTCCAAAGACTATGATAAATAAAGATCAAATGTTGAAAAGGAACTTGCTTGACATTGTTTTTCTATGTCAATGCCTAAGTTATGTGAAAGAACTGGTGTTTAATTGGTTAATTAAGGAAGTTGTTTTTGCATGTCAAACTTAATGTGGTAGGTAATTAGATAACTAAGCAACCTGAGGAAAGTGCGGTGGATGTGACTCTGGGTCTGTCCTACGGAAGGGTGGTCCCGATTAGCTGGGAAATTTTCTTGAAGGAATTGATAGTGAAATGGCGATGACCTAGAATCAAGAGTTAGAGTCCCGATTTATGCTGTTTTAGGGGAACGGAATGGGACTATGCCTTACGGGCAGAGAGGTCGAGCTTCGCATCTCTCTCATTTCCCATTCTCCTTGAACTAAGTGCAGTATAAATCCACTTTGACCCGAATGTTTTTGCGCAAAGTGGTTCTTCTAGGGCTCGACGCTAGCTACTTCCTAGAAACTTGACTATTAGGAAAACCCTGATTGAGGTCGATCCTAAGTGGGAACGGCTAGATACTTCCACTTTGTGGCAGAATTTGGAAGACCTTGATCGCAAACCTTGTGACATTCCTTGTGAGTGCTAGGCGGTGCTTTCTAGACTCTCTTTCCGATGGGTTGCTAAGATGTGTCTTATAAGTGGATAGGGGGACATGTTACAATATCTCAGTACATTAACAAAGAGAGATGAATGGTCAGATGAGGAGTTTAAGAAGATCAAGAGGAAAGCATATGGGTTTTTTTAAAAAGATGGATACTTATGGAAACATGCTAAAAAGAAACAGGGTATGCCATTGCGAGTTTTGGGTGATAGAGCTTCATAAGAAAAAGTAATGCAAGAATTTCATGAAAGCTTGTGGGCTGGTCATAGAGGTGTTTGGGGTACTTTTACAAAGATCAAAGAAAGATATTGGTGGCAAGGTATGTATAAGGATGTTGCCACTTTGTGTAAACATGTACGACATGTCAAATGTATTCAGCTGTGAGACATCGAGATGGATTGCAACCCACATATCCATTATCTCTTCATTTTAAGCGGGTGGTTGATTTGGTCACAATGTCTTTCTACAGGTCTTTGGCAAATGAGGTATCTTGTGCTTGCTCATGAAGACTTGACTATTGAAGTGGAAGGGAAAGCTTTATGTACTAAGACAACAGATATTGTGTGTACTTTTCTCTTAGAAGAGATCTTTTGTCGATATGGCTGTGTGGGAAAAATTACAGTAGATAAGGGTGAGTTGGATGCATATGAAGCTCATGATTTCTTTGCACGGTTGGGGATAAAGCTTGCTTTAACTTCATCCTGTAACCCTGAAGGAAATGGAAAAAGTGAAAGAGGTCATCCACCTATTGTGAAGGAATTGGCAAAAGCATGTGGAGAGAAGGTAAAAGAGTGGCCACAATTGCTCCCTTATGCTTTGTGGCCAACATAACAACTCATAGTGCTATTACAGGATATATGCCTGCTGAATTGATGTATGGTCAAAAACCTATCATGCTTGCCGATAGAAGAGATGATAGTCACATGGAGTGTGCTACCTTGGGAAGAGGAGTTGAATTGAGAGGAGTTGTTGGCCTTGCATATTAGATAGTTGGAAAGAAAGTCAGAAGACATAGAGGCAGCAATTGCAAATTTAAGGGCAACAAGGATACATAATAAGAAGCGGTTTGACAAAAGACATAGATTGAGGCCAAGAACCATACAAGATGGGGATTGGGTATTGGTTTATGATAGCAGTTTAGACAACCAGCATAGTACCATGCATAAAGTTTTCAAAAGATGTTTTGGACCCTATGTGGTAAGACAAGTGTTTGATAATGCTACTTATGCATTAAATGAGTTGGATGGGACAACCATAAAACTTTCGGTAGTAGCAGGGAAAAGAATCAAATTATTCAAAAGGCGGGAATCTACTACCTATGAGTTGCCAGAATTGGAAGAAAATAGTAGTCCTGATACAGGGGCTAGGCAAGAAGATATGGAAGATGAAGAAGTAAAGGATATGGTTGCAGAGGATGAGGAGGACTCATAATCCAGTGACAACTAGGATTTTGGCACATGCTGAGGATGTGTAGGTTCAGAGGGGGTGGATGTCGTGATGTTATGAGGGCACAGTGTGAAAAAGTATGGAATACATCATCATCCGACTTCTTATTCATCAAGAGAGTCAATGTGATCTAAGTCATTAGTATTAGTGTGAGTTGCATGGATTATCCAAAAATACTAGATTTTTGGATAATTTTAACCTATATTTGATATTATTTATTGTAAAAATCCGAAAAAGTTAGAAAAGCTTCTAGATTATGATAGCATGTAAAAAGCAAGTGGTTTTTTCAACCAATTATGGGATTTTCACAAGGACAGATTGATGAAATCGCATGCGTCGCAATCACTGGCTAAAAATTGCAGATTGAACTGAAAGAAAAAGAAGAAGTGATATGGGAGATTTGTGACCAAGTGTCTTGGAGTTTTATCCCCCTTTCGGAGCCAAGGGAGCCATTAGATTTGGGTTCTAAACAGTAGAGAAGGAGCTCTAATTTCGATGCATATTTTGTCCTACAAAGAAGCTCCAGGAGATCTAATGCCTGGAGATTGCTTCTGAGTAGTGCAAAGATTCCAGGTTCTTTCAATACATATTGATTTAATTCATTGTGATTTGTTTTTGTAGTGTTTACCACTTGGGTATTCTCTATCTTCTCTTCCATCTTCCATCTCTACTTCCTTCTATTTCTGATCCTCGGTTGTAATGTTTCCACCTGTTATCTTCAAGACACGTCTTAGCACTCCATTGAAAAGGATGTCTAGAAAGCTCTATCTGGCACTCCCATGGAATGTCACAGGGCTTCCGATCTAGGACTTTCCATGTCTGCCACGTAGCGGAAGTATTCCGGCCATTCCCACTTAGGACCGACCTGAATTAGGGTTTTCCCTATTGGTCATTTCCTAATGGCAACTAGCATCGAACTCGAGCAAACTACTTTACGCAGAAACACCAGGTTCGAAGCGGATTCACGCTGCACTTGGTTCAAGAAGAATGGGAAATGAGAGGGATGCAAAGCTCAACCTCTCTGCCATAAGGCATAGTCCCATTCCGTTCCCCTAAAACAGCGTAAATCGGGATCATCTGTATCTTAGACTCTAGGTCAACACTCTTGATGTTCGTATTCTCTGAACGATCTTCTGGCTATTCATCATGATTGAGAAAAGTTCCCGGCCAACCGGGACCACGCTGTAGGATGGACCTATGGACACACCCACCACACTTTTCTCAGGTTGTTTTAGTTATTTAATTACCTAACACATTTAGTTGGACATGTATGGACATGTATCAATCAACTTCCTTTATCATACTTATCTTTGAAATACATAAATTCCAGCCCGTAGGCTTATCCACAATCTGCCGGAAGGCTATCCAGCAATCCACATGGATCATAATCCAAGATTCTACCCATAGACTAGTATGCAGGCTTTGAGATCCAATCCCGAGTCACATTAGCCTCTTGTGCAGGGCCCGAAAGGCGAGGGATTTACGGCCAGAGCCCCCTGGCACCGAAGTGTCCTCCTGCTCCAAGTAGCGCTCAACGGAGAGACCTCTTGTGGTGGGTTCGGTCCACCTTCTCAGCGCGGTTAACAACCCCCTTGGTTAGGGTCAGGTAGGCAGTGGGGGGTAATTGAAGCTGCCTCTTCCTTCAGGTCTTCAACCTGAAGCATTAGATATCCATTTATCCTTTAATTCTTTGATCAAACAAAGCAAAACAGTGCTCTTAAATTTGTAACAAGCACAATCATTTCCATTGTTCGTTATTGTTGGCCAACTGCTAAGGAGTGAATCCTTCTTTCCGAATGCATGTAGCACTCAATCCGGGAACTTTTGACTTGGCAAGATCCCTTATATCTTGGGTGAGGGCCGTACCCTATTAACCCGACTTGGTCAATACCTTAGGTTCATATGTTATTCCAATTTATTGGTTGGACCTTTGCTTCCAAGCGATTATCTTTACCCAAAAAGATACTATATTAGGACGATTATTCGTCCTCTTGCAAGATAACTTGCGTAAGAATCTGCCAATCTCATTCCGAGGAATTGGCTATTCCCTTGTGATCCAATCACAAGATCATGTGACTCTGCACTTGTTGCACAAGTGTCGCATCAAACTATGGAACTATTCTACCCATCAACGATGTCTTCTAACCACGGTGTCATGATTAGATATAACAATCTGTTCGTGATTGCATTAGGCCGACATTTTCAGTCCTAGGGTTTCGAGTTTCAACTTTTTAGTGAGAGACCCTTAGGGAAAAACCCTAGACCTTTTCTCGCAAGTATGTCCTGCTGATCCTACATTCCATGAATGTGGGCAAGTATTTAGGGTATAGAAGTTTCGGCCTTGACCATACGAGCGATTAGGTCACGTGTTAAATCCTAGTTAGTTCTTTGGAATTAAATTAACTCTTTCTAAACAAGTCCCTTCGTGGTTTTTAGGTGTTTAGGTTTAAGTCAACTTGTTTAATTCTTGAAGATAATTACGCTATCATTTCCATAAACACATGACTCATTGTCTACATGTAAGTTGATTTTCAAACCCTAACTTTTCGATTTAAGGTTAGGTTATAGCCTAATTCTGATTAATCATCCTATAACTTGTAAACAAGGTTCATGCTAAAATATGCAGCATTTTCTAATAATTATTCAGTTGAAAAAACGGTATTTATACCAATTTATGTAACTTAGGAATCATTTCATGCCTTGCAATTTCCTATGGATTATTAGTACTTCCCATAATGACTCATTGCGAAGAAGATATGGCCTAATAATGCGACATGCAGTTTAATATACTTCCATGCTTAAACGGATTGCACAATATTAATTCCGTATTGAAAATATGGATAATAATCTAAGTTCAGTTCATTGAAATGCACAAAAACTACTTGTTAGGAACGCATATCAATCTTCTGCTTACTTTATTTTGTTCGTTTTATTAAAAATACTAATGACTGGATTCCTCTGTCATGAGCTAATTTTTCTAAATTAACTAAAGCATTTAAGACGAAAAATACATCCTATCTCCAAAAATCATCTACGCCCAATTGAATTATAATGACGTAAAATAAAAATTAGGAAGAAGAACCTGGACTTGTGGTGAGATGTCCACGTGGATGCTAGGATACGATCCTCTTGTGGCTGTCCCTTGTGCTTTCTTAGGAGCCATTGCGAATTCAGCCTTTTCGCATTGGACGCGGGGTTACGGTCTTGTCCATCTCCTTCGTACACGAGCACCCTTAATGAATTTTCTTTAGAAGGCCTTAAAACCGGTTAGGAGAGGGAAAGTCCAAAAGAAGGATTTAAGGACTTGTGGGAAACCTTATGGGAAGGAATTTAGGTGGAAATCACGCAAAATTAGGTGGAAGAATCCCGAGGAGGAGGGAAAAACAAAGGGTATGAAAGGGGCACACGAAGGGCTTTAGATTCCTGGGGTAGGGGGTGTTTTAGTAAGCCCACATGATCAGGGCTAGGAGGAAGCCCGAAAGAAGAATTCAGGGGGGGGTTTAAGTCTTTCGATGGTAAGGCTTCTTTAAAGCCACGGAAAGAAGCTTTTCTGGAATCCTGAGGGGGGGGGGGGGGAACAAAAGGTATAAAAGGGCCTTAGGAGGAATTATTGTATGGGGAAAAAAGAAAGGCTAAAGGACCACATGAAGGCCCTTCAAGGGGAAAATTTCGGGGGAAATAGGGGCTTTAAGGAGTCCATATGAAGGCCCCCTTCAAGGCAAATGTTGGGGGAAAGAGGGGGCTTAAAGGGAGTCTATTATTTTTGTGTGGGAGGGGGAAAAAAAAGGTATGAAAGGGGCTAAGTGAGGGATTCTTTGCATGGGCGAAAAGGGGCTTTAATAGTCCATATGAGGGGGGGCTTCTTAGGAGCTATAGAAGCTTCCTAAGAAGCTTCCAAAGCCCCTCGGAGTTCAGAGAAGCCCACGTGGAAGGCAAGGGGGTCCATTTTGATGGCATCTCGTGGCAGCAGTTGGCGGATGGATGGTGGCAGGGCGGACTACAGCCGACTTCGTCAATCCCTCCTCTCTCTCACGGCGTAGCATAACAGCTCCTCCTCCAGCTCTCGATAGCAGCACAACGTCCTCTCTCTCTCTCACCGCGGTGCCCACCACTCTCACCCTTGCATAACGTCTCGGCTCTTTCTCTCCCTTCAACCACACATCAACATCAATCTAGTCTTCACTCCCTCCTTGAGCTTTCTGGCAGCGGCCATGTCCCCCAATCCTTCCACCATCCTTAAATAGGTGAGGGGAGGGGATCCTCCCTCCCCTGCGTGGCATAGTGCATGTTTTCCCTCCTTGAGAAAGCTCCAGCAAGGGGGGGTAAGGGGAATTAAAAAAATTTGCTATTATCCTATTAATTATCCACATCAAATATTAAGACCTCTTCCCAAGAGGAGATTCATGCGACATACGCGGTTTCGTAGTCCCGGTTTTTTTCCAAAGGAGATAATGCTACATCGCATCTAAGTTCGTACCGTCTGGGATCCAATGCCAGTATTATCTTTTACCGAGAATTCACATGGCCTCAATATATATTTTCGGTAGAAATATTACACCGGTGGATTCAACCTTTTGACAAAAACCCCTCCAACAATGTGTAAAGAAAGACAGAACCTAGGAAGAAGAAGAAGAATGAGGGAATCGCGAAAAGGTTCTTTTTCAAGCTTTGAGATAAGTGCATTCTCTTTTCTATGTTTGTTTTTCTCTTTTCTTCACTTCTCTATTTCCTTTTGTTGATGAATAGATGCATAAAGAGAGGGAGGGAAGGAGCTCAAAGTAAGGGAAGTTGAGAGAGAGAGAGGCCATTGCCTCTAGCGTCACTACCATTTGCAAAGAAAAAGAAGACAAGTGCAAAAGTGAAGGAGGGAACCCGTGAAAGAGAAGAAGGAGGAGAGAAGTGCAAAGGGATTCTTGTTCAAGCTTTGAGGTAAGTGCATTCTCTCTTCTCTCTTTGTTTTCTCTTTTCTTTATTTATCTCTTTCTTTTTGTTTATGAAGAGAGAGAGAGAGAGGAATGGGGAGAGGGAGGGAGAGAGAAATAGAGAGATGGAGAGAGAGAGAGAGAGAGGGATGATGGAGGTAAAGTGAGAAAATTAGAGAGAGAGCAATACAAAGAGGAAAGAAGAGAGAGATGAAAAAATAAGTAAGTAAATAAATAAATAAATAAATAAATAAATAAATATATGGATAATGATAAAGAAGAGGAAAGAAGAGAGAGAGAGAGAGGAGAGAGAAAGAAGTAGAGAGAGATAGAGAGGGGGATAGAGATAGAGACAAAAGGAGAGGTAGAAAGAGGGACATGGACATGCAGGCAAGGGATGTAGAGAGAGAATTTAAAAAATAAAGGAAAAGAAATAAGATAAAGAAAAGAGGAGTAATGATAAAGAAGAGGAAGGAGAAGGAAGAAATAGAGGGAGGGAGGGAGAGATAAAAGAAAAGGAGGGAAAATACAAAGAGAGAGAGAGAGAGAGAGAGAGAGAGAGGGGAAGAGAGAATTAAAGAGAGGGAGGGTGAGAGAAATAGAGAGAGAGATAGAAATAATAGAGGACAATGAGAGAGGAAGTGGGAGATAAAAGAAAAGGAGAAATACATTTCACCTATGTTTTCATAGAGTAGAATGCTCTTGCCATGTATATATCCACTAAGGAAAAAAGATAAATGCGAGGGGATCCTCCCTCACTATTGAAGATCCCAAAGAGGTGTGACCAACTAATGAGGGGCAGGGATCACCCTTCTCCTACTGATTTGGATCCCATATAGGGAGCCCATCCCACTAGTTTATCCCTCACAAAGGTATCACGAGTGAAGAAATTAAAGACTTGAATATTTCAAGTGAAGAGCATTCAAACATGGCTGACCACATTATAGGGATTACATATTGTTTTTAGGTTCTTTTGGCCCTTATTGGCAAGATACAGGTACTTGCAAAGATACTTGCAAGAGTAATAGGATAGCTCGGGTAAGTTACTCATGAATATATATGTGCATCATGTGAGTTCAAAATAAGGTATATTTAAAATACCATTTATATATACATATATATTTACATATTGAAGGGTATAATATAACGGGGATATTTACAAATTGAATAGGTAAAAGGGTTATGTTTTATTCAAGAAAAATCCATAGATAAGGATATTTATAAATAGGCCTTGAACACACATGATGTACAGGATATACATATAGTAGCTTCCCCGAGTAGGATAGTTGGATATTTATTGGGGTATATTTTTGGCAATTTACAAGTGCTATAGGCTATTCTATGCTATTTACAAGTTTCTTACAAGTTATTATAGAGAAACAGGGTACTAGGGGTCATTTTGATGGCATTATTCACTTTTGTTACAAATGGTATAGGGTATTTCAAGGTTTATATAGGTATTATACTCATTATTTTAGGTGGTACTCATTGCCTACAAGTCATATCTAGGTTTTGTAAAATTTAGAGACCTTATTTTGGAACTTGATAGTGCTTGAGAGGACAAAACAATGAATTTACAAGGTATTGGATTATTCTATATAGCAAAGAAAGAATATTTCCAAAATATTTTGATTCAAATGTAAAGTAAAGTGTGATAGCTCATCTCAAAGAGCTATTTTTAAGCTTTTTTTAAAGCAATAAAGACAATGATTCCATTAATCAACATGTGAGTAATAAAGAGGTGAAAGATATTGCGAACAAGTAAGTACTTTCATTCCTTTCAAAGATATGTGCCCAAGGCAATGTTACCATGAAGATACATATGGCTAATTGGTCATAGCCAATAAATGGTTAATAAACCCAAATAAGCTTTGTAACCTCAAGTAAAAACAAGCCAACCATATGTAATCTTCTATGCAAAATCACCAAAAGACACATGATAAGATGTATCGTCCAAGTGTCCAGCATTAGAGAGTAGGCTTGTCATCAAAGTTGATACATGAGGTGCATTATACATAAGAAAAGAGCTTTCTGAAGCAAATTTTAGTCTAACATCCCCAATGCCAATGAATGTGCTGCAACTCAAGCTTAGGTGAATTTATGTAAGAAATCCCTTATAACATGAAATATCCAAAGTTGTACAATTAGCAAGCATCCCCAACAATGGCAAGCAATCAATTTCTATAACCATAGTTGCAACAATAATGTATTCTCAATCACTATTGAGTTGTGTTACAACCCCCCATAACTCTCTCTTCACTTTTAGGTGTCCTTTTTGCCTCACATTCAACATCTTCACACCAAATCTGATAGCATACCTATTACCTCTTCATCATCTTATCGAATTTTCCACCCAATCTGAATCAAGCTTGTGTTTATTGTAGGAATAATTTGTCATTCTTTGGAATAGTTGCCCTTCCTCAAAGTTGGTGCAAACTTTAACAACATCTTCCGCTTCTTCATAACGTTAATATACTTCTGTTCCCAATGGAATTTATACACTTTCCTAAATAACTCATAAAGATCATTAATCACATCTACAAACTGAGGAATCCATATGAGATTAAAAACATATGTACCTAGAAATTTATTACCTATGATACACTGGAGAAAGTATTCTACAACCTCTGAATACCATCAATATTTTCCAGTGAAGATTTCTTGCCATAAGGTCCACATATGTGCCTTAGAATCAACACCTCCTCAATACCAAATGTAGGATTTTGACCCAATAGCGTTACATGTATTTCTTTTAATCGAACCATAATATTTTTTCAATAAAAAATATGCCTCCCAACAAACAACCTATAGCCATTTTTATCCAACTCCTCATTCTTTTCATCCACTAGAGATCCCTTAATTTTCATATCATCAATAAATGGCATAGTAAGTTGTATGTATTCTCTTAAAACCTTATTCATCATCGCATTCATAATGTGGGCTACAAAGTATGTCACCCCTAATGGAAGGATACACACTTGAACTAATCCAAATGGCATCTTCATGATTTGATCATAACTTGAGTACAAATCTCCCTATGAATAAATATTCCTTCTAGAATGTGCCTTTCCAAACTCATCTACTACACAGGCTATGCACATACATTCTATATTGTCACTTTATTAAGTTGCTACATATCTTGAATGAATCACAATGCACTATTTTATTGGGCATAGTAAGCCAACAATTTGAATATGAAGTTGAGGATAGCTCCAAAATTTCCAACATGGTCTTCTCATTCAATAACTCTATCAATTTAGGCAAATAGGTTTGAGGCACAAGAATTGGCCTTAAACTCCATGGAGCATGGTGCATTGTAAAAATCACCATATTAGAGCCACAACACTCGAGTCAACATAACCAATTCTAGCAAGCAAAAATGTGAAAGTCTTTCTATGCTTTGATGTGACATCTTCATCAAACAATCTCTTTCTATTAGCAAGAGAAGCATGTCACACCCCACCTTCAATTCTTCACTATTTTGCAATAAACTTATGCTTGACACCCCATCGATCTCTCAAAACTTGACTATTTTTCCACTATCTCATAATCCCATCACTAATAAGTGGTAAAGGCATAACAAATGGCTTAACTATTTTGTCAAATATTTTTTACTTTGTCTCCACAAGCGCTTGATTCCATTCTTGCTAAAATTTGCATTCTTGTTTATCAAATTCTTTTATTTTCTCAAACATCTCCAAGGTGGATACTTGTAAGACATAATTTGTAGCCATATTTTTAGCATTAATTAGTATTGTAATTTTATTGGGGATAAATATGCATGTGCCTAACTACCCACATTTACTCACTACACACTACATCTGCCCATATGTACATTGCAGGTGGAAAGCACCCATAAATTCCATTTTATTATTTATTCTTTTAAGGACTATTGAATAAAATCACACAATGTGAGTGTTGGAGTTTCTACATATGGTGTATCTCTCTCTTGATGTTTTGCTCCATCCACTATAGCTCTTGCTCTCGCTTCTGTACTTCTACTTGGGATCTACCTTTCAACAAGTATTAGAGCTTGGAATCAAGGAGCTTCTTCTTCACTTTCCTTAGTCTAAATTCAAAGCTTCAGCTTAATGCTTCATGGCAGCCATGGCTTCTTCACCCTAAGGTATGCATTGATCATTTATCTCCATTCGACTTGCTCCGTCTTTTAAAGGCTTACTCCAAGGATTCAAGGAACTTCAATTATCATTGCTTGAGGCTTTGAAGTGAGTAATAGGATGACCAACCATGCCATTAGTATCAACATGATTTGTGCCTAGCTTTCCAATCCCTAACTCTAGTAATCTACAACTCACAGAGCTCCTAGCATTGCACAAGCATCTTGGAAATCATATTTATATATTGTTTGGCTTGCTCCCAAGCATCATTTAAGGTGTTCTTGATCAGCCATTGCTTCATTGTTTGGTGTATACCTATGATATACCTTTTGGATAGCAAATAGTAAGCTTCATAATGTATATTTAGTGCTTCGATTATGTTATTTTGGTGCTTGGATAGTATGGAAATGCTTTGAGAAGTTAGTTTGATAGAATAGAACTTAGTTAGCTTAGTTTTGAAGGGATTTATTATTATTATTAATTTGGATAGAGATCATATAATTGTGAGCTCTATGCTTTGAATGCCATTGTGTCTACATGATATTTTGGGTATACTATATGTTTACGGTGATGTTTAGCATTCATAAATGAGTCCACTCTATGCTTTGAATGCCCATTGTGCCTACATTATACTTCATGTATACTATATGCCTACGAAGATGTCTAGCATTGATGTATGAACTCGGATATGGTTATGACATGCTTTGGCACTTAGACTTGAGCTAACTTTGATGTATTTGGGATTTGTTCAGTTGCTTTGAGCTTTTGTACTTACTCACTTATGGATTGAAGCTTCATTTGATTGCATACTCGCGGATATATACATATTATATCTTGGTTGCTTGAATACTATATGCCTAATGTATTTAGCTTTGATTGGTCACCTAACACTCTAGACACGCTTTGATGGGTGTACATTTGGATACTTTTTATGCAAAGTCTAGTTCATTGAGATTGTGGGACTCTTCTACTTTATGTATATGCTCTCTTGTATGATAAATTTGGATATAATTACCTCCACTTTGTTGAGATATCGAGCTCCACTCGTGATACGCCAGGGTGATCGTTGTGTATTTATGTCACTGACTTGTCAATTTGCAGACGCGGTTGGTACACCACCCATGAATAATAGCTACATGACAGCTATCCTTATCTACTCTAGTTTGTGGCTCAGTTAGTATGCCGCCTTAGTTAGTTGAGTTTGGTTTAAGACCCATATATAGGGTTCTTCTATTTCTTTGTATAAGAGGTTTTTTGGCTTACACAACTAAGAAGAGGAAAACTGTTTTCAGCCTCAACCTCTGTGTGTATTCCCCCATTGTGCAAGCAAGAAAGCTACAAGTGAGACTCCTTCCTTCTCTCCCACAATCTTGACATGGTATCAGAGCCTTGTTCGTGGTAAGGAGCTCAAGAAATCAAGCCAAGCTCGCAGTGTTCTGGTAAGAGGAGCAGTGTTGCTTTCATTTTCTGTTTTGGGAGCAGATCTCTGCAGGTAGCACAGCCAGAAAATGCAGGAGTGCATTGTCTCAGGTTGAGACGCCCTTCGCGGTGAAGCAAGAGGGCAATATATGCTGAGGGAGGCGGACCTTCTTTTTTTGATTTGAGGCGATTTCGGGGCCTGTTTTAGAGGCGGAAGTTTTCTGCATTCACTCAGGAAAAGACCCAGTTTTGTGCTGCGCAGCCACTGTTCTACAGGTCGGTGAAAAGTTACTGTAGAAATTGCATCGTATGCTTGTGCGCAGAGACATTGGGAGTTATAGAATCATCCCTGTTGCCTGTTGATGCAAAATTGTCACTAGGAAGTGACTGTGTGGTCAAATACCACTTTCGCCAGTTTTGCAGATTTTCCCTTGTGAGGGTGAAGCTGTGTTTTTTGCAGTGACAGAATTTTTTGCAGTGTTCTGTAATGGCATCTGATTGTCTTTCATAGATTGTCACTGAAAAGCTTAACAAGAACAACTTCCAAGCATGGAAGTTTAGAATGACGAATTTCCTTATGGAAAAAGGATATTGGGAATTTGTTGCAGGAAATGAAGAAGAACCAGTTCTTCCTGATGTTCCCAATCAACAGCAAATGCAGGCATTTAAAGCATGGCATGAGAGAGCTAGGAAAGTTATGTACTGGCTGTCTATCAGCATTTCAGACTCTATGATTGTGCATATTCAAGATGCAAGTACGTCAAAGGAGGCATGGGATACTTTGTAAAAAATGTATAGCACAAATACGCAAGCCAGGAAAATGCAGCTCAAGCAAGAGTTGCACAATGTGCAAAGAGAAAGTATGAGCATCAATGACTACCACATGAAGGTGAAGAAGATTGTAGATGCACTTGCTTCCATTGGGTCGCCAGTGGAAGATGATGATTTAGTCTCAGTGACCTTGAATGGTCTAGGAAAGGATTATGCATAGTTCCGAACGTCCATTTCCGTCCTTGAAAGATTTCCTGATTTTGAGGAGTTGATTGCTCTTCTAATTTCTGAGGAGTAGAGAAATGGTGGTGCATCTTCTTCAGGAGGAACTTCAAAAGAAGCTATCTTCTACTCAAATGCTGGAAGAGGTAGAGGCAGAGGTAGAGGAGGCCGATTTGGAGGCCCTGGCAAAAATAAGAATATGCAGCAAACTCAAGAAAACCAATCCTATGGAGGAGGACGTGGTAACTCTAGAGGCAAGGGGAGCCAAAGAGGTTGTGGTGGATGGCAAAGAGGCCAAAATGCAAACAGTAATGTTGAATGCTACTACTGTGGTAAAATAGGTAATATGGCTAAAGACTGCTATAAAAAGCAGAATGACATCATGAATGGAAAACTGCAACAAGGGAATTATGCATCTTCTAGTAGACAGGGTGATGACAGAAATGAGCATTTGTTTATGGTGTAGCACAAGAACAATTCTGTGACAAGTGCAGAAGAAAGCAATGATGTATGGTATGTTGACTCAGGTGCATCAAACCACATGACAGGTCATGCAAAATGGATGGAGGATGCAAGGAAAATGGAAAAACTAGGATTTGTGGAGACTGGTGATGATACTGCACATCCTATTGTGTAGATTGGAAAAATTCCTTTGTCTATGCAGGATGGGAAAAAGAAATACCTGTCCGATGTATTTCATGTCCCGAATATCACCAAGAATCTGGTTTCTATTGGTCAAATGGTTAAGCAGGGCTTGTAGGTCAGATTTAATCCTCATGGATGCTTTATTGAGGATATGAAAAATAAAGGTCGCTTGATAGAAAAAGGAAAGAAGAAGGGCAGAATGTTTACATTGGATGTAGACATGTCTGAATTGAGTGCAACAATGTTTGCACATGGGGCCGATGTAGTTGCAGATATTGATATCTGGCATAAACGCATTGGTCATGTTAATGTACAGCGACTTAAATCAATGCAGGCCCAAAATATTATTGCAGGATTGCCCAAATTCAAGGTTGCAGAAATGCATAAGGTATGTGAAGCCTGTCAGTTTGGAAAACAGGCAAGGAAACCATTTCCTGGACATGTTCAAGAGAGTGAGAAGCCATTGAAATTAATCCACTCTGATGTGTGGACTACTAAAGCTGCATCTCTTGGAGGCTGTCATTATTTTGTCACTTTTATTGATGACTATAGCAGAAAATTTTGGGTGTATTTTATGAAAAAGAAAAGTTAAGTTTTTGGGCATTTCAAAACTCTTAAAGCTATGGTTGAAAAAGAAACAGGCTTGCAGATAAAATGCCTAAGGTTAGATGGAGGGGGAGAGTACCTCTCAAATGAGTTTGCAAAGTTCTTGCAGGAGCATGGCATAAAGCAGCAATATTCATGTAGTCATACCCCACAACAAAATGGAATTCCAGAAAGGAAAAACAGGCATATTGGAGAGGTATCTCGTGCCATGCTCAATGAAAAAGACTTGCCAGATTTTTATTGGGCTGAAGCAGTTGCTACAGCAGTCTACATAATGAACAAGACTCCCACTGCAGCAATACATGGAATGACTCCAGAGGAGAGGTATATTGGTAGGAAACCAGATATTTCTCATTTGAAAAATTTTGGTTGCATTGCCTATGTACATGTGCCAGATGAGTTGAGATCCAAGTTGGATCCAAAAGCTGAGAAGTGCATCTTTATTGGTTACTCTCTGCAGCAAAAAGGGTATAGATGCTATAACCCTTCTACTCGTAAGTTTACAGTGAGCAGAGATGTTGTTTTTGATGAGATGAGTAGCTGGTATAAACCAGTAAATGTGATTGATGATGCAGATGCACAAAATGGTAATGCTGCACAGAATTCATAGCAGCCGTCACAAAATATTAGTGGACCTAGAGCGTCCTCTAGTAGTGGTTCACATTCTTCGCCATGGACAGGCAAATTGAGATCAGGAGAATCTTCTCAAAGCAATGCAAATAGTGGTATGCAGGTATCACGAAAAGGAAAAGAGAAGGTTGATCAGCACATGTTTGATGTGAATGCAGGTCACTCTTATGTGGATGGTGAATCCAGTGGCTCAAAACTGAGCATTGATGATGAGTTGGGTATTCCTTCTATTGTTACACCTGGAGTAAGGAAGACCAGGGATGTTTTGAGAGCACCTGGGAGTGAACCTACTTTGCGCAGGTCTACCAGAGTTAGGTATCCTGTGGATAGGCTGAAATATGATGGATTTACAGCCATTCACTATGCATATATGGTCAAAGTGATACAGGAACCAGAATCCACTTCTTTTGAGCAAGCCATGGGAAAAGAAAAATGGGAGAAAGCCATGGATGAAGAAATGGATGCCTTGGAAGCAAATGCTACATGGGAATTGGTACCTTTGCCTAAAGGTAAAAATGCAATTGGCTGTAAGTGGGTTTATAAGGTGAAGCACAATGTAGATGGTTCTGTGAACAGATACAAGGCAAGATTAGTAGTCAAGGGGTATGCACAAACATATGGCATTGACTATGAAGAAACATTCAATCCGGTTGCAAGGATGGCAACCCTAAGAGCAGTCATTGCTATGGCTGCATCAAAGGGATGGTCTTTACATCAGATGGATGCAAAGAATGCCTTCTCGCATGGTGATTTGCAAGAAGAGGTCTATATGGAGCAGCCACCAGGTTATGTGCATGATGTTCATCCTGAGTTTGTTTGCAGGTTGAAGAAAGCCTTGTATGGCTTGAAGCAAGCAACTAGAGCATGGTCTGACAAGATAGGACAGTATCTTGTCACTATTGGCTTTCAGATTTCCAAGGCAGATTTCTCACTTTATGTGAGAAAAACAGAGAAAGGTATTATGCTACTTGTCATTTATGTTGATGATTTGATTATGACAGGTGAGAGTGATGAAGATATCCTTTATGTGAAAATGCTATTGAAGCAGAAGTTTGAGATGAAGGATTTGGGAGAGCTGCGTTATTTCTTGGGCATTGAGGTGATTAGATCACCAAGTGGGATACAGCTCTTGCAGAGGCAATATGGATTAGACATGCTGTCCAAATATGGGATGACAGGCTGTAAGTCTATTTGAGTTCCTTTGGAGTAGAATGTGAAGCTGAGCACAGATGCAGGTGGGCTTCTAGAAGATTCTACTATGTACAGAAGCATAGTAGGAAGTTTGATTTATATGACTATTACCAGGCTAGATTTGAGCTATGCTATTGGATTGGTAAGTCAGTTTATGGAGGCTCCAAGGAAACCACATTTGGATACGGCTAGACGCATACTCAGGTATGTGAAGTCCACATTGCAGTATGGACTATTTTATGAGACTGGGGTTCAGATACAGTTGCATGGATACACTGATGCTGATTGGGCTGGTAGTATTTCTGATAGATGATCTACCAGTGGATATGTGTTCTCTTTTGGGAGTGCTGCAGTCACTTGGAGCAGCAAGAAACAGCCTACAGTTGCCCTGTCGAGCACACAGGCTGAGTACAGGGGTGCACCAATGGCTGCATGTGAGGTAGCTTGGTTGCATAAGCTACTTTATGATATGCATCAGTCTACAGATGGACCAGTTGTCATTTATTGTGACAGCATGAGTAGTATACACTTGGCAAATAACCCAGTCTATCATGCTAGAACAAAGCACATTGAGGTGCATTATCACTATGTGCGAGAGAGGGTTTTACTAGGTCTTATTGATCTAGTTTATGTCAGCACAGAGGATCAGGTAGCTGACATATTCACGAAGGCATTGGGCACAGAGAAGCTGCGCAAGTTCAGAGACCTGCTTGGTGTGCAGGAATTGGGATTGAGCTCGAGGGGGAGTGTTGAGATATTGAGCTCCACTCATGATACGCCAGGGTGACCGTTGTGTACTTATGTCACCGACTTGTCAGTTGCAGACGCGGTTGGTACATCGCCCATGAATAATAGCTACATGACAGCTATCCTTATCTACTCTAGTTCGTGGCTCAGTTAGTATGCCACCTTAGTTAGTTGAGTTTGGTTTAAGACCCATATATAGGGTTCTTCTATTTCTTTGTATGAGAGTTTTTTTGGCTTACACAAAAAAGAAGAGGAAAACTGTTTTCAGCCTCCACCTCTGTGTGTATTCCCCATTGTACAAGCAAGAAAGCTACAAGTGAGACTCCTTCCTTCTCTCCCACAATCTTGACATACTTGTGGGCTAATTTGATTTTGTATGCTAGCACTTACCTCTATCAATAATTTGTTAGTGATATATACATGCATATTTGTTATATATTGAGCATCATTGCTCTTTGCTCGATCAATTGTGCAAAATCTTTGCAATTTCTCTTGATATCTTCTACATGCACAATGCATATGTTTATGGGATGTATGATTTACAAACACTTTAAATTCATGAAAGTCTTCTGTATCGGTGGTTTATGGTCAATCATTGCTAGTTGCATTCTTTGTATCTCTGTCGCTACCCGAATAACCCTAGTAGTGGGAGCTTGCTTTCTTGGCAATTTGTCGATATATATTGTTGTCTTTATTTCTGCATTGCTATAATTACAATTTTTAGCATTCTTTTTTAGAGAATTTTTTTTAAAAAAACACTCTTTTACTTGCAATTTGTGGATAACTATAGTCTCATTTGTTCTTGTCCTTTTGTATTTAGAGCTATTTTGCTAAATTTATAGTAACCCATACTCTTATCATTTATAGACATTTGCAATCATGATGGCAGGTTCATGAGCCGATAGTACTATTTTCAATATCAAAAAATTTGATGGAAATAATTTCCAATACTAGGACATGCAGATATGGAAAGTCTTAATGTAAAAGAGGCAACTTAAACCATTGAAGTTACATGGCATAAAGCCTGAGCTTTATGATATAGAGGGTTGTATAGAGATTGATGTGCTATGCAAATCTACTATCATTCTATCACTATCAAAATAGGTGTATTTTGATGTCATTGACACTGAGGGTGCTACTTATGCATTATGGAAAAAGATTATTTATCTCTATGACAAACAAAGTCCTACATCTTAGTTGTATTGAGTGAAGAAGCCTATGGAGATTTGCATGGAGGGTACAACTATGTCTACTCAATTGAATGAGTTTCATTCCATTTTCAGCCAACTTGTATCGTAGGGCATTCTAGTTGAAGATAATATTTAGTCTCTATTCTTGCTTGTTACACTGGTTAAGTCATGGGACAAATTTTGTACTATTATGAGTGCTCATGTCCCTTAGGGTGGTTTTAAATAAAGTGATGTAAAGAGTACTCTACTAATCAAAGGTGATGCAAAGCTCCCACTTCTCATGCATGGATTATTAGAGGTAAAATTAGTGATAATGGTTGTAACAACCTTGCTAGAGACTCCTAGTCCAATAGGGGAAAGTCTCAGTCTCATAGGCAATCTCATAATAAGTCTCGCAAATGTAAGTCCCATTTAATATGTCATTATTATGGGCAACATGGTCATATTAGGTCACAATGCCATAAAATGTGCAATGATAGGTTGAATGAGAAAGGCAAGGGAAAAGTGTACGATAATGCAAAGTTTGATGATTGTAACATTATTCCTAGTAAGTCCAACATGAAGATTAAAGAGATAAATGAAAGGTGAGACGGATCGAAGCTTGCACTCAAGACCTATGGCGGGTGAGCAAGATCAAGAAAGAGAGAGACAAGAAATGGGAACTCCAATAGTCACAATGTGTGATCGGGCCTTCCTTTATTCAAACTGTCACTAAAAGAATAAAGTGAAGGTGACGGGCGCCCACCACTTGCAGTATGTAGTGGCGGTGACTATTAATGTAGTAATACACCGACGGCTAGGCGGAGGCGCCTTTACCCCCAACAACCTCCCACTTAAAGGCAAATCTGCCCTAGTGAGGAGTGAAAAGAAAAGAAAAAGACAGTACAACAGGATGAGGAAAGACGTTATCTCATCCCACGCCCATCAACCTCTTGAGGAAGGCAAAGTGCTCTATAGAGAGGCTTTTCTGAGCATATTTGTAGGATTCTAGTCAGTCGAGATCTTGACAAGATCAATAGACTTGTCGTCAATGACCCCACTTTTGAAGTGATACCTCACCTCAATGTGTTTCGTCTTTGCATGGAAGACCGGATTCTTGGTGGCTGATTCTTGGCTAACTAAATAGAACTCATAGAATCCGAATGCAGTATAGGGGTAGCATCAATATCAAGGTCAACAAACAAACGACCCAAACAAATGACCCAACAAATGGCCTCCTTACAAGCCTCAGTGGTTGCAACATACTCGGCCTCTGTAGTAGAAAGGGTTGTGCATTTCTGCACCCTGGACATCCAAGAAACATCACCTCCATCATAGGTGAGTACATAACCGGAAGTGGACTTCCTACTATCTGCATGTCTTGTATAATCAGAGTCAGTGTACCCCATGAATCCTGTAGCCTGGCTGCCATAGCATTTGCACATATCTGTAGTGCCCTTCAGGTACCTCATGATACCCTTCACAGCATCCCAATGCTTCTTGCCAAGTGTGGCCATATAGCGTGCCACAACACCAACTACAAATGTAATATCTGGATGAGTGGCGATCATGGCATACATAAGACTGCCGCTGCAGATGCATAGGGAATCTTGGCTATCTCGGCCCTTTGCTCATCTGTCTGCACACAATCAGCGTGTGATACCTTCACATAAGAAGGAAATGGACAGCCAATAGGCTTTATGTCCTACATGCGGAATCACTCAAGGACTTTATGAATGTACTCCCTCTATGACAAATAGAGGAGTCCCTGATGCCTGTCGTGTCTAATGCGCATACCAAGTATGTGAGAGGCTTGTCCTAGATCTTTCATCTCAAAGCTCTTTTTGAGATGAGCCTTAAGAGCATCTAGCTCATGATGAGCTTTCCCTGTTATCAGCATATCATCCACATAGAGTACAAAAATCAATAAAGAACCATCATGGGCTTTCTTTGTGTAAAGACACGGATCCATAGCACTCCTGTTGTAGCCGTGTGACTGCATAATGGCATCAAACTTATGATGCCACTCCCTAGGTGCCTATTTCAAGCCATAAAGACTTTTCTTCAATTTGCACACTAGGTGCTCCCTGCCAAGTTCTACAAAGCCCTTAGGTTGCTCCATATAAATCTCATCATGCAAGTCCTCATGTAAGAAAGCCATCTTGACATCCATCTAGTAGAAATCCAAGTTAAGCTAAGCAACCAAAGCCAAGACTAAGCGTCAGGTGGTCATCTTCACCATAGGAGAAAAGATCTAATCAAAGTCCACACCATGCTCCTGCTTAAAACCCTTTGCTACCAATCTAGCCTTGTATGCCGGCTTGGGGTATCCAAGGGTGTTTTTGAGCTTGTACACCCACTTGGATGGCAAAGCCTTCTTGCCCTTAGGCAAGGAAACCAAATCCCGACTCTCATTCTAATGGAAGGAGTCTATCTCAGACTGCATAGCCCTCTCCCAAGAGTGACTGTCACCCCTGCGCATAGCCTCATCATAAGTGAAAGGCTCTTCTACATCTGTAACCAAGACATAATGCATCGAGGGCTGAAATCTATCAGGTGGATGTGTCTCTAGTAGACCATCTCACGGTAGGCTCTACTGCCTACCCAGCTGTCTGTCCAACACCTTGACCATGAGCATTCGCTGCAGCTGTAGGCTGTCCAACTGGCTCTGCGGGAGCTCTCAGCTCCTCCTGAAATATGACCCTAGAGATCTCAACAACTCTCTCAAGTTGCCTATGCATATTGTCTTCATGGAAGACTACATCATGACTACAGATTACTTTCTGTGCCTGTGGATCCCATAGATGGTAACCCATCTTGCTTGCATCCCCATAACCAAGGAAAATGAATTTGACACTGTTAGGATCCAGCTTACTTCTCTTAACCCTGGGCACATGGCAAAATGCCTCACATCCAAAGACACAGAGATGCGCATAAGAGGGAGGTTTTCCAGTCCATACCTCCTCGGCAACCTGGAAATCCAAACCACTAGAAGGTGATCTGTTTATGATATGCACAGTTGTATTAACTACCTCAGCCCAAAAGCTCTGTGGTAGGCCTGTGTGGCTAATCCAAACCTGGAAATCCAAACCACTAGAAGGTAATCTGTTTATGATATGCACATATGTATTAACTACCTTAGCCCAAAAGCTCTATGGTAGGCCTGTGTGGCTAAGCATACTACGTACACGCTCGTGGATGGTTCTATTCATCCGCTCAGCCAGACCTGGGGGAGTGTAGGGGGCAGTCAATTGATGCTTAATACCCCTCTCATCACATAACTGCTCAAAAGCACATGAGACATTCTCACCCCCATTATCTGTCCTTAGGCATTTTAGCCTATACTCAGACTGGTTTCCAACCAATGTAAGCTATCTCTGAAACACAAGCAAGCCATCGGATTTCAACTTAATGGGCAAAGCCCAAATTTTCTGTGAAAAATCATCAATGAAAGTAACCAAAATACTTGGCACCACCCATAGACTGACAAGGCATGGGCCCATAGACATCCGAATGTACTAGTGCCAAGGGCTCACTCATGCATGGCCTACCAGACTTCTTATGCATAGACCTAGTCTGCCTACCATAAAGACAATGCTCACATGAATCAAAACATGCATAATCAAGGGGCAGTAAGTACTGCAAACCAGAAAGCATTTTCATTCTCTTCAAAGACTTATGGCCCAAACAGGCATGCCAAAGAGATACATGTGGGATAGAACCCACAGACAAAACATGATCAAGGGAAGAAGAGGATACAATCAAGGGATAGAGGCTGCCGGCCTTGGCATCTCTTGCAATCACAAGTCTGCTACCCACGAGTGATTTTCCATGTAGAGTCTCCAAAAGATACATGATAGCATGCATCATCAAGCTGTCCAGCTAACATGAGACTGCGTGTCAAAGCAGGTACATGACGTACATCCTCTATATGACAAAATTATTGCCAAAAGGAAATTGTAGTCTAACATCACCAATGCCCACAATATCAAGAGAGTTGTCATCACCCAAGCGCACAGAACCTGAAACAGTATGGTATGAATGAAACCACTCTCGGCAAGGTGTCACATGAAAGGACGCACCTGAGTCCAAAAGCCAACATTGTGCATACATAGAGTGTATCTCTGTCATCTATGAAGCACTAGAAGAAGCTACAAGGATATAATCATCATCAATATCCTCAGGCTGCATAACATTGATCTCTTCAATTTTAACACTAGACTTTGTAGGCACTATGCTGCGATGAGAAGACTTATCCTGCACTTTGTCTTTCCCCTTATCTTAGCGCCTTTCATTGCGCAGTTCATGGCATTGTGGCCTAATATGGGCCTTTTTTCCACAATGGTGACAAGTAACATCTGCATTCCTCCCACGGGATTTGCTATGTGACTTCCCACGAGACTTGGACCGAGATTTCTGAGAATCCCATCCATGGCCACTGCCACTGCCATGCTTTCCATATCTATCATTATTGCCTCTAACTGTCATAGCATGCGACACACGAGAGGCATCCAAATTCTTACGGTTAACCTCTTCCTGCAGAATAGCACTCTCAACATCAGATAATTTCAATGTAGCAGCAGAGGCACATAATGCAGTGCCAAAATCCATCCCATGACTCATTAAGAGTACCAAGTAAGAAAAGAGAAGTAACATCCTCTGCAAAAGTGATATCCTGCAAAATCAAGTTCTTGAGTATAGTATGGGACTGGCTCAAGTGAGCAGACATGGTCACATTCTCCTTCATGCGCAGATCCATAAGCTGCTTCAGCCAATACATCTGACTCGCTGGACTTTTCTTGTCATAGAGATTCTTGATTTTATCCCACAACTGCCATGCACTTTGTTCTTCCTCAAATACATTGTAATGAACCTGTTACGTGAGAGATAATACAATAATGGACCTGCATAACTCATCAAGCTCAAGCCATTCCTCATCTGGCATAGTTGCAGGTGGATGCGTGCACAACCTCAAAGGTTTGATCTATAATTTCTGCACCAACACCTACCAAATCTAGCTCTTCCAATAAGAGTAATTCGTACCATCAAGCTTAGTGATATTGAAAATAGCATGATCAGTGGATGAACTCGCCATAATGCAGGTTGGAAGACTACAGACAATTTAAAACTGCTTGTTGTTTATTGCTAAAAATGACAAAAAAATCACAAAAAATGAGAGAAAAATGGTGAGAAAAGTGTATCCAAAGGTACTGCCCACCAATTTTTAGTGAAAGTACATCATTTTATAATATTTCAGCATGAAAAATCCATGTCAATCCGAAGTTATATGCTTGCTGTAATAAATAATAGCAGGGTACTGTGAGAGGCAATTACTGACCAAATCACTGCACCAAGTCAGGAAATGACAGCCAAGACATGACCAGCCATAAATGGGCATAAATCAGCACCAAACAGTCATCAAGACCCTGAGTAAACACCCAAACATGTCATCAAAGCATCCGTCAGTGGAGTAGGCATACCCCCTAGGGGACAATAGGGTAAAGTATACATAACACTGGCAAGATCTGACACCAGTACGTGTATGCTCACTAGAGTGCAAAGCCCAAGCTCAAGTCAAAAGCAATTCCAAGATATCAGTGCATGAACCATGCAACATGTAAGTGTAAGAGATCCCAAATTCTCAAGTATTTGCAAAATGCTCAAATAACATAAACCTCTTGCTCAATGTCGTTCAAGCATACAAGATGCTCCCACTAGCTTAAAAGGCGGATAAACGACCAAGTCAAAGTACCCAAGACAAGTAACCAAGACAATGCCTCAATAGCATTCAAGGTCATAATGGAAAAAGCCAAGTCGTAATGAAAAAATCCAAGTCAATGTCCAACAACTCAAGGGAATACTCAAATGAATGTCGAGACGAGCTCAAACAGCTACCATCTATAGCCAAAGCATAAAGCATTCACCAAGACATCATAACCCGTACTGGGTAGCCTAGGCATGAACAAGACATGTGGCATAGTCCAAATACATCATGACATCATACCAAGTAGCCGAGAGCACCCTGTGACCAATAGGCATAACCCAACTATAGCATAAATAGCTTTAGCCCTGAAGTTTCTAGCAGCATATAACCTCTGTAAAGTGAGAAAATCAGTGCTCAATCCAAGCTCAAATCCATAGGCAAACCATAGGCATACATTCTCGTATGTATAGGCACCAACGGGGCATAATCTGGCATCAAATGCCAAGACCTGTAAGCATAAAATTGAAGTAACAGTGCAGGTGGCTGCCCTATTTTGGACAGATCTGGGATTGTTCAAAACAGTCAATGGCTGAGCTAAATCAACTCCAAATGCAGCTCACATAAGAGGCATAACATTGATAAGTGATCTGATATCAATAGACATTAATAGAAGCATCACATAAGCCATAGACATACAAATACATGTTGTCTCACAATTGAAATCTATTGCAAAATATTCTATCATCAGAATTTGGAAAATTTGACATTACCATCATGTCCAGAGCATGCCAAAATCCCCACTTAGACTCTTATCTTTCCTGAATCGGGTTCTGAATGCCCGAGATATGACAAAAAGAGTGATTTTTGGGGCAAATTATAAAACAAGCACAAAAAAAATGTGAGCTGGCTGGGGGGGTCTGCTGTCTCATGTGTCAACAATGGGGCCCAAAAGGGGGCACAAATGGGGGCCAAAGAAGGCCTACACCAAGCCTCAGCAAGCCTTGATAGGCTGGAAGCAAGATCTAGGTGAAGGAAGCTCCAAGAGGTGTGAGCTATGGCTGCCCACAACCTGTGAAAACTCTGTTTACCTAGACTTGTGGACTGAAGTAAAAATTTGAAATAATGAAGCAATACCTCAATGTCAATGCCCTGATGGTGCCTCAATAGACCGGGAAGATGCTCGGGAAGCCGGGAGTGATGGGAGCTCAAGAGAATGAGCTATGGCTGCCGAGAAGGAGACCCAATGCGAGTGGGGAGTCAATGGGAAGCTGAGAATGCCACGAGCCAAGCTCAACAGTTGGGATGTGGTGCTCTAATACCAATTGAAAGGTGAGAAGGATCGAAGCTTGCACTCGAGAGCTATGGCGAGAGAGCAAGAGCAAGAAAGAGAGAGACAAGAAATGGAAACTCCAACAATCATAATGTGTGACCGAGCCTTCCTTTATTCAAACTGTCACTAAAAGAATAAAGAATAAAGTGATGGTGACGGGCGCCCGCTACCTGCAATATGCAGTGGTGGTGACTATCAGTGTAGTAATACACAGGCGGCTAGGTAGAGGCGCCTTTACCCCCAACAATAAATGTACTATGATATGAGTCTGATGATGATTATATCTTAACTACTTTGTCTTTTGATGCTACTTAGCTAGTGTAACCACTTCCCAACTGAGGGGGTTGAGGAGAATAAAAGTGGTGGGAGATGGAAGAGAAACAAGCAAGAGAGGGTGAAGGGATGGATAAAAGAAGGCATGGGTTAAAAGAAAAATAGTATGTTAATTTAGGGGAATCAGTGAGAAAGGTTGTTAACAAGTATGTTGGAAAAGTGGAAAGAACAACTCCTTTAAATAGGGAAGGACAAGAAGGAGGAGGGGAAAAGACAAGATCCTCAATAAAAGAATAGCATGTAAAAATAGGGATCCGAGGGGCATCTTGGGTTTGAAAAAGAAGGGGTAGAATCATTTGTGAAGTATATCGATACATAGAAAGGTAGGCTTCATATCTATGGGCTATTTGCTGATAATAACATAAACAAGGCATTGATGGACCTAGCACAAATCTGGGATGATAGGCATCAAAGAAAGAGGAATCAAATGGAGGTTGTTTGGAAAGGTGGGCTAAGAGATCCATCCTTATTTGGTTAGTGTTTTGTACATAAGCAGAGGCTCTGTTTTGACATTGATTCTTCTCCATTTGACTATTCTTTTCCATGTCTTCAACCATTACTCCTATTCATGCTTTTTTCCTATTCAAAATAAAAGGATACTTCTTCGTGTTTTTGGCTATCCTTGAGAATTTTAGCACTATGCTTCTACCAATGCATGCCATGACACAAATTCTTCAAGTTGTGTATATGGACTACAAGCTCTTTGCAATACATATTACTTTCCCTGTTATGTATGATGGAGATGACGTATGCTTTGGGCGAAATGATGATGATGAGTCTACTCATTTGAGTGCCAAATAATTCATGTGTCCAATAGAAGCCACAACATTTCAAGCATGTGCCATTCTTCCACTAGTAGTGTCCAAACTAGTAATACAAGGGGGCCTATTTTCATTCAAAATTTATTTCCAATCAAAACCACCCTCGACCCAGGATTCCTCTTGAACAACACTTTTCTCTTTCATGAAGATCTATAGCTTTCTACGTGACTTAAAATGCATTGGTACCAATCTATTTGCTCCAGAACAACCCTCTTCTAATTGTAGATTCATCATTCAAACTACTCCTATTTTGATGGCTACAAACCTACTTGCTTACCACCTGAAATTAGTATTGCAACACTTTATAAAGCAAATGGAATAAGCTTCTATCTTCAAATCTTGTGGAGGAGCTTGAGGTCAATCATGATGGTGCAAGTTCAAGCTTCCTGATGAGTGAGTCTTCACCCAAATGCCCTCTATACCTCTCTATTGTGGGGTTCTTACAAGGATTTGAGGTGCACAAGGTGAAGACACAAGAAAGACTTTGTCAAGCAAGGTTAAGGGGCACTTACCTTTCATTAGTTCACCAAGTCAAGGGGACTAATTATAGTCTTCAGGGACAAACGAAATAATATATTTTATCTTTCATGTGGTGATGCATGAAGGGGCATATTTGGTGAATGTGATGCAAGTTTGGTTCATGTCACATCTCACATCCAGAGAGCCATCAACTCAAGGGGAATCAATGTGATACAACTATCAGCAGAGATATGCTATGAACATGCTATAAATAGGTTTTTTCCTCATGTTGTTTGTTGGGATTGTTTTGTTGCTTTAACCAACATCACACAAAATGTTGCATCTACCAATTGGCACACCACAACTCGTGTGAGTAATATATCTCTTCTATTTTAGGGAAGGTAGGAAAGATAAATGAGAAAGTCTATGGAAAGGGCATATTTGTCTAAACACAATGAAGGGTTGATCAATGAATTGTTATTGAGCTCACTAAGTACTAAGTAATATAGTGTAGCCTTTGAAAATGCTAGTATCATCAAATTTTCAATATAATGAAAGTATTGAGACTTGGCATTTTATATCTAATTAAGGATTTTTTAAACGTGTTTCCTATGACCACTAATTTTTCTATATGGATTCAACAATAAGATTGATTTCACTAAGAAAATCTGACTAATTGTTTGTAAAAGTCTATAATGAACTTGTAAGTGCTTGATTGGAAGAGTGCACTTTGATTCCTTCCTATGAAGCCTTTCTACTTTTTACTTTTAAAAAAAGGGTATTGGTTTACTTGTTTGAAGAAAAAATGACATTTCACCAAATTCAAACTATGAGTCAAAGAGCAATGCAAATCATATTATTTTTTTTTACAAGCTTCATCTTCCAGCAAAATGATTATGCTCAGCAAAAACCTTCTTTGTGCTTGCGATAGTGATTATCTACTATGGTATGATGTATAAGGATCATTTCATACTCATTGAGATACAATTTCAGCTTTTGAATATAATTTTTACTCCATTTTACTTAAGTATGAAACTATATTAAAAGGATGACATTGCCATATGTGAAGAAACTACTTACAGGGTATAGGATCGTGCTTCTAATTAGATATAGGTGTTGATCAATTACTAGATGATTTTTTTGTCTCTTGTGGTGCTACAATTCTCTAATATTGTGTTACATCCCTTTGAGTGTGTTATTTTTGCAAGCTTTCAATTTCGTGCTTTTGTAATTGAAATTGATTTTTTGAGCTTTTTCAAGCTTGCAACAAGACGTATAGTATCCATAATTGAGGAAGCTGCGGTACAAAGTTCTAGAAATTATCCAAGATTGCTACAACCAAAACTTCTACATCACCCAAAAAGAGTGTAATATCTAGAAAGTGTATGGGCAACCTTCCTCCAATGAGCAATGGAGAACTTCTGTATCTCCCAAAAAGAGTACAATAACTAGAAAATTTCCAAGATTGCTACACCCTAATCTTTTTGCAATAAAAAAGGACATGCCACACCCTACTGATGTGAACATGATGACGAGTGGGCCAAAACAATGAATCGGTTATGCTTACTTTTGGGCTTTCCACATGACATGGCATATCTTATGCGATTTCCCTAACACAAAGGCAAGGTCAATGGGAGTTAGTGCAAGTTGATGTATAACCATGTGCTCCTTAGGTCAAAGGCCAAGCATGTGCATGTACACATAATACATATGTTTGCATGCAAGAAATGACTTTTGGGTGGATTCTCTTCTTTGAAAGTTAGGACAAGTGCACCTAGGCTCTTCTTTGATGTGCACATCATAACAACTCTCTGTCAAGTCTCGAAATACTGAATGTTGCCTCTCAATTTTCACTATCTCCTCCAAGAAGGTTGCAACCATGCAAGCATCTACCTCTATTCTCTTTTGTGCATCTTTGGAAATTCCATGCCTCCACTTGTGTCTCCTCCCACTTGAATCACCCTTTGAAGAAGTAAGAGGTTTTCTCTTCTCATTCTTTGATGGTGTTGCAAATCAGTCAAACTTTAAACTAGCATGTTTTAGACTGCTACACTCTTCCTTTGTTATATTTGTCTCTATATTAACTGGCCACAAAAAAGGAACTATTGGTGATAATATCACTTGTTTCTGCACATCGTTTGTATGCGTGATGTCATGATTGCAAAACCATATCCATTGTGCAATGGTCTTGTCCTTATAGGCTCTCTCAGACCAAAAGCATGGTACGACTAGCCCCACTTGTCGACTTTGTAACTTGTTGCTACAACTCTTTCTACCTTTCATACCAAATCATTTTCTCACACTGTTAGGTGGCATCCTTTGCAAAGCCCACTCCTCTTGTGCCACTTCTACCTCTTCTACATAAGTCAATGTTCCTGCATTTGGCACATTTACTCTACTTTTCACCGGCTTGACTAGTATCTCTTCATTTTCCTCAGCATCCTGAATATATATCTCTTCCAAATCGCCATCATCAAACTGTGTACTTCGTGTTCTGCTCTATTTTTATGTTGCCTTGACTCAAACACATATCCCAGCTTGTGGGAGCTTGCAACTACTTCAGTTCCCTTATTTTTTCTATGCACAATCTCCCTATCACCTTGCATTGTGGGCTTCTCATACAAAGGAGTGCCAGGTACAACACCTTGCAATGCACGTGCAACAGAGGTAGGATTTGGGGATTTACTTTTTCTAGCATAAGCCATCAAAGAGTCCACTGAAGGCCCATATCCAATATATCTACCCATGATATAGCCCAACCTCTTTGCACATTGGATATACGCATTCAAAACATCACCAGAACATGCATCATAGAGTGATATCTTTTTCTTTCCACCTTCACCTACTAACCAGCTAGCATGGATGATTTCTGACAAGTTTATGCTTGGAATCTTAGCATGTTCCCAGGGACTTTTGTTATCCTATAGAGTCAAATCCAAGGTCAAAGTTAGCAGCTCTCTCCATTAGTACAGTGTGTAGCAATTCTTTCAATGAGCTAAGAAAAATAGCAAACCTAAATGAGATTCAATTCCTCCCCAATGGGCGATTCTTTTCTGCCACCATTTTAACCACCTATCCAAAGCTTTAATGTTATCATTGTTTACATTTTGTGCCCACCAATCTCAGATAGCCTCCATGCATTTTCTGAAGTGATGCATGTTGACTTGTTATTGCTAGCCTCCATGCTTCACACATTTCAATGTGATGCATTTGTTTATCTATAGTGACTAATTTCTTGGTATGCATTTGTAAACTTTTCTCCTAATGAAAAAGACAAGAGTGCTTTATACAGCCCTGAAATTTAGATTTTCCCAAAATAAGATTTGAGACTCGTCATCCTCCTCTTTAAATTCACATATTGCAATCACCTGCAATGCTCTCATGCTAGTTGATGATTGATACATTAGCATATTATTTTCTAGCAACAATTTAATTTTAATGTAAGCTATAATAATGTTATCTCATACCCAAGGATCATAAACAGATTAAGACATTGTTGCCCATCTATCAACCCTATGGGTGTGATCAAAGTGCACCCATGCACTTTGTAGATTTCCGGTTCTTGTTTGCCTCATACGATTCACTAAGTCCACCCCTAATGCTGGTCCCTTAGTGGACATTTTAAACAAGAAGCACTTCTCCTTGGCATGACCTTGCCCATGAAATCTACTTCCATGGAAAAATGGAAAGACACAACGTCTTTGCAAAAGAAGTATGTTGTCATACCCATTACCAATGACTTGAACTTGATTAGCTCTCTCTTTTGAAACAATACCTTTGAACTTGTGTGTTTGCTAGTTGGTTATTTCAAATTCCAGGCATACAACATTAGTACAACGTAATGATAGTACACAAGCTTACTCTTTATTCTGCACCAGTGGGATCATTTCTTCTAAAAAATGATTAAGATCCACCTCAGTCACCTCTGATTCATAATCTTTTTTCAAAGATTCAAACAACATTTTTTGAGCAACTAGCATCTGTATTTTTCATGGGCCTCCCTTTTTGATCTTTAGGACTATGCTGACAAGGCTTCATACCTTTTCAACGGTTGCCCTCTTTATGCCCCGTTGAACATCATGAGCATGCTCCCCAACATGGATCACCAACCATGTCATTGTAGGGTCTAATGGCAACACATAATAAATTGAACATCTACAAATGGCTGTACAACTGACAACCTAAATTTGAAAATAGTGACATGTTATCTTGGAGTTTCCCTTACTCACAAGATAGACCATGCTCACCTGTCTAACTAAATGACCATGGGAAAAAACATCACTGTATCTTCTCTCAATTATGTAGTAAGGACAAGTTACCTTGGGACATTGAATACTTCTAAGACAATAGCTCAAATGCACTGTGCACTCTATTGCCATATTTGTTTGTGAGGGATGTGACCAAAGGTGACCATCATATTTCTATTCCATACCCATCATTCGTTTCTTACTTTGTATAGCTAGAAGCTCAAAAGCAATCATACCATTATACTCACTTGGGAGCTCATCCACCTTTTGCGAAGATCCACAAAGTGCTAGTAAATTTTTCAATCTACTTAGCCTAGCTTTCTCCTCAATGAAGGCCACAATGGACTTATCATAGGAAGACGCATCCTTGCTTTTGCTACCCACATGCAACTCCTTGTCAATATTTGTGTCATGCATCCCTATGTGCACACCTCTATAATTGTATTTAGCTTTTGACATTATCACTTGGTCAACATCCTTGCTATCATCTGAGGGTATATCAAGATACATTGGAGTTGACTTGCTACCAAGACAACCTTTTATTGACTCAATACTATTAGATACATATACACACAATTGTTTGAGTGCATGATGGAGTAGGTGGTTGATAGTGTACTACTAATCATGTAGTGTGCATGCCCTTCATGATCCCATCTTGGAGACACATTGACCTTTGCTCCACCTTCATGCTCTACGACGGCTTGCAACCCTTAAAATATTTGTGTTGAATGCAATAGACTCTGTAGGTAGTTCTCCCTCAGAACAAGCTCTCCATTCCTTTTAAATGGAACCATGTGCTCTATGTAATCACCAGGTGTTCTCCATGACAAAATGGCAAAACTTGACATGTTGTACTCTTTGTTGGGTTGGAAATTGATGAAAAATAAGACAATTCTATATTGAGCTTACAATGTGGATTTGTTAAAGAGAAGGCAACAACTCTCGAATTAAGGAAAGTGCAAAAGAAAAAGGGAGTCATAGAGAAAGTCTCGAGAAGGTTTGAATAACATAAAAGTTATAGTGGGTGGCCGCAATTGTAACTTGAGAAGAGTAATTAATGAATTAGTAGAATCATCAAAATTTAAGAGCCACAGAAGGACTATCCATTTATGACAATTCATAGACAACGTTTAGTAGTGATGGCTTCATAACTCTAAAATATCATTAGAGTGAGTGAGACACTTGCATGAGAGATGTAATAAAAATGGCACAGAAGGACATTTGGACTGTTTGCTAGGACATTTTACACACTCATTAGTATGATCCTCCAAGCCTAGTAATATAATCTCTAGAGTCATCGCCTAGTACCTTGGTAGCAAGAGCCTAGTATAATCCTACTTAAGAATGTTGCCTTGCCAAAGAAGGCGTCTTTCAACATGAACTCTTGATTTTTCAATGTCTTACTCTTGCTCTTGTTGTCACAAAGCTTTGAGTCTCCCCTCCCCCCCCCTCTCTCAAGCCTTGATTGATTCAAGCCAAGAGATTGGTGCGCAAATCGGATGTTGTATGCTCGCGTAGTGAATGCCGGAAGGTCCCCAAGAACAATAGAACTCTACTTTTTGCACAAATTACAATGTAAAAAGCATGAACAACATGAACAAGAGACCAATTGGGTGCAATCTCCCCCCATGCCTTGTGTGAGCGCTCCACAAAGCATGTATTTCATGTGTTAATCATCTTCAAGCTCAAATAATAGCCTAAATTACAAAATAGCAAGCTTTTAGCTTTTGAGTTTGCTTTAGCACAAAATAGGAATAAAGCTAATGGACGGTGCCCAAAGAGTCTCACATGCCCAATACAATGTCCAAGTATAAATAACATAATCGTGCGCCCATGCGCATACAAAATAATAATAAATATCCAACGCCTCAATAAATAGGCATGACAAAATATAGGTGCCATGCATAAGGTATTCGCCCATCAAAATATAATCAATAAATCCAATTCTCGCTATCCTCCAATGCTTTCCTCCACCACTACTGCTATGTCTACACATCAAACTGAAGCATTCACAATCGTTAGTAAAATAATACAATTAAACCGACAAAAGTGAATACCTAGCAGTCTTCAACTATATAAATAAATCAACTGGTTAGAAATAAATCCTAACCTTAATTTATTACGAGTGCGCACTCTAATCTCATAAATGTTTATTAATTTAATATGCATTTTGCGGAATCACCCACTATGGAATCACCCATGTACACACTAAATTAATGAAACGCCCGAAAAGGACAGGCATCCCCATCAACTTCTCGCACAAAGAATCCACTTTGTGTATGAGCCCTGGTCATCAAAGTTTACGGAATCCACCGTAAAACCTCACGGAATCCACCGTGGCACGGAATCCACCGTGGCACGGAATCCACCGTGAAATATGCCTCATGGCATCATACCCCCGGGGTGGGATAGCAATTGACCTCAATTGCTATTAGCTTAAAGTGGACCTAACAGAGTGGGGAAAGCATTTAAGTCTCTAGCGTGCATCCATTGTGCTTCCTCTACATGATGGTTCTTAAATTTAACTAGATATCTAGAATATCTTCGGCCAGTTCTAGTGGTCATAAAATCAGTATCTATGATAGCTTCATGTTCAAGTATTTCAGTCTCTTCCTCTAACAAAGGTGGGTTTTCATAAACAGGGTGTACAGGTAATTGGCCTCTAAATGGTCTTAATAAACTAATGTGAAATGTGTTGTGAATTTTCCAGTGAGGTGGTAATTCTAACTTGAATGCATTGTCATTTATTTTATGAATGATCCTAAATGGTCCATAAAATCTAGGGGCTAATTTCACAAGTGGGTGTCTATCTACACTTTGTAGTCTACATTTTTCTATTCTCAACCAAACATAGTCATCAACTTTGAAATTCATTGCTTGTCTTTTCTTATTGGCTTGTTTGGTATATGATTGCTAGGCTTTGGCAATCATGTCTTTAACCTCATCAAAAATAGTATTATGCATACTAGCAATATCATTAGTACTTTGAATTCTATTTGACAAAGATGCAACAGGTGTAGATAATCTATAACCATAAATCACTTCAAATGGTGCTTTCTTTGTAGATGTGTGTGGTGTATTGTTATATGCAAACTGTAATAAATGCAAATGTGTATCCCATGTTTGAGGTTTAGAAATAGTATAAGCACGTAAAAGATCTAGTATAGTACTATTAGTAGCTTCTGTTTGTCCATTAGTTTCAGGATGAAATGCAGATGAGAAATCAATTTTTGTGCCAAGGTTAGCAAACATAGTAATCCAAAAGTTGTTACAAAATCTAGAATCACGGTCAGAAATAATAACTTTTGGTAATCCATGGTTAGTGAAAACAGTTTTCAAAAACAATTGTGTTGCCTGTGATGCTATTAAAGTTTTCTTACATGGAATGAAATATGCTTGTTTACTAAACCTATCTACTACTGTCCAAATCATATCATGGTTAGATTTAGTATTAGGTAAATCAGTAATAAAATCCATAGAAATTTGTTCCCATGGTCTAGATGGAATAGACAAAGGCATAAGTAATCCATACTATTTACCATGATATCTCTTAACTCTTTGACAAATCAAACATTCAGAAACAAAGTTAGATACATCAGTGTCCATATGCGGCCAATAAAAATCTTCAGTTAATATACGTAAAGTAGATATGATACCTCTATGACCTTGATATGGAGGACAATGAATCTCATTCAAAACAAAAGATCGGAATGGAACTATAACACATAATCTCTTTTCATAAAACATAAATCCATCATTATAAGATAGTAAATCAATAAGAATCAAGTTATTTTGAACTAATTAATTCCAATTAGCATGAAAAGTAATATCCTGATGATAAGTATCTTTCATAGCAATCAAAGAATCAAAAGATATAACAGAAATATTATGAATGGCAGGTCTTCTACTTAATGCATCAGCCACTACATTTTCTTACCGGGTTGATATTGAATGATAGGATGAAAACTCTGAATAAAGGCAGCCCATTTGATATGTTGGTCAGATATTTGGGGTTGGCTAAGTAAATGTCTAATACTTTGCTGATCGGTCTTAATCATAAATTCAGAGCCCATTAAGTAGTGTTTCCACTGTCTTAAGGCTTGTACAACAGCTAATAGTTCTTTGTCATATGTGGAATATTTTAGTTCAGAGGGTTTCAGCTTACAACTAGAATAGGCTATAGGATGATTGTCCTGCATAAGTACAGCTCCTATTCCTGATCCACTAGCATCACTCACTACTAAAAAGAATGGTCTATTAAAATCAGGCAACTGTAATATAGGAGCATGGGTTAATGTATGTTTCAATAAGTCAAAGGATTTCTGTTGATTATCGGACCAATGATAGACAATACCTTTCTTCAGAAGTTTGGTTAATGGTAAAGCAAGTAATGAAAAATTACGTACAAACTTCCTATAGAAACTAGCAAGACCAAGGAAAGATCGTAACTCATGCACATTTTTAGGTACAGGCCAATTCAATATTGCATCTATTTTCTTAGGGTCAACTTTAATTCCATCAGATGATACAATATGACCTAAATACTCAATTTCTGTTTTAAAGAATTCACTCTTTTCAAGATTTGCATACAGTTGATTATCTTTTAATAACTAGAAAACCAATGACAAATGCTCATAATGTTCTTTCTCATTTTGACTTAACACCAAAATATCATCAAAGAAGACAATTACACAATACTGATATTTCAAAACTATACGGTTCATCATTCTACTAAATGTAGCAGGTGCATTAGTCAATCCGTTGAATGTGTGGAATAGTCTATATCTGGATTATGTTGATGACGCCAAGGCATACCTAAAATAATGTCATTGGATTGTAGTGGTACAACTAGAAAATTTCTTCTTTCAGTGTATTGACCAATTTGAATTTCTAAGTCATGCACTTCTCGTGTACCATTATACCTAGTACCTAAGAATGCTGCTTTAATGCGATAATGCGTAGGTACAGTCCTTAACTTCAACTCTTTTACTAGCTTTGCTGAAATAAAATCATGAGTGCTACCGTCATCATGCAAAATAATCTTTTCCTTTCCATGCACTAAACATTTCATAGTCAATAAAGAATGTGGAGTTGGCATACCTAGTAAAGTATCCAAAGGAGTAGTGATGTCGTCCTCATCTTCCGTGAAATCAGGCATATCTTCATGTTCTTCATCTTTCATTGCTCCAAGATAGTTGATATAGGCAGGTGGCTTCTTCGAATGGCAATTTGCTGCTAGATGTCCAGGCTGGTGGCATTTATAGCATACTATAGGCTTGGCTTTGGTTACATTATTTGCAATGGTAGGAAGTCTAGGTATATTAGGATTTGGCTGTGGAATAGGCTTAGGGTTTTGATTGACATTGGATGGTAGAGTAGGTGGTTTTGCCCAATTTTTACGGAAAGATGATGAAGTGAAACAACCTTGATTAAATCTTCTAAAATTTGAGTTGAATTGCTTAGTTCCATAGTTACCATTAGCTTGGAATTGTTGTGGACGTCTGTCTCTACCTCGCAGCTTGTCTTCAGTGTCATGAGCTAATGAAATTGCGTCTTCAAGAGTAGCAAGCTTGAACATGTTAACTTCAGCATAGTAATGCCCAAGGAGTCCAGACATATACTTGTGCTTGTGGGTCGCTTCAGGTACGTCTTCAAGCATGAGTAACTGGAGTAATGCATTCCAAAAATGCTCTGTGTACTGAGCAATAGACTCACGATCCCGTTGCTGAAGAAGATCCCATTGCTTTATAGCTTTCTTATGAAATTGAGGAGGAAGGAAATTCTGCATAAACTTCTTCTTGAAATTCTCCCAAGTAGTGGGACAATCTATACTCTTGCATACTACAATCCACCAAAGAGATGCTCTGTCCACTAAATGATTAGTGACACACTTGATTTTATCTTTTTCTACATAGGTTTCCTCATGAAAGTAGTCATCAAACTGACTAATGAATGCAAGAATAGTTTTTCCCTCTCGAGTGCCATTGAAAGTGAGGAATTTGAAATTTCTTTTACTTATTTTTGATTCCTTGCAAATGGTTTGAGCTTCGAGAGCTGCGTCAATGGTACGTCAGATAAGATCTTCAGATTGAGGTTCCTCTTTGTCGGTAGACGATCTTTGTAAATTTGCCAATTGAACTTGCAATGCTTGCCTAGCCCGTCGTTCTTCATCCAATTGCATCATAATTAAGTCCAGCTTTTGCTGCATCGTAGGTTCAGGTAGGTCGCCTTGAGCCATTAAATAATCCATATGTGATTCTGTCATCCTGCAAAACTCAAAAGACGTCTCACTCTCAAAATCAAGTTAGCGGGATGAGCGTAGCTCAAGTTCGGGAATACAAGACTTATATGTTTTTGGGTGTGGCTTTCACAATCTTCGAAAAATCTGTGTTTTATCCTTCTTCGTATGCTAAAAATGCTTCAGAAAACCTGCGTATGGGTAGAGTACCTTCCAATGAATAACTTTGCAGTTCGGAGTTTCTGTGCAGGAACAACCCTTCTATGAGTTTTGAACAGAAGTCAGTTTTGACTCTAGTTGACTTGTCTGACTTGCAGAGTACCAGACTAATGTGACTTGCAGAGTTTGTAGACGTGCAAAACTTGCTTGCTTTATGGAACTTGCAGAATTTGACTTGAAAAAACTTGCAGAATTTGATTGCTCTGGTGTGACCTGTGGCCTAGTTGACTTAGCTTAGTAGAGTAGCTTAAGACTTAGGAAGCCCAATTTGATTTTCAAGTATCACGGCATGCTGTCGTCGCGTTTGAAGTCGACCAGTACATACTGACGCCGCCCAAATTGAGATTTTGGTTATTAAGCTTCTTAAAGCTTAATACTAAGCTTTATAGTTTTTGAGTTTTAAGCTTTTAAGCTTATAGACATTGAAACTTATCTCTGGTTCTTGAGGACTTGTATGTGAGGATGTAGGAGTGGTCCTCCGCCTTTGCAGACCGGCCCTTCACAGTATGATGATGGAAACAGGGGTTCTTGATCCCCAGGAATGTGCCTGTATCGACCTTTCGCGACGAGATTGACCGTAGAGCCTGATCGTTCCAGAAGCTTCGCCTTCGCACAAGATGGGTAGTGATTGGAAGCTCTTGATCTCAACTTCGCTCTGATACCACTGATGCACAGATTGGATGCTGTATGCTCATGTAGTGAATGTCGCAAGGTCCCCAAGAACAATTGAAATCTACTTTTTGCACAAATTACAAGGTAAAAAGCATGAACCACATGAACAAGAGGCCAATTAGGTGCAATCTTCCCCCATGCCTTGTGTGAGTGCTCCACAAAGCATGTATTTCATGTATTAATCATCTTCAAGCTCAAATAATAGCCTAAATTACAAAATAGCAAGCTTTTAGCTTTTGAGTTTGCTTTAGCACAAAATAGGAATAAAGCTAATGGACGGTGTTCAAAGAGTCTGGCATGCCCAGTACAATGTCCAAGTATAAATAACATAATCGTGCGCCCATGCGCATACAAAATAATAATAAATATCCAATGCCTCACTAAATAGGCGTGACAAAATATAGGCGCCATGCCTAAGGTATGCGCCCATCAAAATATAATCAATAAATCGAATACTCGCTATCCTCCAATGCTTTCCTCCGCCACTGCTGCTATGTCTACACATCAACTGAAGCATTTACAATCGTTAGTAAAATAATACAATTAAACTGACAAAAGTGAATACCTAGCAATCTTCAGCTACATAAATAAATCAACTGGTTAGAAATAAATCCTAACCTTAATTTATTACGAATGCGCACTCTAATCTCATAAATGTTTATTAATTTAATATGCATTTTGCGGAATCACCCGCTATGGAATCACCCATGTACACACTAAATTAATGAAACGCCCGAAAAGGACAGGCGTCCCCATCAACTTCTCGCACAAAGAATCCACTTTGTGTATGAGCCCCAGTCATCAAAGTTTACGGAATCCACCGTAAAACCTCACGGAATCCACCGTGAAATATGCCTCCTGGCATCAGAGACACACACACACACACTCTCTCTCTTTCTCTCTCTCTCTTTCTCTCTCTCTCTCTCTCTTTCTCTCTCTCTCTCTCAATCTCAATCTCTGTGTATATATTTCTCTCTCACTCAAGATCATAAAGCATTGGATCATCGAGTTGCAAGTCATCATCCTCAAGATTGCAAAGTTGTCAGGTCGACTGTGCACATGCAAATCACAAGGGAGGTGTACAGGTGAACTCACTAAGAATCTTGTCCTTTGCATATGCTTCCTACCATCATTTACGTACATGCAGAGGATGGGGGGTTGCCAACCTACCTTTTTTTGCACATTATGATCATATAACCATTTTAGGTGAGACATGCACATAGGCCAGGATACGAGAGAGAGTGTGTGTGTGCACATGTAAGTAGACATGTTTTGCTATGAAGGATAGACTACATTGTAAAGCAATGAGGATAGACTCTTGTTTCAAGGTAGCATTATTTTTCTATATATATTTTTTTTGTTGCATTAGCTTTCTATAAAAAATAATTATTGAAAGTAGTTATCAGTTTACCTTTCTATAAAAAATGGTTATATGAAGGTTTGGATTATAATATCTCTTGTTGAAAGACCCTTCATTTTGTTGCTATGCATGAACTTGAGTAGTGTGGGACAAATGTGTATTTCCTAATCCTTCGGTTCCTACTTGGTCATTTAATGGTTAAGGGTAAGAAAAACAAAATCATTGCTTTTAGGAATTGTCAAATCAGATGGCCGAATGAATTTGGAGGTTGCAAATTTGATGAATTTCAAGACGTGTCATCGATTGAATGAATTTTGACCTAGATGAATTGACCACAATATCAATCAGTCAAATTTGAATCTAGAGATCTTTAACTAGAATCAGTCGATGTGAATCACACTTAGGTGAATCTAGAGATCTTTAACCAGATGAATTTTCCGTTAGACAAATTTGGATGAATTCTAATTGAAAAATAGCATTTGGAGAATTGCCAAATTTAATGGCCTTGATGGCCTTTATGATGGACAATCAAGAAATTTTGTAGCACCATGGAAATCAAATGAATTTGGAATAGAAAGGCACATGGTTGATTGTAGGTAATGTAACCTTAATGGGTGGGTGACACAAATGTCCTCATAAGTGTAGGTCTAAGGCCTTATTATTTGGTGGGTCAATTTTTGAAAGGCAAGGGCTTTTGATTATTTCATTCTTGTGACAGAACGTGGAGAAGCAAATCTAGGTTCAACATCTTCAATTGACCACAAGAGCAGCCAAATCGTCTGGGCGGACGCAAACCAGAAACGAGCTCAGCTCCTTCCTCTCATCAAGTAATCTTCTTTGGAGGAGATGGTCTCCTTACGGTTTGTGTAGAAAGCTCACTTAGACAATCACGGCTAGCGGACCATTTGTGAGTGATAGAAGCAGTGAGAGAGTCGTCTTTGGCTGGCTTGGCTTTTGTAGACACTGCAACACCAACCAGATCTCCTACGCCCCCCTTAGAGGGGCTGAAAGCCTAGCAGACAAGGTTCCAAGAAGGCACGGTGCATCTGTAAGGGCACTATGAAGGTGCGTCGTCAGGGACTCAGGGTGTGGTTCACAGTCAGACTCAAGAATCCACACATTAAGATCAATAGTAGATCCATTTGTAAGCCGTTATTATCTTGCTAATTTCTTCATCCCTCAAAATTGGCGGGGAGGACGGAATTATGATGCACTCAATAGCCCTACTTTAAACTCAAGTAAGTGTGGGGGCTCAGCCTATCAGCTTAGTAGGCTAAGGCACCTCCTAACTATGGCGCTAATGTTGGCTCTCTCAGGCTCGATGTTCCATTGCGTGATCAGATCATCATGATGATGGCTACACTGTTCCCGGCCTATTGAGTTGATTGTTTGCTTGATGATCTTCTCTTCAACATCATGCTCAAGTGGAAGACTACTGTTTGGCAGTCTCTTTGAAGGGCAAGAATGCCGAGCTTCTCTTAGAAATTGAGGCTGCTCCATAGACGGGCTCTTGGACATGAAATTTGTCTTGCCGGCTTTCAGGGAGACCGCTAATTGCTAAACCCTACAATTTCATGACTTGACTCCTCTTTCTCTTTCTGATTTTCAGCATCTCGAGGCATTGAAGTCCCAACTTCATGAAATAAAACCTGCAGTTTTAGTATGTTGCTCATATTGCTCATTCCATGATCAAGCAATGCATTACTTCCATTGTCTTCTGATTCCTCAAATAGAGAGACATCACCACAATGAGATTCTTCATTGCTTGAAGACATGCTTGCTAAGTTTATGATAGGTGAGAATAATTCCATTAATTTAATTACAATCTAGCTTGTAATCAAGTGCCATTGGCCCACTTAATCAAGGGAGTTTATGTATGCTGGCAATAGAACCATGCAACTAGTCTTTCTTGCGAGATGAGTGGTGGCACCCAGATTTTTCAAATGATTGAAGCATGCACTCTTACATAAAATAAATAATCAAATCAAATTTATCCAACTTTAGGCTAAACTCCATGTGAAAAGAGACAACCTGCCACGTAATCTTGATGCCGGTTGTGGTGTTTGTCTTTATTAACTCTAGAAGTTGCTCAAATACAATAGAGAAAGGCTTTAGCACTAGCAATGTAGGAGAGTTTTCTGTTTTTCTACTCCAAATAGTATCCAATAGCAGTCGTCTACCTCTGAGGAGTACGCAAAAGCTGTTGTCTACTAAGAAAGGGTTTCAAAAATCAAATCGCTTGTCTTAAATGGTGTAACGTGTCCGCTAGAATCCTCTAGGACACGTCTTGGCAGTCCATCGGAAGGCTGTCTAGAGAACTCCGCCCGGCACTCCCATGGAATGTTACGGGTTTTGTAATCTATGTCTTTCCGCGTCTGCCACGTAGCGGAAGTGTCCTGGCCGTTTCCCACTTAGGATCGACCGGAATTAAGGTTTTCTAGTTTGGTCATTAGCTAGCGGCAACTAGCGTCAGACCCGAGCGAACTACTTTACGCAGAAACGCCAGGTCCGAAGCGGATTCACGCTGCACTTGGTTCAAGGAGAATGGGAAAGGAGAGGGATGCAAGGCTCGACCTCTCTGCCATAAGGCATAGTCCCATTCCGTTCCCCTAAAACAACGTGAATCAGGTATTGGTTAATTCTAAGTCATTGTTCTCGTTACTTGTTTCGGTGATGACGATCATCCTCTGTTCGTTGAAGACTTTGAGAAAAGTTCCCGGCTAACCGGGACCACCCATCCATAGGACAGACCCATGGTCCGTCCTCCGCACTTTCCTCGGTTTGTTTTAGTTACGTAATTACCTACCACATTAATTTGACATATAACAAACAGCTTCCTTGATTAACCCTGTTAAGCACTGGTTCCTTCACGTAATCTTATCACAGGACATAAAGAAAACAATGTCAAACAACTTCTTTATTATCATTTTATCCTTTTATCTTTGAAATACAAGGAGTTCCCGCCCGTAGGCGTATTCATAATCCGCCCGAAGGCTATCCAGTAATCCACCAGGGATCACTATTCCAAGCTTCCGCCCGTAGACTAGTATGCGGGCCTCGAGATCCAATCTCGAGTCACGTTAGCCTCTTGTGCAGGGCCCGGAAGGCGAGGGATTTACGGCCAGAGCCCCCCCTGGCACCCAAGCGTCCTCCTGTTCCAAGCAGCGCTCAACGGAAAGACCTCTCACGGCGGGTTCGGTCCACGTTCCCGGCGCGGTTAACAACCCCCTTGGTTAGGGTTAGGCAGGCAGTCGGGGGTAACTGAAGCTGCCTCTCTCTTCAGGCCTTCAACCTAAAGTATTTAGATATATTTTCATCCTTTAGTTCATTGAGCAAACAATACAAACAGTGCTTTCTAAACTGTTACAAGCACAATCAATTTCCAGTGGTCGTTTAGCTGGCAAACTGTTAAGGAGTGACTCCTTTTCTCCGAATGCAACCCGCATTCGATCCGGAATCAATTGCAACTTGGCAAGATTCCTATCATTCTTGGGTTAGGGTCATACCCTACCAATACTTTAGGTTTTGTTATGGTAGATTCCAGCGACCATGTCGCTTCAATTTATTGATTGGTCAATTGGTTCCAGGCAAATACCTAACTTTCCTTTTCCTTGGCAATTATTCCCCCCAAGAAAAGTGATGTAACAAGATGATTACCCATCCCTTTTTTAAGTTATCTTAGCGTAATAACTTGCCAACATCATTTCGAGAAATGACAAAACTCTCCCGTGGACAAATCTCAAGTCTATGTGATGTTGCAACTTTTTGCTCATGGGTTGTATCTACTCCATGGGATCATCTCACCCATTGAATGGTGTATTCAAGTCACGGAATTAACTTCAGGCGAGTAGCAGGGTTTAGGGTGTCTTCTTACCCAACCCATTCCAAATTATATTGGCCCATGGTCCTAGGAATTTCCAACTCAGTCGGAGAACGAATGATCCTTAGGATAAAACCTTAGATCATTTTATGCATGAACATCCAATTGATTCGACATCTCGTGAATGTGTGTAAGATCTTTGAGTTTGCGGGTTTTGACTTGGCAGCAAGTGTAAAACTAGGTCGAATTCTAATTGCACTAAACCCTAGTTAGCACTTGGGACACCTATCATATCGACTGAGCCATGCCCATATGAATCCCTTGTGGTTTAGGTTACTTAGACAACTCAATATACTTGTCTTGTGACAAGGATGATCCTTCCCTAAAGGTAATAAACTAAATCTAATGGAGAACAATAGTTACAACTACACCAATACGCGTAAATATGCGATTCACTGCTTCTACACCTCACGTGGTTCACAATAACCCTTATCCTTCCTTGGTAAGGTAAAAATGTTTGATAACCTGGACACTAACTTTCCTAGGTCCTACTAGGACTTACATCAAATAGTCATGCCTACAACCTTATTGTCTATACTTAGAATCTTATGCTTTGACTCCTAAATGCGGCTCCTAATGAATGACATTTATGCATGATGACTATGCAATACGCAACGTTCTCCTAGCTACAATGTAGTCAATGAAGCTCATACAAAACTAAAGCTAGCGCTAACTTATTCCATTTTACATGCCACTTGCAAGTCCATAAGATCATTTTCGTATTCCTCTATTTCTTTTCGGATACTATCTTATAGATGCTAACTTTTCCTCGTGGATCATTACAAGGAAGATGTTGCCTAATATGTGGCACACGCTTATTCCTACCATGTCTAGAAACCAATTGCACTCATCAATTTCATTTCTTTTGCCCTAGGAATATGTGTTTAGACTCACTACTTTGACAATGTACCAAAATAGCAACATGCAGCTAGTCTTCTAAGGCAGACAACTCTGGACTCGTAACCGTTTCCATTTCTTGACATGCAACAACCTTGTCTAATGTCTAAAGAGATAATTTATCGAATGTATTTTTTTTAACGCTACCACATGCATTAAAAATAAGCGTAAAATGCAATCTCCCTTATGATTAAGCGTGCCTAATCATTTCTTATGTGAAAATAAACTCGAAAGAACCTGGACTTGTGGGCTCGGGGAGATATCCACTTGTATACTGGGAGATGAACCTCCCGCAGTCGCACCTTGTGATCTTTTTGGGGCCATCGTGGACGTGGTCTTGGCTTCTGGGTAGCCTTTGCGGTCTACGAATTGACTTGCCTTGGCATGCAACCTCCCGACCTTTGCCTTCTTCCCTTGTATGTAGGAGATTCCTTTACGGGATTTGGATAAATGGTGCTTGCGGAAGAGGGCTTTATGAGTTCTTTTGGCACGGAATTGATTCACGGATGGCTTGTGGGCTTTGAAGTCTTTTTGCGAAAAGCCTTTTTCGAAGGGTCTTGTGGGAGGTCTTTATGGGCTTCACCTTCTCCTCTTCAAAGTCCCGGGGAGGGGGTATGAACGGGTCTATGGGGGATGTAGTGGGAAGGGGCCTTAGGGAAGCCCCCCCTCTTAGAAGCTTCTTAAGAAGCTTCTAAGAAGCTTCTGGACTCCTGCAGTAACGTCGAGGGGGGGGAGTCGAAATTCAGCGGCGGCGGCGGACTGAGGTGGCCTGGCGGCAGCTATGGCGGCTAGCGGACTGGGCGGCTGGTGACTGGTGGACTGGGCGGCAGCGCGGCGGCTCCTGCACGACGACCTCCTCTCCACGGTGACCTCACCCCTTCTCACAGCCCGTCCTCCTGTCCCTTCACGTCCGGCACCTTTCAGCACCCTCTAGCTAGGGGGGGTTTATATAGGTCTTGGGAGGGGTGGGGAAGAGGGCCTCCACACACGTGGAGGACTCCCCCTCATGCAGTCCGACTTCACTCCTCCTTGGCCATCCCCCCCCACACTCCCTCTCCTCTAGCCATGCATCGGCTGGGGGAAGGGATAATAATTAAAAAAAATTGCCTTGAATTTATCCAATTGCCCCTTCAAAAAAAAAAAGGGTGTTCCCACACGGTTTTTACGGTCCTCAACCCCTGCCTCTAATTTACAATGTGGAGGCCTCATGTTTGAGCGTGCATGGTGTGGATTAAGCTTCCAATAATTTCGAAGTAGGGGATACCCTTGCACAGGGTTTACACGGCGTGCGGGAAGTTAATATTTACGGTACGCAGTGTGCGGAAATATTGCAGTGTGCGGAAATATTACATTCTCTCCCCCTTAGAAGAATTGAGATGTCCTCATCTCGAGATAAACTGGGGATATTTAAGATCGAGAGAGCTTTCATCCATCCAGGTAGCATCCTCTTGGGGATAATCTTTCCACTGGACGAGGTATTCCTTCAAGGTTCTAGATCTTAGCTGTCTCTCCCTAACATCTAAGATCTTATCCGGTCTTAGTTCAAGGACTCCTTGACTAGGCATTACAATTTGTTGGTCATCAAGTACATGATTTGGGTTGGGTACATATTTTTTTAAGAGACTAATATGGAACACATTGTGAACCTTTAGGTTATCAAGAAGTTGCAATTTATAAGCATTGGGTCCCAGGCATTTGAGGATTTTATACGGTCCACAATACCTTGGACTTAGCTTCTTGCATTCACCTAGAGATAGAGAACTCTTTTTCGGCCGTACACGAATGAAGACCATGTCTCCTTCTCCGAAGACCCTCTCTTGGCGTTTCAAATCCGCATATGCCTTTTGTCTATCTTTGGCTGCTTGTATGTCTTGTCTTATTGATCTTATTTGGTCATCCATGTCCTCCAACATTTGTCTTGAAGCTTCCACTCTCACGGTAGGATCAGAAAAATTTAGGGGACTTCGACAATCATGACCATACAATGCCTGGAAAGGGGTCATTTGAATGCTCTGCTGGTAAGAAGCATTGTAGGCAAATTCTACTAACGGCAAGTACTGAATCCATCTCTTCGGCTCTCGACAGCAGTAAGCCCTAAGCATATCCTCAATGATTTGATTTACTCGCTCTGTTTGTCCATCTATTTGGGGATGGTAGGCAGTGCTAAAACAGAGCTGAGTTCCAATAGCTTCAAAGATAGCTCTCCAGAAGTGTGAAGTGAAGAGAGAGTCTCGATCGCTAACGATCCTTCTAGGTAGCCCATGTAGCTTGAATATTTCTTTGATAAACACTCTAGCAATGTCGAAGGCTTTATAGTTTGTCTTTACTGGAATCAGGTGTGCAACCTTAGTAAGCATGTCAACTACAACCATAATGGAGTTGTACCCCCCTTGGACTTGGGGTAAGCCCACCACAAAATCCATACTGATGAATTCCCATTTCATTTGGGGAATGTCAAGTGGTTGCAATTTTCCTGGCATCATGACATGTTCAGCCTTGATACGTTGGCAAGACAAACATTCGGTGACATATTTGAGGACGTCACCTTTGAGCCTCTCCCAATGGTAGCTTTTCCTAACTGCATTAAGAGTTTTTGCATAGCCAGGATGTCCTGCGAAAGGGGAATCATGAGCTTCCCATAATATCTTTTGCTTAAGTGACTGGCTTGTTGGTATACATAGCCTTGTTCTATAGTAAATAAGTCCATCGTCAACAGAAAATTCATGATACTTGGCCTGTAACTTCAGATTCTGATCCTTGGTAGATATTTCTTTTATCATTGCTTGGTAGGCTAAGTCATGGCTTGCTTCCTCTTTAGCTAGTTCGAGTATAGGGTTGCTTGGCATAGATACCTTTGTAGCCAGAGATCTGGCCGTTGATGGATTCTGCAAGATTAGGGAATTTAGGAATGCCTTGCGACTGAGTGCATCGGCAACCACATTCTCTTTCCCCGGTCGATACTTGATTTCAAAATCATACTCCTCCAATACTTCGATCCATCGACGTTGCCTCATGTTGAGCTCGTTCTGGGTAAAAATCCATTTGAGACTCTTATGATCTGTTACTAGAGTAAACTTGTTACCCAACAGGTAGTGTCTCCAAAGCTTTAGAGCATGGATGACAGCTAATAACTCCAGATCATGCGTGGCATAATTCTTTTCATGACTCTTCAATTTCCTTGAAGAGTATGCTACTGGATGACCTTCCTGCATAAGAACACATCCCAAGGCAAGAATGCTGGCATCAGTTACTACCTCGAACTCCTTATTGAGGTCAGGAAGTTTCAGAATAGGTGTCGATACCAAACATTGCTTCAATTGGTCGAAGCTATTTTGCTCGGGAGTTGACCATGTAATGGAAGTCTACTTCTTTAGTAAGTCGGTAAGAGGTGCTGCAATCAAAGCATAGTTTTTGATAAAGATCCTATACCATCCTGTCAAGCCAAGAAAACTACGTATCTCTTTGACGGATACTGGTATTGGCCATTCAAGCACATCTCTGACTTTGGCTGGATCTACTGATATTCCTTCTGATGATACTATGAATCCTAGATATTCAATCTGACGTTTGAAGAATGCACACTTCTTCATTTTTGCATATAGCTTATGAGACCTCATTGTCTCCAAAACAATCCGTAGTTGAGGTTCATGATCTTCTTCCTGTTTAGAATAGATTAAAATGTCATCGAAGAAGACAAGCACGAAATCATCAAGATATGGTCTAAAAATATCCTGCATTAATCTATTGAAGGTGGCAGGTGCATTTGTAAGCCCGAATGACATAACCAAGAATTCAAAGTGCCCATATCTTGTATTGAAGGCCGTTTTTGGAATATCCTCATCCTTGATCCTGATTTGATAGTAACCTGACCTGAGATCAATTTTGGAGAAGATCTTTGCACCTTGAAGGCGATCAAGAAGCTCATCTATTCTAGGAATAGGATACTTGTTCTTGACTGTTGATTGATTCAACCCACGATAATCAATACATAGTCGTAGTGTCCCATCTTTCTTTTTCTGGAATAGGACTGGAGCTCCCTATGGTGAATTGCTAGGCCGGATGTAGCCTTGGTTTAACAGTTGCTTGAGTTGTTCCTTCAACTCAATAGCTTCCGGAATGGACATTCTATAAGGTCTCTTTGCAATTGGCGCAGCTCCAGGTATTAGCCTTATTTCATGATCAACTTCTCTTGGAGGTGGGAGTTCAGTTAATTCCTCAGGGAATACGTCAGCGTATTCTTTTAGCCAAGAGGGTCCCTCATGAAATTCTTGCTTTTGATCTAACTTGTTAAGTTTGATCAAGTAAACAGGTAATCCTTTCCTAACTCCTTTTATGATCCGCGATACCTTGGCTAACTGGATTCTTGGCACTCCTGCCTCACCTTGAGTCGTAACAAACTCTCTTTCAGAGTTTCGAAAAGAAACTTGACCCTTTCCACAGTGGATGTGAGCGTCATTAGGCTTAAGCCAATCCATCCCGAGTAGGCACTCATGGATACCTAAATTCATGACTCTGAATTTGACTGAGGTTTTCTTTCCTCCCAGATAGAACTCCTCCTTAGCAGTTTGCCTAGCACAAGTTACCTCACGACCGTTTGCCAATTCCACAAGTAGGGTAGGTGCTTCTACTGTGGCTATTCCTAATCTCTTAGCACATGCTGGTGAGATAAAGGAATGTGTACTGCCGCAATCAATCAAGGTTTTGAAACCTTTACCTTGATAGTCTGACGGTGTTTGAATTACCGAGAACTGGCGATTTGGCCCCTTCTTGTGTAAAGCGGCATGGACCGTCGCTCTTTCGAATTCCGCTTCCATAGTCGGGTCTTCCTCTTCTTCTGCATTACATCTTTGCCTATTGGTAGTGCAGGCAACTCTTCCCCTTCCACGGGCGGCGGCTCCCTGCCCGCGGCCAGCACTTTGACGGTGTCCCTCGCTAAGCTTGGGACATTCCCTTCTGAAGTGACCGAGTTCGTTGCAGTGGAAACATCGGAGGTTTCGGCTATTACTGTGAGTAGGAACAAAGTTGTTGACGTTATTTGTCCTTGCTTTCTTCCTTTGTCCCTGATTGTGGCCTTGAACTCTCTTAACCTGGGGTCTGAATGCTCCTCTGTTCGGGTCGCTATAAGACCAATTCTTAATACCCCTTGGTTTAGCTTGCACTTCCTGAATTATAGGTGCTGCTCGAATGAGTGCATCCTGAAGATCTGATGGTCGCATAGATTCGAGACGGGTATTTACAGGTGGATTTAAGCCTGCGCAAAATTTGGACACCTGCTGTGTCGTGTCCATTTGTGGCGCATACTTTAAGAGTGAGACAAACTTAGAGTAGTATGCGTCAAGGGTGAGTCCTAACTGTTTTAGCTCATAGAACTCATTCATTTTCTGTGTACGATATGCAGGTGGCAAATATCTCCCTTGCACGGCTTGCTTTAACTTCTCCTAGGTAACGGACCCCTCTGAAATCCCTTGATCCTTGCACCATTGTTTCCACCATAGTCTGGCTTCACCGGTGAGTTTTAATTTGGCGAGCATGGCCTGATTGGTAGGTGCAGTGCCAGCTGCTTTGAAGTAGTCCTCCATAGATTCAATCCAAATCTCAGCGTCCGACTGGACGAATCTGCCTCTCCCGTCAAACTCGGGTGGCTTAATCTGTTTGAGGAGGAACTTCTTCTCCTGGATCACAGTCATACTTGATGTAGGGGGTGAATTTGGAACCTGTACCTGGGGTTGTGCCTGAGTAAAAGTTTTCTTAACATTATTATATGATAATTGACATTAGCTTATCTTTAGTTCAGCTATCTCGTAAATCATGAAGCTACTTAACTTTTTACAACAACCCTGATGCACAATCGGATAGTGGTAAAAAGAAGTCCTTATTTATATTTATATGGCGTAGCCTCATACAACATCTCGAGTGATGATAATCCAATCATTACATTTTAGTTTGGGGAGAACAACATTGTATTGGATTTGTCTACAGGAACTGTATAATAGTAGGGTTTTGGGTCATGAATCTTTAGGAATCGATAATTCATCGGAAGCTCAGGATATCCTTTCCGCTGGAATCCATACTTCCCATGGCGGCCCAATACCTTAATTCTATCAGCTGGAATTACACGGGTTACTTCCTCATATACATACGAGTTTAATTCAACCCTCCGACCTTGAATATGCAAAGTCGAATTTACGTGAGCTTCCACAAAAATGAACAGCTTCACGACTTTCAAATCTTCCAACCACTTGATCCTCTTCAGGTTGGTCTGTAGATACGCGAACCGGTGGGCAGCTATGTAGTAGATTCCTGAAGACCCAGTCCATCTTCGCTCTATATATAGAGGTGATGGATTATAAATCTGCTCCAAGATGTTCATCATTTCAATTCTCTGCCTATAATGCGGAGAATGCATTGCAGTCATGAACATGATCCGGAGCACCAAAAACTTGTTCCACGCCTCGTAATTCTGCAAGACAGTATTGAAGATGAGAAAATGTTTGGATAGGAACAATTTCTTTACTTCATTTTTCAATGAAATCTTTATGAAAACAATTCCATTGTTGGTGGCTCTGATACCAACTGTAACGTGTCCGCTAGAATCCTCTAGGACACGTCTTGGCAGTCCATCGGAAGGCTGTCTAGAGAACTCCGCCCGGCACTCCCATGGAATGTTACGGGTTTTGTAATCTAGGTCTTTCCGCGTCTGCCACGTAGCGGAAGTGTCCTGGCCGTTTCCCACTTAGGATCGACCCGAATTAAGGTTTTCTAGTTTGGTCATTAGCTAGTGGCAACTAGCGTCAGACCCGAGCGAACTACTTTACGCAGAAACGCCAGGTCCGAAGTGGATTCACGCTGCACTTGGTTCAAGGAGAATGGGAAAGGAGAGGGATGCAAGGCTCGACCTCTCTGCCATAAGGCATAGTCCCATTCCGTTCCCCTAAAACAACGTGAATCAGGTATTGGTTAATTCTAAGTCATTGTTCTCGTTACTTGTTTCGGTGATGACGATCATCCTCTGTTCCTTGAAGACTTTGAGAAAAGTTCCCGGCTAACCGGGACCACCCATCCATAGGACAGACCCATGGTCCGTCCTCCGCACTTTCCTCGGTTTGTTTTAGTTACATAATTACCTACCACATTAATTTGACATATAACAAACAACTTCCTTGATTAACCCTGTTAAGCACTGGTTCCTTCACGTAATCTTATCACAGGACATAAAGAAAACAATGTCAAACAACTTCTTTATTATCATTTTATCCTTTTATCTTTGAAATACAAGGAGTTCCCGCCCGTAGGCGTATTCATAATCCGCCCGAAGGCTATCCAGTAATCCACCAGGGATCACTATTCCAAGCTTCCGCCCGTAGACTAGTATGCGGGCCTCGAGATCCAATCTCGAGTCACGTTAGCCTCTTGTGCAGGGCCCGGAAGGCGAGGGATTTACGGCCAGAGCCCCCCCTAGCACCCAAGCGTCCTCCTGCTCCAAGCAGAGCTCAACGGAAAGACCTCTCACGGCGGGTTCGGTCCACGTTCCCGGCGCGGTTTACAACCCCCTTGGTTAGGGTCAGGCAGGCAGTCGGGGGTAACTGAAGCTGCCTCTCCCTTCAGGCCTTCAACCTGAAGTATTTAGATATATTTTCATCCTTTAGTTCATTGAGCAAACAATACAAACAGTGCTTTCTAAACTGTTACAAGCACAATCAATTTCCAGTGGTCGTTTAGCTGGCAAACTGTTAAGGAGTGACTCATTTTCTCCGAATGCAACCCGCATTCGATCCGGAATCAATTGCAACTTGGCAAGATTCCTATCATTCTTGGGTTAGGGTCATACCCTACCAATACTTTAGGTTTTGTTATGGTAGATTCCAGCGACCATGTCGCTTCAATTTATTGATTGGTCAATTGGTTCCAGGCAAATACCTAACTTTCCTTTTCCTTGGCAATTATTCCCCCCAAGAAAAGTGATGTAACAAGATGATTACCCATCCCTTTTTTAAGTTATCTTAGCGTAATGACTTGCCAACATCATTTCGAGAAATGACAAAACTCTCCTGTGGACAAATCTCAAGTCTATGTGATGTTGCAACTTTTTGCTCATGGGTTGTATCTATTCCACGGGATCATCTCACCCATTGAATGGCGTATTCAGGTCACGGAATTAACTTCAGGCGAGTAGCAGGGTTTAGGGTGTCTTCTTACCCAACCCATTCCAAATTATATTGGCCCATGGTCCTAGGAATTTCCAACTCAGTCGGAGAACGAATGATCCTTAGGATAAAACCTTAGATCATTTTATGCATGAACATCCAATTGATTCGACATCTCGTGAATGTGTGTAAGATCTTTGAGTTTGCGGGTTTTGACTTGGCAGCAAGTGTAAAACTAGGTCGAATTCTAATTGCACTAAACCCTAGTTAGCACTTGGGACACCTATCATATCGACTGAGCCATGCCCATATGAGTCCCTTGTGGTTTAGGTTACTTAGACAACTCAATATACTTGTCTTGCGACAAGGATGATCCTTCCCTAAAGGTAATAAACTAAATCTAATGGAGAACAATAGTTACAACTACACCAATACGCGTAAATATGCGATTCACTGCTTCTACACCTCACGTGGTTCACAATAACCCTTATCCTTCCTTGGTAAGGTAAAAATGTCTGATAACCTGGACACTAACTTTCCTAGGTCCTACTAGGACTTACATCAAATAGTCATGCCTACAACCTTATTGTCTATACTTAGAATCTTATGCTTTGACTCCTAAATGCGGCTCCTAATGAATGACATTTATGCATGATGACTATGCAATACGCAACGTTCTCCTAGCTACAATGTAGTCAATGAAGCTCATACAAAACTAAAGCTAGCGCTAACTTATTCCATTTTACATGCCACTTGCAAGTCCATAAGATCATTTTCGTATTCCTCTATTTCTTTTCGGATACTATCTTATGGATGCTAACTTTTCCTCGTGGATCATTACAAGGAAGATGTTGCCTAATATGTGGCACACGCTTATTCCTACCATGTCTAGAAACCAATTGCACTCATCAATTTCATTTCTTTTGCCCTAGGAATATGTGTTTAGACTCACTACTTTGACAATGTACCAAAATAGCAACATGCAGCTAGTCTTCTAAGGCAGACAACTCTGGACTCGTAACCGTTTCCATTTCTTGACATGCAACAACCTTGTCTAATGTCTAAAGAGATAATTTATCGAATGTATTTTTTTTAACGCTACCACATGCATTAAAAATAAGTGTAAAATGCAATCTCCCTTATGATTAAGCGCGCCTAATCATTTCTTATGTGAAAATAAACTCGAAAGAACCTGGACTTGTGGGCTCGGGGAGATATCCACTTGTATACTCGGAGATGAACCTCCCGCAGTCGCACCTTGTGATCTTTTTGGGGCCATCGTGGACGTGGTCTTGGCTTCTGGGTAGCCTTTGCGGTCTATGAATTGACTTGCCTTGGCATGCAACCTCCCGACTTTTGCCTTCTTCCCTTGTACGTAGGAGATTTCTTTATGGGATCTCGATAAATGGTGCTTGCGGAAGAGGGCTTTATGAGTTCTTTTGGCACGGAATTGATTCACGGATGGCTTGTGGGCTTTGAAGTCTTTTTGCGAAAAGCCTTTTTCGAAGGGTCTTGTGGGAGGTCTTTATGGGCTTCACCTTCTCCTCTTCAAAGTCCCGGGGAGGGGGTATGAACGGGTCTATGGGGGATGTAGTGGGAAGGGGCCTTAAGGAAGCCCCCCCTCTTAGAAGCTTCTTAATAAGCTTCTAAGAAGCTTCTAGACTCCTGCAGTAACGTCGAGGGGGGGAGTCGAAATTCAACGGCGGCGGCGGACTGAGGTGGCCTGGCGGCAGCTATGGCGGCTAGCAGACTGGGCGGCTGGTGACTGGTGGACTGGGCGGCAGCGCGGCGGCTCCTGCACGATGACCTCCTCTCCACGGCGACCTCACCCCTTCTCACAGCCCGTCCTCCTGTCCCTTCACGTCCGGCACCTTTCAGCACCCTCTAGCTAGGGGGGGTTTATATAGGTCTTGGGAGGGGTGGGGAAGAGGGCCTCCACACACGTGGAGGACTCCCCCTCATGCAGTCCGACTTCACTCCTCCTTGGCCATCCCCCCCCCACACTCCCTCTCCTCCAGCCATGCATCGGCTGGGGGAAGGGATAATAAAAAAAAAAAATTGCCTTGAATTTATCCAATTGCCCCTTCAAAAAAAAAAAAGGGTGTTCCCACACGGTTTTTACGGTCCTCAACCCCTGCCTCTAATTTACAATGTGGAGGCCTCATTTTTGAGCGTGCATGGTGTGGATTAAGCTTCCAATAATTTTGAAGTAGGGGATACCCTTGCACAGGGTTTACACGGCGTGCGGGAAGTTAATATTTACGGTACGCAGTGTGCGGAAATATTACAAATGGGTCTCCTATAGCAATCGTCAACCCTAGATTTCCCTAAAGATGCTGTCGATTGCCCAAAATGGTCACTCAAATCAGGTCACATTCTGCAATTTCTCTTCCAAGCCCCTTTCCAACCTTGCATGCTGTGATCATGGCGCATTGTAACATGACAAATCTACCTGGGCAAGCTCAGCCTTTACAACTGAATTTCCAGCTACTTTTAATTCAATCAATAGAAAAATACTTGGCCCTACCCAAGTTTTGGCCATTGGCCAACATGAAGTTTAAATTCCTAAATTCTATAAACTTGAAAGTTCTTGAAACCTTTCACAAGCTATATTCTAGGACATTAAATGATTTAATACTCTTAAGTCCTATGACATTGAAAGTGATTCTCAATGTTTGTGGCCCAGATGTATTCTATGTAGCCACTAGTGGCTATCCTTTACAACTTTTTGCCAATATCCCCCATTGCCCAAATTATGACATTGTGATATCTTACCTTAATCTCACTGTGATGTGCACAAGTTAATTGTTCTAAATTATATAAGTTAAAGATTCACAACCTTGGTGACAGAGGTTCTCTATACATGTTATTGCCTCAGTGGGAGATTGGTTTGCATTTTGAGAGTTTTTGTAGTAGATCTAGAGGTAGAGACTACGTAGTATCATTTACAAGTACTATTTAATGATTTATTGATGTTATCCTTTATTGTAGGGGTTATTTCCATCATCCTCATCTAAATTCTCATTGTCTCACTATTGCTATCATCTTTTGGGTTTGTATCCAAATCCAAGTCATTACCCTAAGACTTTTGACCTTTTTAAGGCGATTCAAAAGATTTCTTTGACTTCTTGCTAGAACCAACCATCAAGGTTTGTTCTAGTGTTAGTAGCTAGAGCCACCGGCAAAGTGTGAGAGAAACCTAGAACATAAATACAATACAATATTTTTCCAATAGGCTTAGTATTGGTAATCTTGTAGAGAAAAATGTATGTGTATGTCTATATGAAATTGTTGTGTGATTTTTTATATGTGCTCATTTTGTGACTATGCTAAAAGAGGATCTCAAGAACATTAAGTAGTACATAATGGCATCATGAATTTTAATTTTCTTTGTGATTTATGCCCAGATTTCATATTATGGCACGAAAAGGAGTGCCTAGCAAGAGAAATGAATATGTCTCACATCATAGTAAATGTCAAGTCAACATCAAGCTACGTTCGGGATGTGCTCCTAGGCAGATCATAGACCAGGAAGCATCATCACATGTGAGACCTTTGGACACTCCTCCAAAGAAGAAATGATGTGGTTCAAAAATATGTGTGTTCATTGACAATGAAGCCCAAGTAGATGGGAACTCCAATACCATTGATGAGATTGTTGAGCACACTGGTAGTCACTTATATGTTCATTTCATTTATATGTCACTCTTGCTTATTGTTACTCGTTTTTGTTTATTGTTATATATCTAATTTCGTTGCTACTATTGTTTTTTATTGTTTTTTATTAACATTTGTGTTTATAGAGACCAATATGCACCATGAGGTTTTGGGAAGATAATGAAAAGATGAGTGGTGATAATGCTCAAGGGGAGGCCAAGGATGGAAAACAACAAAAGCACTCAAGGTACTTGGGCAAGCAAGTCTCTCTAGGCTTGATGAAGGATGTACTGAACCAGTTTTATGTCAGGAAAAGGACATTGCCTCCTGTCGTGCCTATTTGTAGATTGGTGGCTCATGAGGCAGTTAGATTTTCCATAGATGATGCTCAGTGGTTGATTCCTTCCTTTGATTCTACTGTTTATCTAGAGACTATGGGACACTTCATTGTGTCGGTTCGAGGTCCTAGAGGGGAGACCATACATGTGACAGCCAACAATCTAGATGATTGGGGTCCGATTTGGCATCAAAGAAATGAGGAGTTTGAGATGGCTCTTGGGAGATAATGGTAAGATCTTAGGGGCAAGAAGTCCTTGGTTTGGGATGGAAACAATAGGCTAAAACCATCGTGGAGACGCATCAAAGAAAGTAAGTAATTATTTATACTTTGTCGATTATACATGTAGGCATTGAATATATGTATCCTATTCTTATGTTATCCGATTTTCAATTATAGAGTACTTCGACAATGTTTAATTTCATATTTGTGTACAATGTCAATGCATTGAGGTGCCAATGGAGAAGGAAACAGAGCTACTACTCGTATTGGATGCCACCAATGCATAAGTATTATTACTTAAACTATGCTTCTCATTGTCATATTTATGATTACATTCTCATATTTTTGATAATGTTTGTTTCCAATTGTATTTCTAGGGCACATGTCACTCCAAATATTGCTCATGAGGTGTACATGTTCCAAAATTTTGGTCTTGCAAACAAATAATCCATTCTAGATAGATTGAGTTTAGACATGAGGAAGTGGGTTGAGGTTGAGATGAGTATAGAGGGAAAGATTTATCATGGTGAGTCTCCATGGTATAACTCTCCTTGCAATTTAATATCTTAGCTTCTATGGAAGGTATTTTCTATCTCTAGCTCTCTTGTATGGAATGTGCTTTTCTATCTTTGGCTATAATTTCATTTTTGTTTTGGCATGACAGGATGAATTCCATGCCTTTATCTCAAAAGAAACTGCGAAGGTTAAGGCTCTTGATATAGATGAGTTAGAGAGGAAAAAACGATTAGATAAGTCTATAAGAGCGGAAGAGAAGCACCTCAAAGATAGGGGTTATAAGTACTTATGCATTGCCAATCCCAAAAATGGGGATGATTTCTTTAAGTTGTTATTTAGCCTAAGGTGGGATGATGGGAACATGCTCAAAATCACAAGATACAAGTTGTATTGTCTTACAAGTTCAACATAAATGTAATTTGTATTTACAAAGCAAGTTGCATGCGTGTTGTCTTTTTTTTCAATGCTTTCTATTCATGCATGTTGTTGTGCAACATAGGAAAAAAATATTACTACATCTTATGAGTCTTATGAAGTCTAAAGATCCCCAATACCCTCACTTTGGTGATTACAAGCTCTTTTGGGTTTACATGAAGAAAGAGACATATTGGGCTCATTTGCATTTGGAGGCCGTGCTACAAATCCAAAGGATACAAGTAGAAGGTCCACAACTTCCGGACTCATTTGAGGAGTTCTTAAAACTTAACTTTGAAGAATCATGTCATGCAGGTTGACACAACACAATACATCCATATTGCTTTTTTGACCTTTTTCTTAATGTATGTGTCAATATTAAGTTTTTGTAAAATGTTTGTAGGCTTTTGTATGTCTCATGGATGGAGTGAAGTCTTCAAACACAGAGAAGATGCCAAAGCTTGTGCATTCATCAAAATGTGTGATTTATAGGTTTAATTTGATTGTTGTGCATGAGGAGTAATCATTTCTTCTCTTATGGTAAGTGCTTTGATCATTATGGAGTCATTTGGGTCGAGAATGTTGTGTGTGGATACTACAGTGTGTAGAAGAGAAGCCATCGGACGCAGCTCCGGAATTCGCAAGAGAGTGGGTTGATATCCATGATGAGAATACCATGTGTTCTCCAAACTTGATGGCATGGGAGGTAAATGTTTGTCCTTGGTGGCTCGATTACCTTGTGGGAGTTATCCCTAAGCAAGAGAAAGATTTGCATAAGCATAAGTACTTTAACCCATGTAAAGTGCATTGTTGCTTTTGTAGAATTAGTTTTTGTGCTCATGCATGAGGGTTTAAAGGTGGAATCATGCTTGTAGGGTTCATGGAGGAGCTTCCTTCTTGTGATTCACTTGCCATACCCATTACTGTAGAAGAGTAAGCAACTACATGTATTGAGGGTGTAGAAGGAAGTACTCATGCCATCGAAGCTTGCAAGGATACTACAAAAGCTACCCAAGGTACTCATAATAATGTGCAGGCTATTCAAGCTACCATCGGGGCCTCTACTACACCTCTTGCTAGCCCCGTTGACAAGAGAGGGAAAGGGCTTATGAGCCAACCAAGCACCTCCACAGATCCACTGAGAAAAAATGTGATTGCAATCATTTATGTCACCCACCACCTCTTTTGTTGTAGAGTCATCTATTGTCCGAGAGAGTTGGGAGAGGTGACCCATAACTTGTTCAGTAGAGGTGAGAAGCTCTTATATTAAGTTGAAATTCATTTGTATTATTCGGCGCCCCCGACAGGAAGCCTTACATGTATGACAATTAAAAATATATTACTTGAAATAATTATTGCAGGGTTTCAATATCAAACATACATTGATGCTTTGCTAGTGGATGTGACTTAGATTGATAGATTTTTCCTTGATAGGTAAACATGGTGACCATGTTTTGCAAGAACCTCAATTTATCTGTTGTGTGTAGCATTGCATCATTTTTTACTTAGCATTAATGACTATGTGTTGTTTTTTGAATAGCATCAAAAAGTTTTTTGCAACACAAAAGACACATCTTTATAGAAAAAATGGCATTCCATGTCGAGATGTAGCTTCATTGATATTTGCAGATTTTCCTACAGGCTTGCTTGTGGATGCTTTAGTCCCACTTCATTGGCTAAGCTACGTTTTCTCTCATACAAGGTTTACATAAAAATCACTTCCCATGTTATGACCCATTGATTTTTTTTTGCAAGTCATGACTATTCCCAAGTGGAATACATTCTCAAAGGGTCTAGTTACAGGTTGCATGGATCTTGCTCGTGAGTATTTGGCCGAGGAGGGATTCTTGGTTAGTATGTGCTTGGTAGAGCATATAGGTGAGTTCATTGTGGATGCAGCGAGAGTGGGGCTTGTGCTTCACTACACTTGGACGCTCATGTGTAATTCCAAGGCTTATCAGCACCCTATTACTAGAGAGGTAGTAAGATAACAAAGTTGGATGCTTTAAACATATTGTTATATGTTAAAAACAAGGTTTGATCACTTATTCTATTTCCACTCATGAATAGGTACTTGATCTTACAATGTGTCTTTGGCATTGTGCAAGTCATGTTGTGCCTTGCTACAATAGAGAGGTTGGGAAGAAGATTTTAGAGAGGTTGTTTCCAGCATATCGTAGCTACATGTTGGATGATTGTGTCTTTTCCACATATATTGATGGTGTCATTCTTAGAGGTTGGGCGAAGAGGTCTCAACTTTTTTTATTGATAAGTAGTTTTGTATGTTTTTCTCTCAGGTTTCGTTGTATAGTTATTTCATTGTTTTTACTTGCATGACTGCAAACGTTTTGTATCATAGTTGGTGATATGGTTAGGTGGTTATTGGCTACATTTACAAATTGCTAAGACTATGTTTTGGATGTGTTTGTGGGGTGTGATGGTTTGGCATGGGCCACTGTAGAGGAGATGAGATACTGCATCTGTCTAAAGGTAGATGATGTGCTATGTGGGGAATGTTTATCCACCCTTATATGTGGACCGCTGGTACTGTGCTAAGGGAGAGAGGGTTATCCACCCTTGTATTGTGTTGAGGGAGAGAGGGAATGTTTATCCACCCTTATATGCAAACTTATTACATTGTTTAGTCTGACATTATACTTTGTAATTGGTTGTGTTGACACCATATCATTCAACTATATTGTTGGCATGTGACTATATTGGTTTTTCTTTCCCTATCATTACTTTAGCTAAGGGATCACATGCATTAGGATATTTGATTTGGTTGCTTATGTTGAGAATATACGACATATGTATTTTTTTCTTGATGCATGTTAATATAAATACAAATTGTCATACTATTTTAGTAATAATAAAGAATTACAATTTTATTTTTATGTCACTTCATGTCTATAGTTTGTATGACTATGAATTAGTAATCATGCTATGAATGTATGTTGCACAAAAAAGCTCGAAAAAACAAGATTTATTGCAAAAGAAAGAATTTAAAAGCTTGCAAAAATAGAATCCCCCATCCCTTTGTAGGTTCTAGTTGCTTGCTACTAGCTCAGTACAATAGGAGAGTCGCATCACACCCCTAGCAAGTTGAAGAATGTATGCATGATAGGTTAGTGATAGTTAATAAAATTTTCTACTAATCTTTTTAGAATCTATAATTTCATCAAGGACAAGTTCAAGAATATCTATTTTGCATCGAGTTTAAGTATATCTCTTTTGCACTTGTGGATAAGTTGTAGATACTAAGCCATGCTTCAACCCTAGGCCTACTATCCCTTATACTGTTTCCATTAGTGTTCATGGTGCAAATGCATATGTATTATGCTCTTACCCTTGAGATAGGGCATATACTCTTGTATCTTATATATATGTGCATAACCCATCCTAGTGTGTTACACCTTATCCCTATCTCACAGAACTCTACCATAGACACATCCACATCAACCCTAGAATAGATCCATACCACCTCTTGTAAGTTAAATACTTTGCATGTACCAACGTACACATGCACATATATTTAAACAAGTTAAATCCAGGCAAGACCTTAAGGAATCATTTATGAATATATATGCATATAATGCAAATTCAACATAAGGTATTTTTCAAGTACTAATTTAGACCATTTTCTACATATAGATAGGTGCATTGAGAGTCCTAAGGCCATTATAGCCTAGTGTCCAACAAGATTTTGGAAAATCCCTTAAGTTGAAAAATCCATTATCTCCTTCCATCTACATACATTGGGTTCTCAAAGCATAGATGACATCCAACACCATAGTCTAGAGTCTTAAGGCTACTTTGCACCACAAGGGCAAGTGGCTTGTTGATGCAAGGAAACTAGAGTCACCCAATTTGGTGTCTTGCCCACAACCCATAGAAGCTCCTAAACATACATAAAATTTTTGTAGAGAATCTAGTTTCCATCATAGGAAGTCAATAACAATACCTTAGGCGTGTGCCTACCTCGAAGTTATCCTTGGTAATGTAAACCCTTATGAACTCAAAAAATAAATGATGGTTAGGTTATCTCATGACCACATTGCCTCAAAAGGATTACATCTAGCCTAGATCAACACCATCCACTAGATATAAGGTGGAAGGTATAGCACAAGAATACTCGAGTTATTGGTAGATGATTGCATGTACAATGCTTATTGTGTGTGTGACCTCCCTTATACGCATTAGGTTTCAAGAGTGATAGGTTAGGATTGCATGCAAAATATCCATCATATCGTGAGAAAAGTTGAGACCAAGAAAAGGTTCCTCAAGTGGAACTCTTAGCAAAGGTCACATTGCAACCATTGAAAACCTTATTGGTCATGCTTGTAAGAGAAGAACCATGTGTCTTTCGGCTCAATGTTCAATTTATAAGAGAAAAAGTCATGCTTCACTATTTGAAATCTTATGTTGAGGTGTTAGATAAGGATACTTATTTTAGGGTCATGATGCATATAAAATACTTAGAAAAAAATTCTCTCAATCGAGAAGGACAAAAAGAACACATGTATTTTTGAGCAGAGAGAGAGAGAGAGAGAGATCTTTAGTCCATAATCTCTTTTAGCCTTTGAGTCACCCTTCAGCATGGTAGAGATGGCATCTAGGTCAACTAGTGAGGTTTTCCAAGTGTCCATCTCTACTCAGATTGCCTCTGATCTATTGCCTAATAATATTAGGCCACTACCGCAATCCTCTATAACTCATGCATTCCTCATCCAGGGTTTGCTGAGCATGATATCATAATCCCCTCTTTTCATGACTATGAAGTTCATGGAGAATTTAATTTCCACTATCTTTAAAGCCTAATCCTTCAGTACTATGAAGGGTATATAACCTTGTGTCATAGCATCATGGTTTGACAAGTATTGGCATGTGCATTACAACGTCATGGTTGGACAAGTCTTGTGATTCATGTGTATCAGTTCATTCTACCCATTGCTTCAACACTTGTCGCCACACTACAAGGTTTTTCCAAGCAATTCTCCCAGTGGAAATGTTAGAGGAGTTGATATAAGTGTGGTGAGAAAATTACCAACTGTCTTTCCCTCCTATGCTTCATGGGCTTCCTGCCAATGCGCGTGGGCAGTTCATCTATTCATGGCATCCATGTTTTGGCTATGTGGCTATGCATGTGGTGATGGTACTTCTTTTATCCATTATTTGAGCTTATCCACAACCTTTAGTTATTGATTGGCATCAGGGTACTCTCCAACCTTAGGCTTTCCTTATCCCTCATCTTAGGAGGACTCTGCTTTTTCTACTGCTTTAGAAACATACTTTCTCTTTGTTAAAGTGGTTGCGCTCTCTGTTTTGAGTGTTATTTTTACATCAATCCTCTTTCTTTTCCTTTGTTGACTCTTTTTTCCTATTGAGGCTACTGCTAGCTCCAGGTAATGAAATACCATCTTGCTTTGTTTGGGCTCATGTCATGACATTTATGGGGATGGGTGTGGCATTTTTGCTAGTGACTTGACACAAAAGAGATTGACTACCACAGATGGCATGATTTCCGAACTAATGGAGGGTTTTTACATAGGTGTGGGAGCTTTCGCTCAACCGCCAAGACCCTCGGACCGCTTATTGTTTCAAGCGTTCCAAGCTGAGCATTAATGGCTACCTCTCACATAACCGACGCGCCATCGATACCTACGGGTGTAGTGAGCTTACCTCCGTGCCGTTCGAGTTACCTCCTCTCCCACGCACTCCGGTGGCTCCACGATCCAAGTACAAGCTTCAAGCAAGCTCTATCCTTAAGCTCCACACTCCAAGCTCCATGTCTGCGAGCAAGACAAGACAAGAGAAGAGAAGAGAAGAGAAGAAGAGAGGAGAAGATGGAGAGCTTCTCCTCCTCAGTCCCTCACCCTCACACACTCACTCCCTCACACTCTCACACTCCCTCTCTCAAGCACAAGCTCAAGCAAGCAAGAACAAGAAGAAGAAGAAGAAGAAGAGGAGAGCTACTTTTGGCCACACAGAAGAACGAGCTTCTCATTCACTTTTCAACTTTATATACAAAACCCTAAATCCCTTTTGGGCGGTCATCCCCTTTTTCCCCTTTTTACATAGCCGGCCATAGCCTAGGCCCTTTTTCCCATTGTCCTTCTATCTTCCTAGCTTCCTTTCCACCGCCCATCTACATTTACAAATTGCACGGGTGAGAGCCCGGCGCTCTTTTACAAGATTTCAGGGTGCCTTTTTATTTTAAAACGTGCCTTTTCCCTTTTGCCTTTGCCTTGGACTTTGGAAGTTGATGAGCTATGCAAGTCTACCATTATTTTTTCACTCTCAGAATAGGCCAATCATAATGTTGTTGCAGATGAGAATCAAAGTGCATGGGATTTATGGGAGAAGATTCAAGAGCTTTATGCGCAGCAGAGTCCTGCGTCACAGATGTATTGATTGAAGTAGTTAATGGACCTTTGCATGAAGGAGGGGACCTTCCTTTCATCTCATTTCAATCAGTTTCATGCTATCATGAAGAGTCTATTGTCACAGGGTATTGAGCTCAAAGACAACTTGCACCTGTTGTTTCTGCTTCGCACCTTGCCTGAATCATGGGATGTCTTCTGTACTGCCATATGCACGAACAAGCTTGATGGGCTGAAAATTAAAGATGTTGAGAGTGCTTATATGACTGAGGAAATCAACATGAGAAACAATGATGCTTCACGCTCTTCACATGCATTGACCATTAGAGGTGGCAGCAATGGAAAGCATGATAATGATCATAAGGGCACTGACTCTCAGAAGTCTAGGTCCAAGTCACGTGGTTGCGATAAGACCCGTAGATGTTTTCCACTTCCTTTTGCTTTCTTCATGTTGGGGTTAACAATAGGGCAATCGGCAAATAGGTGTGTGACTTTGCATTTGGGATACCTCAAGTCAATCTTCTCTCTATTTTCTTGCTCATTTTTAGGACAGTGGGATGAAACATACCTTGGATGGCCACACATCTGACATGTTATGGGCTTATGTTTATGACCTCCACCTAGGCTTCTACCACTCCCTCTACCTAAAGCCATGACTGGCATAGACCTAAACTCCATTAGTATGGGATTACCCTCTCCTCATAAGAGACATAAGGGATCTCCCTCCAGTGGTTTCTCTACAAAGTGCACTAGAGTATTGCTTGGTGGATGGGTCACTATAGGTCTTAGTTGTCTAGGAATTCTTGTTGGATTGATGTCCATCCTTGGAACGATTGGCTTTGAATTTCTAGGCATGGGTACAGCCAAAGAGGCTCCTCTTCCAAAGTTAGGTTGTCTACCTCTTGGATAGTATGGTTGAGTATAGGATTGTTGGTATGGCAATCGTCTTGGCAATCGCGAATGCATAACGTCATGTCTGAATCTTCCACAATTGTTGGCATAAGGCCAAGACCTAGGATTGGGACACTTAAATGGTAGGTGGTTCCCTTCACAATGTACACATTGCATGTGAGATTGTAGTGGCCTTTGCAATGACTCCTATAGTCTAGTTAGCCCTTCAACTATTGCTTGGATGTGGTCAAAATTCTTTACTTTATCTTGATCACTAGGGACTAATCATTTGCTAGTTGTGCTACACTTCTAAACATGTTATTCTCTTGCTATGTAACCCTAGAGCTTATCTCTCTAACTAAATCATCCACTCATATAGCCTCCTCAAAGATTATTGCCAATATGCCATCCCTTTACAAGTTCGAGTTGCTCACTAAGGCCTTATAGAGTTCCTCCCTATGAGATCTCATTGATTTAGTGAGCACTAATTTAGTGAGCTACTCCACTTTTCTTGGCACTAATATTGTCTAGTAAAAGCTTCTTGAGTAGCTCTCTCAACGTAAGATCTACTTCTAAGGCTCTCTCTCTATTGGCATTTCCTCCTCTTCTATTGCTACTTGAGATGGCTAGTATCTTGTGAACCTTGTTGAGCTCTATCTCTTCACGTGACCTGTAAGCCCATTACTCCTGGTTATAGCTCACTATGTGGTGCATTGTGATCCTTCCAAGCCTCCTCTCCTTCTCGATATTAACTAAGATGTTAGCTGTAGGTATTTCATGATGTGTTATGCTTGTCTATTTCTCATACTCTGTAAAAAGTCACCGGATTTCATCTGAGTACCCCTATTACATTAAGGTCAAGGTAATTCTTGTTCAAACTGGTACCTACCATGGTGGTTGTCCCTTAAACCACTAGTATTTCTATGAGGTTGACTAGGCCGGCTAAGGATGTGCCCCTAATCTTGGTTAGTACTTCCTTCTCTCAATGGTCTTATGGTTCTATCTTCCCTAGATCTTGTCTCTAGTGTCTTGGATCACTCGTCTGATTCTCGGGGTTACACTCATACTAATGGGTTCATTTCTCATCTTAAACCCCTTTAGTGTATTCCTTGTTAATCCAATCAATCTATAAGTATACACGCTTACACTTTTGAGTGGTACAACTTGATGTGAGTTGTGTTCACGTTTTCCAAGTTTCACATGCACTTAAGTGTCTATGATGCATGATACAACCTTCAATGAAATCAATCACATCCACACTTTTACCAATCAGTCTCATGGAGTTGTAGCTCTTTTGCATGAATTGTGATTACTCCTAGCAGTCAATTTTGGTTTCTTCATGGGTTGTTTAGATAGGTGGTCTGATGGGTGATCAACCCCAAACAGTCAAATTGAGTCTCTACTAACAAGTAAGCAGCCAGATGTTGATAATTTCAATCACTCCATGACTGTTAGGTTAAAGTTTTGGTGACAATCAACTCTATGGTCTCATGTGCATGTTTGAGTTCCAACCTTGATTGCTAGGCTAGCTAGATGTTAGCCTGAGCAGGTCATGCATTGGTCAAAATTCTTAAAAATTGTGTTCTGGACAACCTCTCAGAGTATTAGGTTTGCCTATCCAAGTCCTAGACTCGGTCATCTGAGTGGACTTGGTGATCATCAAACTTTGACTCAGATGAGGGGTGCTCATCCGAGTGTCTAAGTGAGCTTGTCTAAGTTCGAGTATTTGCGTGGACTTGTATCAATCGGAGTGTCCAAGTGGACTTGTTCGAGTTTGAGTGCTTGAGTGGACTTGTGTGAGTTTGAGTGGGACTAAATTTACATAGGCGTCCGAGGGCCAATGAAGATTTGGCCGTCCTAGTCTTGGGGATGCCATTTGAGGAGCGGAGGACAAAACATGCCGAATGAAAAAATATTGATTGAAACCATTAAATGCACAAGTGGTAGCAATCCAGTTGTTGACATAACATGGAGGCAAACATTTTGATATTGAAAGACTAGGAAAGTCATGTCATGTTGATCCAAAAACAACCAAGAGCTAGCATCTAATCAATTTAATTGTAACTACGCATCTATTAGCACGTGCAATATGTCTTATCTGCACATATACACGCGCAATTACACGCGATTACAGATGCGCCAAGAAAATATATATATATTTTTAAAAAAGTTGTGTCTTTCTTTTCAAACCAATACTTTCCTGCGTTTTTTGCGCGTTTTCTACAGTTCGAGCTCAACATCACTAATCATGTCTATCTATCACTTCATGAAGACAATGAGAGAAGGAAATAAGAGTAAAAAGAGGACAGGAGGAAGGAAGAGCCAAAGAGTAAAGAACAAGAGTCAAATAGCAAAGAAGAGAAGAAGATTCAAGATACTTACCAAGGGAAGGGAGAAGGAGGACAAGAAGCTTGAAACCTAGCCGCCACCCGTCGGAACAAGCAAAGAATGTGAGTTCTTCTTCTCTCTCTCAATCTTGTTTGCTTTCTCTGTCTGTTTCTCTCTCTCTCTCTCTCTCTCTCTCTTTACATGCTAGAGACTGTCATCTATGGAGGTCTTTTTGCGCATTTTTTATAAAAGTTTGCAAAATATGGTCTAATTGTGCGCATATGGTAGCGCGTCTAGATGAGAGTGTCGACACAGATATAGATGCGAAAATAGACGCGCTGACAGATGCACACAGAGATGCAGATATAGACGCAACATGTAATATGTTTTATCTGCACAGGGTAATATGATTTTTGCTTGTGTAGGTGTGGAATCCTGGATCTTCCAGCATTGATCCTGAGTTGGAACGCATGAACAATACCTTAGCAGAGTTTTCTAGAGGTGTTAGTAGCTTTTTTGGAGGTTTTCCAAACAAGGAGAAGTTCATGGGAGAGATGACCAATTATCTTGGTCGCCCTCCTACTGCAGAGGAGTTTTGAGTGTCATGTCTGGGACACCTATCACATCTTTGCCTAGCAGTGCCACACAAACACAAAACCTTGGCACACCAAACCTTGGTACACCTCTACTAACAGGTACTCCACGCACTATGCATACACACAGATCAACTGATGCACATGGATCAGTTGAAGTACATGGATCGGCCGAAGCACGTGCATTTGCAGAAGCACGTGCATCGAGTGAGGTAGAGGGTAGTGCCCATCGAGGGAGGAGGGAGAGTCATGCAGGAGGATGAGGAGGTCGAGGGCTTTGTGGGGGTTGCCTAGGAGGTGGCTCTCAATCACCCTCACAGGGAAATGAGAGAGGTGAGCCTCCACAAATGTACTACTCTCACTGATGTTGGTGATATCTTGCATAACCTTGAGGGGAGGGAAGTGATAGCCTACTTGAGGAGTGTCGTGCATCCCACATACAAAGATTGCATGATTCCCTTCAAGCACCAAAAAATTGGTTTGTGGCAAGAGGTGCTGCGGGCAGTACATAGAAGGTACCCTAATCCCAAGAATTTACGATTCTCAAATGATTGGGGATGGTCAAAGGTGAGAGGCACGCTTCATAACAAGAGGTCTCACCTTATGACGCGCGCCAAGGAGTCACTGCGGAGACAAAAGCAGGGGCGCCCTGGATATGACCAACCACCCAATTGCCACCGCATGGAGTGGAAAGAGGCCAAGAAGAGAGCAGCAGAGAAAAGGAAAAGTCGCCAGCATGCAAAGGCGCGACATATCTAGATGGCAACCATGGATTGTCACATTATGGATCGGGTGGCAGGGAGTCATGGGAGGCTGAGTTTGTAAGTATTATTTGATTTCTTTTTTAAAATTAAATTTTGTAATTTGTTTCAATTCATTATGTAGTGTGTTCTAATACGTTGTATGTTCAAATTGTTTTGTAGTATCATATCATTGGTAGGATGCCTACTCATAGAGAGGTAGGCCACCATCGAGGTCATAACCGGGCGTCCACTTGGTAGCATTTCTATGAGAAGGGACTCATCACGGAGGAGCAATATAATCGTGCCATGAGGATTCCACAACCAAAAGAGGTATGTTTTATTTTTTACATGAAAAGTATAGGTAGCTCTAATTTATTGTTTGTAATGGTATTTATATAGCTTAATCCTTTGTGTAGGCGAACCCTGATGCAGTTGAGGATAGCAAAGGGGGGACTAGCAGTAATGGTGGCGGAAACGGCAGCGGCACATGCAACGGTGGTGGTAGCGATGATGATGCCTCTGTCTGAGGAGATGTAGAGGAGCCCCATGCATGTATACCTCCCCTTGGCTTGTAGTTTTCATTTTTGATATGTATTACTTTCAGCTAGTGCTTGCAACCATGACCATGCTTGAGGTCACAAGCACTAGAACTCATCATGTAAAAACGTTTCATCTATATATATGAAATTTCGTGTTCTACATACATTGTTTTGTTTTCAATACAATAATCTTCGAAATAATCTTTCTCTGTTTTCCCTAAGCATACAATTTGATGTTGATGGGGGGAAAAAAACCAAAGAGCAAGCCACATTCTCTCTGGTTTTTTTTTTCATACCTCTGTTTTGTGCGTCTATCACCGCGTCTAAATTGCAGGAAAAATGCACGTCTATTATTGTCAAAAACTTGCAGACTACACGCTTTTTTAGACACGCAGTTACACGCGTGTATAGATGCATAATATGAATATATCCACTTTTTATAAATATGATTATATATTTACGGAGCGCGTCAATAGGCGTGTCTATATGCGCATGTAGGTTTCACTATAAGCGCGCTTTTAGACGCAAAATTTTAGACGTGGTAGTAGACGCGGTAATAAACGCGCTCGACATTTTTTAACACAGTTCAAATATTGCGTCTACAGCCGCGTCTATGGAGCCTTTTTGTTGTAGTGTTCCATGGAGGATGACAAGCTTCAAGTGAACATTGGTTCTTCGATTCTAGGCTTGACGATCACCCAAAGAGGAAGCGCACATCAATCAAAGTACAGAACCACTGCTAAGGTTGAAGAGCAAGGGTGTAGGATTCTGATATGATTCCAATGTGGGCCAAGGTTGAAGAGCAAGGGTGCATGATTCTGATATGATTCCTATGTGGGCCAAGGTTGAAGAGCAAGGGTGCAAGATTCCGATATGATTCCCCGAGAGAAATCATATGGATTCCAATGATTTTGTTTCAATGATCGTGATAAAGCTAGATATTTCAATATTTTGAGAGCCATATCCTTGGATACTTCAATAGCTAGGATGACGATACATGGACCAGTATGTCGTAGGTGATTGATAGTGAGCGGAAACTCAATGATGAATGGGGTAATGCTTCTTTTGGTCCAAGCAATGAGGAGTATATATAATTTTTTCTTGATCAACGGATATATCAGAGCATGTTTGTTTGGTAGCTCACAGGGAGCTTACGGTGGTGCCAAAGTAGGCTTAAGTTTGTTCGTGTTTAGAGGGGGAGGCCTCTACTGGCTGCGAGCTATGAACGTTGTTGGCTGTTGAGCCGTAGTCATAGTCTACGAAAGATCTAGAGGTGCAAAAACAATATGCTAATCATGGCAAGAGCTCCCATAGACCAAAACTAGAAACTTTGTATATATCCAGACTACAACATCATAAAAAATGCAGATTGAAAGGGTCAAGAACAAAATCAAGTGTTGGTACTGTAAATAGTTGTGTCTTCTGTTCAAGGAGTAGCATCACTCATGAAAATATCCAAGGGTATCAGAGCAAAAGCTGAAGCATCTACTGAAGGATGTGAAAATAGTCAACTGGAGCCCAAGCCGGAGCCCATACCTGACCTTAGAATTGTTCTTTATGACTACTCAGTTCATTTGCAAGCTTGTCAATCTAGGATGTACTGTAGTGAATTCTGATTGGAGTTGTAATGTGGGAGAGGGCTTTCAAACCTCGAAGACCTTGAGGAATTGTTTAGTAGCTTGTACTTGTCTCCTAGGAACTAATCTTGATCTATCATCATTGAACACCTCATTGTGTCAAGCCAAAGAAGAAAAATCAATAAATTTCAAGTGTAATCCCAATCTTGAACTCTTCATACCTAAACATGATCAAGCTCATCTTAGTTGAAATGATGTATTGTGAAGATTGTATTCCTTGTATCCCCACTTTGTCTTACTTTGTCTGCATATGTATTTGATTGGAATGTGTATCCTAACCATTCTTCTTACTCCATGTAGTTGCCTTGAGTTGAGTACTCTTCATCCTTTGCTCCCATCTTGTATAGCATCCGTACGACAAAGCAACTTTCATGAACCCCCACACGTATTATTCTGTGTGCGACATCTGGTGAACCGAACGTGAAAGCGTTGCTTCTGATCATCGAGATGGGAGATCCACCTTCTTCATGGACTGCATCTTCCTTTTTGACCGATGGGATGAAAACTTTATTACAAACACTTTCTTCAGCTATTATGATATAGAATCAATAGATACAGTTATCTATGCAGTAACAACAACAGTTACATCAGTAACAATTGTATTATCAACAAATGTTGCATCAAGAACAAGAGCATACGCATGGTGCAACTAAAGCGATCAACGCTGCGGCTAGTGAGCGCAAATTATTTGATGGCTGGAATGTTTAAGCCTATCTTAAAGCCTTTGAAAGCCATATGTGCTTCTTCGGAGTTCCGTCCAATTGGAGCAATTATTTTTTATTGCTTGTCATACTTGATTTTTGCAGGTTAGAGTGAGTGATTCATTTGTGCAAGACTAAAACTAGAATGTTTTCAAGAAAGTGCTTAAAGACAAATATTTTCTAGAGAATTATGGCATTGCTACATAGAAGACATTCAGAGAGTGGGTATATTAGCCCAACAAAGGACTTGTTGTTTCTTTTGAATCTTTATGGGAGTTTGAAGAACGATATAACCAATTGGATGTACAAGAGCAAAGAGCCCGAAACTCAAAGAAAGTGGATTTATTCTTGCAGGTGGTTGATCATGCACTTTAGGATGAGTTGGGAGATCTTCTTGAAGACCGTATGTAGCCTATGGGATTGAAGCTAGATTGGCAAGATGTTGTTGATGCGGTTTCTACATTGACGAAGAGGCGGAGATGGAAGGCACACTTGCAGAATGACATGCGAACACCTCTAGCGATGTCTTCTCCTACCTCGACTTCTCCTACTTCTCCTATTGCACCATCCACTACTTCTCCTATTTCTCATGTTGTGCCTATGCCTATGTCTATTCCTGCTACAGGTGGTAGACCATCTGAAATAGTGATTGTGGAAGATACGATGGAGGAAATTTTAAAGAACTTAAAAGACCTTCAAAACAAGATGACTAGGAGGGAGCAGCAGCAGCCAACTCTAGTTTCAACCATAATTTCATCTACCCCTAAAAGTTCTTCCATGATGGTGAAATCTCAGGGAGTCAAAGTGCTTGTTGAGGAGAAGCGAAAAAGGAATGAAGATCCAATTTCTCAGCCTTCTTATTCAAAACTAGAGCAATGCATGGCTGATCATCATAAGCAAAACGTTCAAAAAGATCAAAAAGCCCCAAAGGCAAAGGATCCAAAGCCACAAAAGCAACTTGGATTCAAGCCGCTTTCCGACATTGAGACCACTACAGACTTGAAGAAGATTTTGATGAGGAGGTTACTGATGGTCTTTATTATGACAGCCTATTATGCTTGGATATTATGGAGGATCTTTCAGCATTGTTGAAAATTGAAAATCAAGAGTTGTCATATGTCTTACAGGTCAATTCTCTAGCAAAGAATTGCAAGATTGGTGATTTCATGTAGAAAGAAATTTTGGGTGTTGAGAATTCTCAGCAAACAATGTTCTTTGCTGAAATGTTTCAGCAAAAAGATTTACAAAGTGCCAATTTACAGCAGCAAACAGGATTTGCAGCTGAAGTAAGCTGTGAGCCTCATTGTTGGACTGTTTATATGCACTCTGAAAAAGATATGACTGATTTTTGTCAATCAAAAGAGTTGGGTGTTGTTTATACACAACAAAATTTTTGTTTACTAGGGTATTTATAGCAAGAGTTGAAATTTGCAGGTTGTAGCAAAGAAGCTAGAGTAGAAAGACAATATGTTGACTAGAAGGTCAGATTACCTTTGGACAATATTGATGATTCGCCAATGATGGATATGAATAAGATTGGAGTCATTGGATGGTCTAATGATGAACAAGCCAAAGAAGATCTTAAAGCTATGGAGCAGATTTTTGCAAGAGAGAAGACTATGCCATTGGATGTTTTGATGATCTATGAAAACTTATCTACTTTGACTCTTCCATATGATTTAGGAGGATGTTGGATAACCCATGCCAACTTATCTACATATCATATTACCAAGATAATTTCCCATATGATCTTGGTGGGAAAAACGTTGTGAGTGGTAAACAAGTTGGTACATGTCAGAGGATGTGCATGTTTGGAGGGGGCGGATGTCGTGACACTATGCGTCTACCACTGCGAACCTGAGGGTAGAGTTTTTCGCCGAGATTTTGAACTCTTTACTCAGTGTCATTATGAGTTTATTTTTCATTGTGTATATCTTTTGTGTTTGCATTTGCATGATGCATGAGCACATGTAGTTAGGCTAGGCACAATTTCTTCAGGTTACTCTATTCAAATCTATAAGTTTTGAGATGTTTGCTAGGAAGCAAAAATAAGGTTTTTTTGCTTATAGTTTACAAATTATGTGTTTTGGAGTAGTTAGTAAAAAATGTTTTCCAAATTTTTACTATACACCTTTTGTACAAATTTACAAGGACATTCTTACTTTTTAAACCTTAGATTTATTATGATGTCTAAAGATAGCAAAAATTCAATTACTCAAAATTTTAACAAAAGTAATTACCCTCTTTGGAAGTTTCATATGAAGATCTTTCTTATGCGAAAAGAATTGTAGGAGTTTGTCTAGTAACGAAAAAATATTGAAGCAACATAGATTGGATCATATTCATTAGATTGATAGTGCTATAGTATTCAACATTATCATTTATCTAACATCTAATTCTTTCCCCGTTATGCTCTCATTGAGTAAACCAATTTTACAAAATTGGAGATATTGATTGTGCTAGATAGTCCAAATCATGTAGGTCTTCTTGCATGTTGACTAGATTTCTAGGCTTGAAAGAAGTATCCACACATAATTTTTTCCCTTGATATTTTTGTTGCTACTAATTCTTTTGATATGTTAGCATACTTGCTAAGTATGAATTTCTAGTCTCCCACAATGTGGAAGGGCTATAATGGATTTAACTATCTTGCTATTGTGACTATAATTTCACATATATTGATGGCCATATTGATAGATAGCTCTAAGATCGAGGGTTTCTATATGATGGGTGTAAACTTGGAGATGGATTAGATTTAGTAAAATATACTTAATGGTTATGATTATCTAACACATTGTGGACATTATGTTAATTTTTCCTTGTTTTTTGATGGTAGTCATCCTCGGTGATTATTGTTGTCAACTATTATTAGGAGTGATAGTAGGTGGTGAGATAGCCTTTGGAATTATGGCCCATGTTAAAAATTATGGGAAATTTTCAGCCCAAATGCTTTCTTTGGATAGATTTTCTTGATCTCATCAAGCTAAATTTTTTACTTGAAAATTCAAAAAATAGGCAATATGTACAAAAATTTACATATTTCAATCTAAAATTTTTCCAAAAGAAACTCAAAAAGAAGGATCTCTCTTAACATTCACCCATCACCCATTTTTCTAAACTCTTCATTATTGATTAAGTAAGCATTTTCCCACCTATCTACAAACTAAAAGTCATAGGGATCTCTTATTTTTATCGCTATATGGTCATGACTACAGAAGTCTCCTAAACTTCTCAAATCCAATCTTAAGGGTTGAAGCTTCAAGGCAGATGTTGGAAGAGATGGATGACCAAATAAAGTTAATAAGACAAGACGTCCAAGCTGCCAAGGATAGACAGAAGGCATACGCAGATTTGAAGCGTCAAGATAGAATCTTCCAAGAAGGAGACATGGTCTTCATTTGCGTACACTCTAAGAAGAGTTCCCTATCCTTAGGAGATTGCAAGAAGCTAAGTCCAAGGTATTGTGGGCCGTACAAGATCCTCAAATGCCTAGGACCTAATGCTTATAGATTGCAACTCCTTGACAACCTAAAGGTTCACAATGTATTCCATATTAGCCTATTGAAGAAGTATGTACCTAATCCTAACCATGTACTTGATGACCAACAAGTTGTAATGCCTAGTCAAGGAGTCCTTGAACTAAGGCCTGACAGGATCTTAGATGTTAGGGAGAGACAATTAAGATCCAGAACCTTGAGAGAATGCCTCGTCCAGTGGAAAGATTATCCCAAAGAGGATGCCACTTGGGTAGATGAAGGCACTCTCAACCATCAATATCCCCAGTTTACCTCAAGATGAGAACATCTCGATTCCTCTAAGGGGGAGAGAATGTAAAGTTCTAAATCTCTTTCCTCGCGGGAACTACCCCTTATAGGAAAGGGGGATAATGATAAGGCAATTTTATTAATTTCTTGACGATAATGCAAATTGTTTTACCTTATCCCCCCCAGCCGATAGTCTTGCTGGAGGGGAAGGAATAGTAAGGTCGCAGAAGCTTCTCGGTGGAGCTTCTAGAGGGACACAACCATGCACGCTGACACAAAGGGGAGGAATCATCTCCCCTCCCCCCTATTTAACCAGAAGGGGGGTTGCTGTCGGAAAAAAAAAGGAAGGCAAGACAAAGGACTGAAGACTAAGGGAGTGCTGCCCTATGCTGATGCAGTCAACAAGAGAGAAAGAAGACGTGTGGGAGCACTCTGCCGCTGCCGCTTGATTCTGCCGTCTGCCTGCCTGTCCTCCCAGCACTGCCACCTACAGTCACAGGCCTCGTCGCCTGTCCATCACGCTGCCAGTCGCCATTAAGCTTTCCCCCCCCACTTGGGGAAGCTTTAGAAGCTTCCTGGGGGGGAAGCTTCCAAAGGGCTTAATAAGCCCCCCTTTCACCCCCCTTGTTGTGCCTTTCAAAAACCTTTTCACAGCCCCCCCCCCCCCCCCCGTGTCTAAACCCCCCCTATCCCTTAAGCATTTAGGCTTTAAAGGTCCTATCAGCCCCCTTATCCCTTAAGCCTTTAGGCTTTAAAGGTCTTACCCCCCCCCCCCCCCCAAATTTTAACCTTTATAAGCCCCTTTTCCCCCCTGGAAGAACTAAGGCCTCAAAGGTCTTATCACCCTCCGTATTTTATAATCCCTTAAACCCCTATCCCTTGGCTTTGGAACCACCCCTCTATCCCCCATGTTTAAACCCTCCCTAGCCCCTCCCCTTGTGGCGTATTGAAACCCCTTTCCTCCAAGTTTGACCTAAGGGTCCTTCGACCTTACTTGTAACCTTTACGGTGTCGTCGTGTTAAGGGCTGAAGGTCTACCACCGGGGCTTTAGTGCAGAAGAGGAGTTCAGGATTCAAAGTTTAAGAAGGGGAAATAGATTAGGGTTTAATAAGATCCGGGATTTAGAAATGACTTAGGTACAGAAGAAGAATTCAAGCTTTTTCTCTATGTATTTAGCATACATGAACGGAAGAAATAACTCTATCTTGATTACATCAAATGCCTCTGGATACATACATCATATCATAAAGGATATTTTCAAATTCTCAATTCAATTATGAATATCAAATGCAAGTTCTAATGGTTTTTATTTCAAGTACATAGATGGATTTCAATCCTTTGGAACAAGTATTATGTTGATAGACTCAAATACAGTCAAGATTTGGGCCAATGATACATGAAATGAATTGAAGAAGCATAATTTTAGCTTCATCCCTATTTTAAAAAAGAAAATTCCAGCCCATAATCAAGCTCCAAATGAGTGCATAAACTCATGAAGAAGCTCCTCTAATCATTAATGAACAAATTCCTGATGAAAAGAGGTCATTTCCTTCCATTACAACCACATAAATCTCTTATTTGCTCATAAAAATGGACAATAACAGTGGGCTGCCCTATTTATGACTGGTTATTTCAGCCCATAACAGCCCATATACCTTCAAAATCCTCACCCTTTGCTTGCCCCAAAGTCACTCAAGTACTTAGGTACAAGTTGGGCTTCATTGGACCAAGAATGAGGTAGAAAAAATGAGAGAAGTCGTGCATAAGAGCAGGCTGAATATATTTCTCTCAGATTTTCCCCTTTTATAGATTGTTTCAACATGCATTTTCGTCAAACCAAATGGGCAGAGAAGTGGAGCTCTCACCCTGTTTACATCTTCTGCTTCTGGGCCTGTTGATCTTGAGTTTGTATGCTCCAAAGCATGCACCATAGCTTCAGCTTTCTCCAGTTGTGCTCAGGCTGTGCAGCCCACATTTTGCACCGAAAAATGCGGGCTGCTCCCTGCTCAGGCCGAAGTCACTTTTTGACCTACCCAGGTCTCTTGTTGGTCACTTAAGTCTATTACTTCAGGTCCCCTGTGAACCTAGTGGACTTTTGGCAACTTTTGGCATTTTTCTTGAGTTTTGACCATATTTTTGCACCTGAATCAATGTGATTTATTCTATAGACTGTCAATTACTTTCAGTTGACCAAGTTGTAAGTTCCCATAGACTTATTTTTCATCAATATATATGGTATAACTGAAAATTATATGCTAAATACAAAAGAACTTGTGTAACTAAGATGGTTATTGGATAACAATGTCTGAATTTTGTATGTAGATTCCTCATATAACTCCCAGTGAAGCTCTTCTATGTTCATAAGAATCCCATGATTTATATTATGAATAATAAACTCTTTGACAATAACTTAGAAGTTCCAATAACTTACCAAGGACTCATTTTCCTAAGTTATTGGTGAAAGTCTATAAAAGCTTTTCACTAACTTACCATTATGAAAAGATATTGGTCACCAATTTTTAGATTTTGTAGACTTTATGTTGTAAATTGGTGACCAATATCTTTAGGATCACAAAGGCTCGGCTGTTTGGATACCCTTTCTACCAGTCCTTCGCTTTCAGGTGGTAGAGGAGTAGCTACCAGCTTGACCTTTTTATCAATTGTTTTATACTTTGTTTCTACTCTTACTTCATCCTTGTTTGGCTGTCCAAAAGCTTCATAATCTACAAATTCTTCTATTATGTCATACATATCCAATGCACATACCTGTATGGAGTGATTTTCAGCTTGATTTTGTGCATGAACGGCTGTATAAATTTCAGCCATTGTATCATTATAATTTAGCCCATAAAATAGTCCTGAAATTTCTTCATCTTTAGGTAAAACATTAATTTGCTTCAGCTCTTGTTCCATATGACACAAATACTTTCTTTCAGCCCTGTTCATGGCTGAAAACTGTTTATAACAGCCCATACTATTGGCTGTAAAAACCAGCAAATCAGCTTTTGGCCTTGCCTCCTTTATATGTGGAGGCAATTTTTTGTGACGTGATGCACTGCCATAGCCTCCACTTATAGCAGCGCTACCTGAAAACCCTTAAAATCTTGGGCATTAGGAGGAATAAGATGATCTCTCAATTGATCCCTATTCCGATGGTGATTAACACAAACGGTAAAGAATTGGACAGTTTTGTCATTATCCTTGCTTCTTATCCGAGCATATGATGAACCATCATTAAGATCCTTTGTCTCTAAACGAGACTCGGAAATAAATGGTTGTCCAATAATGATAGGATAGCTACAGGAATCTTGAACAAAGGAATGAAATTCATCTTTTACATTACCAATAGTAACTTGTATATAAGGACATATTCCATAAAGATCGCCAGAAGAGTTATTGGCTGCCTTCATGCGCCATCCTGGGTCCAAATCAATGGGCCATCTGCCATTCTCATAGAGACTTCTTAACATAACATTAATTTCTGAACCATGGTCTATAAGGGCAATGCATGGAGTTTCTTTTTCACTGATTTTAACAACAGTTTCAGTAGTCGCCCTTGCCCAATGGGTATGGGAGTAGTGACTACTAGGAATAAAGTGAGCTTCACTTTCTTCTTGCATGTTGTGAAGAAGAGCCTCTTTCTTACGCATGGGCTGCACTTTAGATTGAGAAGTACCCACCATAATGGCTTCTTCAGTTTCAACTTCATCTTTGGCTTCTATGGCTGCAATCAATTCTTTGATTGCCTCCAATCAAATCCCTTGAGTTTTCAGCTTCTCTTCATCCTGCAAATACACATGAAGTACTTGCAAAAAAGCATGTACAGATTCTTCAGTTTCCTCACCAACATATTTTCTTTTTCACTTAATTACATCAATTATTACATCATGAAATCCTTGTTTTGCAATACCGATAATTTCACCTAATGTAAATTCAATTCTACTTCCAAGAATCCTTTCTTTTAGGATCCTTTTAAGATCTGTTGCGGTCTCTATGTCAGACTGCAACTTGTAACTGGGATGTTTGCTTTTTCTTTTTCCTTCTGTCTTCTTTGCTTGAGGGGCATCTCCCATGTTAAACTCTGGCGGTGGTGCATTTTCAGCAGCCTTCTGTTGGTCTGGTTTACTTCTTGTTATGTGTTTAGTCGGTCTTGAAGAAGAAGGACCGGCAACATCTTTTTCTCTTTTCTTCTATCATGGCTTCTTGATTACTAATTTCAGCTAACCAAGTAAAAGCTAAAAATGAATCCACAGGCTCGGTCCAACCGGTTCTTCCTCGAATACGTTGACTGGCAGTGGTTAAATCATCTTTAGTTGCCTTGTCTTGCTCCATGCGATCCAACGCCTGCATCCACACTTTAGATTTTGCATTAGTTTTACATGCTTTAACAATTTCATTAGTTGGCTCAATTTGCAGCCCATAGGTTGCAGCATCAACAACTGCATAGGCCGTTCTTGTTGCCAAATCCTCCAATATTTTCTTCATGCCACTGTTGCCGAAGTTTGGCTCAAGAGGAAGCCCGATTTTGGTTGCATGAATTTTACCATCCTTCCAAAAGACTAATTTTTGTGCTTCAGCTTCACGGAATGCACCACACTCCCTCTTGTCATGCTGAAGGCTATCACACCAAATACAGCTTTTTTTGAAGCCTTCTCATACAGGCCTTTGGGCAGTTGACCGACCCCTTTCTTCTACTTTTACATCAAGCCTTTCCACTTTAAAATTAATTTTTGTTAGATTAAGATGGATATCCCGCATGCTTTTAATTAGCTCATCCATGACATCCTTCTTTGGAGATGGAATAGCAAAATTTCTTGGTTGCTCGGCCATAGAGACAGGAGGTCGAGAAACTGGAACATGCTCCTTCATAGATTTAGTTATTGCAAGGGTTGATCCCCATCTTAGGTGCAATCGCTCTCTTTGAGAAATCATATTAACTGCTTCAGTGACATCACTCCAAGTAGTCTTCAAACCCGTCTCAGAGTCAGGGTCTTCAAGTCGATCAATTAATATCTCCTGAAGAGAAGAATCTACAGCCTTTAGAAATAATTCAATCTTTTGACTTTCCATACCTTATTGGTCGTCAGGATCTAATTGGGAAAATTTGCTTTCAAATTCTCGATGAAGAGCATTGGCGGTTAGAGCCTTATTGGGCCTTTCGACCCATTTGGTGAAGACTTTATTTGTCATAAGACCAGAATCTTCAAGGAAAAATTCTTCTCGAAGAGCCTTCTTGAACACAGTCCATCCTGCATCTTTTTGAAAAAGACCATGAATTCGGTCCTGGAGAACATGCACAGCCAGACGGGCAAAATAACGGCTTCAAGCATGTTGAGGGACTCCAAAGAAGACCATCTTGTCAGTATAAAGGCGGATGAAAGAGGATACATTTTTCCCATTAAATTGCTTGAGTTCTTGTCCAACTGCTTCTAAGGCTTAAATGGTAGCAACATCAATCCGCTCTTCTTCTTGTCTCTGTTGTTGTTGCAATTGCAACTGCTGCTGAAATTGCAATTGTTGTTGTTGGCTTTCATGCATTAGATGAACCAACTGTTGCAAGGCATCTTCTCCGGAACTTGATGATTCTCCCATTGGACTTATTCTTCCGCAGCGGACCTTCACATCGGGTTCACCACTGTCGTCGTGTTCAGGGCTGAAGGTCTACCACCGGGGCTTTAGTGCAGAAGAGGAGTTTAGGATTCAAAGTTCAAGAAGGGGAAATAGATTGGAGTTTAATAAGATCCGGTATTTAGAAATGATTTAGGTACGGAAGAAGAATTCAAGCTTTTTCTCTATGTATTTAGCATACATGAACGGAAGAAATAACTCTATCTTGATTACATCAAATGCCTCTAGATACATACATCATATTATAAAGGATATTTTCAGATTCTCAATTCAATTATGAATATCAAATGCAAGTTCTAATGGCTTTTATTTCAAGTACATAGATGGATTTCAACCCTTTGGAACAAGTATTATGTTGATAGACTCAAATACATTCAAGATTTGGGCCAATGATACATGAAATGAATTGAATAAGCATAATTTTAGCTTCAACCCTATTTTAAAAAAGAAAATTCCAGCCCATAATCAAGCTCCAAATGAGTGCATAAACTCATGAAGAAGCTCCTCTAATCATTAACGAACAAAGTCCTGATGAAAAGAGGTCATTTCCTTCCATTACAACCACATAAATCTCTTGTTTGCTCATAAAAATGGACAATAATAATGGGCTGCCCTATTTATGACTGGTTATTTCAGCCCATAACAGCCCATATACCTTCCAAATCCTCACCCTTTGCTTGCCCCAAAGTCACTCAAGTACTTGGGTACAAGTCGGGGGCTTCATTGGACCAAGAATGAGGTAGAAAAAATGAGAGAAGTCGTGCATAAGAGTAGGCTGAATACTTTTCTCTTAGATTTTCCCCTTTTGTAGACTATTTCAACATGCATTTTCGTCAAACCAAATGGGCAGAGAAGTGGAGCTCTCACCTTGTTTACATCTTCTGCTTCTGGACCTGTTGATCTTCAGTTTGCATGCTCCAAAGCATGCACCATAGTTTCAGCTTTCTCAGTTGTGCTTAGACTGTGTAGCCCGCATTTTGCGCCGAAAAATGCGGGCTACTCCCTGCTCAGGCACAGGTCACTTTTTGACCTACCCAGGTCACTTGCTGGTCACTTAAGTCTATTACTTCAGGTCCCCTGTGAACCTAGTGGACTTTTGGCAACTTTTGGCATTTTTCTTGAGTTCTGACCATATTTTTGCACCTGAATCAATGTGATTTATCCTGCAAACTGTCAATTACTTCCAGTTGACCAAGTTGTAGGTTCCCATAGACTTATTTTTCATCAATATACATGGTATAACTGAAAATTATATGCTAAATACAAAAGAACTTGTGTAACTAAGATGGTTATTGGATAACAATGTCTGAATTTTGTATGCAAATTCCTCATATAACTCCCAGTGAAGCTCTTCTGTGTTCATAAGAATCCCATGATTTATATTATGAATAGTAAACTCTTTGACAACGGTTATTATTTTCCCTTGGAGCTCTCCCGCACCTTGTGTTTTGTTTCCACACTTTTCTATTCCCGTTCGTGCAAAGTTTACAAAGGCCATTAAACCATCCCCATGGTTTAATGGGTCTTAATTGTGAAAGATTCGGAAACACCCTTTCGAATTTCCGACTTCAAGGAGGGAGCCTTTCAAAAAAACTGCTTTCGACGGATGGTGCAAGTTATTGCGGAAGAGAGTCACGGTGGAATATCAAAAAGAAGTTATTGCGGAAGAGAGTCACGGTGGAAATGCCTCCTAAGAAAGTCCAAGGCGCAATTGCGGGAGGGTTATCTCCCAGCATCCGTGTGGATATCTCACCCCAAACCCAGGTTTTCCTTCCTAATTATTATTTGATATTGTTATAATTTAATCTTTCAAGGTTAATTGTTAGAAATATGATATATTTTCATCCTAGTTGTTCACGTCGAAGGAACTTGGTCATCAATACTTTTAATGGAACATGCAAAATAATGAAAGCATAAACGCATTTCTAGCAAATAGCTTTATGCATTGAAATGAATTATAAGCTAGATTATTATCCATTGAAATAGTATACTTTGATTAAGCCTAGAAGTATAAACTGCATCTCGTACTATTAATCCATATCCTCTTTGCAATGAATCATCATGGAAAGTGCAAGCATGAAATGATTCTTATGATGCATAAACTCTAGGAAAATATCGTTTGTCAACATCGTAAATTATCAAGTAAAAGGTTGCTTGTTTAGCATGAATTTTGTTCGCAAAGTATAGAAAGATTATTTGGAATTAACCTAACCTCAAATCGATAAAGTTTAGGATTGAAAAATCAATTTACACATAAATAACGAATCATGTGGAAGTAATCTCGAAATTATCTTCTAGAGTTAACCAAATTGACATAAACTTAAAACACCTATGTTGCGAAATACTCTTTGGAAATGAGTTAAATTCCAAGAAACGCCTGTACCTTAAATACTTGCCCACATTCCCTGAATGTAGGGAGAGTGAATTGTAATCGTAAAAGGAACTAGGGTTTGTCCCTGAGAATCTTACAAAGATGAAGCTTGGAAACCCTAGGTCTAACGATGTCAGTTTAAAGAACCTAAAACAGATTGTTTCGTGACTCAATAGTCTCATAGTTCAATGCAGCACTTGTGCAACAAGTGCGAAGTCATATGATCTTGTGATTGGATCACAAGGGGATGGCCAAGTTCTCGCAATGAAGTTGGCATGTCCTTACGCAAGTTATCTTGCAAGAGGATGAATAATCATCCTAAGTTAGTGGTCTTTCTTGAGTAAAGAAGATTGATTGGAAACTAAAGACCAACCGATAAACTGAAGTGCCCAATGAACTTAAGGTTTGACCAAGTTGGGTTAATAGGGTATGCCCTAACCCAGGATATAGGGGATTTGGCCAAGTAGTCAGTTATCCCGGAAGGATTCATTCCTTAACAGTTTGCCAATAAAAACGATCAATGGAAATATTTCTGCTTGCTACAAATTCTAGAGCACTGTTTGAATTTGTTTGATCAATGAATTAAAAGATAAATGGATATCTATACTTCAGGTTGAAGGCTTGAAGGGAAAGGCAGCTTCAGTTACCCCCAACTGCCTGCCTAACCCTAACTAAGGGGATTGTTGACCGTGCCAGGAAAGTGGACCGAACCCACCACGAGAGGTCTCTCCGTTGAGTGCTACTTGGGGCAGGAGGATGCTTGGGTGCCAGGGGGGCTCTGGCCATAAATCCCTCGCCTTCCGGGTCCTGCACAAGAGGCTAACGTGACTCGGGATTGGATCTCGAGGCCCGCATACTAGTCTACGGGTGAAACCTTGGATTAGTGATCCCTGTGGATTGTTGGATAGCCTTCGGGCGGAGTATGAATAAGCCTATGGGCTGGACTCTTTGTATTTCAAAGATAAATATGATAACCTGTTAATAAGGAACTTGTCTAATATTGTTTTTCTATGTCAAGTGATAAGATTACGTGAAAGAACCAGTGCCTAACGGGTTAATTAAAGAAGCTGATTGTTGCATATCCAACTAATGTGTTAGGTAATTAAATAACTAAAACAACTCAAGAAAAGTGCAATGGATGGGCCATAGGTCCGTCCTATAGATGGGTGGTCCCAGTTGGCCGGGAACTTTTCTCAAATCATGATGGACAGCAGGAGGATCATTAAAGAACATGAATAACTAAAGCGTTGACCTAGAGTTAAGAGTGGACCTGATTTACGCTATTTTAGGGGAACGGAATGGCACTATGCCTTATGGTAGAGAAGTTGAGCTTTGCATCCCACTCGTTTCCCATTCTCCTTGAACCAAGTGCAGTGTGAATCCGCTTCGGACCTGGCGATTCTGCCTAAAGTAGTTAGCTTGGGTCTGACGCTAGTTGCTGTTAGGAAATGACCAATAAGGAAAACCCTAATTCAGGTCGATCCTAAGTGGGAATGGCCGAATTTCTTCCGCTATGTGGTAGACGTGGAAAGCCCTAGATCGCAAACCCCATAACATTCCAAAGGAGTGTCGGCGGATCTTTCTAGACACCCTTTCCGATGGACTGCTAAGACGTGTCTTGGAGATACAAGTGGACACGTTACAAATTCTTGTATACATTCACATTAAACACTACAAGATAAAGACCTCATACCGACGTTCTCAAAGCAATGAAAATGTTCACCAAAAAATTGCCTATGTCGTTGCTAAACACATTGGTATTAGCCACTCCATAGAACCATTGCTATTGGTGTTACTATTTGCATCACATTTATGACGCAAAAATGACTAAGCAAATAGTGATGCCAATAGCGACAGTTTGTGACACAAACTATGACAATAATTGCTATGCGTACAGGTAAATTTGCAACATTTACAGAGAATAGCAACAATAATTTGCAACACTAATAGCAACAGTTACAGAGAAATTTTTTTTTAAAGGTAAAGTATACTTGAATCCACAAGACTGATACATAAAATAAGTACAAGATTGCTTAATAAAAGTGCTCATCGAATTATGGCAAGATTCAAAGGATGATAATAACATAGTGCATAGAAAATGCCTATATAAATCATAGGACAAAAAAAAAAGAGGATGTGCACTCCATGGATCTAAGCACGAGCTTTAGTTCCTCGCCATCCGAAAGCTCATCCCGCTACAGAGTATCGAATGGACTCTGCAAAAAATGAAACAACTACACATCAGTCCACCATACAACAATGCATTTTAATTAAAATTAGTAACTACGGACAAGAAAGATGAGGGGCTTATTGGGCTGCTCCGTGCATACAATCTATCGATCAATGCAGTGAGACCGTGTCTCTCTGCATATCAAGTCTCTAGGCCGATGGGATCGCGGTTTGTAATGGAGTGTTGCAAAGAAAACAAATTACAGTTATTAGAAACATGATTGTCAGTATAAGAGATATTGCAAAAAAATAAGCGAGAACAACAAAAGAAAAACTTATAAAGTCTTCTAGATAAGTCTTATGATTGCCACTCCCAAGATGATGGACCACTCCTGCCTCCAGTAGTGCCCTCGCTGCCTCGCATTGCTGTCTCCAATATCATGGAGAATCTAAAGCCTCCTCCCAGGGTCAACGCCAATCATCTGCATCTAGCCACTCAGGCTTTTAAGGCCCCACTCTTAAATGCCTTGTGTGCATCCCATCGTTTGTGTGATATGTATGCACACATGCACTCCATCATCCAATCTATGTAAAATGAGTCTACTACGATGGGTACGGGAAACTCCTCATGCAAGAATACTACTACGTAATCATTGCTCCCCTCCGGTATGTTCTTTCAATGATCCAAGACATTGTGCCAAAAACCTTGTTGGCAAAACTCTCTCATACGAGCTATCACCCTCCTCCCCTCATCATTCATGATGATGACTCCTATCCTATCATTCTACAAGGTATCTATACCCCTTCGAGGTATGCCTAAGATGTGTCCTCTCCAACCTATGACCGTGCTATTGGGCATATCCAGGAGACCCCTATACATCTAGTGTATCTATGGGGGTGGTATCTCTCAGAGTAGCACCCATAGGGATACCATCTACTAACGACTGAGTAAAAGCTAGTGACTCGAGTAGGCATCCCCACAAGTGGGACAAATCCGACAAGTGACGCAACTACAATAGAACAATGAAACAGAGACACTGCGTCGGTACCTCAAGAATAACCACCTGAGCCACCCTCTCTTGAACCTGCATGAGAGCGAGGAGTAGCACTTGTATCTCAAGTCAGCAGGTAGCTGACCACAGACTCACTACATCCACGTCTCCGCAGCATTCCCTAGAACCACTCCCTTCGAGTGTTGACTTTGTCTACTAGAAACCAAAGCATCAAAGCATGCCAAAGTAGATCTAACAGAATGGCCTGATGGTGTCTGAGATAGCTCTTGGTCCAAGATATCTTCGAATCAATTCATCTGATCTGGAGACATACGTGTGAAGATCTCTTGCAGCTCATCGCCACTCATCCCTTGACTCATCATGCTATCCAAATATCCATAAAGATCACTTACACAGAAAAAAATTTATGTTATTATAATTAATATAAAGATTCAAGAAAAGCACTGTAATATAACTCTTTAAAAAATGATCTTACTTAAAATGCATATTCTAGAGTATCCTTATAAGCGAATCATCAACAAATTGAGTAGGTGGATGCTCTAAGTATGACATAGCCTATGGTCCCATGTCAATCTCTTGTCACAACTCTGCATACACTAGAAGGTCAATAGAAAGGTCACCACAAAAGGATGAGTCCACCTTATTCTCAAATAATTCCTGGCCTCCTAGCTTTTCCATCATTGTTACCAGATTCTGCCTCCTCTACATGCTCCAAGCTTTGGGCGGCCTCCACCCCTTGCAATATCGATCCCTCTATCTGCGTACTCTCCTCATCTATGATGGGAACATTGCTTTCATCATATACTCTCACACTTCGGGGACTTGAAGGTACAACACACCACCATCGAGGTTTTTGGGAGTTTTGATAGAAAATTACCTATTCAAAATCCAACACAAGAGAGATTTAACATTTATGACATATACCATATTGTAATAAAATTTTAAAAGGCATGAGTCATGCACTTGTTCAATTGGCTGGCAATACAAATGTGTCGTGTAAATTTGTCCATCTTTTTTCCGAATCTATTTCAAGAAATCCAAATGGATCTCGTCGAACAATTGCCCCAGCTCCTTCCAATACCACTTTGAACCACTGCATATCGAATAGGATCATGGAGAAGCTACGATAATCTACCATGATAATACTTACAAGTTCCCAAAATACTCCATCTCATCTATAATGGTGTTTGGATCCATGGCTCGCCATCGGCTCTCTTGCTTGAACTTTGCCATGATACCACAATCTGTTGTGGAGCGCATTTTAACCCTCTCATAGTCATGGATACCCCTCCTAAGAAATATGTATGATATAAAGAGTCACCAAAGCCACTACAATGTTCCTTAAGAGCTCACTACTATCACTGTCACTATAGTCTTCACTTCAAGTCTTCTTCAGCTACTTCTTCCAGCTAATTTGAGCTTGTATTCTTTCTTTTTCAAGATTACAAAACATTCCCAAGCTAAACATCCATCCCACAAAACATTGGCACAAGTAAATAGAAGAAACAAAATAGAAATAGAGGCTCTACAAAGGGTCAACAAAACACTAAAAACCATACAGCTTCCATCAAAACCACTTCAAACTATACAAAACCATTCAAAATACTCTCAATAATTCCTCAAAAGACTCATTCACAATCTCAACTTACCAATTGAAAGAAAACATATGAAAATAGAGGCAAAATAGACCCTATTAGAACCAAAGAGACTCATCACAAAACTTATCAAAACATGAGATCTCAACCAAAAACCATCATGACGCTCCCAAACATACTCAAACTATCCCAAAACAGTTTCAAAGTCATTAAAATTCAATCAAGTTACTAGCAACCGTAGGAAATTACTATGGGCTGCATGAAGAAGATTTAACTATAGGAAAGTGGCCTTAAAAAAATCAACGAAAGGTTATGTAAGTTCAGCATACGACAAATTCATTCGGAAATGAAAGTAGAAAAAGGTTGCTTGTTTAAACATAAAATCCTAAAGCTTAGTAGCATGAATCTTGTTGCATGTTATAAATTGGAATTATGCTATAACTTAACCTATGCTTTGACCTTAACCCGAAAAGTTAGGGTTTGTAAATCAACTTATACATAGGTGATGAATCATGTGGTTACAAAAATGGTAGCATAATTATCTTCAAGAATAGACAAGTTAAATTTGTTTAAACCTAAACACCTAAAACCACGAGGTACTCATTTAGGAAGGGTTAATTCAATGCAACATATCCCAAAGAGCTAACTAGGGTTAGCACGTTGAGGACATTACCTAGTCACTCTTATTGCCAAAACTAAAACTCTTAAATCTAAAGACTTGACCACATTCACGGAATGTAGCGATAATAGGACGCACTTGCGAGAGACGATCTAGGGTTTCTACCCTAAGGATCTCTCATTAAAAAGATGAAACTCGGTTTGAACTTGGAACCCTAGGACCGACAATGTCGGCCTAATGCAATCAGGAATGAATTGTTATATCTAATCATGATTTCATGATTATAAGACTCCATTCAATGGGTAAATAGTCCCATAGTTTCATGCGACACTTGTGCAACAAATTGCAGAGTTGCATGATCTTGTGATTTGATCACAAGGGAATGGCCAATTCCTCAGAATGAGATTGGCAGATTCTTACGCAAGTTTATCTTGCAAGAGGATGGATAATTATCCTGGTATAGTACCTTTCTTGAGTAAAGTAACCAAGATTTGGGGATTAGATATTTGCTTGAAGCAAAAGACCAATCAGTGAATTGGAATAACATATTCACTGCTAATAGAACTTAAGATTTTGATTAAGTCAGGTTAATAGTGTACGGCCCTAGCCCAAGGATATAGGGTTAACAAACAAACCCTTGGGGATCTTGCCAAGTTGCAATTGATCCCGGATCGAGTGTTGGATACATTTGGAAAGAAAGATTCACTCCTTAGTAGTTTGCCAAAAATTAATGACCAATGGAAATGATTGTGCTTGTAATAGTTTTAAGAGCACTATTTTGCTTTGTTTGCTCAAAGAATTAAACGATGAAAAGATATCTAATGCTTCAGGTTGAAAGCCTGAAGGAAGAGGCAGCTTCAGTTACCCCCGATTGCTTGCTTGACCCTAATCAAGGGAGTTGTTAACCGCGCTAGGAAGGTGGACCGAACCCGCCATGAGAGGTCTCTCCATTGAGCGCTACTTGGAGCAGGAGGATGCTTGGGTGCCAGAGGGGGCTCCGGCAATAAATCCCTCGCCTTTTGGGCCCTGCACAAGAGGCCAACGTGACTCGGGATTGGATCTCGAGGCATGCATACTAGTCTATGGGTAGAATCTTGGATTAGTAATCCTTGTGGATTTCTCGATAGCCTTCCAGCGGATTATGGATAAGTCTACGGGCTGGACTTTATGTATTTCAAAGATAAATATGATAACATCTTGAAAAGGAACTTGTTTGACATTGCTTTTCTATGTCAAGTGCTATGATTACGTAAAGCAACCAGTGCCTAACGGGCTAATTAAGGAAGATGATTGATACATGTCCAACTAAATGTGTTAGGTAATTAAATAACTAAAATGACATGAGGAAAGTGTGGAAGATGTGGCCATGGGTCCGTCCTACGGATGGGTGGTCCCAGTTGGCCAGGAACTTTTCTCAATCATGATGGAAGCAAGAAGATTGTTCAAAGAACATGAACAACAAGAGCGTTGACCTAAATCTAAGTTACAATAATCTCGATTTACGTTGTTTTAGGGGAGCAGAATTGGACTATGCCTTATGGCAGAGAGATCAAGCCTTGCATCCCTCTTGTTTCCCATTCTCCTTGAACCAAGTGCAGCGTAAGCAACTATTGTTGCAGATTGAGAAGAACTAGGGGAACTTGCAGTAGTCTATGGTTCCTTATAGGTATTTACTTTGGTCTTGGAGTTACTAATTAGGAGTGATGCAATGACCATAGGACGCAATGGTACCCTTTACTGCATAGTCAAGGATTTGTTAAAGGGGGAGAGAAAGAGAGAAATAAAGAGAGGGAGGGAGAGGAAAATCGAGAGAGCAATATAAAGAGGAAGAAAAAGGGAGAGAGAAAAATAAAGGAAAGAAGAGAAAAGAGAGAGAGGAAGAGAGAAAAATATATAGAGATAGGGAGAGAGAGAGAGAAAAAAATGAAGAGAAGGAAAAATAGAGAGAGAGGGATAAAGAGAGTGAATATGTATATATATATCTATATATCTTTATATATACACATAGAGATAGAGACATGGATAAAGAGAGAGAATATGTATACACACACACACAGGGAAGGAGGAAGAAAGGAAAAGGAGGAGAGACATAAAGATAAGGAGAGAGAGAGGCAGAGAGAGATAAAAATAGATAAATAGAGTGAGAGATAAAGAGAGAGAGAGAGAGAGAGTGTGTGTGTGTGTGTGCAATAGCGAAAGAGAAAAAGAGAGAGGAGGGAAAAAAAGAGAAATAGAGAGATGAAGATAAAGAGAGAAAAATAAAGAAAAGAACAGAAGATAGAGAGAGGAAGGGATAGAGAGAGAGAGAGAGTATATATATACAGATGTAGGGAGGAAGGGAAAGAGGGAGAGCAATAAAGATAGGGAGGGGGAGGGGGAGGGGGAAATAGAGAGAGATGTAAAAATAGAAAAGTAGAGAGAGAGAGAGAGAGAGAGAGACAGAGAGAGAGAAAGGAGAAGGAGATAACCAATGAAGGAGAAAAAGAAGAAGGAGAAAAGCATGAAATAATTCTTCTTCAAGCTTTGAGGTAAATGTGTTCTCTCTTCTCTCTTTAATTTTTTCTTTTCTTCACTTCTCTCTTTCTTTTGTTTATGAAGAGATGTATAGAGAGAGGGAGGGAGATAGGCATAGTGATAAAGAAGAGGAAGAAAGAGGGAGAATTAGAGGTAGGGAGGGAGAGAGGAAGAGGTAAAAGAAAAGTAGGAAAAACATACACACACATAGAGAGAAAGAGAGAGCTAGGCCATGGCAAGTGAAGATGACCCAAGTCCTTGATATAAAGATGCAACAAGAAATCATATTGAGGTGGAACTAGGAGTTTTCCTCTGGATTGGAAGAAGCCAAAGAGCAAGCCAAACCATACTTGAAGCAGATGACAGCTGAAAGATTCGAAGAGCTGAAAATTTGAGTGAAGTCAACCAAAGAAGAACCAAGGAGCCAAGAAAAGAAGAAATATGTGAAAGAAAAATAAGAGTTTTGGTCAGATGAAGATGACAAAGATGAAAAGGGAGAGAATAATCTTAGCCCTGATCTTAGAATACCAACAAGAAGAAGTTGACTACTAGTACCTCTGCTACTACCCTAAAGACTACTATAGAGAAGGCTATCCTAAAGACTAATACCTCTATAAAAAATAGACTCCTGAAGGAGATGGATACTACTAGTCTGAATATTTTCCCATCAACTACCACGTAGAAGGAAATTTCATCTACACCGACTACCCCTATCTCAAAAAATTCCAACCTGAAGGAGTCCAAGAAGAGGAAGAAATGATAGAGTACTATGTGAAGAGAGAAGGATGGAGAATAGAAGTATTGTAACGTGTCCACTAGCATCATCCAGGACACGTCTTAGCAGTCCATTGGAAAGGGTGCCTAGAAAGTTCCGCCCGACACTCCCATGGAATGTTACGGGATTTGCGATCTAGGGCTTCCCACGTCTGCCACGTAGCGGAAGTATCCTGGCCGTTCCCACTTAGGATTGACCGGAATTAGGGTTTTCTTGATTGGTCATTACCTACAGCAACTAGCGTCGGACCCAAGTGAACTACTTTATGCAAAAACACCATGTCCGAAGCGGATTCATGTTGCACTTGGTTCAAGGAGAATGGAAAACGAGAGGGATGCAAAGCTCAACCTCTCTGCCATAAGGCATAGTCCCATTCCGTTCCCCTAAAACAACGTAAATCAGTTAAGACATAACTCTAGGTCAACGCTTTTGTCCCGTTGTTCTTCAAGATTTGAGAAAAGTTATTGGCTAACCGGGACCACCCAACCGTAGGATGGACCCATGGCCCATCCTCCGCACTTACCTCGATTTGTTTTGGTTATGTAATTATCTAACACGTTAATTTGACATGTAACAATCACCTTCTTTAATTAAACTGTTAAGCACTGGTTCCTTCACGTAATCTTATTACGTGACATAGAAAAACAATATCAAACAAGTTCTTTATTAACATATCATCATATTTATTTTTGAAATACAAGGAGTTTTTCCTATAGGCTTGTCCATAATCTTCCCAAGGCTATCCAGTAATCCACAGGGATCACTATTCCAAGCTTCCGCCTGTAAACTAGTATACGGGCCTCGAGATCCAATCCCGAGTCACGTTAGCCTCCTGTGCAGGACCCGGAAGGCGAGGGATTTACGGCCAGAGCCCCCTCTAGCACCCAAGCATCCTCTTGCTCCAAGTAGAGCTCAACGGAGAGACCTCTCGCAGTGGGTTCGGTCCACATTCCCGGTGTGATCAATAACCCCCTTGGTTAGGGTCAGGCAGGCAGTCGAGGGTAACTAAAGCTGCCTCTCCCTTCAGGCCTTCAACCTGAAGTATAGATATTCATTTAACTTGTAATTCATAAATCAAACAGTGGTCTAAAATCTCCAGCAAGCACAAATATTTTCATTAACCGATCTTGTTGTTGGAAAACTGCTAAGGAATGATCCTTTCCTTTTGAATGCATCAGCGCTCATTCCAGGGTGTCTTGCAACTTGGCAAGATCCCTTATATTCTGGGTTAGGGCGTACCCTATTAACCCAACTTGGTCAACCCTAAAGTTCATTGGGTACTTTAGTTTCCGGTTTTAACCTTCCTTACTTAGAAGGATATCAAAGAATACATACTTTTTGCAAGATAACTTGCGCAAGGATCCGCCATCCTTGTTGAGGGTATTTAACCTTTCTTCTTGTCAATCAATCACAAGACCATATGACTTCGTACTTGCTGTGCAAGTCCTGCATCGTAATATGCAATGAAACAATCCGTTTCAGTTTCTTTAAATTGACGTTTGTCAGACCTGGGGTTTCCTTATATTATTTTCTTTAAGAACCTCAAGGACAAACCCTAGTTCTTTTACGTTTACGATTTAATTGACCATACAAGTTTCTTGGATTTAAATCATTCCCAATGCATATTTTGCAGCATAAGTATTTCTAAGTTTCTATTAATTCAGTTAACTTTTAGAAGGTAATATCGAGATCACCTCGGCACGATTTGTTATCTATGTGACAATTGATTTTTCAGTCCTAAACTTTATTGCTTTTAGGTAAATTCAATTAAACTTCCTTTTTTTCCTTGCGAACGAAACTCTTGCAAAATAAACAATCTTTCCCTTGCTAAGATATGTAGTTAGCAATGATGACTTCCTAGAGTTTAAGCAACGTAAGAAACCTTTCATGAATTTCACCTTCTATGATGATTTGTTGTAAAAAGAATAGGGGTTAATGGTGCAAGATGCAGTTTTTATAGCTTCAAGATTTAGCCAAAATATGCTACTTTAGTGGTAAATAATCTTGATCATAATTCGTTTCAATGCATAATGCTATTTGAAGGAAAACTATGTTTTATACATTATCCATTTTGCATGTTTAATTAAACTAAATTCCTTCATCGTAAATAACTAGGAAAACTATATCTTATTCTAACAATTCCTCTTGCATGATTGAATTAAAACCAGTATAAAAAAACCAAGGAAAAACCTGGTTTTCGGGTGAGATATCCACATGGATACCGGGAGATGACCCTCCCGCAGCTACTCCTTGGACTTTCTTAGGTGGCATCGCTGTTGTAATCCTTTGAACGTGAAGGCAGCTTTTACCCTCCCTTTCGGATTTCCACCGTCTCACTTTCGAGGCAAGGAGCCGTTTAAAGGATTGACCACGAGAAAGAGGTAACAAGACCTTTAAGGTCTTAGCTTCTTTGGAGAAAGAAAGGTTTATAAAGCCTCAGAAGGCCCTATAGGGTATATACACGACAAAAAAGGTTATGGGCGATTGTGGCTTCGCAACCATATGAACCTTGGGAGAACTTTGGGCTTGGGGTAAAAGGTATAGGAAGGGGGATTTTTAGAGAGGTTTTAGGACATGGTGTAGTAAAGTTTTAGGGATTTAAACCAGGGTGAAAGGGAATGGTGAAGGGTTAAGGCTTATAGTATGGGGGAGGGAAAAGGGTATGTAAGGAAAAGGAAACACGGGGGTAAGTCCTTAAGGGGAAAGTGTTAAAAAAAAGGAATATGAGGGGGTGTAACACGGTTTCAAAGAAACACAAGAAGGGACTTTACAAATTTCCGCACGGGGAAGGGATTTGTGGGTTATGAGGCCAAGGGGTGTGGGGGTTTAATGGCCCACAAAAAGGGGTTGAGGCCTTAAGACCAGGGTGGGGTGAAAGGATTTCTAAGGGGTAAAACTGAGAAGGGGGGGTGAATGGATTTATGAAGTATAGGAAGGGGGCTTAAGGAGCCCCCCCTTAGAAGCTTCAAGAAGCTTCTTGAAGCTTCTATAGCCACGTGGGGGGGGATTTTTGACGGCGACGACGGGAAGTGAAAGTCCGTCTAGCGTCGAGATAGCGTCCTTCTTCCCACAGGCACAGGGTGCCGCCTCTGACCGCAACTCCTCGCGAGCCTCCCGCAGGCCCAACTCCAACTTTCCCCCTTTCTTCCTTCCTCCACACGCTCGACAGCGACACTAATAGGGAAATGGTTTCGTCCTTCCTTCCCCAAGGTTACTCTCCCTCATTTATATAGGGGAGGGGAGGGAATCCTCCTCTCATGCGTGTCCCTGTGCATGCTCGTGGAGCCGAGCAAGCTCCAACGAGGAGCTTGTTGGCTCCTCTATCCCCCCTCTACACGTCCAGCACGATGCGCTGCCGCATGAGAAGGAGAAATTCAATATATATATATATTTAATATATTACGTTCTCTCCCCCTTAGAGGAATCGAGATGTCCTCATCTCGAGATAAACTGGGGATATTGATGGTTGAGAGTGTCTTCTTCTATCCAAGTGGCATCCTCTTCGGGATAATCTTTCCACTAGACGAGGCATTCTCTCAAGGTTCTAGATCTTAATTGTCTCTCCCTCACATCTAAGATCCTATCAGGCCTTAGTTCAAGGACTCCTTGATTAGGCATTACAATTTGTTGGTCATCAAGTATATGGTTAGGGTTGGGTACATATTTTTTCAATAGGCTGAAATGGAATACACTGTGAACCTTTAGGTTCTCAAGGAGTTGCAATCTATAAGCATTGGGTCCTAGGAATTTGAGGATTTTGTACGGCCCACAATACCTTGGACTTAGCTTCTTGCAATCTCCTAGGGATAGAGAACCCTTTTATAGGGCGTATGCGAATGAAGACCATGTCTCCTTCTTCGGAGACTCTTTCATGATGCTTCAAATCCGCGTATGCCTTTTGTCTATCCTTGGCCGCTTGTATGTCTTGTCTTATTGACATTATTTGATCATCCATGTCTTCCAACATCTGTCTTGAAGCTTCAACCCTTAAGGCTGGATCGGAAAAATTTAGGGGACTTCGACAATCATGACCATACAATGCTTGGAATGGAGTCATCTGAATGCTCTGCCGATAAGAAGCATTGTATGCAAATTCTACCAATGGCAAGTATTGAATCCACCTCTTCGGCTCTCGACAACAGTATGCCCTAAGCATATCCTTGATGACTTGGTTTACTCGCTTTGTTTGGCCATCTATTTGGGGGTGGTAGGCGGTGCTAAAACTGAGTTGAGTCCGAATAGCTTCAAAGATAGCTCTCCAGAAGTGTGATGTGAAGAGAGAATCTCGGTCACTAATAATTCTTCTGGGTAACCCATGTAGCTTGAATATCTCTTTGATAAACAACCTTGCAATGTCAGAGGCTTTATAGTTTGTCTTTACTAAAATATAGTGTGCAACCTTGGTAAGCATGTCAACCACAACCATGATGGAGTTGTATCCTCCCTAGACTTGGGGTAAACCTACAACAAAATCCATACTGATGAATTCCTATTTAATTTGGAGGATGTCAAGCGGTTGCAATTTCCCTGGCATCATGACATGTTTGGCTTTGATACGTTGGCAAGACAAACACTTAGTGACATATTTGAGAACGTCACCTTTGAGACTCTCCCAATGGTAGCTCTTCCTAACTGCATTAAGAGTCTCGGCATACCCAAGATGACCTGTGAAAGGGGAATCATGAGCTTCCCACATTATCTTCTGCTTAAGTGACTGGCTTGTTGGTATACACAGCCTTGTTCTGTAGTAGGCAAGTCCATTATCAATGGAAAATTCCTGATACTTAGCTTGCAACTTTTGATTCTGCTCCTTGGTAGAGATCTCCTTTAGCACTGTTTGGTAGGCCAACTCATGGCATGCTTCCTCTCTAGCTAACTCAAGTATAGGGTTGTTTGGCATAGATACTTTTGTAGCTAGAGATCTGGCCGTTGATGGATTCTGCAAGATTAGGGAATTTAGGAATGCCTTGTGACTAAGTGCATCGGCAACTACATTCTCTTTCCTTGGTCGGTACTTGATTTCAAAATCATATTCCTCCAACACTTCAATCCACCGACGTTGCCTCATGTTGAGCTCGTTCTGGGTAAAGATCCATTTGAGGCTCTTATGGTCGGTTACTAGAGTAAACTTGTTACCCACCAGGTAGTGTCTCCAAAGTTTTAGAGCATGGATGAGAGCTAGTAATTCCAGATAATGCGTAGCATAATTCTTTTCATGGTTGTTCAATTTCCTTGAAGAGTATGCTACTGGATGACCTTCCTGCATAAGTACATACCCCAAGGCAAGAATGCTAGCATCAGCTACTACCTCGAACTCCTTATTAAGGTCTGGAAGTTTTAAAATAGGTGCTGATACCAAACTTTGCTTCAATCTGTCGAAGCTAATTTGTTCGGGAGCTGACCATGCAATAGAAGTCTGCTTCTTCAGTAAATCCGTCAGAGGTGCTGTAATCAAAGCATAGTTTTTTATGAAGACCCTATACCATCCTGTCAATCCAAGAAAGCTGCATATCTCTTTGACGGATACTGGTATTGGCCATTCAAGCACATCTCTGACCTTGGCTAGGTCTACTGATATTCCTTCTGATGATACTATGAATCCCAGATATTCAATCTGACGCTTGAAAAATGCACACTTTTTCATTTTTGCATATAGCTTATGTGATCTCATTGTCTCAAGGACAATCCGCAGTTGAGGTTCATGATCTTCTTCCTGTTTAGAATAGACTAAAGTGTCATCGAAGAAGACAAGCACGAAATCATCAAGATATGGCCTAAAGATATCCTGTATTAATCTATTGAAGGTGGCAGGTGCATTCGTAAGACCAAATGACATAACCAGGAACTCAAAGTGCCCATATCTTGTATTGAAGGCCGTCTTTGAGATATCTTCTTCCTTGATCCTTATCTGATAGTAACCTGAGATCAATCTTGGAAAATATCTTTGCACCCTGAAGACAATCAAAAAGCTCATCTATTGTAGGAATAGGATACTTTTTCTTGATTGTTGATTGATTCAACCCTCAGTAATCAATACATAGTCGAAATGTCCCATCTTTCTTTTTCTGGAATAGTATTGGAGCTCCCCACGGTGAATTTCTAGGCTGGATGTAGCCCTGATCTAACAGTTGCTTGAGTTTTTCCTTCAGCTCAATTGCTTCTGGTATGGACATTCTATAAGGTCTCTTGGCAATTGGTGCATCTTCGGGCACTAACCTAATCTCATGATCCACTTCTCTTTGATGTGGAAGTTCAGTCAATTCTTTAGGGAATACGTCCACGTATTCCTTTAGCCAAGAAGGTCCTTCATGAGACTCTTGTTTTTTATCTAACTTGTTGAGTTTGATCAAGTAAACAGGTAATCCTTTTCTGACTCCTTTTATGATCCGAGATATTTTGGCCAATTGGATTCTTGGCACTCCTGCCTCACCTTGAGTTGTGACTAATACCCTTTCAGAGTTTCGAAAGGAAACTTGACCCTTTCCACAGTGAATGTGGGCGTCGTTGGGCCTAAGCCAATCCATTCCGAGTAGACACTCATGGGTACCTAAATTCATGACTCTAAATTTAACCAAAGTCTTCTTTCCTCCAAGAAAGAATTTCACCTTAGCAGCTTGCCTCGTACAAGTAACTTCACGACCATTTGCCAATTCCACAAGCAGGGTAGATGCTTCTAATGTGGCTATTCCTAATCTTTTTGCACATGCTGGAGAGATAAAGGAATGTGTACTGCCACAATCAATCAAGGTTTTGAAACCTTTACCTTGATAGTCCGATGGTGTCTGAATCACCGAGAACTGGCAATTCAGCCCTTTCCTGTGCAAAGTGGCATGGACTATCGCTCTTTCGAATTCTACTTCCATGGTTGGATCTTCTTCTTCCCCTCCTTCGCACATTTGCCTATTGGCAATGCAGGCAGTTCTTCCTCTTCCTCGGGTAGCGGCTCCTTGACCACGGCCTGTTCCTTGGAAAGGCACTTGGCGATGTCCTCCGCCGAGCTTAGGACATTGCCTCTTGAAGTGACCGGGTTCGTTGCAGTGGAAACAATGGAGATTTTAGCCATTACTTTGAGTAGGAACAAAGTTGTTGACGTTATTCATCCTTGCTTTCTTTCTTTGTCCCTGATTATGACCTTGAACTCTCTTCATTTGAGGTCTGAATGCTCCTCTGTTCGGGTCACTATAAGACCAAGTTTTGTTACCCCTTGGTCTAGCTTGCACCTCTTGAATTATAGGCACCGCTCAAATGAGTGCATTCTAAAGATCTGATGGACGCATAGATTCGAGACAGGTATTTACTGGTGGATTTAAGCCCGCGCAAAATTTGGATACCTGTTGTGTCATGTCTATCTATGGTGCATACTTTAAAAGTGAAGTGAATTTAGAGTAGTATGCGTCAAGAGTGAGTCCTAGCTGTTTTAGCTCGTAGAACTCGTTCATTTTCTGCGTGCGATATGCAGGTGGTAAGTATCTTCCCTGCACAGCTTTCTTCAGCTTCTCCCAGGTAATGGATCCCTCTGCAATCCCTTGATCCCTACACCATTGCTTCCACCAAAGTCTGGCTTCACGGGTGAGTTTTAATTTGGCGAGCATAGCCTGATTGGTGGGTGCAGTACTAGTTGCTTTGAAGTAATCCTCCATGGATTCAATCCAAATTTCAACATCAGCCTGGACGAATCTGCCTCTCCCGTCAAACTCGGGTGGCTTAATCTGTTTGAGAAGGAACTTCTTCTCCTGGATCACAACAATACTTGATGTAGGAGGCGAATTAGGAACCTGTACCTGGGGTTGTGCGTGAATAAAGGTTTTCTTAATGTTATTATACGATAATCAACGTTAGCATATCTTTAATTCAGCTATCTCGTAAACAATGTAGCTACTTAACTTTTTATCAACTCTTATGCACAGTCGGACATTGATAAAAACAAGTCTTTATTTGTATATACATGGGCATAGCCCTTTCCAATACAACGTTTCATGTGATGATAAGCCAATTGTTACATTTAGTTTGGGGAGAACAATGTTGTATTGCATTTATCTACAAGAACTGTATAATAGTAGGGTTTTGGGTCATGGATCTTGATGAATCAGTAAGTCATTGGAAGTTCAGGATATCCTTTCCATTGGAATCCATACTTCTCATGGCGGTCCAACACTTTAATCCTGTCGGTGGGGATTACACGAGTTACTTCCTCATATACATATGAGTTCATTTCAACCCTCCAACCACGAATATGTAAAGTCAAATTTACGTGAGCTTCCACAAAAACAAACAGCTTCACGACTTTCAAGTCTTCCAACCACTTGATCCTTTTTAGGTTGGTCTGTAGATAAGCAAACCGGTGGGTGGCTATATAGTAGATTCCTGAAGCACCCGTCCATCTTCGTTCCATGTATAAAGGTGATGGATTATAAATTTCCTCCAAGATGTTCATCATCCCAATTCTTTGTCTGTAAAGCGGAGAATGCATTGCAGTCATAAACATGACTCGAAATACCAAAAACTTGTTCCACGCTTCATAATTCTGCAAGACAGCATTGAAGGTAAGGAAATATTTGGACAGCAATAATTTCTTTACTTCATATTATTGAGATCTCATAAAAACAATTTCCGTTGTTGGTTGGCTCTCATACCAACTGTAACGTGTCCACTAGCATCATCCAGGACACGTCTTAGCAGTCCATTGGAAAGGATGTCTAGAAATTTCTGCCCGGCACTCCCATGGAATGTTATGGGATTTGCGATCTAGGGCTTCCCGCGTCTGCCACGTAGTGGAAGTATCCTGGCCATTCCCACTTAGGATCGACCGAAATTAGGGTTTTCTTGATTGGTCATTACCTGACAGTAACTAGCATCAGACCCAAGCGAAATACTTTACGCACAAACACCAGGTCTGAAGCGGATTCACGTTGCACTTGGTTCAAGGAGAATGGGAAACGAGAGGGATGCAAAGCTCAACCTCTCTGCCATAAGGCATAGTCCCATTCTGTTCCCCTAAAACAACATAAATCGGTTAAGACATAACTCTAGGTCAACGCTTTTGTTGTTCGTGTCCTTTGACGATCATCCTGTTGTTCTTCAAGATTTGAGAAAAGTTCTCGGCTAACCGGGATCACCCAACCGTAGGACGGACCCATGGCCCATCCTCTGCACTTTCCTCGATTTTTTTTAGTTATGTATTTATCTAACATGTTAATTTGACATGTAACAATCAGCTTCTTTAATTAAACCGTTAAGCACTGGTTCCTTCACGTAATCTTATCACGTGGCATAGAAAAACAATATCAAACAAGTTTTTATTAACATATCATAATATTTATTTTTGAAATACAAGGAGTTCTGCCCGTAGGCTTGTCCATAATCCGCCCGAAGGCTATCCAGTAATCCATAGGGATTACTATTCCAAGCTTACGCCCGTAAACTAGTATGCGGGCCTCGAGATCCAATCCCGAGTCACGTTAGCCTCCTGTACACGATCGGGAAGGCAAGGGATTTATGGCCAGAGCCCCCCCTTGCACTCAAGCGTCCTCGTGCTCCAAGTAGAGCTCAACGGAGAGACCTCTCCCAGTGGGTTCGATCCACATTCTCAGCGCGGTCAACAACCCCCTTGGTTAGGGTTACACAGGCAGTCGGGGGTAACTGAAGCTGCCTCTCCCTTCAGGCCTTCAACCTGAAGTATAGATATTCATTTAACTTATAATTCATAAGTCAAAACAGTGCTCTAAAATCTCTAGCAAGCACAAACATTTCCGTTAACTGATTTTGTTGTTGGCAAACTACTAAGGAATGATCCTTTCCTTTTGAATGCATCAGCGCCCGTTCCAGGGTGTCTTGCAACTTGGCAAGATCCCTTATATTCTAGGTTAGGGCGTACCCTATTAACCCAACTTGGTCATCCCTAAAGTTCATTGGATACTTTAGTTTCCGGTTTTAACCTTCCTTACTTAGAAGGATATCAAAGAATACATACTTTCTGCAAGATAACTTGCGCAAGGATCCGCCATCCTTGTTGAGGGTATTTAACCTTTCTTCTTGTGAATCAATCACAAGACCATATGACTTCGTACTTGCTGTGCAAGTCCTCCATCGTAATATGCGATGAAACAATCCGTTTCAGTTTCTTTAAACTAACGTTTGTCAGACCTAGGGTTTCCTTATATTATTTTCTTTAAGAACCTTAGGGACAAACCCTAGTTCTTTTACGTTTACGATTTAATTGACCCTACAATTAGGGAAGGTGGACAAGTATTTAAGGTATAAACGTTTCTTGGATTTGAATCATTCCCAATGCATATTTCGCAGCATAAGTATTTCTAAGTTTATATTAATTCAGTTAACTTTTAGAAGGTAATATCGAGATCACCTCGGCACGATTTTTTATCCATGTGACAATTGATTTTTCAGTCCTAAACTTTATTACTTTTAGGTAAATTCAATTAAACTTCCTTTTTTACCTTGCGAACAAAACTCTTGCAAAATAAACAATCTTTCCCTTGCTAAGATATGTAGTTAGCAATGATGACTTCCTAGAGTTTAAGCAATGTAAGAAACCTCATGAATTTCACCTTCTATGATGATTCATTGTAAAAAGAATAGGGGTTAATGGTGCAAGATGCAGTTTTTATACCTTCAAGATTTATCCAAAATATGCTACTTTAGTGGTAAATAATCTTGCTCATAATTCGTTTCAATGCATAATGCTATTTGAAGGAAAACTATGTTTTATACATTATCCATTTTGCATGTTTAATTAAACTAAATTCCTTCATCGTAAATAACTAGGACAACTATGTCTTATCCTAACAATTCCTCTTGCATGATTGAATTAAAACCGGTATAAAAAACCAAGGAAAAAACTGGTTTTGGGGTGAGATATCCACATGGATACCGGGAGATGACCCTTCTGCAGCTACTCCTTGGACTTTCTTAGGCAGCATCGTAGTTGTAATCCTTCGAACGTAAAGGCAGCTTTTACCTTCCCTTTCGAATTTCCACCATCTCACTTTCGAGGCAAGGAGCACTTTAAAGGATTGACCACGAGAAAGGGGTAACAAGACCTTTAAGGTCTTAGCTTCTTCGGAGAGGGAAAGGTTTATAAAGCCTCAGAAGGCGCTATAGGATATATACACGACAAAAAAGGTTATGGGCGATTGTGGCTTCGCAACCATATGAACCTTGGAAGAACTTTGGGCTTGGGGTAAAAGGTATAGGAAGGGGGATTTTTAGAGAGGTTTTAGGACATGACGTAGTAAAGGTTTTAGGGATTTAAACCAAGGTGAAAGGAAAAGGTGAAGGGTGAAGGCTTATAGTACGGGGGAGGGAGAAGGGTATGTAAGGAAAAGGGAACACTTGGGTAAGTCCTTAGGGGGAAAGTGTTAAAAAAAAGGAATATGAGGGGGTGTAACATGGTTTCAAAGAAACACAAGAAGGGACTTTACAAATTTAGGCACGGAGAAGGGATTTGTGGGTTATGAGGCCAAGGGGTGTGGGGGTTTAACAGCCCACGGAAAGGGGTTGAGGCCTTAAGACCGGGGCGGGGTGAAAGGATTTCTAAGGGGTAAAACCAGGAGGGGGGGTGAATGGATTTATGAAGTATAGGAAGGCGGCTTAAGGAGCCCCCCCTTAGAAGCTTCAAGAAGCTTCTTGAAGCTTCTGTAGCCACGTGGGGGGGGGATTTTTGACGGTGACGATGGGAAGTGAAAGTTCGCCTGACTTCGAGATGGCGTCCTTCTTCCCACAGGCGCAAGGTGCCAGCTCTAACCGCAGCTCCTTGCCAGCCTCCCGCATGCCTAGCTCCAACTTTCCCCCTTTCTTCCTTCCTCCACACGCTCGGCAGTGACATGAGCAGAGCAATGGTTTCGTCCTTCCTCCCCCAAGCCTACTCTCCCCAAAGAGCAATAGGGGAGGGGAGGGAATCCTCCCCTCACGCGTGTCCTTGTGCATGCTCGTGGAGCTGAGCAAGCTCTAGCGAGGAACTTGCTGGCTCCTCTATTCCCCCTCTACACTTCCAGCACGATGCACCGCCGCGTGAGAAGGAGAAATTCAAAAAATATATATATTTGATGTATTCCAAGTATATTCAAAGGTAAAAAGTATTATGATGGAGTTAGGATATAAGAAAGAAAATGAAGATAGGTGTGCATGTCAAAAGGATAAATCCTTGCATCCACATGTTTTAGGTCAAGAAATGGAGTTTCAAAAGTGGAAGGATGAGCCCGATGTTGATCTTGGAACACCTCCATCCATTAAGATTGAGAGTGAGGCCACCTTGGTGCCCTCTTGTGAGGCATGAGATGCCTTTGATGAAGAGGATGATAAAGAAGTAGATGAGTAGATAGACCTAGAAAATGAGAATGGAAGGATGAAAGCACCTGGACTAGGGCATTCACTACATGGATCCAACACTTCTACCTTAGATAACAATATAGGTGAAGGAGAAGAGAAAAATGAAGAGTTAGAAGATAAAGAAGAAGAAAAAGGAGAGGATGAGCTTAGAGTAGATCTTGGAACACCTCTATCCCAATAACCCAAGGAATAACAGAAGAGTGAGAAGGAGCTTACCCTAGATCTTGGAAAACCTTGAGTCAATAGCTCCAACCCTAACAACCAACCAAGCCCACAAGATTCAATGATGATCAGATAGAAAGATAGTTGAATAATAGAACCCTGAAAATATGGGAGGAGATAGAAGAAGAAGATAGGGAAGAAGAAGAGGAAGAAGAAGAAGACTTATTAGATGGAGCCATAAAGAAGATCAATATGAGACAAAAAAAGAAAAGAAAATAGATAAAAGAACAAGTAGAGTTAGCAAAGAGTATGCTAAAAGAGAAAGAAAAGTTAGAGAATTATATGTAGAAACAAGTAGAAGAAAACAAGAAAAAGAAAGTTAGGAAAAGGATTAAGCAAGTAGAAAGAAAGGAAGGAGCCAAGCTAGAAGAAAGAGTGTGGAGAGCTAGGAAGCCAAAGGAAGAAGATAAGCTAGAATAAGAAGAGCCAAAAAAGATAGATCAAAGCCTAAAGGCCAAGGAAGAAGAGATAGAAGATGACTTAAACTTATGTAAAAATAAGAAGGAAGAAGTAGAGCTCAGAGTCACTACTACTCCCTATATAGGTGTTTTTGGCTCCAATGCCATGGTATAACTCTTGCAAATGCCCAAATACTCCCCCAAAAAGACTTGAATAAGTTTGCAATAAGATGGAGTGAGCGGAAGATCAATGGGAGGCTTATTCATATCTCACGATCTAACTACTATGAAAGCTTGAAGTGAAGCTGTTCTTCTCAAGCCTAAGCAAGTAATGAAAATTCTCTTTGAATAATACTTTTTCAAAGTGATTATATCTAGCTTTTGCAACTAGAATTAGCTCTTTTCCTCGGGCCTAAGCAAGTGAAAAAAAAGCTCCTTAAGTAATACTTTTTTGAATTGATTATATTTAGTTTTTGCAATCAATAGGTTCCTTGTTTTTAGAGAATTTGATGCACAATTTTTGGATGTTAGGTGTATATTACATTCGTAAATGAATTATGTAAGAATATTTAGTGTATATGCTAGAAGGATGGCAAGGCTACATGTCCTATCACCTAAATTTTTTTTCCCTCTATAACCTTCACATACTCAGTAGCTATCATATAATGGTATGGCCACTTCCTTGCTCATTGGATCAAATAACTCATCATCCTTGGTCATTAATGCATCGATCATTGCCTCCATTCGAGGCTCCAAGATTGGGGGAAGGCCCAAAAGGCTCATTGTCTCCTTTGGTATCGAGGGTGTAGTCTATAGTGTACCCTCCAATTGGTCTATCGGCTTAGGTACTCCATCCATTGCACGCCCATGAACTCTTTTAATGGGTTGCAATAGGTGCATTTCTTGGAATGAAGTGTCACCCTTGTGTATAAATTTCACAAGCTCAACTAATATTTTTGTAATGATATTCAATTACTTTGCAAATGTAAAGTATGATTGATACACACATTTCTTACCATTGGCTCAAAGTAATTCTAAGATTGTCTCGTTACTGATCTCCAATTGAAACTCACCAAAGCATCGTATGTGCTCTATGGACAAGCAACGCAGCCAGCTTGCATTGCGTGCAAGAACATGGGACACACTGTGATTAAGATACACCTTATGACCTTGGACATCACAATCATCATCATTTTTCCATTTGGTCTACTTACGACAAAAAATAGGTTTTTTTTCCCCTCATTGGTGATCTTCATCCATTTAAATCTCTAATCCTCTTTCTCTACCTTTCCCTTTATTTGTTTGCCTCCCTTCATCTCTCTTTGTCTATTCCTTTTCTATTCATGTCTCTGTGTCTTTATCTATCCCTCTCTCTATTTCTCTCTCCACCCCTCTTTCTCTCTCTATTTCCCTTTTTTGATTTGCCTCCCTTCATCCTTCTTTGTTTCTCTCCCCACCCCTATTTTTCTCTCTCTTTCTCTTTTTTTATTTGCCTTCCTTGATCCTTCTTTGTTTCTCTCTTGCCCTCTCTTTCTCTCTCTCTCTCTCTCTCAATGTTTCTTTCTCTCCCCCATCTTCCCTCCCCACTCTCACTTATTCTCTCTTTCTCTTTCCCTCCCTTCTCTCTATCGCTTTCTCTCTTTTCCTCTCCACTCTCACTCAACGCATCTTACAATCAAAATCAAAGAGAAATTTAAAAACTTATAAAATGCGGACATTGAAAGGCACTCTCTCCCTTTATTTTTTTAATCATTCCATTCACTCTAATTCTCTCATTTTTTCCATTTCACTTTCCCTCTCTCTCGCTCTCTATTTATTGTTCTCTCTATCTCTCTTTTTCTTCCTCATTCTATCTCTTTTTCTCCATGCTTTGTCTCCCTCTTTTCTTTTCACTCTCCTTCCTCTCTTTACCTCACCCTTTTCTTCCACCTCTTCCTTTACTCCCCTTTCTCTTTCTCTCCCCCCTCTCTTTCTTTTTGCCTTTCTCTTTCTTTGTTTCCTTTCTCTTTGTTTCTCTCCCCCCGTCATTTCTCTTACTCATTCTCCTCTCTTCCTCCCTTCATATCTCATTTCTCTCTTCCTCTCTCTCTTTGTTACTCTTCCACCCTTTCTCTCTCTCTTTCTCCTCTCCTTTGATACTTTTTCTCTCTCTCCTTCTCCCTTCCTCTTCCTTCCTTGTTCTCCCTCTCTTCCTCTCTCTCTTTCAATGTATCTCATCACAAAAAAAAGAAGAAGATAAAACCAAAGAAAAAAGAGGTAATGTATCTACCACAAAGGCTTAAGAATTATTTCTTTTCTGCCTCCTCTTCACAATGTTCCTTCTTTCTCCTTGTGCACTTATCTCTCTTCTTTCCGAATGACGGTGGCGGTGAGGAGCTCTCCTTCTCTCTCTTTTCCTCTTGGTCTCACTCTCCCACTTAAGAAGGCGACGATCTCTCTTACTCTCTCTTTCATTCTCTTGAAAATGTTTGTAGCAAATGTTACGCTCGGGTTTTTGGCTCTTTTTTTTCCTCAGATCGGCATCTCGATTTGTATCACAATAAGCATTGCTAATAGTGACGCTATTTGCGATGCAAATATCGACACCGCTATTTTGCATCGCAAAATTGCCGTCACTATCTCTCCATTCCCTTGTAATGAAACAAGGAGAGAGAAAGAGAGAGAGAGAGAGAGAGAGAATAAGATAAGACAAGAGAAAGGGATTGGGGATAGAGAATCAAAGAGATAGAGAGAGAGGGGAAGAGAGAAAAATACAGAGATGGAGGGATGGGGAGAAAAAAATAGAAACAAAAAGATGGGGGAAGGAGAGAAATAGAAATGTAGAGAGTAGAGAGAAAAATAAAGAAATACAGGACATGGAGAAAAAAATAAAAATAAAGAAATAAAATTTTAAAAAATAAAGGGTTGGAGGGGGAGAGGGTGAGGTTGAGAGAAACAAGGAGAGAGGGGAAGGGGGAGACATATAAAGATGTGAAAAAGAGGGAAAAAGAGAGAGATAAATAGAGGGAGAGAAAAAAATAAAGATGCAAAGGGAGGGAGAGAGAAAAAAAGATGCGAGAAAAGAGTGGGAAAGAGAGAGATAAATAGAGGGATTGAGAGAAAAATAAAGATGCAAAGGGAGGGAGAGGGAGAGGAGAAACAAAGAGAGAGGAGGGGAAAAATAAAGATGCAAAGGGGGGAGAGAAAAACAAAAGAAACAAAAACAAAGACAAAAATAATAAATTAAAAAATATAAAGCAAAAATAAAAATAAAAAATAGAGAGAGAAAAAGAAAGAAATAGGAGGAAAGAGAGAGATAATGAGTGGGAAGGGGGAGAGAAACAAAGATAGAGGATAGGGGAAGAAATAAATAGTTTAAGGAAAAGAGAGAAGTGTATTGTTTGCCATGATATAGATAGGATGGAAAATAATGAGGGCCATGACATTCAAGATCGAGAGACATATCACAATTATCATGTCCCATGTCCATGCACTCAATACAAGCTTACATTTCAACAAAAACATTTATTGTTTATAGACAATGTGGAACACTTTGGGGGTTCAATCAGAAACCATTGATCAAAAGGTCTTAGACTTTGAGTTAATGGTGAGCATAATTTGTATTATTCATGCTTTGCAATCAAACCTAGCCCTGCAAATGTCCACAGGGACGTCCCCATCCATCAAGTGATGTATCTATTATAGCTCTAAGAAGAGTTTATGGGATACAATGAAAGGAACACCTGAGTTGATAAACCCATTAGAGAGCACTTTGCCAACTATACTCTGAACACTAGAAGGCATTGGGGATTGTCCAAACCTTCCTTAAATTTTGGAGCTTGAGACGGAGCCTATGAATCAATGCATTGCTACCCATGGATACAAGGTCATCAAATCCACTAAGAGAACCTTCATACCACATTATGATGGGAACTAAGTATCTCATTTAAGGATGCTCCTTGCACTCCTAGATATACATGCAAACTATGGATGGAGTGATGCAAATGTGATTGCATTGTTCAGATATATATTACTCCTTTTTCTTGATGTATAAAATACAAAAATATTTATTTTTTCAAATATATTCAAATATTTTTCAGGCTACTAAAATTTCACATATTTTCATCTGTGTTTATCCTACTACCTCTTCTCCTCCTATAGATCCTTCTCTTGTTGTTCCTCCTATTCCTTCCAATTTTTGTTTTGAATCACTGAAAGCCTTTTTAATATTATTTCCTACATTTTCAACATCATTACCCTTACACTTTCCATCTTTCTATGATCTATCATATCCACCTCTTCAATGTTTTACCCTCATTTCTATTCCACCTTATATGGAATATATCAATCTTCTTCTACCTCAGCATGTATTGGACACTCTTGGATTTGATATTGACATCCTTTGTTGATAGTAGTGGACTTACATGATTCTATGATAGGACCTATATTTAATTGGCCTCTCATTCTTGGGTCATTGGAAACTTCCTCAACATGTTCAAACTCTTATCTTCAATTTGCTCATGTGAATGCTCAATCTGAAGATACTTCTGCATGTGTATTGTTGTACCCTTCAATCGGTATCAATGTTGAAGATATAGTGAAGAGCTAGTATTTTGAGCTTTTATTCTCATTTTCTAAGGTTGCGAGAACACTCCCTTATTAAGTGTGGGGATACATTGAATGTTGAAATGACTATATATTTAGCTATTTTTGTTGATTTTTGGTTGTTCTTTAAGAATCATTTCGAAAAAGATGTTCAATAATGCAATATGTGGTTTATTCCTTCCATGCTTAATCGAAGTGTACTATGATAATTCCGTTTTGAAAAAATGGACATTAACTAATCTAATTTCATTACTTTGCAATGCATAAAAACGACTTGCTAGAAATGCATAGAAATCTTATGCTCACTTTATTTTGTTCGTTTTATTGAAATATACTAATGACCGAATCCCTCAATTGTGATCTATTAGCCAAAGTATTTTCAATCGAAAAAACATGCATCCTTATTCCTCAAATGATTCATGCATAATTGAAATATTACGACGTTAATCAAATTTAGGAAGAAGAACCTGGACTTGTGGTGAAATGTCCACATGGATGTTAGGAGATGATCCTCCTACGGTTGTGCCTTGTGCTTTCTTAGGAGCCATTGCGAATGCGGCCTTTTCGTCTTGGATGCAGATTTATGATCTTGACCCATCTTGTTCGAATGCAAAAATCCCTTTGTGACCAATTGCACTGTCTTTCAGAGTCGGCTTTAGAAGGCTTTATAGGTTTCCTCAAACTTTGAGGAAGAAGGGGTGTAAAAGATTTGCTTTGTGAAGGCAAAGGGGATTTTTAAAAGATCCCAGGATAACAAGAACCCGCTTGAAAGGCAATAGGGAAGGTCCACGGGGAGGGTTTTAGCACTCGGGCTATTGGGAGCTTGTGGGCAATCCAAGGGGAAAAAAAAAGGGCTTGACGAGGCTTCCTAAAGGCCTCGGATAGGACTCCATGGGAAAGGGGGTACTAAATGGACTTTAGCAGATTGGAAAAGGGGGGCAAAGGGTGTAAAAGACCTTAAAGAGGGTTATTTCCGTGGAGAAGGGGGGGGGGGAATGCACGGGAATGGGGTTTAAATCTTGGGGAGGGGAAAGTTTTAAGATGCACTTGGTGGACAAAAAGGGGGGAAAAGGGTTTTTAAAAAAAACCTTCTAAAGGAGGGCTTTAAGGAAGCCACATGAAGGGGGGCTTAGCTTCTCCCCTTAGAAGCTTCCAAGAAGCTTCTTGGAAGCTTCTGCAAGAAGCTTGCAACACGTGGAGGAAGGGCGGATGACAGTCTAATGGCGGCAGCTGGCGGGTAGTGCCGGAACGACGGCGGCAGATGGCGGCAGCTTCAATGATGGCTGATGGCGATCTTCAAGCGGCTCCACTCCCTCCCTCTCACACGGCCTTTGCATGCACGAAGTATGTTCTCCTTCTTTCCCCTTCCTCACGGCCAGGCAGCGTCCTGTTTTCTCCCCCTCCTACTCACCCCCATGGCATTTATAGCTGAGGGAGGGGACCTTCACGCCCCCACACGGCTCAATGCATGGATTTTTACCCCCTTGTGAGCTCTAGCAAAGGAGCTTAATTTCCCTTGCTATTCCCCTCTCCTCCAGCATGACAGTTGGCTAAGAGGGATAATTAAAAAAATTTGCCATTATTCCCCCATGAATTATCCTTTTGGCCTCCTAAGAGGAGGTTCATATGAAGAATGTGTATTTAGAGATTGGAATTGTTACAAGCAAAGGGGGAGATTTTGTTAGTTATTTCTTGTACAAATAGGTATGCAATGGACCATATTCATGAGATCCTAATATAGAATGTATATAGGTTGACACAAAAGGGGTTTTTCCATACCTTGTATCCAGACCTTGTTTGTGAAGTAAGGATGCTAGGGCAAGCTGACCACTCAACTATTTTTGACAAGCTAACTGATGAGGGAAAGACATGGGTGCAAGTGCACAGAAAGCCGATGCCCATTCTTGCATGGTACAAGGCACCATTGATTGCATTGGCCCATCTTATGTGGAAGGTAGTAAGTTCTTCAAGATATCTTAACAATGTTTTTCCTTATGCATTTTTTCCTAATGCAATGATGTTGTCCCTAATTACCAAGTGTAGTATGAGTATGATATGGCAGTACGATCGATCGAATAGAAACATACACAACTCTCTGACTTTGAGTTTAGAACCAAGTGGGGTGAGGTGTACTATAGTGTCTGAAAAGCTCGTCAAGAAAACTAGACATTTGCTAAGAGTTGCAGATCCTAGTCTTGGAGAGAAGTGGTATCAGCAAGTTGCTACCTCTTTGTATCTGCCATCTATATGTACTTATACTACATTTGTCCAAAGAAACAATGTGTTTGTCAATGCAAAAATGTCTCATGCTTGGAGTGGGGCTCCAAGAAAGAGGGTGTATTGAGCGAGGAGAGAGTATACACATTGGCATCCTCAAAGCTAAATGAGGCAAATCGCGTAAGGATATTGAAGGCCATGGAGGGTTCTGACAGAAAAAATCGAACATTGATGGGCATGCCTGAACATAGGTTATTCTTGTTCATCTAAATTATGTGCATCATAAGTTTGATGAATTGGTATTAAAAAACATATCTTTGATTCAAGCTGATGAAAATGCACCATTTTGAAGTTGGGTAAGACAAGAGACCTTTTGGGCCATGTTGCAAGATGACGGAAAGAGATTGGTTTTAGTTGGGAGGACTACAATAACATTCAAGTGGACCACGATTTGTTCTTCCAATACACCCAGGAGATAAAGAGAAAGCATAGAGAGAAAATGTTTTGCATTGTCTTCCATGATTTCAAGCTATACCAAGATATAGAGTCTTAGAAGTCAACGAAGTTGGTAGCATGGAGGATTTTGTATAGGTAGTTTACACTATTCTTCTTTAGTAGCATGTCTGTGGTGCTATCTTGCTAATCCATTCAAGATTTGTAATGGCGAATTTGAAAGTTAGGTTCATGTACGGGTAGATGGAGAGGAGGACTATTAAAAACTCTTCCATGAGAGTGAGGACTGGGCAAATGTGCAGGAGGATCAATGCATGTATGAGGATTACTAGATAGAGCAATAGTGGGATAAAAAGGTATATTGAAGATGACCTATTTTCCTTGACCCTCTAGAAGGTGAATACCCCTCCAATGAGAAAAGTTTGTACCAAAAATACTCAAGGAAAAAACAAAAAAAAGAGACACAAGGATCCAGAGGCATGGTAAGTGAAATGAGTTGCATTCTTAGGAGTATGTTGCACTTTGTTGTCTCCTAATGAAGAGACTATGATGGGTTCACAAGAAAGTGATACTAATAGTGCGGTTACTATAAAAAGAAAACATAAGAGCAAGCACACATCCAATATCATTGAAGATTTGGTTTCTCCACACGTAAAAGGTTTGATGTTTTGAAGTACTATAGCCAAGACATCTTTTATGTCCCTCTAGTAAAAATGTTCTTTTGAATATGAATCGCAACCACCAAACCATGTAGGTCCCTTCATTGATACCATTGAAGAGCATATCACAATTGAATGCATCACCGAGGAGGTTCCTACTGTGTATGATTGACCCTTCTTGTTTTTTCCATCGATAATGCTGCTGAGGCCAACACCTTCATCCTTGTCCTCTTTCTTCTCTGAATCTTCTCCTGATAAGACTCCACTTCCTTCCCTTTCATGTTATGGGCAAACTGACTAGCCTCATCACTAGCCTTCTTAGCCTTTCCCTTTAGCTTCTTGGCTCCCGAAGAAGCCTCATCCTTGATGTTGCCAGCCTCATCGCTGACCTTGGAGCTGGTCTTTTGGGCTTATTCTCGATGTTGTCTCCGAACTAGACATCCTTTTCTTTGGCTTGGCTAGCAACCTTATCATTGACGCCCTCAACCATGTGCTGAGCCGAGGCCTTCAAGCTCTACATCGCTTGCTTCACTTGGCTTTCGACCTTCTCAGTGGCACCCTGCACTTAGTCTATCATGCCCCCTTTCTTTGCACCGATCCAGATCATTCTACCAATAGATGTGAATATCGTAACTCATAGTTGAGTGAGTTGCTCTTCTGCTTTAGAAAAAGAAATGGCCCGCTAGTGTAATGTGAAGTCGAGTCATAACTACCGGTGCTCAATGGTTGAACAAACTAAGCTAATGATTGAGCTAATGATACAGAACCATTACTTATTCCAACACCAATCAGTTGCATGTGGGCCCTTTGGTTCATTGCGCAATCAGTGTTTGCATTTGTGGCATTAATTCCATATGCTTCTGTAGCAGGTGGCATAATCAAGCTTGTAGCCAGATTGTTGCTGTGTGCAAGGAATGATAAGAACATTCCCATTTGTAGTTTTTTGCTACTGCTAAGTACTTGCTCAATGTGACTGTTTGAAGTTTGGCTTGAACTGGTTGAAATTGCTGTGGGCCAATGATATGGGCATGAGACACAAGCCCTTCCTTTGAAGGTATTACATGGTTGTGCTCATATCTTCTTCCATCAGACTCGCAACTTCATGTTCAGCTACTAACATGGCATCTTGAGAAGACCTAAATTTTGACCCAATGTTGCTTGTACCAATGTGTTCTTTCCCTCATCAATAGGTAGATCTCTAATAAGAGGTGCAACTACAACAGCACCTCCAAGCCTGGTCATACTAAGGACCTTCACTTGTAGTTTCAAAAACTTGACATACTCAGTAGTTTCATCAAGCATTGATGCATTTTCAATCTTATTAGAATTTGCAACCAACTCTTGAAGCGCCTTCATTCGTTCTGCTATTCTCTCCCATCAGAGCCGCTTAGCAATACTGTGGGGATCAGTTGCTTGACCTGGTCAAGCTCTTACACGTGTCTTTGGTGCCCCACCAACATCACCAATTGCACCTTGAGACTGTGCCATCCTTGTATGACTATCATATTGCAGTATTGAAATACCTTGGCTTGTCTGCACTTGTCAAAAGTCACTAATAGCAAGTAGACTTCTTGATCCAACACTAGGCAGGGTCTCTGGTTCATTGATGATGTTGATAGCTGCCTAGTCCTTCTTTGCTTGAAGCCAATGAACTAGTAGAGGATCTTTTGCGACATGAAATTCATAGAAGGAGAGAAACTTCACCTACTAGCTACCTAGCTCAACCTGGCTTTGCTAATACCATGTTGAGAAACATGGATCTAAAGCTAGTTAGCTATGGTGGATGCAAATCAAACACACAATACATGATAGAGAGAACAGATTGTAACTAAAGTGAATTATGTTCCAAGATAGATTAGCTTGGACTCATAAATACAGTCTTGAGTAACTCAAATTGATAGCTCCATTGCTTTTGAAATGAGTGTCAAGTACATGCTTATATAGCTTTTCAATAGTACCACTCTTCCTCACCGTGGTTATGGGATTCAGGGCATCTCTCCCTAGAGCTTCTAGAGCATAAATCTTTTCTCATATCTTCCATACAAACCCTCTTATGGGCACTCTCTTTTAGGTATACATCTAGCCTCTATAGGCATACATACAAGCATCATTTGCTATTTTATATATATATATGTGTGTGTGTGTGTGTGTGTGTGTGTGTATAGGGAGGGAGAGGAAGAGAGATAAATAAATGGAAGAAGGGAAAATAGAGAGGGGGAGGGAGAGAGAGAAGTAGAGAGGGAGATATATATATATATATATATATATATATATATATATATAGAGAGAGAGAGAGAGAGAGGGAGAGGGAGAAGCAGAGGGAGAGGGAGAGAAGCAGGGAGGGAGATAAATATTTAAAGAGAAAAATAGAGAGAGGAAAGGGAAAAGGAGAGAGAGGAGAGAGGGAGAAAGAGAACTAGAGGGAGGGAGAGAAAGATAGAAAAATAAAGGGAAGAAGGGAAAATAGAGAGAGGGAGGGGGAGGAAGAAAGGGAAAAAGAGGGAGATAGAAAAGTAAAGAGAAGAAGGAAAAATAAAGAGAGAGAGAGAGAGAGAGAGAGTGAGTGAGAGAGAGAGAGAGAGAGAACTACAAAGGAGATGGAGGGAACCCATGAAGGAAAAGAAGAAGGAGAGAAGCATGAAAGGATTCTTCTTCAAGCTTTGAGGTAAATGCATTTTCTCTTCTCTTTTGACTTTTCAATTTTCTTTGCTTCTCCATTTCTTTTGTTTATGAAAGCATGAAAGGATTCTTCTTCAAGCTTTGAGGTAAATGTATTTTCTCTTCTCTTTTGATTTTCAATTTTCTTTACTTCTCCCTTTCTTTTGTTTATGAAGAGATTCAGAGAGAGGGAGAGGATCCACTTCTCGTCCTTTTGATACACTGTTGGTATAGTCATCCACTTGATATTGCTCATGCCAATAGTTGTCTTATAGCCACTATTGAGCAACTTCATGCCATTAGTAACCTACAGGCTGATCCTACATATCATTCTAATGTTTCACTCTATGCCATCATTTTGGCTCATGAACTAGAAGTGCTCTTCAATCTACAAAACCATCCATTGCTTCATAAGATTCTTACAAAGGAGGAACTACATGTGGCTAGCCACTTTCCTCTTTCCTGTTTACTCACATATATCACCACTTATTTGTGCGATTTGGTTATGTAACCATTTGATCTAGATGCATTTGTAGAATGGGAGCCTTTATTTAGGTTTTCATGTCTTCAATCACATTAACATGAACTATAATAACTTTGGCAAGGATTATTATTTAAGACTGGTATAAGTAAAAAACTTTGTGGTCTCAAATGGAAAGTATCTTCAGCATGCCTCAACCATTCTTTGATATTTTCTCATCCTTTTTAATATTTGTGTTTTCACCATGTGAACCAATGCTTGACAATGCCTTCTCAAGAGTTGCAATTTCCTTTACTTACATTGACTTAGTTGTATTGTGTAGAAAAAAACACATATATAGGAAAAGTAAATTCTCAATGATTTTATAAAGACCGTGCACTATGCAAATATGGACTCTCCACAATGGAATGTCTAAAATTGGCCTAAAACTTGGATTTTTTAGGTGCTTATCAAGCATCCTTTCCCAATTGTTCTTCTCAAGCTGCTTTGCATTATGCATACAATATATATATGGACTCTTTGAATTGGATCCATTTGAAAGATTGTACATGTAGTTTAGGGCTTGGGATCTCTAGTTGCATGCCACTCTACTTTGTATCATCCAAATCTTTTGACCTCCAAGATTCTCCCATTCCTTCACTCACTAATCATTTGCAATATATATATTTTATGAAAAATCCAATGTAAGGTTTCAAAATTCTCAACTATAATATGGAGTGCACACACATTATAAGCATATAATACTCTTAGTTTGACATAACCATGCTATCATTGTAAGAAAAACTCCATGATAGATATATTTCTCAGCTCAAAGGAGCCTGGAGAAAATATATTATGCTCAAATTGGATACTAAACCATTTTGGATTTTCCTTGAATTTGTTGGATCAAGTATCATATTCATCAAGGTGATGATAACCTATTCTAGCTTTGTATCCTTCATAATCTGACACTCATTGAGCTCGAGCACAAATCTTAGGATGCCATCAAATTCATATGGAGTAATTTCAAGTAATGGAATAGAGTATGGTTACAAGGCCTCCAAGTTGTAAACTATCTTATTGTATTTGTTATATACCACCATCTCTCTTGTTGCTCCATAGTTCATATCCTTGATATAAAATAGAGCTCCTAGGACCTATAGAACTTAATCATTCATATGATTTTGATTGATAATGTATTTGGTAATATCGATTCATGTAGCCTATATTCCTTTATCTTCAATTGAAGAGATTTGCAAATAGTAGTGCATCATCTATTGGACATAGCTATCTCATCAAATGAGGTTGTATATTGCTTGGGTTAAAATCTGTTTTTCTTTCAAGAAGATTCAATTTTCTAGTTTACAAACTTTTGGTACTTTTGATCCTTCAAGATCACTTTGATAGCTTCCTTATTGAGAAGAAATTTTCTATGTGCAGTACCCTTTCTTCATTGGGTTGCAAGATATCTCTATATTCAAGATCAAAACACTCAATTATAGAAAATACTTCAAAAAATACTTTTTGAGATGAAGAAAGAAGTTACAAATAGCTTATTTCATTGCATATATCCTATTCTTAATGCCGCCACTTTCTACCTTCATATCTTGAATATTCCAAAGTTTCCTATACTATTCATGAACCCTTAATTTTATTTCTTTGAGCATTAATTTGTTCGAGATTCATAGGGAGAGAGAGACAAAGACATGGAACTGTAATAGAGAGTATTGAACTCTCTTGTTCCCTTCTTCTCATTCTTCCATAATGCTTACTGAAATCTAATCACACATAACTGATAAACACACTAGGTCACTAATTGACCATACCACTAATTGTGGTTGAGTTTGATCGACTCAGTTATTACAAGGCACATGTAGAGTGACAGATAAGATGACAACTGTTAAGATAAGGTCGGTCATGTCAGTGATACTGATCACGAGCTTGATTCTCAACACTCCCCCTCAAGCTCAAGCTAGCTACTGTACTCCAAGTAGCTCTCTGAAATGCATAAAATTCTCTTTACCAAGTGATTTGGTAAAGATATCTACTACGTGGTCTTTTGTCTTCACATGGAGTAGATCAATCTTTCCAGCAAGTACCATCTCCTTGATAAAATGGTAATGAACTTCTATGTGTTTGGATCTAGCATGATAGAAAGGTTGCTAGCCAACATCACACTATTGAGATTGTCACAATGCAATGTGACTTTGCTATCCAATTATATACCCAAGTCATATAGCAGTTTCACAAGCCAAACTACTTCGCATGCCGCTAAGGCTACACCCCTATATTTTGCCTTTGTACTAAACAAAGCAATGGTCAGTTGCTTCTTACTACTCCAACTGATCATACTGCTACTCAAACTGAAAGAATAACCACTCGTTGACCTCCTGTCATAGAGACAACTAGCCCAATCAGCATTCGTATAACCTATCAAGTCGAATGATTTTCCATGCTCATAAAACAACCCATAATAAATAGTACTCTTCATGTACTGCATAATCTGCATGACTACATCTAAGTGTGGCTTATGAGGTTTCTGCATAAATTGGCTACTCAACCCCACTACATAACTCAAGTCAGGACGGGCAATAGTAAGGTAAATCAAGATACCCACCATCTATCTGTACATAGTGACATTCTCGATCTCAGTCCCAATATCAACTGCAAGTTTGACATTCTGATCCAATGGTGTTTCCATGGCTTTACACTCCGTCATGCCATATTTCAACAACTTATCATAAGCATATTGTTTTTGTAATAACCATATGCCTTGAGGTGTAGACACAACCTCAATCCCAAGAAAGTACTACAGCTCACCAAGATCCTTGACTTTGAATTCAACATGCAACATTGCTTTAATTTCAGCAATCCCATGATCATCATCTCCATTGATGATCAAATCATTGACATAAACCACCAGAAAAACATAACCATGCTCTGTCTTCTTTGTAAATAGGCTGTGATTTGCATGGCCTATCTGAAAACCAAGCTATTGCAAATAAGTGCTTATGCAAGCATTCCATGCTCTCGGTGCTTGTTTCAGTCCATACAAGGCCTTTTTCAATTTATACACATATATCAGATAGTCAGGGTGTACATAACCTTCAGGCTGCTCCATATACACTTCTTCAAGCAAGTCACCATTCAAGAATGCATTTTTGACATCTATCTTCCATAATTTTGAGCCCTTAAAAGCTACTAATGCAATAACTGTTCTCATAGTTGACATCTTGGCAACCAGGCTAAAAGTCTCCTCATAATCTAGGTCATACTGCTATGCATATCCCTTTGCAATCAGTTGGGCTTTATACATTTCCAATGAGCCATCTAACTTGCATTTTACTTTATAAACCCATTTGCAGCCAATGGGTACTTTTCCTTCAGAAAAATAGACCAATTAATTCCCATGTCTCATTTTCAGCCAATGTTGTGTATTCCTCATCCATGGTGGCACACCAATTCTCATATGTAACTACCTCACTGAACTTTGTAGGCTATTTGTAGCCTGACACTTTATTCATACATGCATAATGTCTAGGTGAATACCCATTGTATGTTAGCCTATCACCTAGTTTTTAGACCCTTTCAGACCTCCTCAACTGTGGTGCACTCTGGGCTTGCCTCTCATGAGGCGGCACATACTTGCTTTGCCTCGCACCAAGCATCATAACTGATGGTATGCCCAATTCACTATCACGACTATCACTGCCAGGTGACTCATATCTAGCTGTAAGTGGGCCAATCACATTGTCAAACATCTTTTCTTTGCCTTTATCCAATCTCTCCCTCAGTGACATATCCGTGTTAGTGGATGCAATAGCACCATTGCAAAGTCGTCCTATCCAAGGACTAATAGTAGATGAACCATCACCTATCACTCCACTCATAGACATACTAGTTGAAGGATAATTTTTAGCATAAGTAGGGCTAGCTATCCATCAGAGACCACTGCATTCAGATCACCATACCATGAGGCTAGCTCATCAGAAACTACATCCTTGTTCATCAGGGCTTCCTGAGTGGATTTTATAAGCCTTTCTCTCCTGTGCATAGCCAAGAAAAACACTTTTGATAGCTTTCGGATCTAACTTATTTCTCTTTTCATCAAGTACATGTACATAGGCAATGTAACCAAATACTTTTAGGTGACTAATGCCTAGCTTGTACCCATACAATTTCTCATACGGAGTCAAATCATGAAACCCATTGTAGGTGTTTGGTTCAATACATAAACTGTAGTAACCACTACTTCAGCCCAATAAACATTTGGCAAATTCTTTTCATTAAGCATTGCCCTAGAAACTTCCATAAGCACCTGATTTTTTCTCTCTGCCACCCCATTCTACTGAGGTGTGTAACTGCATGTGAGCTGCCTTTTTATGCCATATTTAGCAAGGTACGTGCCAAAATCTCTAGATACACATTCTCCACCTCCATCAGATCTCAAACATGATATATAACAACCAAGTTCATTTTCATCATGCTTCTTAGAGTCCCTAAAGGCATTGAGAACCTCATCCTTGTGCTTCAAAATGTATAGCCATGTGTATCGATTGAAATCATGAATGAAGGATACATAATTCCCCTAAGAGAAAGTCCACCTCAATGTGATAGGGAAAATAGGTTCCACATGGGGTTGACAATATTTTCAGCAATGTTTCTAGTCAAGTAGCTAGATTTACTAGTCCAACCTACATCTAATGCAAGTCGATTAGTTTATGGATCATGTAGCTTTCATGCCTCCAAGGTCCTCTCATTTATGGATTCATTCAATGAACCCTCCTTGTTCTTGATACTGAGCATGAACATGAGAATATGGAAGAAGAAGAGGTAGAAGATGAAGACAATGACATGGTAGAGGATACTTCTTCTGGCACTGTAGATCTATAAGACTTAGGCACATGCCAAAGGATTTGTAGGTTAAGAATGGGTGGATCTCATGCTGCTAGGCGAATAGAGTGTGAAAACTCTAGAGTGCATCATTGTCATGAGACTGCGTGTCTACCACTGCAAACTTGAAGGCTTTTTTGCCAAGATTTTGAACTCTTTAGTCAACATCATTATGAGTTTATTTTCCGTTGTGTGTATCTTTTGTATTTGCATTTGCATGACACACGAGCACATGTAGTTAGGCTAGACACAACTTCTTCAATGCATTCATAATTTTTTGTGTGGGAGCATCTCTTGATTGGTTGCATCGCATGGATCCAACATTGCGAAATTTCTCGAATCATGATTGGATGAGCACAATGATCTATTTCAAAGAATATTTCCTTGTTAGGGCACAATGCATGACTCAAGGAAGGAAGTGATGACAGTGTAGCTTCTTTGGATACATAATCTTCAGTTTAGCACAGACAATGATGCTACAACTTAAGGAATCTCATCAAGTTCAGATGCAACAAATGTTTCCGCAATAAATCTCCAAAATGAGAGGAACATTGTAGCCTACTATAGGATGCTCCCTTCATAAACCATTTTAAACACTCTTCTCCTGTCATGGAAATGATGTTTTGAAGAAAAGCAATGCTAGTGACTCAAGCAAAAGCTTGAATGCAAGTAGAGGAGGTTCACAAAAAGATCATAATCACAAGTTTTGAAACTCCTTTTATCCCTGAATTTACAAGTCTAGTATGAAAGGAAGATCAGCGAGACAATATAAGGATAGAAGATAATAGCTTTTTTAAATAAATCCTTAGCTTTAATAAGAAAAGCTATGAGCTTTTTCGACCATGTGCTCCAGATTGGGAAGAAGAGACGACGCTGAGTCCTTGATGCCTACGGGCCTGCTTGCTGTTGAGGAAGGATGGCCATGTTTATGTTTGTGAGAAGGAATTTGCATATCAAGGCTTGTTAAATATTGGAAAGCTACAGAGAGCAGTCAATTAATTGACATCGGGGTACGGCGAGCTTAGGAGTTCATGAGGAGCCAGTGACTTGGACTTTTGAGAGAGTTATTGCCATGGTGAAAGGAAGCTTAGTATGCTTTCTCTTGGACTATTGTTGTTCTTGTCGGATGATAATATGAAGAACAATAGAAGGGAAAGGACGTCGAGCTTTTTGGCATGAAGATGCAATCGCTGATTACAAAGAACTCATTGGAACTCTCAAAGGGTTTGTTGTTGACAACCTGTTCCACTACAAAAGAAAGGCCCTATAGACGCGCATTGTACACGCGAAATAATGGGTGCATTTATCAGTGCGTATATCAGTGTGTCTATTCATGCTAGTATATAGAACGCATCTATATACCCGCGTTTTTAAACGCGCCTATAGATGCGAAAATAAATGCACATATTTTTCATTTCTCATAAAGTCCCTAAATATGAACAAACATCTTAACAGCTAGTACATTACCAACTTTACTTCTTTCTGAGTATTACAAATATACATCCAATCATTCAAAGCTAATTATATATGCTACAATGAATGATCAATCTCATCTTCAATGAGATCGACCCTTGCTAGACTATCTACCTCTAGGTCTATGTTACCAATAGGCAATGAAACAAATAAGTCTATCCCACTATCAGATATATTGCTATGCTCAATTTCTTCATCATCATATGTAACCATATTGTTATCCTCTTCTGCGCTTCCTTGAACATCCTTGCAGGGATCATCTTGCACTGCATCATGTATATCATCGATCATGTGCATCATCTTGATTGTATCATCATTGATTGTTCGATTGTCATAAACTATCTCTATGTTGGTAGCATTGCCATATATTGGTTTTGAACGATTAAATATGGGGATGACGTGCCACCATCAGTTATTGTTTACCATTGGGTGATACACAACTTGTATTTAAAAAACAAAAAGTAAGCAACTTAGATATTTATTGTATTTTGAGAATGTATCAAGAAGTAATATATATAAAAATAAATAGCTTCTAATATACATGCTTGCATTGTTGAGGTAGTACGAATGTGTCATTCTACAAATCCACTTCGATGACATCTAATTGTGCAATGCTCACGTGTTGTTACTACTTCTTTAAACCACTTCACATCTAGTACATATATAAAAAATTGCCTAAATTCAAGCTTCAATATATCTTGGATCAAGCCACGAAAATATTTGCCTTCACACCAAATAGCATTGAACAATGTGCACTAGTAGTACATTGTTGAGATCATATTAATGATTTAGTTAAAGATGAAACATGTGAAATTATTATATCATATATAACTAAAGATAATTTAATTATAAGTATGTCTCACCTTTGATAAGCAACCTTGTGCGTATTCCCACTCCTCTTGCGATATATCCATCGCCTCCTCTTTTTCCATCTTCTCCATTTCTTCGTGTAGCCAATCTATATCAATATGATATGGAAGCACACTTAAATGTTCTGGATATGGGACATTACGTCCATGTCTAGCACAAAATGCTTGCCTTTCGATTACTCTTCTTGCCCTTGCTTCTTTATATAGTGACCCATTTGCTCATTACTTCGCTGTTAAGTACACAAAATACATTTAACTTACGAAGTTCCTCTTTCACTAGCACTTTGCTCCTTCCTTTTCTTTGAGGTATTATAGAGGTCATCCTCAAATCTTCATCATCTTTTCATAGTCGTGGTAAAGAGGGGTCCACTATAGTAAGATATTCAGAGATTTGTACAAGGGATGATTGCACTAACCAACCCTCATCCATGCTTCCCTCGGGCCGTGCATTTCGCCTTACAAAATCTTTTAGGGTTTTCATAAAGCGCTCTAGAGAAAACATCCACCTTGCATGACCTACCCCATAAATTGTGATCTCATCAATCAAATGTACGAGTAAGTATACTTGAGTAGTCAAAATGGAGCGAGGAAAAGTCTCCTCCACCAAACAAACCACCTAAATGGACAATACTCGAGCCTCTTGCAACGTATTTGGATCAATTTCCTTCAAACTCACAAATCTACCAACATGCAATTGAGAACGATGATTAGTTTTGTCCATAAATTCAAGAGGGTTTACTATGTGATGTACATAATATGTAAACTAAAAAATAAGTATAAAGTATACATACCTCGCGAGCTCACCCATCTTGTAAATGATATCATGCACATCTTTCGAAACACAGTGGGATATGCTAGTAGGAAGGATAAACTGTATGTAAATATCCATACATTGTTAATTACTCTACATAGTTACTCCACTAATTAATATATTTATGGTTATGAAAATCCTTACCTGAATCACATTGTGTCATATGTGAGACTTTAAACCAGATAGTTGCTCCACACCTCTTTTCTTTTTCTTTATGAAGGCTCCCTTGGTTGAGGCATCTCATATATCCTGTAGGAGTTTGAAAGCTACATATTTGCTGTTCCACCATCTTTTCTTCGGTCTTCGACAACATCTAAGATGCATGCGGTAACTCGATCTTTCCTCTAGGTCTGATGCATGGCCAAGCTCATCTCATACATCTAACGCTACGTAAATCCTCCCTTACATTGACAGAATCACGAGCCCCGATTAAGTGATTCCATAATGTAGAGGCAACATTCTTGAATATATGCATGGGATCCAAGAGGTGATTGATCTTAAGTTCAGTCCAATATGGGAGACGAAAAAATATAGAGAATCTAAGGCACAAACAATATATTATTTCTTGTTCTCGTAATGGAGTGTACTTTAAAGACAAACAAAAGAAGTAAACTAGTTACCGACTCATGCCGAGTGGAGGATAATCATTGGTGTGTGTCCAAGTGTCCTTTCAATCTTGAATGGTCAGAGATTGTGGAGTTCTTCCATTAGTGGGGGGTGCATATTTGGGGTGGTCAATAGGAAGAAAACGATGATGATTGTCATAGATAACCTTCTTCAAGCATGTCGGTCAAGAAGAAACTAGAGAGGGACCGAAAATTGGACATGCATGATATCCTGATGTAGTTAAACCTCTAAAAACAAGTGGGTTAATGATGACATATATTTGATTAAGGGTAAAAATCAATAAAATAGAGTATGTAACTACCTGAACACTCTCCATAGCCTAGAAAGTCATGCATGGTCCACAACAACATGCCCTTTAAAGTAAAATCTCTAGAGGACAATGATGCACTCACATCTTGTACCTCACTACCTCTCCATAGCATTTCTAGCTCCTCGATCAAAGGCTCTAAGTAAACATCCATGTTTTTTACTTTGTGTTTTCCAAGAATCAAAAGGGACAACATTACATGTCCTTTTTTTTATTGCCATGGACAGAGGGATATTATAGTTCACCAATACCACTGGCCATACACTATATGAGGTGCTTTTGATGCCAAATGGATTTATTCCATCTAATCCTAGACTAAATCTCAAATTTCTGGGCTCTTCTTTGAAAGTAGGCCACAAATTGTCTACGTGTTGCCAAGCTAGTGTGTCTGAAGGAATTCTCCACTTTCCATCACTTGAATGGTGACTAGCATGCCATGGCATGATTCTCGCAATAGATTCACACTTAAACATAAGTTGAATACGTGGAATAATAGGAAAATGTCGTAAAACCTTACGGGCACATCCATTGATTTCATCTCCTGGTTGTATCTTGGTTCACCACAAATAGGACATTGTCGTGCAGATACATGATCCCCATGAAAAAAAGATGCAATCATTGACACATACACGGATTTTAACGTAATCGAGACCTCCAAGAGATGTTAAGAAATGCCTTGCTTGCTCCCTTCTAGTTGGTAATTTATTTCCATTTGGAAGCATTTGTGATAATAACCTGCATATATTGTGCAAACAGAGTTAACAAACCGGGAATATTGTCTAGAAGCATTTATGAATTAATATCAAATGATACATACTTCAATAATGCATTCAAGCTAGCATTACTCCATCCATAAATGGTTTGTAACTTCAGTATCTCGAGAGATGCACGTAGAACAGAGTAGGTGTAACCTTCGTATAATGGAGTTTTTGATGCTATGTGTAGTGGGTCATCTGTCTCTCTAGTGGCGCCTTCCCCCCTAACTGTTAGAAATGCGGGATCTAGAACATGACATAACCGGAAGCTATGGAGGATGGAAGGAGAAGTGTAGACTCATGATGGAATGGACACTGTTTGTTACACAAGTGAATTAGGTTCCAAGATTGAGACTTGGACTCATAAACACAATCTTGTGTATGTGGACAATGACATTGACACTTTACTGAAATGAAAAGAGTACTATCATTGCATTAAGAAAGGAAGCAAGTACAATGCTTTATAGGAAAGTAGGAAACTGCAGTAGGCACCATTGTGCATACGGGATAAGTTAGCCTGCATGTCCTTGACCCTGAGACTCCATACAAAGAGGCTGTTTGAGTGTGATTGCTGATTCTCAACACCCCTCCTCAATCACAACTAGGAAAGGCACAAAGTGTGTAGAGGCTGTAATGAGAACCACCTGCAAAGTGTGGGCATACCACAGACATGGCAAAACACCAGAGGCTGTCGTAGAAAAAGCTAAGTGTGGGTACCATAAACATGGTGGACATCCAGAGGCTGTAACAGGGGCCTCACAAAGTGTACAAGGACTGTAATGCCAAGTTACATAAGGAGTTTACAAAGCTTATGGCAGGAAGCATTAGGGCATGGAAAATACAAGGCTATTAAAACAGTCTATCAGAATTATGAGAGTACAAGGACTGATGAGTCTTGTCCTTCCGATCCTGGTGATCTTCATCTTCTTCTTCCTTTGCTTCATTTTCTTCTTCTTCTTTGACTGCGACTAGATAGGCCTTTTGGGATCTCTTTCTTGCGTGGCAGAACTTCTCGGTGTGTCCGGTCCTTTTGCAGAAGTCACAAAAGAGCTGATCTTTCTTGCCTTTGTACCTGTTGCCAACATATAATGCATGCTCATCTCTAGAGGTACTTGGTTCTTCTTTAGTTTTTAGCTTCTTTTCTTCTTCTAACAGTGATGCCTGGATATCAACAAGTTCAGGATTTGGCATGTTGATTAAAGTTGTTGATGCGTTATTATATTCAGGAGGCAAGCTCTTAAGTAGAACACCGATGCAAACATCTTCATCCATTTTAATGTTTATTCCTGCAAGTTGGGTTAGGAGTCCTTCCATGTAATTGAGATGTGTGGCAAGTGATGCGCTGGACTTCATTTCAAGCCTGAAGAATTCAATCAGGAGACCATACTTTGATGATTTAGATTGTGCACTGAACAGGGTGTCAAGTCTTTTCCATGTATCCTGTGAGGTCTCACAGTTATCCATATGATGGATATAACTGTCGTCTAGCTCCAATTTGATAATGGCCTGGGCTCTGTCATCATTCTTTTGCCAAGTAGTTGCAAGGTCCGCGTCCCTTGGTTTCTTCTCTTTGACATTTGTGATGGCCCAGAGACCCTTCTTCATCAGGATGAGCTTGATGCGGGTTTGCCAAGTGTGGAATCTGACTCCTTTGAATCGAGCATTTGGCGAGTCTTTGCCCATGTTAGATTGACGGGAACAGTAGCAAATCAACTTCAAACTTTATTAGATTTGAGCAATAGAAGAATTGATTGAGAGACACAAGTGCTAAAAAGCACTAGCTTAGTGTCAATGAATACCAAATCTGCAAAAGTATTTTACTCCAAGTGATCTTCCCCTTCTTGATTTGATGCTGATGCCTTCAGATCTGAGTTAAATTAGTAAGAGTGTTGTACTCAAGTGTATCAAAGGATACAAGAAAAATAGTGTCAAATAACACTTGATAAGTATCAATAGATATTGTTCTTGATGAGCCTGATGTTGATGCTGGATCTTCTTGAACCTTCTTGTTGATTTTGATGTTTTGATTTCTTGCTAAAGACTGAGTTTTGGAGTAGATTAGAGTATCAAAACCTTCAGTTGATTGAAAATCTACTGTCACTCAAGTCTATGAGAGGTCTTCAAATCTTCAATGGTCTTTAAGTGCTTCAATGCTTCAGAGATCTCCCCTCCTTGATTTGATGGACAAATGTTGTTGGAGACTAATCAAATCAGTGAATCAAAGTGGCAGGGTTTAGCTTGACTCAAGGCAATAAGGAAAATCAAGTGAAATGGAAGCTTGGAAAAAATGGCTATGGAGTCCCACAGTTAGGGTTTTCAGCCTGACTGGTTTTCGACCTGGCGCAGCTCGTAGGACGGATTATTCGGCGTGCTGGTTGATGAGAAGCAAGCCTATGGGGTAAGTTTCAAAAGCCCTAAGGCCGCAGGGTACATCGCGCAGCGCAGAGGGAGAATCAGACGTACGACCAGCACAGGCGCAGATGTGGATAGCAATCACGACTTTGAGCAATGCTGGAGCATAGACGGACCAATGTCAGACTCTGATGTACCAGGAGGCTTCGCCCTGACCTAGAGAAGATATTCATAGAAGAAATCGTGAGGAGATAAGGTCTGTAGAGGAAGATATGGAGGCTCCAAGTACTGCAGGTCCAGTTTGGCTATGGCTGCCAAGGGGTAGAGAGTGAAAATGAAGTTGGAGATTAAGTCAAACACTTGAACTGAGCTGGATAGAGATCATGAGAGACTGAGGGAGCAAAGAGAGGACCTGAAACATGCTAAGCCATGCTCAGCTGCGCTCTGATACCATGTTAGAAATGCGGGATCTAGAACATGACATAACCGGAAGCTATGGAGGATGGAAGGAGAAGTGTAGACTCATGATGGAATGGACACTGTTTGTTACACAAGTGAATTACGTTCCAAGATTGAGACTTGGACTCATAAACACAATCTTATGTATGTGGACAATGACATTGACACTTTACTGAAATGAAAAGAGTACTATCATTGCATTAAGAAAGGAAGCAAGTACAATGCTTTATAGGAAAGTAGGAAACTGCAGTAGGCACCATTGTGCATATGGGATAAGTTAGCCTGCATGTCCTTGACCCTGAGACTCCATACAAAGAGGCTGTTTGAGTGTGATTGCTGATTCTCAACACTAACCTCATGGGAAAATAAATCGTGCACCATGTTGTCCAAAATCTCTTTCTCCAAAACTTGATGGGGCATTTGAAGAGGGATGCTATCATCGTCATTAGTCTCTACTCTTCTTGAGGACTCTGCCTCCTCGTGTCCACGCTTTGCAACCTCTCGACGCCCTCGAGAGACTATTTGAGGATGTGGTACCACATCCTAATCAATTTAAAAAAGGAGGTTTTTTTGAATGGTGAAGACACAACATAGACCAATAATATTCGCGCAAATAAAGCAATAAAAATTAATGGGTCTTTTTCGTGGTCCCACTCTCCATACATGCTGAGATGTGACATTGTGATTTGACGTGCTCGAAAAAACATCCTCGACATCAGTCTCTACTCTTCTTGAGGACTCTGCCTCCTCGCGTCGACGCTTTGCAACCTCTCAATGCCCTGGAGAGACCACTTGAGGATGTGGTACTGCATCCTACTCAATTAAAAAAAAGGAGGTTTTGTTGAATGGTGAAGACGCAACATAGACCAATAATATTTGTGCAAATAAAGCAATAAAAATTACTGGGTCTTTTTCTTGGTCCCACTGTCCGTACATGCTGAGGTGTAACATTGTGATTCAATGTGCTCGAAAAAAACATCCTCGACAACGATCACACATACATTTGATTTTCCGTCATAGCCAAGCGTCTCGATTGTGAAGACGCAATGTCTCATCCTCACTGGAGGATGCATTGTTTGTTGACTCAACATGTCCCATACTAGTAGAAGATGATGACATAATTACACCTAAATCATAAGGAAATATATGATTTCATTTGGTATATATGTCATATTCCCTAAATGCATTGATACTTAGCAATCAAGAGCACACTTTTCAGGATGAAGAGGGAATGATGGAAGATGAAGAGAAGGGTGATTTTGTTGTTGAAAATGCATGTTTTACTATAATAACTACAATGACAACTATTGTAATTGCAAGTATAGCTATCATAAATGGAAGTACATGGCTATCATAAATGCAAGTACAACTATTATAAATGCAAGGATAACATTAAATATAGCAAGTATGGCAAGAATACTAACTAGGAGTGTTGTTGTAATAGTGTATCTAGTAGCAAATAAAGTGTATATAGCACAACCGATAAATCTTGGATAGCAAGAAGAAAATGCTATGGGTTATGTTTTAGACATGAAGGTGTTGCTAGAGGACTTATATACATGTGAACGGTTGAAAATATGCGAGCATCTTAGCACACTATCTAAGAAATATGAGTGGTCAAAAGAGGATTAAAACAAAGGCATATGGATTCTTCTTGAAAGATGAATGTCTTTGAAATCATGCAAAGAAGAAAAGAGGGGCTCCACTACAAGTCATCATTGAGAGAGCTAGTCAGTTGTTGCCAAAAATGCAAAAGTTTCATGAGAGTAACTAAGCTGGCCATAGAGGTGTTTAGGGCACATTTAAGAAGATTAAGGAAAGATGTTGTTGGAAAGGAATTTACAAGGATATTGCATAATTTGTTGACTCGTCTAGTATCTACCAAATGTACTTAATTACGAAACATCAAGATGGAATCCAACCAGCCCATTCTTTTTCTCTTCATTACAAATGGGTGGTAGATTTGGTTACTATGCTTATAGGACTCTAGTAGATAAGATACCTCATTCTTGCACATGAGGATTTGACAAATCAAGTGGAGGGAAGAGCTTTAAACACTAATACTACATATTAGGATATATGTAGGTTTCTCTTGGAAGAGGTCTTTTGCTGATATAGTGTGTTGGCAAGATTAGTATTGATAAAGGGAAATTGGATGCACTTGAGGCTCGTGAGTTCTCTATTGAGATGTAGAGAGAGATGATATGTAGAGATGTGAGAGAGAGAGAAGAGACACACCATGTACACTCCCAAAGACTATTTCATATTGATCACAATCTACATATATGTGTGTGAGACCTAGTCTAGATAGACTAAGCTATATATAGCTGCAACATCCCCACTCAAATAAAGGCCTCTAGTTGTAGATGAGAAAACCCTTGGGGAGCACAAGAAAAAAATGTGAGATCCTATATACAAATTTACAAACATGTGAGGTGTCCGCCAAGCTCATTCCAAGGTACACCTTTTTGTAGTCCATCAGTAGGTATCAGTAGGTTTTCCAAATGACACCGCCCAATACTCCCTTGGAACATCATGGGGTTTCTCACTTAGACCCCACAGAGTCTACATCGCAACGGAAGAGTTTCGGCCGAACCCACTAGGATCAACTTGAATTTTTGGGTTTCTGAAATTAGACGGGTCTCCTAGCAACCATCTAGTGTCAGTAATTTCAAGTTTCCACTTCTATAGGATTACTCAAGTTGAAGTAGACTTGCCATTGAACTTAGTTCAAAGAGAATGGGAGACGGAGGGGAGTGTGGTATATCAACCTTCCTAGCCATAAGGCAAAATCCCATTCCGACTCCCTAAAACAATGCATGTCGGTTCTACCTAATGACTAGTTGGTCAATTTATCATCTTCCTATTTCTAATGCCGATTTAGAAAAGCTTGCAGCTAATCAAGTCCATCCTACTATTGGACGAACTCATCAAGGATTACATCCACCCGCTTTCCTTTGATGATAGAATCATCTTTAGTTTTTTAATTACCTACAATACATTTATTGAAACATATACAACTAGCTTTCTTAATTAGTCCATTAAATCACAACTTCCTTCACGTAATTTATCTCATAGACATGCATACAATTCAAACAATCCTTGAATAAAACAAATTTCTTTATTATGCTAGAAGTTTATTACAATTTTCATCTTTTCGACTGCGAAAGATATACAAAATTCCATGAGGGTATTTTGTTGCTAGGATTCCACCCTTATAACTAGTATCTAAGGTTCCAAGATCCCATCCTGGGTCACATAGGGGCTCGTTCGATTCTAGGAGTATTGCAAAATTTACCACTAGAGCTCCCCCTCGCACCCACATTTACTACTGCGTGAGGCTATCCCTATGAACAGACCTTTCTCTATGGAGCCGGTCTAAGCCTCTTGAAGCAATAACCATGACCCACTTGGAGTAGGGTCTTGCTGCTAGCTTAGGGGTAGCCTAGCATGATCTTTCATTTTATCTTGTTTGTCACTGTTTTTAATCAGAGATCTAGATTCTAGCAAATATCAATAATCCTTTCAAACAATAAAAACCATGCCATCGTACAATTCATTGCTTCCATAGCCACCAAGGTAGACCTTATCCTAAGGTAACCTTATATTCTAATGAGTATTCTCCTCCCCATAAAGAAGTATTGAGAACATCTCTTCCAACATGTTAAGAAAGACATGAATTTTCCATTTGGGGCTAACTTACTCAACATACCCGAATTTCCTTTAGAAAAAATATTGCGACAATAATTCTAATAAGATGATTTATAAGACCCTTAAATAGACATTCACTTTTCATAACAAGCATTAATCATCCTTAACCTTGTTGCGTTGACAATATATCGAGTTATTTTTTTAATCTCGAGTGTGCATATAGTCTTTTACTCATTTTTTTCTACATTCCTCCTGCAATTATTTCCATCATGATCTTATGAATTATAATCTTAATTAATCTAACTGTACAAATCATAGGTAGCAGTTAACCATTTATGCATATACTAATATGCTCTCTAGATGAAATTATCAATTTGTGTAAGTGAAAAATATGGTAGCTAATACTTTTTTGTACTTAATTATTATGTGAATAACCTAGTTTGGCATGACGACTTTGGGAATTTTGTCTTTGCTTGACTTGCGTACGCTACACCCAGTCCATTGGTAGTGGCAACTCTAGCAACCTTGGGCACTCCCATATCTCCGGCAATACCCATTCTTTGACTGGTTGTGGTGGTTCTCATGGTCTTTCCACCTCTTTGCTTTGGAGCCATTGTCTACAAATGGATTCAAGGGATGAATAAGGAGGAATAAATTTGGGATGGGATAGCGTAAGATAAGATTGCTTAGTTGAAGACCGAGGTAAGGGAGGAGTTGAGCTAGCTCTCTCCCTCGCAACCTCTCGGGGTAACTTCTCTCTCTTTCTCTCTCTCTCTCTCTCTCTCTCTCTCTCTCTCTCTCTCTCTCTCTCAATAGCTCCGTCTTGCAACCTCTTGAAGGAGTATCCTTCTACCTCTCTCTCTCTCTACCTCCCTCTCTACCTCTTAGGGTCTCCTTATGCCTCTCTAAACCACTCCCCATGCCTCTTATTTATATCTAAATAAGAGAAGAAGGATTGTGACTGAGAATAAGAGCTCGTTATGGAGGGTATCTTCACAAAATCAGCAATTTGAAACTTCTAAGATGCAATCTGATGCTCAAATCACAAATATGATGGTTCCTTGGCTTCCAAAGGGAGGTAAAACACCAAGACACTTGCTCCAAAATCTTTTAGATCACTCATTCTTCTTCTCCCTATTTTGGAGTGTTATTTGTTGCCTCTAAACTGCGATCATGACACACGCAATTTTGTGAATCCTTATTTCTTTACATTAAATCTCCAAAACTAGTTGAAAAAAACCACTTGTTCTTTTTACATGACATCATGTTCTAGAATTTTCCATAGATTTTTAGGATATCTACAATAAATAATCTTAAATATATAAAAAATATGCTAGTTTTACCCAAAAATCTAGTATTTTTGGACCATCCATACTATACATACTAATACTAATAATATGTCTCATAACTCTCATTCACATGGCAACTTCTGTGATGGGTGGCTATAGTCCTTGTCAATCTGAAAAAAACTCGATTTTTTTGTTAGTTAATTAGTTATTAATGCTAGTTAATTTTTACTTTAGTTAGTCTTTAGTTAGCAACCTTACTAACTTACTAATTGACTAACTAAGTTTTGAACTAACCAACTGACTTTTAATTTCGTGGAAGTATTACATCCTCCTCCCCTTAGAGAAATCGAGATATCTTCATCTCGAGAGAGACTATGGGTATTGTTGATAAAGAATATTCTCATCTATCCATGTTGCATCTTCTTCAAGATAATCATTCCACTGGACAAGGCTTTCTCTAAGGGCTCTACTCCTTAATTTTCTCTCCCTTACATCAATTACTATATCACAATGTAGTTCAAGGACTCCTTGGCTAGGCATTACAACTTTTTGATCGTCAAGGATACCGTTAGAGTTAGCTACGTATGTCTCCAATAAGCTAACATGAAATACATTGTGGATTTTTATATTCTCAGGGAGTTGTGTCTTGTAAGCATCTGGTTCTAAGCACTTGAGAACCTTATAGGGTCCACAATATCTTGGACTTAGCTTCTTAAATTCTCGTAAAGACAAATAACTCTTCTTTGGATGGACACATACGAAGACCATGTCTCCTTCTTTGAAGATTTGTTCTTGCCTTATTAGATCAGCATATGCCTTTTGTCGGTCCTTGGGAGTTTTAATATCGTGTCTGGTAATCTTGATTTGATGATCTATTTCTTCTAAAAAAATTCTCAAAGCTTCTACCCTTAGAGTAGGATCAAAAAAATTAAGTGGCATATGGCAATCTTGACCATATAGTACCTGAAATGGAGTCATATGAATACTTTAATGATAGGAGGCATTATAAGCAAATTCCACTAAGGATAGATACTCAATCCACCTTTTAGGTTCCTTGTTGCAATATGCATGCAGAATATCCTCAATCACCTGGCTAACTTGTTTTGTCTACCCATCAATTTGTGGATGATAAGTAGTACTAAAACAAAGTTGAGTCCCAATGGCTTCAAATAAACTCTTCAAGATATGTGATGTGAAAAGAGAATCACGATCATTGATGATCCTTTTAGGTAACCCATGTAACCTAAAAATCTCTTTTACAAAAATTCTTACAATATCTGAAGCTTTGTAATTGGTTTTTGTTGGAATAAGATGAGTAACCTTTGTTAGCATTTCGACTATTACCATTATTGAGTTATATCCTTCTTGCACAGAAGGTAACCCAACTACAAATTCTATGCTAATAAATTTCCATTTCATCTAGGGAATGTCAAGTGGCTGGAGTCTTCCTACTAACTTGACATGTTTAGATTTTACCCTTTGACAATTTAGACATTCAGTAACAAACTTAAGGATATCACCCTTGAGACTTTGCTAGTAATAGCTTTTCTTGATAACATTAAGAGTTTTTTCATACCTTGAGTGTCCTGAAAAATGAGAGTCATATGCTTCCCAGAGTATCATTCTCTTGAGAGCATGACTTGAAGGAATGCATAGTCTCATTTTGAAATAAAAAAGTCATTCGTCTTCATCTATGGAAAATTCTTAGTACTTAATTTTGAATTTGGGATCTTGTTCCTTATTCTAAAATTCCCAAAACAATTATTGATAGTTTGGGTCCTTATTTCCTTCATCCTTAGTCAACTAGATGATAGGATTAGTTCGCATTGATACCATTGTAGCCAGATTTTTTGCCCTAGATGGTTCTTTAGTGATAAGAGCACTAAGTAAGACTTTACAATTAATGGCATCTGCTACTAAATTTTCTTTACCAATTATGAACTTAATTTCAAAGTCATACTCCTGTAGAATTTTGATCCATCGTCGTTGCCTCATATTAAGATCAGGTTTAGTAAAAATCAACTTAAGACTTTTATGATCTATAACTAATTAAAAATTATTTCCCAGCAAGTAATGTCTCCATAATTTGAGAGCATGAATCACAGCTAACAACTCCAGGTCATGAGTAGCATATCTCTTTTCATGGGCTTTCAACTTTCTTGAAGAGTAAGCTACAGGATGTCCTTCGTGCATTAGTATGCATCCCAATGCAAGAGAGCTGGCATATGTGAAAACTTCAAATTCCTTGCTTAAGTCAGGTAGCCTTAAAGTAGGAGCAGTTACTAAACTATGCTTTAGTTGCTCAATGCTAGATTGTTCAATTGGCATTGAGATAATGGCAACTTGCTTTTTGAGTAGGTCTGTAAGAGGTGTGGCAATTTGGGCTAATTTTTTATGAATATCCTATACCATCTTGTTAAACCTAGAAAACTTCTCACTTCCTTGATAGTGGTTAGGGGTGGCCAATCTTGAACATCTTTGACCTTGGTAGGATCTATTGATATACCTTCAACAGACACTATGAATCCCAAGTACTCAATCTTCCTTTTGAAGAAGGCACACTTCTTTTTCTTGGCATAGAACTTGTGTATTCTCATTGTCTCCAAGACAATGCGAAGATGTGGTTCACGTTCTTCCTCCTTAGAATAAGTTAGGATGTCATCAAAGAATACAAGAACAAAATCATTGAGATTGGGCCTAAAAATGTATTGTATTAACCTATTGAAGGCAGCTAGGGCATTTGTCAACTCAAATGACATCATGATGAATTCGAAATGACCGTATCTTGTGTTGAAGGTAGTTTTAGGAATATCTTTATCCTTGTTTTTTATCTGATAATATCATGACCAAAGATCAATCTTAGAAAAGATCCTTGCACCTTGTAGATGATCAAGAAGCTTTTCTATCCTCGAGATCAAGTACTTATTTTTCATTGTTACCTAGTTTAACCCTCGGTAGTCGATTACAAAGATGGAGAGTTCCATCTTTCTTCTTTTGGAATAATACTAGGGCTTCCCATGGTGAACTACTTGGCCTAATATACCCTTGTTGTAGCAGTTGTTTGAATTGCTCTTTTAGTTTGATGGCTTCAATAATAGACATTTTTAAAGCTCTCTTTGCCACTAGAGCAGCTCCTGGAAGAAGTTTAATATCATGATCAACTTCTCTTTCCGAAAGTAACTTTGTTAGCTCTTCATGAAATATATCCATGTACTCTTTTAACCACGATGGTTCTTCTTCTATCTAACCATCTTGATTTACCTTGTTAAGCTTTATTAAGTAAACAGGTAATCCCTTCTTCAAGCCTTTCCAAGGAACAGGCCACGGTCAAGGAGCCGTTACCCGAGGAAGAGGAAGAACCGCCTATGTTGCCAATAGGCAAATGTGCGAGGAAGAAGAAGAAGAAGATCTGACCATGGAAGCAGAGTTTGAAAGGGCGACAGTCCATGCCACTCTACATAAGAAAGGGCGGAATCGCCAGTTCTCGGTGATTCAAACACTGTCGGACTATCAAGGTAAAAGTTTCAAGACCTTGATTGATTGTGGCAGTACACATTCCTTTATCTCATTAGCATGTGCAAAAAGATTAGGAATAGCCACAGTAGAAGTATCTACCCTGCTTGTGGAATTAGCAAATGGTCATGAGGTTACTTGTACCAAGCAACACTACAAGATATAGGGCTTATATCGACGTTTAAAGCAACGAAAATACAAACAACAAAATTTTCCCTTGTCGTCGCAAAAAGTATCGTTATTAACGACGCCATAGTAACGTTGGTATTGGCATCGCTATTGGCGTCGCTATCAGCATTGCATTTGGACACCAATAGTAATGCTAATACTGACGTTTTGAGATGCATATAGCGACGGCAATAGCGACGCAAGCAGTAAAATTTGTGACACTAATAGCGATGGTAACAAGGATTAAAAAAATTTTATGACAGGGCAACAAGTTGCCTTGCCACATATAGTACAGTGTGCTTTATGGGAGCCATACAAAATAGTTTCTGCACTACTGTGTACAAAGCGCTTGCAAACAAAAAGAATGTATACTGAAATCATAAAAATGATACATGATCGCATAAAAAGCGATTGGTACAATCATGATAGGATATCACTAATATATAGAAAATGTCTACATAGATCAGGCGACTCAAAAATAAAGGTGTGTGAGCTCCACGGATCCAAGGGCGAGCTACAAATCCTCATCCCCCGAAAGCTCATCCCGGCAAAGGAGCATCGAACGGACTCTGGAGAAAAAGAAACAACACATCAATGCACCATATAATAATGCATTCAAATATCTCATGGTAACTACGGACAAGAAAGATGAGTGACTTACAAGGCCGCTGCGTCTATACAATCAGTCGATCAATGCATTGAGATCGTGCCTCTCCGCATATCGAGTATCAAGGCCGATCGGATCGCGATTTGTAATGGAGTGTTTCAAAGAAAACAAAATGCTAGCTGTTAGAAACATGATTGTCAATACAAAGAATATTTCAAAAAAACAAACAAGCAAAACAAAAGAAAAACTTACAAAGTCCTCCAAATATGTCATGTGGCCGCCGCCACTCCCAAGATGATGGACCACTTCGGCCCTGAGTCGTGCCCTCGCCGCCTCGCGCTGCTGACTCCAACGTCCTGGAGAATCTGTAGCCTCCTCCCTCAGTCGGCACCAACCGTCTACATCTAACCACGCGGGCTTTGCAGCCCCACTCTTGATTGCCTTGCGTGCGTCGGATTGTCTATGTGACATGTATGCATGCATGCAATCCATCATCCAACCCGTAGAGAATCTATCTATTGTGGCTGGCACCGGAAACTCCTCGTGCAAGGATGCTACTATGTAGTCCTTGCTCCCCTCCGGTTTGTTCTTCCAATGATCCAAGACGTGCTGAAAAACTTGTTGGCATAACTCTCTCATGCTAGCCATCACCCTCTTCCCCTCATCATTCATGATTATGGCTCCTGACGTACTATGAACCAGATATCCATAACCCCTAGGAGTCTGCCTAAGATGGGTCCTCTCCCATCTACGTCCACGATCCTAGGCATATCCAGGAGACCCCTCTGCATCTGGTGTATCGACGAGGGTAATCTCTCTCGGAGTGGCACCCAAAGGGGTGCCACCTCTGCTGATGGTTGCGCAAAATCCAGAGTAACTGGAGTAGACGTCCCCACAGGTGTGACAAATCTTGGAGGTGATGCAGCTCCAGCTGAACAACGAGACGAAGACAACACATCCATGTCTCCACAACAGCATCCCCCTGATCCCGATGCACTCCCTCCCTCTGGCCCAAGTCGTGAGCATCAAGATCATCTGCTCGAAGCCGAAGCATCCGATCGTGCTCAAGCAGATCTAGCAGAGTGCCTTGACGAAGAACAAGACAGCTCCTGGTCTGCCATCTCTCTGAATCTCGTGAGCTAGTTTGGAGACATGCGTGAGAAGATGTCCTGCAACTCCTCATCACTCATCCCTCGACTCATCCTGAAAATGTCACCTGCACAGATAAAAATTTATGTTAGAATAATCAATTTAAATCATACAAAGCATAGTAATATAAATCATTTTAAAAAAATCTCACTTAAAATGCATATCTTATGTACCTTTATAAGAGATTGGTCAATGAATTGAGTAAGTGGATGCTCCAAGTATGAAGTATCCTATGGTCCCATATTAATCTCCTAACACAACTCCACATGCACTCGAAGGTCGATAGACATGTCACCACAAAAGAATGAGTCCGCCTCATTCTCAAAAAATTCTTGGACTCCTGTATTTCCATCATTGTTAGCCGATGCTGGCTCCAAGCTTTCGACGGCCTCCACCCCTTGCAATATCGACCCCTCTATTTGCATATTATCTTCATCTATGCTCGAAACATCGCTTTGATCATATACTCTCGCACTTCGGGGAGTTGAAGGTATAACATACCACCATCGAGGTTGTCGAGGGTTTGGATAGAAGATTACCTGTTCACAAACACGTACAAGAGAGTTCAAACCATTGTGACATAAACCATGTTGTAATACAATTAGCAAGCAAATGACTCCATGCACCTATTCATAATGGGCCGGAAACATAAAGGTGTCGCGCAAATCTCACTATTTTTTTTCGAAATCTATTTTGAGAAATCCAAATGGACCTTGTCGAACTATTGCTCTAGCTCCTCCAAGTACCACTTTGAACCATTGCACTCGAATAGTATCATGGAGAAGCTACGGTAATCCACCGTAATAATACTTTGCAAGTTCCCAAAATACTCCATCACATCCACAACCGTGTTTGGATCCGTTGCTTGTCATCGGCTCTCTTGCTCGAACCTTGCCATGACACCACAGTCCATTGTGGAGTGTATTTTGTCAATACGCTCCACATGAAAATGCCGTCCGCGCGATCACACTGCACTATATATTTTGTATTGTACATTGAAACACTCAAATTAGATGTCACATATAAAATTTAAATATGATAGATTCTAAACCCCTCATCACCTTTGGACTACATCCCCTTGAGAATTCCCACTCCTCCATTGAGATCTTTGTCCCTTCGCGAGATGCTGCGGTCAAGGCTCCATGCAACTATCGCATTGACATAAACCACGCCATCTCCTCCATGCCTTCGGGATATCAAATCGGTCGATGAGGCGTACTACGTCGGAATTCAGCTCGCGCTTCCTCTCGATCTTGCCTTACAATCTGGTACTTGGTGAGCCACGTCTCCATGGAGGCATGGTGTAACATAAAAAACCGATTCACCTTCTCTTCCATTGAGGCATCCATTCTTTTTTCTATCCCATTTCCAACCACCACATCTCCACTTCATCCACAAGATGCACAAGAAGGTGGATTTGTATCGTGAGCATGCTAGTGGGTAAGTATTTCTCAAAGAGACAGACCGTCTCCATTGCTCCCCACCTCACGAATTCAATAGAGGACGTCTTAATGTCTTTCTCTGAGATCCATTGCACCAAAGTCGAGAACTTGTAAATGGCCCCGCGAATTTTTTGAGTAAGGCATCCTACGATCGCGATCGGTAGTACAAACTACCACAAATGAGAAAGCATCATGAATAATGGCCACATTCCAAATAGCAAAATGCCCACTCTAATTACAATCCATTCGTAGCACAAACTTGACATATCTTATGCCAATCATGGGATTTTAGCCCTGACAATTGGTCGTCTTTAGAAAATGCGGACATGAGAGAACGCATCATACCCATCGGAGTGCGGATAGACTTGATTACTTGCTTTACAATGCGCTCTTCTTTAGTGGAAAAAACCCAAGGAGCGCGAGGAAGCTGCACGCGACCATCAGCACTTGACTGCGGCCAAAGCGTCTCCATCTTACCTACCTCCTTCAAATCCATTCGTGCCACTATAGTGTCTCTCTTTCCTGTGATGTGGTCCCATAGCAAGCTGGCCACATTCTTGAAAATATGCATGGGATCCAACAAGTGGTTGACCTGTAAGTGGGTCCAATATGGCAACTCATAGAAACTTGAGAACTGTCGCATTCCATTTGGATGTGATTCCGCGTGGACCATTTTTAGCTCGTACTAGCTTGCAGCATTCATACGTGTTGGAGGTCATCCAAGGAAACCTTCCCTGAGTTCATGATCCTCTGGCAAGAAAGCAACGTGTCCTTGATATACCATCTTCTTCATGGTTCGTGACCTTCAAGAGTCTAACTGTGGCCCGCACAATGGACATGCATGATAATCTAAGGTAACCATACTTGTTCCAACACCACAACCTAGTGAATACTTGATTGAATGAGATAAAATATAGATATTACCAGTGAGAACAAAGGCCTACTCACCTAAGCACTCTCCCAATCCCAGAAAGTCATGCATCGTCCACATGAGAATGGCTCGAATATTGGCTGACCGCTGCATACCATCGCGGTTGCTCATATCTTGCACAGTGACCCCCTCCTCCCACAAAATCTTAAGCTCATCGACTAATGGACGAAGATACACGTTCATATTTTTTACTTTGTAATGGCCTAGGATGAGCAAGCTAAGGATGAGATGTCCTTTCTTCGTAGAAAGCCATGGAGGGATGTTGTAGTTGACAAGGACTATAGGCCATACATTGTAAGAAGTTGAGCGCAGACCGAATGGGTTCATGCCATCCATTGTGAGACCGAGCTGAAGATTCCTTGGCTCTCGTGCAAAGCCTGGGAACGTAGAGTCAATGTGGCTCCATGCACGTAAATCTACTGATATTCGTTGAACTCTATCCGTGGACCTATTCTGTGCATGCCACGTTGTCAAGCTCGCCATACCGGACGTACGAAACATGTGGTTTATGCGGGGGATGAGCGAAAAGTATCTGAGAACTTTTTGAGGGATGGTTTGCCCTTGCAAGTCCTGTCAATACCTGTAAGCACCACACTTTGGACATGTCTCCATAGTCTTGTATTATCCTCGAAACAGTATGCAATCGTTGATACATGCATGGATGTTATTGTAGTCCATGCCAAGCTTCCGTAAAACATGTCGTGCATCATCATGAGACTCAGGCATGGCATTTGCAGGTGGTAATATATGATATTTCAATAACCTGAAAAAAATCATAAAACACCTTGAAAAAGCACAAATGTTTATAATAATAGTGTCAAAAATAAAAATCAATGAAGCCTATGTGCAAGGTACCTGAATAACTCGGTCACACTCGTATCGCTCCACTCGTATTTTGCTTGCACACTTAAGAGTGCAAGCAGTGTCTTCAACTGAGATACTCGGCATCCATTGTAATACAATCTGGGAAAACGAGGCTCAAATGGATAGCTTTATGGAGATGTATGTCAAGTTGCAAGTTGACCATAAGTTCTTGCTTGAGAGGTTTTAGCCTCTACAAGAGGTTGAGAAGCAAATTTTGAAAAACATTGAGGTTGATATTGATGCATCCATGCTGTTGAAATCTAAACTTCAAGATATAAGAAATGCTTTACTGATTGATGTAAAAAATGCATGGGACATAGTAGTTGAGAGATTTATTGATGCTATATCTCGGCCATATACCATGCTCAAGGATTTGTTTGTTCCGGTAAAGAATTATTCATTATTGTAGAAAAAAAAAGCATTGGTTCATAAGGTTCATGAGTTGAAGACTAAATGTTTGGACTTGACTAAAAAATTGGATAATGCCTTAGATGCTAAAAGAAAAAGTGATGAATATGTTACTTCATCATTGCAACAAAAAGATTGGTGACAAGGATGCTATGATTAATGAAGTTCTTCACGAGTTGAATATAGAGTTGAAGAGGATGGAACACGATTCTTCTTTGGGATTTAGTGGTGATCAATCAATTATTGAGGTGTCTTCTTGTATGGCCATTATACCTTATATACCTAGCTACGGTCTCTAGGTTATGTACTTTGAGTATCTTAGAGGGGCTCTACTAGGATTACTTATACAACTGCACTAGAGGGATTTGAGTATAAGTAATCCTAGTCAACAAAATTTATGAGCATCATTGAGGATCTCTTAGTCTAATAATAAATCAGTCTCAACAAAAAGCATCTTAGTAATGTGGTTTTTTTGTCCTAGGTCCATGTATAAAAATTAATGCCATCTATGAAATTTATCAACTTTTATTGTAATGATTGGAAGACATCAAATGCAACAATGTAATACAAGGTTACCATATCAAAGACAATATCAAATAGTAAAAATGTTTGTGTCTGTGTGGGGGTGTGTGTGTGTGTACCATAGTTATAAAATTTGTTCCAATCAATTATAATCATAGTCATAACATTTGAAGAAAATATCCTATGCTCAATTTAAGGCATTCTTCTTCTATGGCTATACTTTTGGGTTCATTCTGATGAAGTACTATAATGACCATTAGCTAGGGGATCATTTTCTTTTAGTCCTTCCGTTGACTAGTTGGCATGATTACTAATTTGTTATGCCTATAAAGTTAATACAAAAATAAGGAATTATGCATATCACAATTAGATCCCCTACTTGGACATTATGAAGGATATGAACAATTTTAAGCGATCTTCAAGAGTTACCAATGTACGTGACCCATGGTAAAGCACATTGCATACCATTATCGATAAGTCTATTATCGTGCATCTTAAATCTCCTAATTAGACTTTATAAAGTGTATGACCAATTTTTAGCCCTCTTAAGGAGTCGATGTAATGGTACCCATAAAAAAAGCAAAGTGCATACAATTACCATAATCATGGATATGTTATCGTTCCAATATATATACACATAGATGGACTACATCTTGAGCAGACAAAAGCTATCCATTTGAGTAGACATACATCTCCATAAAGCTATCCATTTGAGTATACATCTCTTTCTCTTTCTCTCCCTCTCTCATTTCCTCCCCCTCTCTCTCCCTCTCCCTCTCTTTCTCTCTCATTTCCTCTCCCTTTCACAATATATCCTAACACTCTCCAAAACCAAAAGGGAGAGGGCGAGAGAGAATGCACTCTTCCTCCCTCTCCCTCTCCCTCTCCCTCTCTTTCTCTTTCTCTTTCTCCCTCTCTCTCTCTCTTTCTCTCCCTCCCTCTCCCTCTCTTTCTCTTTCTCTCCCTCTCTCATTTCCTCCCCCTCCCTCTCTCTCTCCCTCTCTTTCTCTTTCTCTCCCTCTCTCAATTCCTCCCCCTCCCTCTCCCTCTCCCTCTCTTTGTCTTTGTCTTTGTCTTTGTCTTTGTCTTTGTCTTTCTCTCTCTTTCTCTCCCTCTCTCTTCGTCTCCCTCTCTTTCTCTCACATTTCCTCTCCTAAACAAGCAAAAGAGAAAGTGATTTAAACCTTAAACAAGCAAAAGAATGAGAGAGGGAGACTCACCGATGAGATATGGCGACTGTGGGGCGGCTCCTCTTCACGATGACGGCTCCTCCTCTCCTTCACGAACAATGATGGCGGCGGCGGCGGCGGCGGCGGCGGCAGGGACAAGTCTTCTTCCTCTCCTTCTCTCACGACGATCGCTCTCTCCCTCGCTCTCTCTCTCAAAACACAAAGCACAAAAAATCAAAATAAACTCGTGCTCAGTTTTGGCTTGTTTTTTTTCCCTGTGGAGTGATGCTATTTGCGTCGCCGCTACCCGCTGTCGCTACTTGCCATCGCTATAAGCTTAAATCCTTGTAGTGCAAACTGCCAAGGTGGAATTCTTTCTGGGAGGAAAGAAGACTTCAGTCAAATTTAGTCATGAATTTAGGTATCCATGAGTGTCTACTCGGAATGGATTGGCTTAATACTAATGACGCCCACATTCATTGTGGAAAGGGTCAAGTTTCCTTTTGAAAATCTGAAAGGGAATTAGTCACAACCCAAGGTGAGGCTGGAGTGCCGAGAAACCAATTGGCCAAAATATCTCAGATCATAAAAGGAGTCAAAAAAGGGTTACTTGTCTACTTGATCAAACTCAACAAGTTAGATTAGAAGCAAGATTCTAATGAAGGGCCTTCTTGGCTAAAGGAATACACGGACGTATTCCCTGAAGAGTTGACTAAACTCCCGCCTCAAAGAGAAGTGGATCATGAGATTAAGTTAGTACCAGGAGCTGCGCCAGTGCAAAGAGACCTTATAGAATGTCCATACCAGAAGCAATTGAGCTAAAGGAACAACTCAAGAAACTACTAGATCAGGGCTACATCCGGCCTAGCAATTCACCGTGGGGAGCTCTAGTACTATTCCAAAAAAAGAAAGATGGGACACTTCGACTATGTATTGATTACCGAGGGTTGAATCGATCAACGGTCAAGAACAAGTACCCTATCCCTAGGATAGATGAGCTTCTTGATCATCTTCAGGGTGCAAAGATCTTCTTCAAGATTGATCTTAGGTCAGGTTACTATCAGATAAGGATCAAAGAAGAAGATATCCCCAAGATGGCCTTCAATACAAGATATGGGCACTTTGAGTTCCTAGTTATTTCATTCGGGCTTAGAATGCACCTGCCACCTTCAATAGGTTAATGCAGAATATCTTTAGGCCATATCTTGATGATTTCTTTCTTGTCTTCTTCGACGACACTTTAGTCTATTCCAAACAGGAAGAAGATCATGAATCCCAACTCTGGATTGTCCTTGAGACAATGAGGGCACATAAGCTGTATGATAAGATGGAGAAGTGTGCATTCTTCAAGTGTCAGATTGAATATCTGGGATTCATAGTATCAGCAGAAGAATCTCAGTGGACCTAGCCAAGGTCAGAGATATGCTAGAATGGACAATACTAACATCTGTCAAAGAAATACGCAGCTTTCTGGGATTGATAGGATGGTAAAGGGTCTTCATAAAAAACTATGCTTTGATTGCAGAACCTCTGATGGACTTACTGAAGAAGCAAACTTCCATTGCATGGTCAACTCCTGAACAAAATATCTTTGACAGATTGAAGCAAAGTTTGGTATTAGCACCTATCCTAAAACTTCGAGACCTCAATAAGGAGTTCGAGGTAGTAACTGATGCTAGCATTCTTTCCTTGGGGTGTGTACTTATACAGGAAGGTCATCTAGTACCATACTCTTCAAGGAAATTGAAGAGTCATGAAAAGAATTATGCTACGCATGATCAGGAATGGTTAGCTGTCATCCATTCTCTAAAGCTTTGGAGACACTACCTATTGGGTAACAAGTTTACTCTAGTAACTGACCATAAGAGTCTCAAATGGATCTTTACCTAGAATGAGCTCAACATGAGGCAACGTCAGTTGATTGAAGTGTTGGAGGAATATGACTTTGAAATCAAGTACTGACCAGGAAAAGAGAATGTAGTTGCCGCAAGGCATTCCTTAACTCTCAAATCCTGTAGAATCCATCAACAGCTAGATCTCTAGCTACAAAAGTATCTATGCCAAACAATCCAATACTTGAATTAGCTAGAGAGGATCCATGCCATGATCCAGCCTACCAAACAATGTTAAGGGAGATCTCTATCAAGGATCAAAACCAAAAGTTGCAGGCAAAGTATCATGAATTTTATGTTAATAGTAGACTTGTCTACTATAGAACAAGGCTATGTATACCAGCAAGCCAATCACTTAAGCAGAAGATATTGTGGGAAGTTCATGATTCCCCGTTCTCAGGACATCCTGGCTATGCCAAGACTCTTAATGCAGTTAGGAAGAGCTAGCATTGGGAGAGGCTTAAAGGTGACATTCTCAAATATGTCATCAATTGTTTGTCTTCTCAATGTATCAAAGCCGAACATGTCAAGATGCCAGGGAAACTACAACCGCTTGACATTCCCCAAATGAAATGGGAATTCATTAGCATGGATTTTGTTATAGGCGTACCCCAAGTCCAAGGAGGATACAACTCCATCATGGTTGTGGTTGGCATGCTCACTAAGGTTGCACACCTTATTCCAGTAAAGACAAACTATAAGTCCTCAGACATTTTTTATCAAGGAGATATTCAAGCTACATGGTTTACCCAGAAGAATCATTAGTGATCGTGATTCTTTCTTCACGTCACACTTTTGGAGAGCTATCTTTGAAGCTATTGGGACTCAACTCTGCTTTAGCACGGCATACCATCCCCAAACTAACAGCCAAACAGAGCGAGTAAATAAAGTCATCGAGGATATGCTTAGGGCATACTGCGTTCGCTTGGATTCGATGCTAGTTACCATTTAGATTACCAATAGGAAAAACCCTGATTTAGGTCAGTCCTAAGTGGGAACGGCCAAAATACTTCCGCTACGTGGAAAACACGGAAAGTCCTAGATTGCAAACCCCGTATATTCCATGAGAGTGCCGGGTGGAGCTTTCTAGACATCCTTTCCGATGGACTCCTAAGACGTGTCCTGAAGACAACAAATGGACACGTTAGACTGCCACACTTGTCACTTTCACAAGGTGATAGTCAACGCACACATGTCGCCTCACATTATCTGGAAAGGCTATTGCAAACAATCAATTATGTTAAGGATGATGTAAGAAACAAATACATTGTGGAATGTTAAGGTCCTATGGTTTAGGGCCTCTCACATGTGTGTATCTCATTTATCCATGATGTGAGACGATGGTTACCATCCCAAACATAAAACATGCAATTTGACAAAACGGTCCAATCAGTGCCACTGATTTCTGCCTCAAAGTCCTCATGCTTCTTTAGCCAATGGGGATCCCACTCAGTTCTAATCACATCATCAACCTCCTTGCACTGGTGTCTTGGAGTCTCTAATGACACTATGAATATACCCATCCCTCTAACACACTTGTTGCTAAAAAATGTTTCTAAGAGTGACTTGTACCTCGATGCGACTTGTTTAATTGTAGGCATGGAAACCAAACAACATAATGGGATGGGTGGCAAAGGGGTGGATGTTAGCATCTAAATGAGATGATGAAGTAATTAATGTCCAATCAACGTAAATAAATAAAAACCATAATCTAAATCATGTTGCCATCTCTTAGAAGCACTCACCATCAAAGTTTCCAACTGGTCTTCTATGCATGCTTGCACAATACATTTATCGCAAGTGATTGTGAGAGTGGTCTTGCTAGTCATTTCATTGGCACATCTGTCATGCACTTCTTTTTGGTTCTTTGTGTTCGATTCTTCATGGGTTGTGTACGGCCACGCCCTTGTTGTGAACTAAAGGACTCGATGCTTTGATGGTGATTTCTTTCCTCATCAGTATCACTCTTCGATAGTACAAGCTTTCTCTTGTTCTTCCTTGCTTGCATCATTGAAGCGTGCCCACCTTCTCCTGATGTCACTCCTTCCCCACATGCAATTGCAACGCTTACTTGTAGCTTAGCAGAAGTCAATGATCGTGTTTGTGTTACTCTTCCTCTCGCTCTTGGAGGGGCGACTCCCTCCTTGTGATTGCATGTTGCCAGTGACAATAGCCTATCGTCCTGTTGTAGATCATGGAGGCAAGACAGAGTCCTTAGGAGACTCATCCGATTGTCACTCTCTTTCCTGCAAACAATGATTCGAAATAGGATAAGAGGGGGAGATAGAGCAATCGTAACAAAAATCAAAGAGGATCTGCTTACTGTTTGTTCAATTGGCTATTGCACAATTGTGTTTTCCTCAAGGTCAATCTCAGTATTGCCTTTGCCATGGGCCTTCACAGCGCTCTAATACACAATGGTGATAAGAACTCCCACTCGTCAAGGGAGAAACCTCGGTGAGGGGAACCTTTGTCAGACTAAACCTTCTACAATCCTTTCATCGCCTTCTTAAAGGGTGATATGATCTTGTCTTTTGAAATCATATTTAGCCATGATAGAGGAGCTTAGGGTTACTTCTTACAGATATATTACTTTCTCAAATTCCTATCAATGAAATATCAATTGTGTGATAGAGAGAGAGAGAGAGAGAGAGAGAGAGAGAAGGGGGAAGGAAGAGATGACATGGGGGAGAGAGAGAGGGGGGGAAGAAAGAGATGACATTGGGGAGAGAGAGAGAGGGGGAAAGAAAGAGATGACATTGGGATAAGAGAGTGAGAGATGAAGAGAGAGAGAGAGTGAGAGGTAGATATAGGGAGAGAGAGTGAGAGTGAGAGTGTGAGAGAGGGAGAGAGATAGAGAGAGGGGGAGGAAGGAGGATATAGAGAAAGGGAGGAAGGTGGAGATAGATTTTGAGAGAGAGAGAGAGAGAGAAGGGGGAAAGAAAGAGATGACATTGGGGAAAGAGAGGGGGGGAAGGAAGAGATGACATTAGGATAAGAGAGTGAGAGATGAAGAGAGAGAGAGAGTGAGAGTGAGATAGATATAGGGAGAGAGAGTGAGAGTGAGAGTTAGGGAGAGGGAGAGAGATAGAGAGAGGAGGGAGGAAGGAGGAGATAGAGAGGGAGGAAGGTGGGGATGTTGAGATGACAAGCTCAACACATGCGGACATTGATGATGGGCCGTCTGGTTAGATGGGTCCACACATCTACACTTAGCACATCAGTGGTCATTATGACTCTCACATGGCCACTGACTCATTACTTATTATATTCAAGTTGTTACACCTATTTACAGCTGGCATAGTTATAGCGCCAGTCGACTAGTGTAGTTGGTTATGCATTGTTTGACTTAGTAGGCCACTTTCCTTTATGTTATATATTATCTATACTTTGTGTACATTGTAAAGAGTGTGGAAGAAGAAGAAGAAACCAGCAACAAAACGTTTTATCCTCCATCTCTTTTCTTGTCTCTTGAGTGAGCTTCTCCTTGTGCATTATGTGTGTGTTCGGCACAGTATCTTGAGCAAGTCCCCCCACCACATGATTCTTGACATGGTATCAAAGCCGCGCCACTAAGAGAGGCTGATTTCGAAGGCTGAAGTGAAGGAGAAGAAGAAAGGTTCGAGTAAGCAAGCCACGGGTAAGAAGCTCTCCCATCCTTCCACTCTTTCTCTTGGATAGTGCCTGTGGAGGCATCGAAAGAAGGGCAAAGCAAAAATCTCAGATTGCAGTGAGATTTGGTGTGCGTGAAGAGCACTGTGTATTTTGGGCATCTGAGGCTGTTTCAGGCCCTGTTTTAGAGCCGCAAGGTTGTAGACTATAATATACCAAATCACGCTTGAACCACCTATTAAGATTAATGGATTTTTTTCTTCTTCTTCTTATCCTCCCGTCGGTGATGGTCATGCTGGAGGGGGGAGAGGGGAATGGAAGGGCCAGCAAGCTCCTCGCTGCAGCTTGCTCAGCCTTAAGGCCATGCGATGCGACACATAGGAGAGGGAGGATCCCCCTCCCCTCCCCTATTTAAACATGAGGAGGTGCTACCATAGGGATGGCTGGAATACGTGAGGAAGGTGCTTTCATCCTTCCATTCTCATTTTCTAGGTCTATCTACTCATCTACTTCTTTATCATCCTCTTCATCAAAGGCATCTCGTGCCTCACAAGAGGGCACCAAAGTGGCCTCACCCTCAATCTTAATGGATGGAGGTGTTGCAAGATCAACATCGGGCTCATCCTTCAACTTTTGAAACTCCATTTCTTGACATGAAACATGTGGATGCAAGGATTTATCCTTTTGACATGTCCACCTATCTTCATTTTCTTTCTTATATCCTAACTCCATCATAATACTTTTTACCTTTGAATATACGTCTATTCTACATCCTTCTCTCTTCACATAGTACTCTATCATTTCTTCCTCTTCTTGGACTCCTTCGGTTGGAATTCTTTGAGATAGGGGTAGTCAGTGTAGATGAAATCTCCTTCTAGGTGGTAGTTGATGGGAAAATACTTAGGGTAGTAGTATCCATCTCCTTTAGGAGTCTATTTGATATAGAGGTATTGGTCTTTAGGATAGCCTTCTATGTAGTAGTCTTTAGGGTAGTAGCAGAGGTACTAGTAGTCAACTCCTTGCTGGGAACAAGGTATTCTAAGATCAGGGCTAAGATTATTCTCTTTAGGGTAGTAGCAGAGGTACTAGTAGTCAACTCCTTCTTGTTGGGAACAAGGTATTCTAAGATCAGGGCTAAGATTATTCTCTCCCTTTTCATCTTTGTCATCTTCATCTGACCAAAACTCTTCTTTTTGTTTTACATGTTTCTTCTTTTCTTGGCTCCTTGGTTCTTCTTTGGTTGATTTCACTCCTTTTTTTAGCTCTTCGAATCTTTCAGCTGTCATCTACTTCAAGTATGGTTTGCTTGCTCTTTGGCTTCTTCCAATCCAGAGGAAATCTCCCAGTTCCACCTCAATATGATTTCTTGTTGCAGCTTTGTATCAAGATCTTGGGCCATCTTCACTTGCCATAGCCTAGCTCTCTCTTTCTCTCTATGTGTGTGTATGTTTTCCCTACTTTTCTTTTACCTCTTCCTCTCTCCCTTCTCTTTTTTTTCCCTCCTCTCTCTTTTTCTCTTTCACACACACACACACACTCTCTCTCTCTCTCTCTCTCTTTATCTCTCACTCTATTTATATATTTTTATCTCTCTCTACCTCACTCTCCTTATCTTTATGTCTCTCCTCCTTTTCCTTTCTTCTTCCTTCCCTTTGTGTGTGTGTGTGTATACATATTCTCTCTCTTTATCCTTGTCTCTATCTCTATGTGTATATATATAGATATATAGATATATATACATATTCACTCTCTTTATCCCTCTCTCTCTATTTTTCCTTCTCTTTATTTTTCTCTCTCCCTCTCCTCTCTCTTTTTTAATTTCCTTTGTCTATTTTTCTCTTCATCTTTTCTCTCCCTATCTCTATATATTTTTCTCTCTTCCTCTCTCTCTTTTCTCTTCTTTTCTTTATTTTTCTCTCTCCCTTTTTCTCCCTTTTTTTATTGCTCTCTCCATTTTACTCTCCCTCCCTCTCTTTATTTCTCTCTCTCTCCCTCCCTCTCTTTATTTCTCTCTCTCTCCCTCCCTCTAATAGATCCTTGACTATGCAGTAAAGGGTACCATTGCATCCTACGGTCATTGCCTCACTCCTAATTAGTAACTCCAAGACCAAAGTAAATACCTATAAGGAACCATAGGCTACTACAACTTCTTCTAGTTCTTCTCAATTTGCAACAATAGTTGCTTCTAGAAGTCAAAGCCCACCAATACCACAATATAGTAAGAAAATAAGAGATCCCTATGACTTTTAGTTTGTAGATAGGTGGGCAAATGGTTACTTAATCAATAATGAAGAGTTTAGAAAAATGGGTGAATGTTAAAAGAGAACCTTCTTTTTGAGTTTCATTTGGAAAAATTTTAGGTTGAAATATGTAAATTTTTATACATATTGGCTATTTTTTGAAATTGGAAGTCAAAAATTTAGCTTGATGAGACCAAGAAAGTCTATCAAAAGAAAGCATTTGGCTGAAATTTCCCATAATTTTTAACATGGGCCATAATGCCAAAGGCTATCTCACCACCTACTATCACTCCTAATAATAGTTGACAACAACAATCACCAATGATGACTACCATCAAAAAACAAGGAAAAATTAACATAATGTCCACAATGTGTTAGATAATCATAACCATTAAGTATGTTTTACTAAATCTAATCCATCTCCAAGTTTACACCCATCATATAGAAACCCTCGATCTTAGAGCTATCTATCAATATGGCCATTAGTACACGTGAAATTATAGTCACAATAGCAAGATAGCCAAATCCATTATAGCCCTTCCACATTGTGGGAGACTAGAAATTCATACTTAGCAAGTATGCTAACATATCAAAAGAACTAGTAGCAACAAAAATATCAAGGGAAAAAATTATGTGTGGATACTTCTTTCAAGCCTAGCAATCTAGTCAACACGCAAGAAGACCTACATGATTTGGACTATCTAGCACAATCAATATCTCCAATTTTGTAAAATTGGTTTACTCAATGAGAGCATAACGGGGAAAGAATTAGATGATAGATAAATGATAATGTTGAATACTATAGCACTATCAAGACTAAAGAATATGATATAATCTATGTTGCTTCAATCTTTTTTTGTTACTAGACAAACTCCTACAATTCTTTTCGCATAAGAAAGCTCTTCATATGAAACTTCCAAAGAGGGTAATTACTTTTGTTCAACTTTTGAGTACTTGAATTTTTGTTATTTTTAGACATCATAATAAATCTAAGGTTTAAATAATAAGAATGTCCTTGTAACTTTGTACAAAAGGTGTATAGTAAAAATTTGGAAAACATTTTTTCCTAACTACTCCAAAACACACATAATTTGTAAACTATAAGCAAAAAAACCCTATTTTTGCTTCCTAACAAACATCTCAAAACTTATAGATTTGAATTGAGTAACCTATTTACCTGAGAATGTCTAGAAGTATTAAGAGTACAATATATCTAGAAACCACTATTTGCAACTATACAAGACCAAAATGAGGTTCATAATGTCATTAGAATGCTAAAAAACTAGTGCATAAGAACTACAAAATATAGACCCAATGCTGACATTGAAAGTGATGGAATTATTCATGGAAGAAATCACCCCGACGGAATCCTATGATTGCAAAAGTTAGATATAATCATTTCAAAAAGGTTACTACTCAAGGAGTTTTTTCATCACTTTCTTAGGCCTAAAAAGAAGAGCTTCTAATTGCAAAAGCTAGATATAATCAATTCAAAAAATTAATACTCAATGAGCTTTTTCATCACTTGCTTAGGCCTGAGAAGAAGAGCTTCACTTCAAGCTTTCATGGCACTTAGGACCCTGAGGTATGAATAAGTCCCATTGATCTTTTGCTCACTCTATCTTATTCGTCACTTGCTTAGGACCAAGAAGAAGAGCTTCATTTCAAGCTTTCATGGCAGCCAAGACCCTAAGGTATGAGTAATTCCCATTGATCTTTGGTCACTCTAGCTTATTCTAAACTTGTTTAAGTCTTTTTGGGGGAGAATTCGGGCATTTGTAAGAGTTATACCATAGCATTGGAGCCAAAAACACCTATGTAGGGAGTAGTAGTGACTTTGAGTTCTACTTCTTCCTTCTTGTTTTTATTTAAGTCATCCTCTATCTCTTCTTCCTAGCCCTTCATGCCTTGATCTATCTTTTCCATCTTTGCTTGTTCTAGCATATCTTCTTCCTTTGGCTTCCTAGCTCTCCACATTCATTCTTCTAGCTTCTCTCCTCCACCTCTTTCTACTTGCTCAAATAACTTTCTTCTTCTTGTTTTCTTCTACTTGTTTCTGCATATTTTTCTTTAGCTTTTCTTTCTCTTTTAGCTTATTCCTAGCTAACTTTACTTGTTCTTCTATGCCTTTTCTTATCTCATCTTTTCCATTGATCTTTTGTATAGCTCCATCTAATAAGTCTTTTTCCTCTTCGTCACTATCATATTCTAATATCTCCTCCCATATTTTCATGATTCTCTCCTTCAACTCTCTTTCTATCCTATCATCATTGAATCTTGTGGGTTTGATTGGTTGTTAGGGTTGGGGCTATTGAGGTTGGATCCATGTCCGGTTATCTAAAGTAGAAGTGTTGGATCCATGTCATGGATGCCCTACCCAAGTTCCTTTTGCCCTTCCATTCTCATCTTCTAATTCTATCTCCTCATGTACTTCTTCATCAAAGGCATATTGTGTATCACAAGAGGGCGCTAAATTGGCCTCACCCTCAATCTCAATGGGTGGAGGTGTTTCAAGATCAAGATCGAGCTCATCCTCCCCCTTCTCAAACTCCATTTCTTGAGTTGCAACCTATGGGTACAAGGGTTCATCCTTTTGACATGACTACCTATCTTTGTCTTCTTTATAGTATCCTAACTTCATTATAGTAATTTCTACCTTTGAACACACATCCATTGTTCATCCTTCTTCCTTTACATAATACTTCATCATTTCTCCTCTTCTTGGACTCCTTCAGGTTAGCATTCTTTGGGATAAGGGTAGCCGTTGTCGGAGCATTCGAGGTTTAAAGTCTACCATAGGGGTAAGAGATAGTAGGGTGAAGGGAGATTCAAGGAGAGCAATTGATGAAAGAGAAGGGATTTAAAGTAATAGAAGATGTAGAAGAATACTCATAGAGGTGAACCCTATCAAATTATTTCTGCATCGTGAGAAGATAAATCCCTTGTAGACCAAAAACGTGCATCAAATAGTAGCTTCTTCTTTGCTACTCAAACCGCAAATCTAATGCTTCCATTGGCTCCAAAAGAGGGGTAAAATAGTAGGATACTTGAATAGATTTCTTCCAGACCACTCCTTATTCTCCTAGTTTAGAGTGTTGTTTATTGCATGTAAACTACGATCGCATGTCTCACGATTTTGCCAATCCTTCTTTTTGCATAAAATCCCCCAAAAAATGACTGAAAGCTACTTGCTTTTTTTACATATCATCCTATTCTAGAAGTTGTCTACTACAGCTTTTCAAAATTTACAAGAAATAATATCCAAAATATAAACTTGTCCAAAAATCTAGTATTTTTGAACCATCCACACTACAGACACTGACACTAATGACTAATATGGCATTGGCTCTCTAGATCAATAAGAAAGCTGAGTGACGATGTTGCGAACGGAATAATATGTGCGGGCATTCATGAAAGTCACTTATCACATGGACACTATACAAGATGGGAGCAAAGGATGAAGAGTACTCAACTCAAGGCAACTGCATGGAGTAAGAAGAATGGTTAGGATACACACTCCAATCAAATACATATGCAAACAAAGACAAAGTGGGGTTACAAGGAATACAATCTTCACAATACATCATTTCAACTAAGATGAGCTTGATCATGTTCAGGTATGAAGAATTCAAGACTAGGATTACAGTTGAAATTTGTTGATTTTTCTTCTATGGCTTGACACAATGAGGTGTTCAATGATGATAGATCAAGATTAGTTCCTATGAGACAAGTACAAGCTACTAAACAATTCCTCAAGGTCTTAGAGGTTTGTAAGCGCTCTCCCACGTTACAACTCCAATCAGAATTCACTACAGTACATCCTAGATTGACAAGCTTGCAAACGAACTGAGTAGTCATAAAGTACAATTCTAAGGTTAGGTATGGGCTCCAGCTGATTGCTTTCACGTCCTTCAATAGATGCTTTGCCTTTTGCTCTGATACCCTTGGATATCCTCATGAGTGATGCTACTCCTTGAACAGAACATGATTATTTACAGCACCAACACTTGATTTTGTTCCTGACTTTTTCAATCTGCATTTTTTATGATATTGTAGTCTCCCTATACACGAAGTTGCTGGTTTTGGTTTGCGGGAGCTCTTGCCATGATCAACATGTTGTTTTTGCACCTCTAGATCTTTCCTAGACTATGACTAGAGCTCAGCAAGCCGAGGACCTTCATGGCTCGCAGCCAGTAGAGGCCGCCCCTCTAAACACGAACAAACGTAAGCCTACTTTGCCACCAGCGTGAGCTGCCGACAAACATGCTTTGATATATCCGTTGATCAACAAAAAAATTATATATACGCCTCATTGCTTGGACCAAAAGAAGCATTACCCCGTTCATCGTTGAGTTTCCGCTCACTATCAATCACCTGCGACAAACTGGTCCATGTATCGTCGTCCCAGCTGTTGAAGCAGCCAAGGATATGGCTCTCAAAAGACTAAAATATCAAACAAACAATTGCTAGCTTTATCACGATCATTGAAACAAATTCATTGGAATCCGTATGATTTCTCTTGGGGAATCATATCGGAATCCTGCACCCTTGCTCTTCAACCGACCATGGCTAGCGATGGGGAAGCACCGGTTCTGTACTTTGATTGATGTGCACTTCCTCTTAGGGTGATCGTCAAGCCTAGAATCGAAGAACCAATTGTCACTTGAAGCTTATCATCTTCCATGGAATAGGTTATCAATGTCCAAGCCTAATTTGAGAGTTCGTACGAGCTCCTTGTAATCAGAGATTGCTGCACCTTCATGCCCAAAAGCTCATCATCCTTTGTCTTTTATTGTTCTTCATAGTATCGTACGACAAGAACAAAAATAGTCCGAGAGAAAGCACGCTAAGCTTGCTTTCACCATTACAATCTCCCTCTCAAAAGTCCAAGTCACTTGCTCCTCATGAACTCCTAAGCTCGCTCGTACCCCGATCTCAATCAGTTGACTCCTCTCTATAGCTTTCCCATATTTAACAGGCCTTGATATGCAAACGCCTTCTCACAAACACAAACATGGCCATCCTTCCTCGACAGCAGGCAGGCCAGTAGGCATCAAGGTCTCAGCGTCGTCTCCTCCTCCTCCTCCGAATATGGAGCTAAAAAAACTATTCTCTTCTATCCTTATCCTGTCCCACCGATCTTCCTTTCATACTAGACTTGTAAATTCACGGATAAAAGGAATTCCAAAACTTGTGATTATGATCTTTTTGTGAACCTTCTCTATTTGCTTGAGTCACTCGCATTGCTTTTCTTCAAAACATCATTTTCATGAATTTCTATGACAATAGAAGAGTGTTTAAGACAGTTTATGAAGGGAGCATCCTATAGTGGGGTGCAATGTTCCTCTCATTTTGGAGACTTATTGCGGAAACATTTGTTGCATCTAAAATTGATGAGATTCCACAAGTTGTAGCATCATTGTCTGTAGTGAACGGAAGACTATGTATCCAAAGAAGCTACACTGTCATTACTTCCTGCCTTGAGTCGTGCATTGTGCCCTAACAAGGAAATATGATTTGAAACAAATATTTATGCTCATCCACTCATGATTCGAAAAATTTTGCAATGTTGGATCCATGCAATGTAACCAATTGAGAGATGTTCCCACAAAAAAATTTATGAATGCATTGAAGAAATTGTGCCTAACCTAACTACATGTGCTCGTGCGATATGCAAATGCAAACACAAAAGATACACACAACGGAAAATAAACTCATAATGATGTTGAATAAAGAGTTCAAAATCCCGGCGAAAAACTCTACCCTCAGGTTCACACTGGTAGACGCGTAGTGTCACGACATCCGCCCCCTCCAAACGTGCATATCCTCCGACATGTACCAACTTGTTTACCACTCACAACGTTGTTCCCACCAAGATCATATGGGAAATTATCTTGGTAATATGACATGTAGGTAAGGTGGCATGGGTTATCACAACATCCTCCTAGATCATATGGAAGAGTCAAAATAGATAAGTTTTCATAGATCATCGAAACATCTAATGGCATAGTCTTCTCTTCTGCAAAAATCTGCTCCATAGCTTTAAGATCTTCTTTGGCTGGTTCATCATTAGACCATCCGGTGACTCCAATCTTATTCATATCCATCATTGGCAAATCATCAATACTGTCTAAAGGTAATCTGACCTTCTAGTCAACATATTGTCTTTGTACTCTAGCTTCTTTGCTACAACTTGCAAATTTCAACTCTTGCTATAAATACCCTAGTAAACATAAATTTTGTTGTGTATAAACAACACCCAACTCTTTTGACTGACAAAAATCAGTCATATCTTTTTCAGAGTGCATATAAACAGCCCAACAATGAGGCTCACAGCTTACTTCAGCTGCAAATCATGTTTGCTACTGTAAATTGGCACTTTGTAAATCTTTTTGCTGAAACATTTCAGCAAAGAACACTGTTTGCTGAGAATTCTCAACACCCAAATTTTCTTTTTGCATGAAATCACCAATCTTGCAATTCTTTGCCAGAGAATTGACCTGTAAGACATATGACAACTCTTGATTTTCAATTTTTAGCAATGCTGAAAGATCCTCCATAGTATCCAAGCATAATAGGCTGTCATAATAAAGACCATCAGTAACCTCCTCATCAAAATCAATCTCTTTACTCTTCTTCAAGTGTGTAGTTGTCTCAATTTCGGAAAGCGGCTTGAATCCAGGTTGCTTTTGCGGCTTTGGATCCTTTGTCTTCGGGGATTTTTGATCTTTTTGAACTTTTTTCTTTTGATGATCAGCCATACACTGCTCTGGTTTTGAATAAGAAGGCCGAGAAACTGGATCTTCATCCCTTTTATGCTTCTCCTCAACAAGCACTTCGACTCCCTGAGATTTCGTCATCATGGAAGAATTTTTAGGGATAGATGAAATTAGGGTAGAGCTGGCTGCTGCTGCTCCCTTCTAGTCATCTTGTTCTGAAGGTCTTTTAAGTTCTTTAAAATTTTCCCCATTGTATCTTCCACAGTCGGTATTTTAGATGGTCTACCAACTGTAGCAGGAATAGACATAGACATAGGCATAGAAGTAGGCATAGGCACAACATGAGAAATAGAAGAAGTAGTGGATGGTGCAATAGGAGAAGTAGGAGAAGTCGAGGTAGGAGAAGACATCGCTAGAGGTGTTCGCATGTCTTTCTGCAAGTGTGCCTTCCATCTAGTCCGCCTCTTCGTCAATGTAGAAACCGCATCAACAACATCTTGCCAATCCATCTTCAATCCCATAAGCTACATACGGTTTTCAAGAAGCTCTCCCAACTCATCCTAAAGTGCACGATCAACCACCTGCAAGAATAACTCCACTTTCTTTGAGTTTCGGGCTCTATGCTCTTGTACATCCAACTGGTTATATCGTTCTTCAAACTCCCACAACAATTCAAAAGAAGCAACAAGTCCTTCGTTAGGTTGATAGACCCACTCTCTGAATGTCTTTTGTGTAGCAATACCATAATCCTCTAGAAAATATTTATCTTTAAGCACTTTCTTGAAAACATTCTAGTTTTAGTATTGCACAAATAAATCAGTTACTCTAACCTGCAAAAATCAGGTTTGACAAGCAATAAGAAATAATTGCTCCAATTGGACAGAACTCCGAAGAAGCACATATGGCTTTCAAAGGCTTTAAGATAGGCTCAAACATTCCAGCCATCAAATAATTTGCACTCACTAACCCCAGCCTTGATCGCTTTAGTTGCACCATGCGTATGCTCTTGTTCTTGATACAACATTCGTTGTTAATACAATTGTTACTGATGTAACTGTTGTTGTTATTACATAGATAATTGTATCTGTTGATTCTACATCATAATAGCTGAAGAAAGTGTTTGTAATAAAGTCTTCATCTCAACGGTCAAAATGGAAGAAGCAGTCCATGAAGAAGGTGGATCTCCCATCTCGATGGTCAAAAGTAATGCTTTCACGTTCGGTTCACTAGATGTCGCGCACAGAATAATACATGTGGGGGTTCATGAAAGTTGCTTTGTCGTAAGCATGCTATACAAGATGGGAGCAAAGGATGAAGAGTACTCAACTCAAGGCAACTACATGGAGTAAGAAGAATGGTTAGGATACACATTCCAATCAAATACATATGCAGACAAAGCAAGACAAAGTGGGGATACAAGGAATACAATCTTCACAATACATCATTTCAACTAAGATGAGCTTGATCATGTTTAGGTATGAAGAGTTCAAGAGTGAGGTTACACTTGAAATTTGTTGATTTTTCTTCTATGGCTTAACACAATGAGGTGTTCAATGATGATAGATCAAGATTAGTCCCTAGAAGACAAGTACAAGCTACTAAACAATTCCTCAAGGTCTTGGAGGTTTGTAAGCCCTCTCACACATTACAACTCCAATCAAAATTCACTACAGTACATCCTAGATTGACAAGCTTGCAAATGAATTGAGTAGTCATAAAGTACAATCCTAAGGTCAGGTACGGGCTCCAACTTGGGCTCCAGTTGACTGCTTTCACATCCTTCAATAGATGCTTCACCTTTTGCTCTGATAACCTTGGATATCTTCATGAGTGATGCTACTCCTTGAACAGAAGACACAACCATTTACAGCACCAACACTTGATTTTGTTCTTGACTTTTTCAATCTGCATTTTTTATGATGTTGTAGTCTCAATATATACGAAGTTTCTAGTTTTGGTCTGTGGGAGCTCTTGCCATGATTAGCATGTTGTTTTTGCACCTCTAGATCTTTCCTAGACTATGACTACAGCTCAACAGCCGACAACCTTCATGGCTCGCAGCCAGTAGAGGCCTCCCCTCTAAACACGAACAAACTTAAGCCTACTTTGGCACCAGCGTAAGCTCCCTGTGAGCTGCCAACAAACATGGTCTGATATATCCAACAAAAAATTATATATACTCCTCATTGCTTGGACCAAAAGAAGCATTACCACATTCATCATTGAGTTTCCGCTCACTATCAATCACCTACGACAAACTGGTCCATGTATCGTCATCCTAGCTGTTGAAGCAGCCAAGGATATGGCTCTCAAAATATTGAAATATCAAACAAACAATTTCTAGCTTTATCATGATCATTGAAACCAAATCATTGGAATTCGTATGATTTCTCTCAGGGGAATCATATCGGAATCCTGCACCCTTGCTCTTCAACCTTAGCCCACATCGGAATCAAATCGGAATCCTGCACCCTTGCTCTTCAACCTTAGCACTGGTTCTGTACTTTGATTGATGTGCGCTTCCTCTTTGGGTGATCGTCAAGCCTAGAATCGAAGAACCAATGTTCACTTGAAGATTGTCATTTTCCATGGAACAAGTTGTCAACAACAAAGCCTTTGAGAGTTCCAATGAGTTCTTTGTAATCAGAGATTGCACCTTCATGCCCAAAAGCTTGACGTCCTTTGCCTTCTATTGTTCTTCATATTATCATCCGACAAGAACAACAATAGTCCGAGAGAAAGCACACTAAGCTTCTTTTCACCATGGCAATCTCCCTCTCAAAAGTCCAAGTCATTGGCTCCTCATGAACTCCTAAGCTCGCTCGTACCCCGACGTCAATTAATTGGCTGCTCTTTGTAGCTTTCCCATATTTAACAGGCCTTGATATGCAAACGCCTTCTCACAAACACAAACATGGCCATCCTTCCTCAATAGCAGGCAAGCCCGTAGGCAACAAGGACTCACCGTCGTCTCCTCTTCCCAATCTGGAGCACATGGTTGAAAAAGCTCATAGCTTTTCTTATTAAAGCTAAGGATTTATTAAAAAAAGCTATTATATTCTATCCTTATATTGTCCCGCTGATCTTCCTTTCGTACTAGACTTGTAAATTCAGGGGTAAAGGAATTTCAAAACTTGTGATTATGATCCTTTTGTGAACCTCCTCTACTTGCATTCAAGCTTTTGCTTGAGTCACTAGCATTGCTTTTCTTCAAAACATCAATTCCATGACAAGAGAAGAGTGTTTAAAGTGTTTAAGATGGTTTATGAAGGGAGCATCCTATAGCAGGCTGCAATGTTCCTCTCATTTTGGAGACTTATTACGGTAACATTTGTTGCATCTGAACTTGATGAGATTCCTTAAGTTGTAGCATCATTGTCTGTGGTAAACTGAAGATTATGTATCCAAAGAAGCTACACTGTCATCACTTCCTTCCTTGAGTCATGCATTGTGCCCTAACAAGGAAATATTCTTTGAAATAAATTTTTGTGCTCATACACTCATGACTTGAGAAATTTTGCAATGTTGGATCCATGCGATGCAACCAATCAAGAGATGCTCCCACACAAAAAATTATGAATGCATTGAAGAAGTTGTGTCTAGCCTAACTACTTGTGCTCGTGCGTCATGCAAATGCAAATACAAAAGATACACACAACGGAAAATAAACTCATAATGATATTGACTAAAGAGTTCAAAATCTTGGCAAAAAACTCTGCCTTCAGGTTCGCAGTGGTAGACACGCAATGTCACGACAATGATGCACTCTAGAGTTTTCCACACTCTGTTCGCCTAGCGGCATGACATCCAGCCACTCTTAACCTACACATCCTCTGGCATGGGCCTCAAGTCTTATGGATCTACAGTGTTAGAAGAAGTATCCTCTACCATGTCATTGTCTTCATCTTCTACCTCTTCTTCTTCCATATTCTCGTGTTCATGCTTAGTGTCGAACTCCTTCAACTCATATGTTGAAGCCTTCCTACTTTTAAAGAGCTTGATATGTTTTTTAGTCACTGAAATCCTTAGAGCTATCCCATCCATCTCATTTAATGCATAGGTAGCATTGTAAAAAACAAACCTTACCATATATGGATCAAACCATCGCTTTGCCATCTTTTGACTGGCACTATGTTGATTTTCCAAGCTTTGTCATAAACCAGTATCCAATCCCCTTCTTGTATAGCTCATGGTCGAAGTCTATGTCACTTCTCAAGCATCTTCTTGTTCTTGATCCTTGCAGTCTTCAACTTTTTCATGGCTATCTCAATGTCTTCATGCATTCTTTCTAACTGTCTAATGCGTAGGACTAGCAACTCTTCTCTATTCAAACCCTCTTCCCATGGTATTGAGACTTCAAGCTCTTGTGTGTGACCAACAGTGTCTTAGCTCTATCTAACTGTATCAGCAAGTGTGGGACATTTAATAAGTTGGGTTAGTTAGTGTGACCTAACTAGAGTTAGTCATGGTTAGTTAAATCTAGTGTATAACTTACTCTTTAGTAAGTGAAGAAAATACAATGGAATAATGAATGGAAGATAGAGAGCATGAATAAGCTCTCGGTTCCTCTCCTCTATCTATGTCTCGTTTATGAACATGGTATCACAGTAGGTTCTGTGGATGCCTTGCAGGGCTTTGTTAAGCTTGTGTTAAGCTCAAGATAATGAGCTTTCAGCTCAATTTATAGGGCAGCTTCACCTCAATTTGAAATGGAGATTGGCAACCCTATTTTCTCTTGGTCTGCAATGGAGGCTTGCTCTAGACTTGGTCTAGACTTATCTTAGCCTGCATATAGCCTTGATTGAGGCTTATGATTCATTATTTACTACTACTGAATCTTAGGAATAATAGGCACAAATTCATGCCAGTTGTCCAAATCATATCCTTCCTAGTTCAGTCCTCTTCCACTTCAAGTTCAGCTGAATGGTAGCCTATTTTACTTGGTGACACCGTAGTTAGTGGCATTGAACCCTGACATCAACTATTGACACTTGGTATTGAGATTGACCACCATATATTTAGTTTTGGATTGTGAAGAATAATCTACAGGTTGTGTAAAATAGGGCAACCCCTTGTCTTGATGATTCAAGCTCCTTTGCTATGCTCACTTGATGCCTGAATGGCTAGGATTGATGCTGGACACTTTGAGGATGTTGTGCCTATACTGTGAGATGACTTTGGGCTGATTCAAGTGCTTCATTTTCTCAATTTCAAGAGAGATTTATGTGTTATAATATACAGATTTGAGAGTGTATGACAGATTGAAAAACTATCATAAACTGTTAGCAAAGCATTGGTTTATATTGAAGCACAACATGACTTTGATTGACCTCTTGTGAGATGTATGATTTTGCATTTTCTTGGTACATGTCTTGTGGACTAAGAAAAGGATTGTATGCTAATATTTGAAGCTGGAAACAAATGTAGTGATGTTATCTTGGCTCATTACAAACAAGGAATGCATTTTATGACATTGTCTGTTGAAGACAAGGTGTTTATGGTTACCTATATGGTCATGTATTGACCCCTACATTTGATAATACATGTATGAAGTACTTTGAGGATATTTTGGAGCTCAATAAACCTGTTTTGTCTGAGCATTGACTGACTATAATCTACAAGCAAGATATTTGATACCTGTACTTGCTGTACATGAACTGAATAGTGCCCGTATGAGTATGTATAGACTCGTGCATGAAATAGCAAATGTCTTGGATGTTTTAAAGCATGTATGACATGTATACATCTCAGATTTAGCCTTGAAAGAGATGTTGATTATTGAAATTATGTATCTCTCAGGTTGCATGTATCTCTCAGATGCTATGGTAATGCTGATCATCATGAACTGTAAGTCACCAGCAGATGCATGGAACATATAGATCAGGTATTATGGCACAACTACTAGTGCCACGAAGATACACTTAAGGCAAAAATTCAACCACATGGAGAGAAAAGGTAGATCTATACCGGATTATGTCTTAAAGATTAAGACTATTACGGATCAGCTAGCATCCGTTGGCACACAAGTTGAGGATGAAGACTCGGTTGTAGTAACATTAAATGGTTTGGGATCTGAACATTAGTCATTCCATACTTCCATCTCTGTGCAGGCTAAAATGCAAAATTTTAATGAGCTGGTTGCATTGCTTATTCATGAGGGAGTTAAACTTGGCTTCATGCTCTAGCAATTCTAAGAGCAAGGATGTTGTCTTCTATTCAAATCAACATGGTCGTGATAGCTATGGTAGAGGTTATGGTTCTGGTAGAGGAAGACAACACAATGTATCTTATGGTAATAATAACCAGCAGGGTTCAAATGTAAGAGGAGGTGGAAATTTTAGAGGCAGGGGGAGATCTAGCTCTAGAAGCAAAGGTTTCTAACAACAACAATATCCATCTGATAATTCTAATAAGAATAAGGATTGTCACTAATGTGGAAAGTGCGGTCATATTGCCAATGACTGCTGGAAGAAGCAGGGGAAGCAACATGGACATTATGCATTGTCCAGTCAGACAGATGATGCTTTTGGGGATAGATTGTTTGTCATGACAGATGTGAAAGATAGGGCTGCTGAGAAGTCTACTAAGGATGTTGTTTGGTATATTGATTCAGAGGCATCGAATCATATGATGCCTCATTGTATCTGATTTATTAGCATGATGCCCGAGAGGAAGGTTTATGTATGCACAGGGGATGACATGCAACATAGCATTGAACATAAAGGAAAAGTGCCTTTGGTAGTCCATGACAGCAAGAAGAAGAACTTACATGATGTATTGCATGTCCCGTCAATTACTAAAAATATATTGTCTATGGGCCAAATGATAGAGCAGAATTTGCAGGTTAGATTTAGTGAGCATGGTTGCTTCATTGAGGAGTTTGGTAATGGCTACAAATTGATTGTTTATGGTCATAGGAATGGCAATATGTTTACTCTTGATGCCACTTTGCCACAGCTAAAACCAACCATGTTTGCCCATGTCTCTGGCACAGTTAGAGATTTTAAAATATGGCATAAAAGAGTGGGGCATGTTAATCTTTAGCGGCCACAAATGATGCAGAAAAAGTAGCTTGTTACACGTCTACCCAAGTTTTGTTACATGGATATTAGTCATGTCTACGATGCTTGTCAGTTTGGTAAATAATCAAGGTTGCCATTTGTCAAGCATGTAAGAAATAGTGTGCAACCGTTGCAGTTGGTTCACTCTCATGTGTGGGGGCTAGCCCATAATGCATCTATGGGAGGCTCAAGGTATTATGTGGCATTCATTTATGACTTCAGTCTCGCTATACTTGGGTTTATATACGGAAAACAAAGAATGAGTTGTTTGCTGTTTTTCAACAGTTTAAGCAATAGGTTGAAAAGTAATTTGATTGCTACATCTCTTGTTTGAGATCTAACAGTGGTGGGAAGTATGTGTCAAAAACACAATATTAGAGAGTTTGGGAATTTCCCAATTCTCATTTTTTGAATACTAAAAAGGTGACACCCAGATAACATGCCCATAAGTTTCTCAAAACCATATGATGTGACCTATCATTGGAAAGCACTTGAAAAATGGAATCTATTGGGCTATAGAATGCTCGATTTGGAGTTGTAGTGTTCAAGTTATGACAAATCCAAATATTTGACCACATGTCCCAAACTTGTGGGAAATTCCCATATTCGCCAATATGGTGTTCAAATAAGTTTGATAGTTTTTGGGCTAAAAATGGCATACATAGTTAGCTTATGTGCAACTACAGCACTATCGGGTAGCTAAACGGAAGAATAGGGTCTTAATGGAAGCTGCATGTGCAATGATGAATGAGAAGAAGATGCCACTCTATTATTAGGTTGAGGCTATTATGACAACCATGTATATCTTGAACAGGACTCCCATGGCAAGTATTCATGATATGACACCATTTGAGAAGCTGTATGGCTACAAACCTGATATCAATCACATGAAAGTGGTTATTATGCGAAGCATTATACGAGGCATTATGCTTACATGACAAAAGTGACGGAGTTCAAAGAACCTACTATATATGCTAAAGCAGTGATGGATAAAAATTGGTGCACATCTATGGATGAGGAAATATCTGCCTTGGCTAAAAATAGGACATCGGATCTTGTGCCACTGCCAAAAGAAAAGAAGACCATTAGCTGCAAATGGGTCTATAAGATTAAATGCAAGTCGGATGGCAATGTAGAGAGGTATAAAGCTAGGCTGGTTGCTAAAGGATATGCTCAGAAGTATGGGTTAGACTATGAGAAAACATTCAACCATGTTGCAAAGATGGCAACCATACAAACACCGATTGCATTGGCTACTACTAAAGGTTGGAATTTGCAGCAGATAGAGGTCAAGAATAATTTCTCAATGGTGATTTAGCAGAGGATGTTTATATGGATCAACTTGAAGGGTATGCACACCCTGATGTTTAGCATTATGTATGCAAAGTGAAAAAAGCATTGTATGGTTTAAAGCAGGCTCTAAGAGCCTCGCATGCAAGGATTAGTAATTACTTGCAAAGTTTGGGATAAATTGTTGGCCAAGGCTGATCATAGTCTATTTACAAAAAATATAGCTAAAGGTTTGGTAGTACTGGTTATCTATGTTGATGATTTGATAATCACAGGTGATGAGGACTTGGGGATGCAACATGTTATGTGAATGCTGAAATCTGAATTTGGTATTAAGGACTTAGGTAAATTGAAGTATTTCTTGGGTACTGAGGTAATCAAGGCCGACAATGGTTTATGATTGATGTAGAAACACTATGCCATGGAAATGTTGAAGAAATATGGCATAGTTGAATATAAACCACTAGATACACCTCTTGATCAAAATGTCAAGTTGGACATTAGCACTGCTATACTGAAATTGATGATGTGACTATGTATAGGTAGATGGTTGATCTACTTAACCATCACCAAGCCTGATTTGAGTCATGTTGTTGGGCTCATAAGTCAGTTCATGCAGAAGCCTAGAAAGCCACACTTGGATGCTGTTAGGTGGATTATGAGATATGTAAAGTCCACTATAGATTATGGGTTGTTTCATGTGGAAGATAAGCCCTTGTCATTGGTTGGATACACGGATGCAGATTGGGCAGGATGCTCATACGATTATAGATCTACAAGTGGTTATACCTTTGGATTTGGAAGCGGGATGATCAATTGGAGCAGCAAGAAGCAACCTACAGTTGCATTGTTTAGCACTGAGACAGAGTACAGGGTGTTGCATTGGCAACATGTGAGATTTCATGGCTACTCAAGATTTTGTCTAATTTGAACATACAGGTGGATGCTCCAGTGACCTTGTTATGTGACAATCTCAGTAGTGTACTCATGGCAACAAATCCAATATACCATGCCAAGACTAAACACATTGAGGTACACTAATATTTATTAGAGAGATGGTTCTTGTAGAGAAAGTGCATCTTATGCATGTGAAGATGGACGAGTAGGTAGCAGATATCTTTACCAAGTCTTTGGGTAAAGATAAGTTCTGTCAATTTAGATAGCTAATTGGTATACAGGTTTTATCTTAAGCTTGAGGGGGAGTGTTGAGACTTCAAGATCTTGTTTGTGATTGACAGTGTCTTAGCTGTGTCAAGTTGTATCAACAAAAGTGTAGGACATTTAATAAGTCGGGTTAGTCAATGTGAACTAACTAGAGTTAGTCATGGTTAGTTAAATCTAGTGTATAACTTACTCTTTAGTAAGTGAAGAAAATTCAATGGAATAATGAATGGAAGATAGAGATGATGACTGAGCTCTTGGTTCCTCTCCTCTATCTATGTCTCATTTATGAACACATGGTAGAACACTCCAAGTAGCAATAGTCTCCTCAATAGGCATGATTAGCTATTGTCCAATCCCTGTAACTACACTATGACTGGTCCTATTAGCCCATAAAGCAAAGGTAACATTCTTCGCTACTCTTTCATCTTGCCCTTACATGAATTTTCTAATGCCTTAATGATAAGCTGATGACCTCTTTCACTTTTGCCATTTGCTTCAGGATTGTAGGCTAAAGTTAAAGCTAGCTTGATACCTAATCGTAAAAAGAAGTCACAAGTCTCATCCGCATCCAATTCTCCTCTATCTGCAAACAATTTACCAACACAACCATACCTTTCACTTGATTTGTCAAGTCTTCTTGTGCAAGCACAAGATATCTCATATTCCATAAACATGTAGGCATGGTAACCAAATTAACTACCCATTTGTAATGCATAGATAATGGATAGATTGGTTGCAACCCATCTCTATGCCTTACCATGGAATACATTTGATAGTTACTACATGATTACACATAATTCTCCACATCTTTATACATATTCAACTACCAATACTTCTTTTTTATATTGGCAAATGTGCCCCAAACTCCTCTATGTCCAGCCCATAAACTTTCATGAAACTCTTGCATCACCTGTTGTTGAGAAGCTCTATCTCCCAATACATGCATTGGAGCTCCTCTATTTTTCTTTGCATGCTTCCATAAATATCTGTCTTTCAAGAAAAACCCATAAGCTTTTCTTTTAATCATTTTGAGCTCAACTTCAAACCACTCAATCTTCTTTATCATGAGGTTGAGATATTGGCATATTTTCAGCTGATCATCCTTATACAGCTCTTCCAAAATTTGTATTTTCACTAAATCATAACATTGATGATGCTTTCTCTCTATTGCCCATCTCTTCCCCATGGCTGTAAGCTAGTTTCTTATTGCTGAAATCCTTGTTACAACAGTTGTACCTAGTGTACTAACAACAGCTGCATACTCTTTCCCTGTTGTCATAAAGTTGTTTTCATCACCTATCACATTGTCCTCCTCATCTTCCATTAGCTCCTCTTCATCTTCGAACCTTGCTTGTGAAAGCATGTTAGTCATGGGGTTTTCTCTACCTTCAATATGTTGAAAATCGGGTTAAGTGACTTTATTTATGCAATCCACCGTAACATGGCAATATCAAGAGTTGAGCCATTTACTATCATGCCTAATAAAGGTAGACAATAAGTCTCTACCACTACATGAGCTCCCATAAAATACTCCCTATCACAGTTAAGGGCTGTCACTACACCCCAAAGCTCTCTTTTGACGTGAGAATGCCACCATTGCTGCTTATTGAGGACCTTTGCTTCAAACCAAATGGCATACCTATTCCCATCAGCATCATCCTAACCCACTGGCCAACCAATGCCAATTGGGCTTGTATCCATAGTGAGAATAATAGGCTACCCATTCTCATAATTTTCTCTCTTTAGTGTTGGGGATGAAATCATTCAGCTCTTTAACTTCTGAACTGCCTTCATATGCTGTTTACCCCACCAAAACTTTTGCCCTTTTCTCAAGAGCTTATATAAACTTTCAACTACATGAGCAAAATGTGGAATCCATATCAAGTAAAAGACACATCCACCCAAAAATCTTCTCACCTCAGATACATTTGAACATGTCTCCCACATCCTACTTATGGCATCAATCTTTACTCGTGAGGGCTTTCTTCCATATGGTCCACACATGCGCCCAACAACTAATACTTCCTCCACTCCAAAAACTAACTTTTGTCTTGATAGATTCAAATGGATTTCTTCAAGACGACTCAAAATCCTATCACAATCAACAATACCGATCAGCCACAAATCTTCTACACCCATGCTCATTCAACTCTTTATTCTTCTCATAGATATCACATCCTTTGATCAGCACATCATTAAGAAAGGGTAAGGTCAACTGAGGAATATACTCCCTCAAAAATTTATGCATAGCATTCCTCATATACTCCATTGAATTGGTTGCTCCTTGTGGAAGCATACATATCCTAACCAATCCAAGCAGTGTCTTCATGGTAGTGATATCACGACTTTCCAATTCAAGCTAGAACTGATCATATCCTGAATATAAATCACCCATAGAGTAAATTACCTTGCCTATAAATACTTCTGCAAATTCATCCATTATGGGGCCTGATCCAATATTTCTTATGGTGACTTTATTAACTAGTTGTAAACCCTGCATAAACCTTAAAGCATCATTCTTCTTTGGAACAATAAACCACCGATTCGAATATGGAGCTGAAGAAGGCTCCGAAATCCGCATTCTGATCTTCTCGTTCTTCAAAAGCTCTAGCAGCTTAGGCAAGTATGCCCGAGGCACTGTAATAGGCTTTAAATTACATTGCACATGAGGTATTGTAAAGATCACCATAGGTGCACCGGATCAACACATCCAATTTCATCTGGTTGAAACACAAAGGCTTTCCCATGCCCTGCTAACATCTGCAAGAAATAAACTCTTTCTAGGCAAAAAAAAGCTTGTATCACCAATTTTCAACTCTTGTAAAGTTTCAAATGTAAGTTTATGTCCTACTCCATGTGGATCTCGTAAACTAGGTTGTTGAGTCACTTTTTCAACCAACCCATCACTTTCAGGTGATAAAGGCAAAGCCACAAGCTTAACCTTCTTTACAACTATTTTGTATTTTGTATCCACCCTTGCTTCAGTCCTATTTTGCAGCCCATAACATTCATGCTTTGCAAACTCTTGAACGACTTCATATACATCTCTAAAGCATCAACATAAATAACCTCTTTTTCTGCCATGTTTTAAGCATTAATTACTGTAAAAATTTTAGCCATTGTATCAACATCAACCATCCTTGAAATACCTTCATTTCCAGTCATCAAACCATATGTCTTTAGCTCTTTTTCAGTCCACCCTACACATTTCTTTTCAACCCTGTACATGGCTAAAATATTCTTAAAACTACCAAGACTACATGATGTCCATTTGTGCAATCCAGACACAAACACACTTTTCCCCTTTCTCGAGGTATAATTTTCTTCCTAGAGGCACTGCCATAGTCTCCACTTATAGCAGTGTTGTCTAAAAACCCTTAAACTCGTGTGCATTAGGTGGCATGGGATTATCCCGCAACTTGTCTTGATTGTAGGGATGATTCACACAAATAGTGAGAAACTATATTGCCTTTGTATTGTCTTTACTCCGAACCTGAGCATACAAACCATCATCCAAGACTTTTGTTTCCAACCTTGATTCCAAAATATATGGATATCCCAATATCACTAGATAACTACATGAATTTTGAGCATCTCCAATAGTCACGGGTATATTCAGACAAGCCGCATAACACAATATTAGTGAGTTTGGGAATCTCCCAATTCCCATTCTTTGAATACTAAAAAGGTGGCACCCAGATAACATGCCCATAAGTTTCTCAAAACGATATGGTGTTACCTATCATTGGAAAGTGCTTGAAAAATAGAATCTATTGAGCTATAGAATGCTTAATTTGGAGTTATAGTGTTCAAGTTATGACAAATCCAAAGATTTGACCACATGTCCCAAACTTATGGGAAATTCCCATATTCCCCAATATGGTGTTGCATAAAGATCCCCTGACGTTTGTTTGCTACTCGCATGTGCCATCTTGGATCTACATCAACAATCGGCCAACCTCCATTCTCATACAATTTGCATGCCATAACATTGATTTCAAAACCATGATCCAAGAGAGCTATGCAAGGCATCTCTCTTTCTTCCATTTTAACAATTGTCTCTATTGTAGCACGAGCCCAATGCATTCGTGAATAATGATTGCTTGGAATAAAATGAGCATCTTCTTCTTCATTACTTGTGTTGATGGACATCCCTAATATACATAGCCTTCTCTCTATGCTTATTGCTACCCATAAGATCAATTTCAGTTACAAGCTTGCTATCTACACTCTCATTTAATCCATTTTTCACATCAGCTTGCTCTAAATCAAAATTACATGCATCATCATATTCTCTTTGAAGTTGTTTCTCTATCTCTTTGTCAACCTGTATCAATGCTTGCAAAACTTCACCATCAAACTATCTTTTTGTTTCAGCATATCAATGATTGCATCATGAAATTCAAGCTTCGTGATCCCAAGAACTTCACCTAGCATGAATTCCACTCTACAGCCAAGTATACGATCTTCTAGGACCTTTTTAAGGTTTGTGGAAATCAATCTCAAGATTCAATTGTAACCTACAATTGGGTTGATTGCCCCTTTTCTTCCCTTCTTGTTTCTTCTCTTGAGATGCATCCTCCATAACATGCTCATGTATGGTCTTTTTAGCCTCTTTCTGCTGCTCCATTTTACTTTGTGTTATGCATTTAGATGGGACTAAAAAGGAAGGACTAGCAGTGTCCTTATATCTTCTTCTCTTTTCTTCCATAAGAGCTTCTTGATTATGAACCTCAACCAAATAAGCATAGACTGAAAATGAATCCACTAGTGTACTCCATCCTGCTCTCCCTTGTATACTCTCTGACTTGCATCAGCCAATACAAAATTTGTTGTTTTTTCTTTTTCCATATAATCTAATGCTTGCATCCAAACATGAGATTTTGCTTCAGTCATACTCCTTAGAAGTTTCTTAGGTCATTTCAATTCTTAACCCATATGTAGCTACATCTATGGCAACAAATGATGTCCTTCTTGTTGCCATCTCTTCCAATCTCTTCTGCATGCCACCATTTCCAAAATTTGGCTCTATTGGAAGACCAGTTTCTGTTGCATGTATTTTTCCATCTTTCCAAAAGACTAACCTTTTCGCTTTTGCTTCATGGTAGGCTGTACAATCTTTCTTTTCATTATGTAAACTGTCACATCGAATGCATCTCCTCTTGTATCCTTCTTTGTACAATCTTTGGGTTGTTGCCCAACTCTTCTCTTCGACCTTAACATTCAAATTTTTGACCTTTTCATAGATTTCTATCAAATTCAGTCTCAAATCATGCATGTCTTTGATTAATTCATCCACAGCATCACCTTTAAGAGTTGGACCAACAGGTATAGTCTATTGTTCTACCATAGCCATAAGCATCTTAGCTGCAATTTTACCCCCCTTTTGAGCACTGGCAGGTGTGGTGCATGTACTCCATCTTAATTTCATCCGCTCTCTCTATACCAACATATACACTACCTCAATTACATTAGCCCAATCTGATTTCAGCCCCGTTTTAGAAGAAGCATTTTGTAAACGATCAGTCAGCTTCTCCTACAATACATGATCAGCAACCTTAAAAAACAAATCAAATTTTTTACTCTCTAGCAATTGCTGCTTATTGGCATCCAACTCTGCATATCAAATTTCAAATTCATGGAGCAAAGCTATAGCAATCAACCCTTTATTGGGCTCTTCAATGCAATTTGCAAATGTCTTTTTAGTTGCCAATCATGTATCCTCCAAGAAAAACTCTTCTCTCAAAGCTTTCTTAAAAGCTGCCCAATCAGCATCTCTTCTATATAATTCATCAATCCAATCATGCAATGCATGCATGGCTGAATGGGAGAAATATGAATTGTATGCATTTTGTGGTACCCCATGAAACATCTTTTCTTAATACAATCAGATGAAGGCTGAAACATTTTGACCCTTAAATTGCTTCAACTCCTGTCCCAGTACCTGCAATGCATTCATAGTTAAGGAATCAATTCATTTTTCTTTGTGCCGAGTTTGCATATACTATTGTAACAACAAATCATGTTGTTATTGTTGCTACAACAAAGCAATCATATGTTGTAAAGCATCACCACCATTTGAACTTGTAGAATCTCCCATCTTTAAACACCTGCTCTGCCGACTTTCACGTCAAGTTCACCACTGTTGGAGCATTTGGGGTCAAAAGTCTACCACCAGCGGTAAGAGATAGTAGGCTAAAGGGAGATTCAAGAAGAGCAATTGATGAAAGAGAAGGGGTTTGAAGAAATATGAGATATAGAAGAATACTCATAGAGGTGAAGCCTATCAAATTATTTCTGCATCCTGAGAAGATAAATCCCTTGTAGACAAAAAATGTGCATCAAATACTAGTTTCTTCTCTGCTGCTCAGACCGCCAATCTAATGCTTCTATTGGCTTTGAAAGTTGGGCAAAATACTAGAACACCTAGTCAAACTTCTCCCAAATCACTCATTCTTCTTCTCCCAGTTCAGAGTGTGCCTGTAAACTGCAATCATGCATCGTGTGATTTCGCAAATCCTTCTTTTTGCATAAAATCCCACCAAAAATGATTGAAAGCCACTTGCTTTTTTTACATGTCATCCTATTCTAGAAATTTTTTACATCTTTTGGATATTTACAAGAAATAATTTTTAAGGAACTTTCCTAAGCACACCATCCTTACCATGCGATATCTTATAGCCTTCCGAGCTAGCCACTGTCTTTCTCCCTTAGTCAGGTGTTTGGGAGCTTCTCCTTGCTCTAAGAGATGTAGAATATCTTCTAAGTCTTCCTTGCCTTGCCGAAATGGGGGTTTGATAGCCACTGCTCCCACCATTGACTCATTCATCTTTGATGATGTTAGATGGTCAGCATCTTTGTTTTGGTCTCTTGGCACATGATGTACTTTCACAAAAGAAAATGATATGCTACAAAGAGAAAGAGATGAGACATGATAGCATATTGTTGATCTTCTAGAAGAGCTCAAGGCCATTAGAGATAAGGTGATAAACCAACAATGGAATCATGAGAGTGGGAGCTTGAATAGCTTCTCGATGAGCTCATGCAAGCCACGATTCAAGAGAATGTACATGATGTGGTAGGCCCTTCAAATGTCAATAAGGCAAGCACTTCAAATGCCAACGAAGCAAGCACTTCAAATGTCAATGAGGCAAGCCCATGAAATACAAATGAGAAATTTTTGTGTAAACAAACACACAACTACATTGTAAAAACTATTCATAATCTACATGCTTTCACATTGCTGCAACTCAGTTGATTTATATGCTATGAAAGCTATTGTAAACACCATTCATAACTTACTTTCTATTGCCTCAATTTATACACTTTGATGTTGCTTCGATTGTGTGCCTTATTTTTAATCGTATATGAGCTAGTTGTGTTGCAATCTTTTACTTTCGGATTCAATTATTTGAAGTTAATTGTGTGTTTTGCATAGAATTATATATGAATTATTTGCATTATAATCATGTACTTTATGATCCAATCATTTATGAATCTACCTTACAATTCAACTATTTATGAGTCTCATTTAGGAGTGAATTGTATACTTAATGAGTCAATTTTCTTAAACCCAAAATATTTTGAGTTCCATCTTTTTATGAGCTTTCCCCTCCTCCTACATAGGGCTAGTTGAAAACTAAAATCAACGAAAGTTGTTACTATTCTCAAGGTTTCCCCTATTCTTAAATAGATTACATGAATAATGAATTCATCAAGTAAGGCTATTGCTATTTTGTAAGTTTTTCCCTAATAGGTTTATTTGAATAATAAATTCATTAGCAAAATTGTTTATATTATCTACATTTTTGTATATTTTTTTAAAATATAATTATTAATTATTAATTATTAAAAATAGAAATTAACTTAAATTTATTTCACTAATCATTGATTTTCAAACTACTAAATTCAATTTTAATAATCTAGTTAAAGTTCATCTTAAATTTATCATACTTAATAATATAAAAATGATTATAAGCTTGCTTAATATTGTACTTAATTAATTATTTAATAAAATAATATAAATTTTATATCCTAATTTTCAAATTTAATTATCCCAAAAGAGGTCATTAAGTTAAAATATATACTTAGACAACTCATTGTAATTTGATTTTTAAACATTTTTGCCTTTGTCTTCATAATCGGGTGGTTATAAAGATCGGTTAAACATGGCATGAATAATGCAATCCTCATTTTTATAGGGGAACATTATTTCATTTCAAGTGAAATAATGTTTTGTACTAAATATTTTTTCCATTACTCATTTTCTTAATCTAATATGGTAATCATTTTTTTTACTAATATATTCTCGTATTATATTCCCTATTTTTAGGTATCATCATTTAATAGTCTTGTATTTTTCAAATTACATGAATATCGTATTTTTATTAATGCAAACTAGGACTATGTCCTATCTGCTAGCTCATACATTTAATTATGTTTGATTGGTTTGAATCCTAAGAATTATAAGATGTCTAGTGTGATTGAATCTTGTTGTGTTGTGGATCTAGTTGCTTGCAACCTCTTCATCTTCCTTTCTTATTTGCAACAAATAGTGCCTATCAACCCCTCCCAACAATGAAATAGAAAAAAGAGCTTAGACCACTATGACGAGCAAGGGATGTGGATGAGTACAATGAAGAGGGGGCATACAACAAGCACATTTAAAGCACATGTGAACACCCATAATAATTAATAATAGCATTAACTGGAAGAGAGGCCACAAAACACAATCCAACAACTTTTGCAATGGGCTAATTTTGCTCACATGTAATGGAAAGAAGTTACCAAGCATCTCGAGGAAGTTACTATATGTATATCCTCTACATCATGTGCATTCAAGGGCTATTTATAAATATCTTTATCTATGATTTTTTTTGAATAAAACATAACCCTTTTCTATTCAATCTATAAAAAATCCCTTTATATTACACCATTTTGTATGTAAACAATGTATTTCAAAAATACCTTATTTTGAACCCACGTGATGCACACACATATTCATGAGTAACTTACCCGAGCCAAGCATATACATGGTCATGATGATGTGGCCATGTTTAGATGAAGAGGTAAAGGAGTGATGAAAAGTAAGCAATTGCCTCCATGGAGGCATAAAAAACAACATGAAGTGAATAGCCCTTAAGCTATTTGGAAAATGTCTTCACAATGGTGATTCCCCCTTGTACGTAGTGCAACGATGATGTACATGCACTTAATGATGGTTCATCAAACACTCAACTATCAAGAATTGCTTGGTCAGGGGACTTGCGTGAGTTGTTGCACTACACACACACCATGCACATGGAAGCTAAAACGTTTTCTTGTTGATTTCTTCTTCTTCTTCTTTCCACAACACAATGTACATAAAGTATAGATAAGATACAACATTAAGGAAAGTGGCCTACTAAGTCAAATAGTGTATAATTTAATATCTGTATATAGGTATTTGAAGCCATTCAACAAGACAATGCTCTTACTTTTGCCTTATGAGTATAGCATGCATCTTACTTGTCTAGTTTAACAAATGATTTTGTCTAATAAGTATCCAAATTTCTTTATTATATTTTTCGAAGGCTTTATATACAATATTCAAAATGTCTTGTATATAATCTCATGAAGACGATTAAAAAGGCACTCCTTTTGCTATTCAAAACTTGAATTTTGACATCTTAGTTTTGAGGATCGCAATGTAATCCCATTTGTACATATACTTAAAAATGAGAAATGGTAAAAGTTATTGGAATTGACTTATAGTACTATAACTATTTCTTTATCTCTTTTCAACTTTAAAAATTTATCAATTGTGGATACAAGGAATGGCTTTTCCACTCTACAAGTTAAGTGTCACATATCATAAATTAATTAAGTATACCAAATGTTCTATTGAATTTAGGGTTGTTAGAATGCATATACACAGCTTATAGAATATGAGGCTTGAGAGCACACAACTTAAAGTGTATTGAGAGATATCAATAGAGAAGATTTACAAGCCTAAGTATTCCCTAAAAATGAATAGGTGTATATATAAAGCTAGGGGGAAAACCCTCATAAAGAGGAGAAAAAGTGCATTGGAAGTCCTAAGTGTGTTCATAAACATCACTACTCAGTTGTGATAATAAATTCCTCCTATGAATGATAGGATGAGCAAGAGCTAACACTCAGGTATAGAAAGCACTATACTCCATGGATAGATCAATCCACAAAGGGATGTAAGCCTAAAGATTTGTAGAAATCTTCAAATTTCTCATAAGGAAAAGCTTTTGTGGAGAGGTTTGCAAGGTTGTCTTGTGTTAGCACATAGGCAAAGTTGATATTGCCTATAAAGAGTCTCTACATAACCTAAGAGATATCTAAGTCAAGCACATGCAACCATAGTTATGAGGGTCACCTTGTACTCAACTTCACAACTAAAAGTTTCCATAATCAGCTACTTCTTGCTCAACCATGATATATATCAACTGCTATGAATAAAGAAAAAAGTACTTGTAGATACATGCATATCATAATAACTAGCCCAGTTAGAAGCTACAAAAGCATGTAAATCTAGTGCAATATTGATCCCCTCTTGGGATTAAAAAACCTAAGGTGCTAAGTACTACTCAAATAGCCAAATATCTATATCATTTCCTACCAATGTCTTAGTGCATGTCAAAAGTAGAATTCAACTTAGTCATTAGGAAAAATTTGGACTCAAGTTTAAGCCTTGTAAAAGATTTCACCTCAACATAGAGAGAGATAATTCAAAAATCATTAAAAAAGACATGAAATTCAAAACTTTCAAAAGTTTCTTTATTTTTTAAAAATGCACAAATTAGCCAATAGTCTTTAAGTTATAAATTAGCCCTATTTAAGAGTCTAAAGGCTAGTATTTAGAATAGAATACCCAATGCTGAGGATTTGATGGCTTATATCTAGATCAATTGAGATTAAATAGCATAGTCTCTTTTTATCAAAACATGAGTAAAGAAAACTACATAAAAGCTTGATTTTTGCTCACCTAATTGGGGATGAGTGGAGTTGGATCAATATCACAAATGGAGATGCTAGTGCTTGAATCGTCATCAAAGGTAGTGCTTGAGTTTGGCCCACCACATTGGGCATGAGTGGAGTCGAATCAATATCACAAATGGAGATGGTAGTGCTCGAATCATCATCAAAGGTATAGGAGAGAGGGATATCATCTCCATGTTTAGGTCAATCATAAGTACAAGCTATTATGTAAGAAAAACAAACCTTATTTTATGTCTTCTACATCCAAAGAAATGTATATGTCACAAAGAAACAAGAATATAGATCAATGGACTAATGGAAAGTTATATCCAAAACTGTAGTACTTTCTTGGGATTGAGGTTGTGTCTACACCTCAAGGCATATGGCTATTACAAAAATAGTATGCTTATAATAAGTTGTTGAAATATGGCATGATGGAGTGTAAACCCATGGAAACACCATTGGATCAGAATGTCAAACTTGCAGTAGATATTGGGACTAAGATCAAGAATGTCAATATGTACAGATAGATGGTGGGTAGCTTGATTTACCTTACTATTGCCTGTCCTAACTTGAGTTATGCAGTGGGGTTGAGTAGCCAATTTATGCAGAAACCTCATAAGCCACACTTAGATGCAATCATGCAAATTATGCAGTACATGAAGAGTACTATTTATTATGGGTTGTTTTATGAGCATGGAAAATCATTCGACTTGATAAGTTATACAAATGCTGATTGGGCTAGTTGTCTCTATGACAGGAGGTCAATGAGTGGTTATTCTTTCAATTTGGGTAGCAGTATGATCAGTTGGAGTAGTAAGAAGCAACCGACCATTGCTTTGTTTAGTACATAGGCAAAATATAGGGGTGTAGCCTTAGCGGCATGCAAAGCAGTTTGGCTTGTGAAACTACTATATGACTTGGGTATATAATTGGACAGCAAAGTCACATTACATTCTGACAATCTCAGTAGTGTGATGTTGGCTAGCAACCTTGTCTATCATGCTAGATCCAAGCACATAGAAGTTCATTACCATTTTAGGAGGGAGATGGTACTTTCTGAAAGATTGATCTACTCCATGTGAAGACAGAAGACCACGCAGTAGATATCTTTACCAAATCACTTGGTAAATAGAATTTTATGCATTTCAGAGAGCTACTTGGAGTACAACAATTATCTTGAGCTTGAGGGGGAGTGTTGAGAATCAAGATCGTGATCAATATCACCGACATGACCGACCTTATCTAGATAGTTGTTATCTTAAGGTCACTCTACATGTGCATTGTAATAATTGAGTCGATCAGACTCAACCACAATTAGTGGTATGGTCAGTTAGTGACCTAGTGTGTTTATCAGTTATGTGTGATTAGATTTCAGTAAGCATTATGGAAGAATGAGAAGAAGGGAACAAGAGAGTTCACTACTCTCTATTACAGTTCCATGTCTTTGTCTCTCTCTCCCTCTGAATCTCAAACAAATTGATGCTCAAAGAAATAAAATTAAGGGTTCACTAATAGTATAGGAAACTTTGGAATATTCAAGATATGAAGGTAGAAAGTGGCAACATTAAGAATAGGATATATGCAATGAAATAAGCTCTTTGTAACTTCTTTCTTCATCTCAAAAAGTATTTTTTGAAGTATTTTATATAATTGAGTGTTTTGATCTTGAATATAGAGAGATTTTGCAACCCAATGAAGAAAGGGTATTGCACATAGAAAATTTCTTCTCAATAAGAAATCTATCAAAGTGATCTTGAAGGATCAAAAGTACCAAAAGTTTACAAAATAGAAAATTGAATATTCTTGAAAGAAAACGAGCTTTTAACCCAAGCAATATTCAACCTCATTTGATGAGATAGCTATGTCCAATAGATGATGCACTACTATTTGCAAATCTCTTCAATTGAAGATAAAGGAATATAGGCTACATGAATTGATATTACCAAATACATTATCAATCAAAATCATATGAATGATTAAGTTCTATAGGTCCTAGGAGCTCTATTTTATATCGAGGATATGAACCATGGAGCAACAAGAGAGATGGTGGTATATAACAAATACAATAAGATAGTTTACAACTTGGAGGCCTTGTAACCATACTCTATTCCATTACTTGAAATTACTCCATATGAATTTGATGGCATCCTAAGATTTGTGCTCGAGCTCAATGAGTGTCAGATCATGAAGGATACAAAGCTAGAATAGGTTATCATCACCTTGATGAATATGATACTTGATCGAACAAATTCAAGGAAAATCCAAAATGGTTTAGTATCCAATTTGAGCATAATATATTTTCTCTAGGCTCCTTTGAGTTGAGAAATATATCTATCATGGAGTTTTTCTTACAATGATAGCATGATTATGTCAAACTAAGAGTATTATATGCTTATAACGTGTGTGCACTCCATATTATAGTTGAGAATTTTGAAACCTTACATTGGATTTTTCATAAAATATATATATTGCAAATGATTAGTGAGTGAAGGAATGGGAGAATCTTGGAGGTCAAAAGATTTGGATGATACAAAGTAGAGTGGCATGCAACTAGAGATCCCAAGCCCTAAACTACATGTACAATCTTTCAAATGGATCCAATTCAAAGAGTCCATGTATATATTGTATGCATAATGCAAAGTAGCTTGAGAAGAAGAATTGGGAAAGGATGCTTGATAAGTACCTAAAAGATCCAAGTTGTAGGCCAATTTTAGACATTCCATTGTGGAGAGTCCATATTTGCATAGGCACGATCTTTATAAAATCATTGAGAATTTACTTTTCCTATATATGTGTTTTTTTCTACACAATACAACTAAGTCAATGTAAGTCAAGGAAATTGCAACTCTTGAGAAGGCATTGTCAAGCATTAGTTCACAAGGTGAAAACACAAAGATTAAAAAGGATGAGAAAATATCAAAGAATGGTTGAGGCATGCTGAAGATACTTTCCATTTGAAACCACGAAGTTTTTTACTTATACCAACCTTAAATAATAATCCTTGCCAAAATTATTATAGTTCATGTTAATGTGATTGAAGACATGAAAACCTAAAGAAAGGCTCCCATTCTAGAAATGCATCTAGATCAAATGGTTGCATAACCAAACTACACAAATAAGTGGTGATATATGTGAGTAAACAGGAAAGAGGAAAGTGGCTAGCCACATGTAGTTCCTCCTTTGTAAGAATCTTATGAAGAAATGGATGGTTTTGTAGATTGAAGAGCACTTCTAGTTCATGAGCCAAAATGATGGCATAGAGTGAAACATTAGAATGATATGTAGGATCAGCCTGTAGGTTACTAATGGCATGAAGTTGCTCAACAGTGGCTATAAGACAACTATTGGCATGAGCAATCTCAAGTGGATGACTATACCAACCGCGTACCAAAAGGACGAGAAGTGGATCCTCTCCCTCTCTCTATGAATCTCTTCATTAAAAAAATAAAGGGAGAAGCAAAGAAAATTGAAAGATCAAAAGAGAAGAGAAAATAAATTTAACTCAAAGCTTGAAGAAGAATCCTTTCACGCTTTCATAAACAAAAGAAATGGAGAAGTAAAGAAAATTGAAAAATCAAAAGAGAAGAGAAACTGCATTTACCTCAAAGCTTGAAGAACTCAATAATCCTTTCACGCTTCTCTCCTTCTTCTTTTCCTTCATGGGTTCCCTCCATCTCCTTTGTAGTTCTCTCTCTCTCTCTCTCTCTCTCTCTCTCTCTCTATTTTTCCTTCTTCTCTTTACTTTTCTATCTCCCACTTTTTCTCTTTCTCCCTCCCCCTCCCTCTCTCTATTTTCCCTTCTTCCCTTTATTTTTCTATCTTTCTCTCCCTCCTTCTAGTTCTCTTTCTCTCTCTCTCTCTCCTCTCTCCTTTTCCCTTTCCTCTCTCTATTTTTCTCTTTATATATTTCTCTCCCTCGCTGCTTCTCTCCTTCTCTCTCTCTCTCCCTTTGCCTCTACTTCTCCCTCTCTCTCTCTCTCTCTCTCTCTCTCTCTCTCTCTCTCTCTCTCTATTTTTATATCTCTCTCTCCCTCTCTAGTTCTCTCTCTCCCTCCCCCTCTCTATTTTCCCTTCTTCCATTTATTTATCTCTCTTCCTCTCCCTCCCTATATATATATATATATATATATAATAGCAAATGATGCTTGTATGTATGCCCGTAGAGGCTAGATGTATACCTAAAAGAGGGTGTCCATAAGAGGGTTTGTATGGAAGATATGAGAAAAGATTTATGCTTTAGAAGCTCTAGGGAGAGATGCCTTGAATCCCCTAAGCACAGTGAGGAAGAGTGGTACTATTGAAAAGCTATATAAGCATGTACTTGACACTCATTTCAAAAGCAATGGAACTATCAATTTGAGTTACTCAAGATTGTCTTTATGAGTCCAAGCTAATATATCTTGGAACCTAATTCACTTTAGTTACAATCTGTTCTCTCTATCATGTATTGTGTGTCTGATTTGCATCCACCATAGCTAACTAGCTTTAGATCCGTGTTTCTCAACATGGTACTAGCAAAGCCAGGTTGAGCTAGGTAGCTAGTAGGTGAAGTTTCTCTCCTTCTATGAAGTCCATGTTGCAAAAGATTCTCTACTAGTTCATTGACTTCAAGGAAAGAAGGCCCAGGCAGCTGTCAACATCATCAATGAACCAGAGACCCTGCCTAGTGTTGGATCAAGAAGTCTACTTGCTATTAGTAACTTTTGACAGATGCAGACAAGCCAAAGTATTTCAATATCACAATATGACAGTCATACAAGGATGGCATAGTCTCAAGGTGCAATTGGTGATGTTGGTGGGGCACCAAAGCCACATGTAAGAGCTTGACCAAGTCAAGCAGCTAATCCCCACAGTATTGCTAAGCAGCTCCGATGGGAGAGGATACCAGAACGAATGAAGGCGCTTCAAGAGTTGGTTCCAAATTCTAATAAGATTGAAAATGCATCAATTCTTGATGAAACTACTGAGTATGTCAAGTTTTTGCAACTACAAGTGAAGGTCCTTAGTATGAGCAGGCTTGGAGGTGTTGTTGTAGTTGCACCTCTTGTTGGAGATCTACCTGCTGATGAGGGAAAGAACACATTGGTAGCAGCAGCATTGGGTCAAAATTTATATCTTCTCAAGATGCCATGGTAGTAGGTGAACATGAAGTTGCGAGTCTGATGGAAGAAGATATGAGCATAGCCATGTAATACCTTCAAAGGAAGGTCTTGTGTCTCATGCCCATATCATTGGCCCACAGCAATTTCAACCAGTTCAAGATAAACTTCAAACAGTCACGTTGAGCAAGTACTTAGCAGTAGCAAACAACTACAAATGGGAATGTTCTCATCATTCCTTGCATGTAGCAACAATCTGGCTGCAAGCTTGATTATGCCACCTGCTACAGGAGCATATGGAATTAATGCCACAAATGCAAACACTGATTGTGCAATGAACTAAAGGGACAACATGTAGCTGATTGGTGTTGGAATAAGTAATGGTTCTGTATCATTAGCTCAATCATCAACTTCTTTTGTTCAACCATTGAGCACTGGTAGATATGACTCGACTTCGCATTACAACAACGGGCCATTGCTGTTTCTAAAGCAAAAGAGCAACTCACTCAACTCTGAGTTACAATATTCACATCTATTGGTGGGCTGATCCGGATCGGTGTGAAGAAAGGGGGCATGATAGACTAAGTGCAAGGTGCCGCTGAGAAGGTTGAAAGCCAAGTGAAGCAGATGATGCAGAGATTGAAGGTCTCGGCTCAGCACATGGTGGAGGGCGTCAATGATAAGGCTACCGGCCAAGCCGAAGATAAGGATGTCTCATTCGGAGACAACATCGAGAATAAGCCCAAAAGACCAACTCCAAGGTCAGCGATGAGGCTGGCAACATCAAGGACGAGGCTGCTTTGGGAGCCAAAAAGCTAAAGATAAAGGCTAAGAAGGCCAGTGATGAGGCTAGTCAGTCTGCCCATAACATGAAAGGGAAGGAAGTGGAGTCTTATCAGGAGAAGATTCAGAGAAGAAAGAGGACAAGGATGAAGGTGTTGGCCTCAGTGGCATTATCGATGGAAACAACAAGAAGGAAGGGTCAATCATACACAGTAGGAACCTCCTCCGTGATGCCTTCAATTGTGATCTACTCTTCAGTGGTATCAATGAAGGGACCTACATGGTTTGGTGGTTGTGATTCATATTCAAAAAAACATTTTTACTAGAGGGACACAAGAGATGTCTTGGCTATAGTACTTCAAAACATCAAACCTTTTACGTGTGGAGAAACCAAATCTTCAATTATATTGGATGTGTGCTTGCTCTTATGTTTTCTTTTTATAGTAACCGCACTACTAGTATCAGTTTCTTGTAAACCCATCATAATCTCTTCATTAGGAGACAACAAAGTGCAATATACTCCTAAGAATCCAACTCATTTCACTTACCATGCCTCTGGATCCTTGTGTCTCTTTTTTTTATTTTTTCCTTGAGTATTTTTTGTACAAACTTTTCTCATTAGAGGGGTATTCATCTTCTAACACAATATTAGTGAGTTTGGGAATCTCCCAATTTCCATTTTTTGAATACTAAAAAGGTGGCACCTGGATAACATGCCCATAAGTTTCTCAAAACCATATGATGTGACCTATCATTGGAAAGCGCTTGAAAAATGGAATCTATTGAGCTATAGAGCGCTCCATTTGGAGTTATAGTGTTCAAGTTATGACAAATCCAAAGATTTGACCACGTGTCCCAAACTTATGGGAAATTTCCATATTCCCCAATATGGTGTTTTCTAGAGAGTCGAGAAAAATAGGGCATCTTTGATATACCTCCTCGTCCCACTGTTGCTCTATCTAGTAATCCTCATACATGCATTGATCCTCTTGCACGTTTGCCTAGTCCTCACTCTTATGGAAGATTTTTTATAGTCCTCCTCTCCATCTGCCCATACATGAACCTAACTTTCAAAGTTACCATTACAAATCTTGAATGGATTGGCAAGATAGCACCACATACATGCTACTAAAGAAGAATAGTGTAAACTACCTATACAAAAGCCTCCATGCTGCCAACTTTGTTGACTTCTAAGACTCTATATCTTGTTCTAGCTTGATATCATGGAAGACAATGCAAAAAATTTCCTCTCTATGCTTTCTCTTTATCTCTTGGGTGTATTGGAAGAACAAATCGTGGTCCACTCGAATGGTATAGTAGTCCTCCAAACTAAAACCAATCACTTTCCGTTGTCTTGCAACATGGCCCAGAAGGTCTCTTGTCTTACCCAACTTTGAAATGGTGCATTTTCATCAGCTTGAATCAAATATATGTTGTTTAGTACCAATTCATCAAACTTATGATGCACATAATTTAGATGAACAAGAATAACATACGTTCAAGCATGCCCATCAATGTTCGAATTTTTCTGTCAGAACTCTCCATGGCCTTCAATATCCTTACATGATTTGCCTCATTTAGCTTTGAGGATGTCAATGTGTATACTCTCTCCTCATTCAATACACCCTCTGTCTTGGAGCCCCACTCCAAGCATGAGACATTTTTGCATTGACAAAAACATTGTTACTTTGGACAAATGTAGTATAAGTACATATAGATGGCAGATACAAAGAGGTAGCAACTTACTGATGCCACTTCTCTCCGAGACTAGGGTCTGCAACTCTTAGCAAACATTGAGTTTTTTTTATGAGCTTTTCATTGACACTATAATACACCTCACCCCACTTGGTTCTAAACTCAAATTCAGAGAGTTGTGTATGTTTCTGTTTGATCGATCATACTGCCATATCATACTCATATTGCACTTGGTAATTAGGGACAATATCATTGCATTAGGAAAATTTGCATAAGGAAAAACATTGTTAAGATAGCTTGAAGAACTTACTACCTTCCACATAACATGGGCCAATGCAATCAATGGTGCCTTGTACCATGGAGGAATGTGCGCCGGCTTTCTGTGCGCTTGCACCCATGTCTTTCCCTCATCAGTTAGCTTGTCAAAAATAGTTACGTGGTGAGCTTGCCCTAGCATCCTTGCTTCATAAACAAGGTCTAGATACAAGGTATGGACAGCCCCCTTTTGTATCGACCTATATACATTCTATATTAGGATCTCATGAATATGGTCCATTGCATACCTATTTGTACAAGAAATAGCTAACAAAATCTCCCCCTCTGCCACACTTGCTACTTTCACAAGGTGATAGTCAAGGTGCACATGTTGGCTCACATTATCTGGAAAGGCTATTGCAAACAATGAATTATGTTAAGGATGATGTAAGAAACAAACACATTGTGGAATGTTAAGGTTCTATGGTTTAGGGACTCTCACATGTGTGTATCTCATTTATCCATGATGTGAGCTGATGGTTACCATCCCAAACATAAAACATGCAATTTGACAAAAAGGCCGAATCAGTGCCACTGATTTTTGCCTCAAAGTCCTCATGCTTCTTTAGCCAATGGGGATCCCAGTCAATTCTAATCATATCATCAACCTCCTTGCACTGGTGTCTTGGAGTCTCTAATGACACTATGAATATACCCATCCCTCTAACACACCCGTTGCTAAAAAAGGTTTCTAAGAGTTACTTGTACCTCGATGTGACTTGTCTAATTGTAGGCATGAAAACCAAACAACATAATGGGATGGGTGGCAAAGGGGTGGATGTCTGCATCTAAATGAGATGATGAAGTAATTAATGTCCAATCAACATAAATAAATAAAAAGCATAATCTAAATCATGTTGCCATCTCTTAGAAGCACTCACCGTCAACGTTTCCAACTGGTCTTCTATACATGCTTGCACAATACATTTATCGCAAGTGAGTGTGAGAGCGGTCTTGCTAGTCGTTTCATTGGCATCTGTCATGCACTCCTTTTCGATTCTTTGTGTTTGATTCTTTGTGGATTGTGTATAGCCATGCCCTTATTGTGCACTAAAGGACTCGATGCTTTGATGGTCATTTCTTTCCTCGTTAGTATCACTCTTCGATAGTACGAGCTTTCTCTTGTGCTTCCTTGCCTACATCATCGAAGCATGCCCACCTTCTCGTGATGTCACTCCTTCCCCACATGCAATTGCAATGCTTGCTTGTAGCTCAGCAAAAGTCAATGATCGCGTTTGTGTTACTCTTCCTCTCGCTCTTGGAGGGCGACTCCCCCCTTGTGATTGCATGTTGCCAGTGACAATAGCCTATCGTCCTGTTGTAGATCATGGAGGCCAGACAGAGTCCTTAGGAGACTCATCCGATCATCGCTCTCTTGGAGGGCGACTCCCCCCTTGTGATTGCATGTTGCCAGTGACAATAGCCTATCGTCCTATTGTAGATCATGGAGGCAAGACAGAGTCCTTAGGAGACTCATCTGATCATCACTCTCTTTCCTGCAAACAATGATCCGAAATAGGATAAGAGCGGGAGATAGAGCAATCGTAACAAAAATCAAAGAGGATCTATTTACTATTTGTTCCATTGGCTATTGCACAATTGTGTTTTCCTCAATGTCAATCTTAGTATTGCCTTTGCCATGGGCCTTCACAGTGCTCTAATGCACAATGGTGATAAGAACTCCCACTCTTCAAGGGAGTAACCTCGGTAAGGGAAACGTTTGTCAAACTAAACCTTCTACAATCCTTTCATCACCTTCATAAAGGGTGACATGATCTTGTCTTTTAAAATCAGATTTGGCCATGATAGAGGGGCTTAGGGTTACTTCTTACAGATATATTGCTTTCTCAAATTCCTATCAATGAAATACCAATTGTGTGATAGAGAGAGAGAGAGAGAGAGAGAGAGAGAGAAGGGGGAAATGAAGAGATGACACTAGGGAGAGAGAGAGAGGGAGGAAGAAAGAGATGACATTGGGGAGAGAGAGGGGGGGGAAGAAAGAGATGACATTGGGATAAGAGAGTGAGAGATGAAGAGAGAGTGTGTGAGAGGTAGATATAGGGAGAGAGAGTGAGAGTGAGAGTGAGGGAGAGGGAGAGAGATAGAGAGAGGGGGAGGAAGGAGGAGATAGAGAAAGGGAGGAAGGTGGAGATAGAGAGAGAGAGAGAGAGAGAGAGAGAGAAGGGGAAAAGGAAGAGATGACATTGGGGAGAGAGAGAGGGGGGAAAGAAAGAGATGACATTAGGATAAGAGAATGAGAGATGAAGAGAGAGTGTGTGAGAGTGAGGTAGATATAGAAAGAGAGAGTGAGAGTGAGAGTGAGGGAGAGGGAGAGAGATAGAGAGAGAAGGGAGGAAGGAGGAGATAGAGAGAGGGAGGAAGGTGGGGATAGATTGAGAGAGAGAGAGAGAGAGTGTGTGTGTGTGTGTGTGTGTGTGTGAGTGAGAGTCGGAGGGGGAGAGAGAGAGGGAAAAAGATTGGGATAGAATGGTGAAATAGAGTATATGTGACTCTGTTAGAGGGAGAGGTGGCGTGGAGAGAGAGAGGGGGGGGGGAAAGAGTGAGATGGAAATGTACTAAGAGTAGGGGACAAAAAACAAGAAGTTGAATTGCAAGGGGAGGGGGGTTCCTTTTAAAGACAAAGGAAAGTGAGTGAGGGACGAATAGAGTGTGAGAGAGAGTCACATACTAAGAGTGGAACGATTTGCAATGTGAAAAGGGGGGGGGGAGGGGGAATGGGTTCTTTTATAGTTGAAGGAGAGAAAATAGGGCAAGAGAGAAAGAGTGATGAAAGAGAGGAAAAAAAGGGAGAGCATGTGATATGTGTAAATTTTACTCACCAGAAAGGGGTCGTTGGCAAGTCCTTGTCGGATGATTTATTTTTTCGATGACCCATTTTTGGATAGTAAATTTTAGCCCAACAAGATTTGTGGTTTTTTTTCATCCATTAAGGGACTTTTGGCGACTCCTTTTTGATGAACAAACAAACCACATATCGGAGAATATATAGAATGGGGAGAATAGGGACCAATAGGGTATGGGTTTTTTTTTGCTCTTGCGTGAAAAAGAAAAACTTGTATCCTATTGGTCCCTATTCTCCTCATGCAGTATATTCTTGGATCTATGTTTTGTTTTTTCACCAAAAAGGGATTACCATAAGCTCCTTATTAGGTGAAGCAAACCCACAAATTCAGTTGGGAGAAAAGTTACTCTCAAAAGGAATGGGTTGCCACAAATTTTTTTGGCTCGATAAGAGGCTGCCGACGACCCCTTTCCGGTGAGAAAAATTTACACACATCACATATCCTCTCTCTCAACACCCTTTCTCTCTCTTCTCCCATTTTCTCAAATAATTAACAAATATTTACTTAACTAACTTTACGAGCGAAAGAGAGATAATTTTCTAAATAGTAGATCTTTACACTCTTAGAAGCATAATATGAGATAGTCATACAAAGTAGAAGCTTATACACACTCGTTCAAATATTGCTTTATTCATGTTGTCTCTCTCTCATCCCTCTCCCATCACTTTGTTACTCTCTCTTTCCTTGCCCAACTAGATTAGTGGTTTTTTTTTCCCATTAAGGGGCTACTAGTGATCCCTTTTTGGCGAAAAAATAAAACACATATCTGAGAATACACAACATGGGAAGAATAGGGACCAATAGGGTATGGGTTTTTTTTTCACCCAAGAGTGGAAAAAAAAAACATAGATTTGTGGGTTGGTTTGGGAGGGAGGGGGGAGGGGAGGGGGCGCTGACGCCCCCTTCTTGGCGCTTACCTGTGTCGTGTTCGCCTCCCTGTCCCCCACTGCATTCGTCCCCACCGACGCCCGTCCGTCCGCACACACATTCTCTCTCGGTGGATGGGGGGAGAGGAGTCTCTCACTACAAGGATATGGAGGTATAGCGATGGCGATTTGCGACGTACAATAGCGGCATCGCTATTGGCGTCACTATTGCGACACTAATAGCGATGGAAATAGTGACAATACTCTGATGAAAAAACACGGGCTGAAATTGGAGTGCGTCATTTTACGCACATACACGAAAGAGAGAGTGAAAGGAAGAGCGAGAGGGAGAGCGAACACCTTGCATTTGAGAGGGAGAGGGAGAGGGAGAGAAAGAGAGAAAGAGAGAAAGAGAGAAAGAGAGAAAGAGAGAAAAAGAGAGAAAGAAGGCTTCTCGCCCCGCTGCCATCGCCGTTCGCGAAGAAGAGGAGGAGATATATGGAGGACGAAGAGGAGCTGCCGCCATCGCGAAGAGGAGCCGCCAAACCCTTCTTCGAGCCTTTGCCATGAGTGCATTCTCCATTCTTGCTTTGCTTTTCTGTTTTTTCTCTCTCTTTCTCTTACTTGTTTTTGGTATAATTCGTGTGTATTGAGAGAGGGAGAGGAAATGAGAAAGAAAGAGAGAGAGAGGGCGAGGGAGGGAGAGGAAATGAGAGAGGGAGAGGGAGAGGGAGGGGGAGAGAGAGGGAGAGGAAATGAGAGAGGGAGGGAGAGGGAGAGAGGGAAACATTAAACATAATAGGGAAAGAGAGAAAGAGAGGGAGAGGGAGAGGGAGGGAGAGGAAATGAGAGAGGGAGAGAAGAGAGAAAAAGAGAGAAAAAACATTAAACATAATAGGGAAAGAGAGAAAGAGAGGGAAAGGGTGAGAGAGGGAGAGGAAGAGAGAAAAGGAAATGAGAGAGGGAGAGGAGAGAGAAAAACATTAAACATAATAGGGAAAGAGAGAAAGAGAGGGAAAGGGTGAGGGAGGGAGAAGAAATGAGAGAGGGAGAGAAAGAGAGAAAAGGAAATGAGAGAGGGAGAGGAGAGAGAAAAAATGAGAGGAGAGAGAAAAAAGAGAAAAAACATTAAACATAATAGGAAAAGAGAGAAAGAGAGGGAGAGGTTGAGGGAGGGAGAGGAAGAGAGAAAAGGAAATGAGAGAGGGAGAGGAGAGAGAAAAAGAGAGAAAAAACATTAAACCTAATAGGGAAAGAGAAAAAGAGAGGGCGAGGGTGAGGAAGGGAGAGAAAATGAGAGAGAGAGAGAGGTGAGAGAAAAAACATTAAACCTAATAGGAAAAGAGAGAAAGAGAGGGAGAGGGTGAGGGAGGGAGAGGAAGAGAGAAAAGGAAATGAGAGAGGGAGAGGGGAGAGAAAAAGAGAGAAAAAACATTAAACCTAATATGGAAAGAGAGAAAGAGAGGGAGAGGGTGAGGGAGGGAGAGGAAATGAGAGAGGGACAGGAAGAGAGAAAAGGAAATGAGAGAGGGAGAGGAGATAAGAGAAAAAACATTAAACATAATAGAGAAAGAGAGAGGGAGAGGGAGAGGGAGAGGGAGGGAGAGGGAGGGAGAGGAAATGAGAGAGGGAAAGGAGATAAGAGAAACAACATTAAACATAATAGGGAAAGAGAGAAAGAGAGGGAGAGGAAATGCAAGAGGGAGAGGAAGAGAGAAAAGGAAAGAAAGAACGAGAGAGGGAGAAAACATTAAACATAATAGGGAAAGAGAGAAAGAGAGGGAGAGGGAGAGAGAGGGAGAGAGAGAAGGAGGGAGAGATTGTTGTTTTCTTGTTTATTGTAGTAGTAGTTTTTTTCCTTTTCTTGTTTATTGTTGTTTAGTTTTCTTGTTTTTTGTAGTACTAGTAGTAGTAGTTTTTTCTTTTTTTCTTGTTTATTGTTGTTTTAGTAGTAGTAGTTGTTTTTTTTTTTCTTCTTCTTTTCTTATTTATTGTAGTGGTAGTGGTAGTGATAGTCGTGGTCGTGGTCATGGTCGTGGTAGTAGTAGTTTTTATTGTTGTTGTTGTTATTTTTTCTTATTTTGTTATTTATTATACTAGTAGTGGTAGTGGTAGTCATGGTCGTAATTGTAGTCATAGTTGTGGTCGTCATCGTCGTCATCATAGTTATAGTCATCATCATGGTCGTGGTCATAGTCGTGGTCATATTCGTAGTCATGGTCGTCGTTCATCGTCGTCGTCGTAGTCGTATTCGTAGTCGTGGTCGTGGTCGTATTCATAGTCGTGGTCGTGGTCGTAGTCGTGGTTGTAGTCATGGTAGTAGTCATAGTCATGGTCGTGGTAATAGTCGTAGTCGTGGTCATAGTTGTAGTAGTCATAGTCGTTGTTGTAGTAGTAGTAGTGGTTTTCTTGTTTGTTGTTGTTGTCGTTGTAGTAGTAATGGTTTTTTTTTCTTGTTTATTGTTGTTTAGTTTTCATATTTGTTGTTGTTGTTGTTGTTATAGTGGTAGTAATAGTAGTTTTTTTTTCTTTTCTTGTTTGTTGTTGTTGTTGTAGTAGTAGCAACAATAGTAGTAGTTGTTGTTGTTGTTGTTGTTGTTGTAGTAGAGAGATATATATATTTTGTTTAATAAAATGAGAGAGGGGGAGGAAGAGAAAAAAGAAGAAGGAACAAGAGAGGGGGAATAAACATACAGCATAATAAAGAAAGAGAAAAAGAGAGAGAGATTGAAGGAGAGGAGATAATGAATGGATAAAAAACAAAGAGAGAGTGGTAGTGAGTCCGGTACAACACCACGAGATGAGAAACACTTCAACATATATATGTTAATTTGTGGGTGAGTGGGTGGAGACTTTACATACGTTAATTTTTACTGAGTTATAAGAGAAGAAATCCATTCTCAAACAATTTAAGAAAGAAGAAAAGAATAATAACAAAAACAAATTATTTGTTGTAACGTAGACAAAATGGAAAACAATGAAGATCTTGTTGTTCAAGATCACGAGGTGTATCTTAATCAGCATGTCCCATGTCCTTGCTCTCAATGCAAGCTGGCAATTAGACGAAAATGTCAATTGTCTATAGAACACGTACGACACTTCGATGAGTTTCAATCTAAGATCATTGATCAGGCGATCTTGGATTTTCAACAAATGGTAAGAAAAGTTAATATCAATCATGCATTGTACTCGCAAGCTAATTGAATACCATATACAAGAAGTTTGGCTGTGGCTGGCAAATTTTCTATCTAGGGAGGTGACGTCTCATCCCAAGGAGGAGTGCACCTTTCACGGCCAATTAGAAGAGTTCATGGACATGCGATGGATGGAGTGGCTGAGCCAATCCACCACTTGGAAGGTACTACCCAATCTATACTGTCAATACCAAAGGAGACACGTAACCTTCCAGACCTACCTACAATCTTGAAGCCTGAGATGGAGGCAATGATCGATGCATTGATTCCCATGGATGTCGAGACTTCTGATCCGCTTAGAGAGGAAGCATCCATACCATTATATGATGGGTGCCGAGTGTCTTGCCTAAAGACACTACTTGCACTCCTAAGTGTGTAAGCAAAATACGGGTGGAGCGATGCGAGTGTGACCGAGTTGTTCAGGTACCTTGTACATAGCTTCATTGATTTCTTTTCAGCACTATCATTAAAAACATTTGTGTATTTTCAAGGTGTTTTATGATTTTTTTAAAGGTTACTGAAATATCATATATTACCACCTGCAAATACCATGCATGAGTCTTGTGATGATGCACAATATGTTTTACGAAAGCTTGGCATGGACTACAATAGCATCCATGCATGTATCAATAATTATATGCTGTTTCGAGGAGAATACAAGACTATGGAGACATGTTCAAAGTATGGTGCTCATAGATATCGACACGACTTGCAATGGAAACCATCCCTCAAAAAGTTCTTAGATACTTTCCGCTTATCCCCTGTATAAATCATATGTTTCATACGTCCGGCATGGCGATCTTGACAATGTGTCATGCGCAGAATAGGTCCATATATGGAGTTCAACGAATATCAATAGATTCACGTGCATGGAGCCACATTGACTCTTCCTTCCCAAGCTTTGCTTGAGAGCCAAGGAATCTTCGGCTTGGTCTTGCAATGGATGGCGTGAACTCATTCGGTCTACGCTCAACTTCTTACAGTGTGTGGCATATAGTCCTTGTCAACTACAATATCCCTCCATGGCTTTCTACGAAGAAAATACATCTCATCCTTAGCTTGCTTGTCCCTGGCGGCTACAAAGTCAACAATATGGATGTGTATCTTCGTCCATTAGTCGATAAGCTTAAGATTTTGTGGGAGGAGGGGGTCACCGTGCAAGATATGAGCAAGCGCGATGGTCGATGGTCCGCTAATATTTGAGCCATTCTTATATGGACGATGCATGACTTTTCGGGATTAGGATAATTCTCAAGTAACAGGTCTGGTTACCTAAGGTTATCATGCATGTCCATTGTGCAGGCCACAGTTAGACTCCCGAAGGTCACGAACCATGAAGAAGATGCTATATCAAGGACACGCCGCTTTCTTGCCAGAGGGTCATGAACTCAAGGAAGGTTTTCTTGGATGACCTCCAACACGTATGAATGCCACAAGTTGGTACAAGCTGAAAATGGTCCACGCGGAGTCACATCCAAATGGATTCGACGGTTTTTAGTTTTCTATGAGTTGCCATATTGGACCCACTTACAGATCAACCACTTTTTGGATCCCATGCATATTTTCAAAATAATGGGCAGCTTGCTATGGGATCACATCACAGGAAAGAGAGACACTATAGGGACATAAATGGATTTGAAGGAGGTAGGCAAGATGGAGGCGCTTTGGCTGTAGTCGAGTGATGATGGTCGTGTGCAGCTACCTCACGCTCCTTGGGTTTTTCCCACTAAAGAAGAGTGCATTGTGAAGCAAATAGTCAAGTCTATTCACATTCTGACGGGTATGATGCGTTCTCTTAGGTCAGCTTTTTCTAAAGACGACCAATTATCAGGGCTAAAATCCCATGATTGACATTAGATATGTCAGGTTTGTGCTACGATTGGATTGTAATTGGCATGTGCATTTTACTATTTAGAGTGTAGTCATTGTTCATAATGCTTTCTCATTTGTGACAATTTGTACTACCAATCGCGATCGTAGGATGCCTTACTCCAAAAATATGTGGGGCCATTTACAAGTTATCAACTTTAGTACAGTGGATCTCACAGAAGAAGCTTAAGACGTCCTCTATTGAATCCGCAAGGCGGGGAGCAGTGGAGACGGTCTGTCTCTTTGAGAAATACCTGCCTACTAGCATGCTCACGACGATACAAATCCACCTTCTTGTGCATCTTGTAGATGAAGTGGAGATTGCCAAACTTGTCCATACACAATGGATCTTCTTCTTGGAGCGCTTCATGAAAACCCTGAAAGGCTTTGTGCGACAACGAGCTCAGCCAGAAGGTAGCATGGTTGAAGGTTGGTTGGTGTTTGAGAGGCGCTAGTGCATATTTCACAATGGCTACCAATAGTGGATCCAAACAACAATATGCTATGGTCGCTGAAGAACGATGATAGACTGACCAGAGATGTAGCGGTTTGAAATGGGGTAGAAAAAAGAATGGATGTTGCAATGGAGAAGAAGGTTAATCGCTTTTGTATGTTGCACCATGCCTCTATGGAGATGTGGCTCGCTAGGTACCAGCAAGCTAGGCAAGATCGAGAGGAAGCGCGATCTAAATTTTGACGTAGTGCATGCCATCAACCGATTCAATGTCCCAAGGGCATGGAGGAGATGCCGCGGTTCATGTCAAGGCGATGATTGCATGGAGCTTTGACCGCAACGTCTCGCGAAGGAGTGGAGGTCTCAACCGAGGAGTGGGAATTCTCAAGGGGATGTAATCCAAAGGTGATGATGTGTTTAGGATTTTTCGTATCTATATTTTATATGTGATAACTAATTTGAGTGTTTCAATGTACAAGACCAAATATATAGTGCAGTGTGGTCGCGTGGACGGCATTTTTACATGGAGCATATTGACAAAATGCGCTCCACAACAGACTGTGGTATCATGGCAAGGTTCGAGCATGAGAGCCGACGACGAGCAACGGATCCAAACACGCTTATAGATGAGATGGAGTATTTTGGGAACTTGCAAAGTATTGTTACGGTGGATTACCGTAGCTTCTCCATTATACTATTCGATGTGCAGTGGTTCAAAGTGATACTTGAAGGAGTTGGAGCAACAACTCGACGAGGTCTATCTGGATTTCTCGAAATAGATTTTGAAAAAAAAAAAGACAAATTTGCATTATACCTTTGTGTTGCCGGCCCATTGTGAGCAGGTGCATGAATTTATTTGTTTGTTAATTGTATTATGACATGGTACATATCACAATAGTTTAATATCTCTTGTACGTGTTTGTGAACAAGTAATTTTCTATCCAAACCCGCGACAACCTCGATGGTGGTATGTTATACCTTTAGCTCCCTGAAGTGCGAGAATATATTATCAAAGCGATGTTCCGAGCATAGATGACGACAATATGCAAATAGAGGTGTCGATATTGCAAGGAGTGGAGGCCACCGAAAGCTTGGAGCATGTAGAGAAGCCAGCATTGGGTAACAATGATGGAAATACAAGAGTCCAAGAATTCTTTGAGAATGAGATGGATTCATCCTTTTGTGGTAACATCTCTATCGACCTCCCAGTGTATGCGGAGTTGTGTCAGGAGATTAACATAGGACCATAGGATACTTCATACTTGGAGCATTCACTTACTCAATTTGTTGACTAATCGCTTATAAGGGTACATAAGATATGCATTTTAAGTGAGATCATTTTTTTAAGATTTATATTATCATGCTTTGTATGATTTAAATTGACTATGCTAATATCATTTTTTATATATGCAGGTGACCTTTGTGGATACTTAGATCATCAAGATGAGTCGAGGGATGAGCGATGAGGAGTTGCTAGGATATCTTCACGCGCATGTCTCTAGATCAGATGGCGAGATTCATAGACATGGTGGACTAGGAGCTATCTCGAACATCGTCATGCCGCTCTATTAGATCTACTTCGGCACGATCAAATGCTTCAGCTTCGTGCAGACAAGGTCGACGCTCTAAAATTGGGCCAGAGAGAGGGATTGCTTCAGGGTGAGGGGGATGCTGCAGAGATATGGAGGCAATGAGCCCGCGGTCGGTACGGGATACAGGTGCTACTCCTTGCTCTCGTGGAGGTTCCAGAGCGCGTGGCTCAGGTGGTTGGTGTGGAGGCACGGATGCGGTGTCTATGTCTCGTCTTTTTGCTGGAGTTGTGTCACCTCCAGGATTTGTCACACCTGTGGGAATGTCTACCCCAGTTACTTGGACTTTTGCTCAGCCATGGGCAGGCGGCAGCCCTATGGATGCTACACCGATAGATACTACCCCGATCGGTATACCAAATGTATAGGGGTCTCCTGGATATGCCCAAGAGCATGGTTGCATGTGGGAGAGGACCCATCTTAGGCATACCCTAAAGGGATATACCTATTTTGTCGATGATAGGTCAGGAGCCATCATCATGAATGATGAGGGGAGGAGGGTGATGGGTCGCATGAGAGAGTTGTGCCAATAAGTTTTTCAGCACAACATCTTAGATCATTGGGAAAACATACCGGAGGGGAGAAGGACTACATAGTAGCATCCTTGCATGAGAAATTTCCGGTTTCAGCAACAGTAGACATGTTTTCTACGAGCTGGATTCTGTAGGGCATACGTGCATATATGTCACACAAACGATCGGACACATGCAAGGCACTCAAGAGTACGGCTGTAAAGTCCGAGTGGCTAGATGGACGATTGGTGCCGATTGAGGGAGGAGGGTACAGATTCTCCAGGACATTAGAGTCAGCAGCGCGAGGCAACGAGGGTACGACTAGAGGCCAGAGTGGTCCATCATCTTGGGAGTGGCGGCCATAGGACATATTTGGAGGACTTTGTAAGTTGTTCTTTTGTTTTGCTTGCTTATTTTTTTGCAATATCCTTTGTACTGACAATCATGTTTCTAACATTTAGTATTTTGTCTTCTTTGCAACACTTCATTACAAATCGCGATTCAACCGGCCTTGAGACTCGATATGCAGAGATGCACAGTCTCACTGCATTGATCGACCGATTGTATAGACGCGGCAGCCGTGTAATTCACTCATCTTTCTTGTGCGTAGTTACCATGTCTAATTAGAATGCATTATTGTATGGTGGACTGATGTGTAGTTGTTTCTTATTTTGCAAAGTCTGTTCAATGCTCCTTTGCAGCGGGACGATCTTTCAGATGGCAAGGATGTATAGCTCGCCCTTGGATCCCTGGAGCTCACGCAAACTTCTTTTTTGGTCACCTGATCTATGTAGACATTTTCTATGTAGTAGTGATATCTTGCCATGATTGTACCAGTCGCTTTCATTATGCGATCATGTATTTATTTCATGTATTAGTATTATGATTTAAGTATACTTTGTCTTTATTTACACAAGCATTATACATAGTGCAGAAACTATTTTGTATGGCCCACATAGTGCAAAATGTGCCTACTACAAAAAAAAAAATCTTGTTACCGTCGCTATTAGCGTTGCAAATTTACCTACATGCGCCGTTATTGGCATCGTTATTAGTGTCGCAAAGCGTTATTATCAATATCGTTGTTTACATCGGTATCAGCGCCAATAATGACGCTTTTTACGAGGATGGGGGTAAATTTTTTTATTTACATTTACGTTGCTTTTAACGTCGGTATAAGGCCTATATCTTGTAGTATATATCACTCATATAAAGACAAAAAAAAAAAGCAAAAAGTGTTATTTAATTTCTTCTAAAATGAGAAATTAACTAACCAACTAATTAATAGCAATTAATAATTAAGTAAATAATCAATTAACTATGAACTAATTAATTAACTATTAATAAATTACTTAATTTTTTATTTTAGCAAGTTAACTGAAAAAGTAAAAAGCATAATTTAATTTCTCTTGAATTGAGAAATTAATAAACTTACTATTTAATACCTATTAATAATTAAATAACTAATTAAATTATTAATTAATTATTTTTAAACTTACTAAATAACTATTAATAGTTTAGTTAACTTTTTATTTTAGTAAGTTAACTAAAAAAGTAAAAAACTTTATTTAATTTCTCTCAAATTGAGAAATTAATTAACTAACTAATCAATAATGAATAATTAAATAACTAACTAACTAAATAATTAATTAATTATGGAATATAAAACTAACTATTAATAAATTAGTTAATTTCTTATTTTAGTAAGTTAATTAATTAACGAGTTAATCACTATTTGATAGTAATTAGATTACTAATTAGTTAGTCAACTAATTATTAATTAAATAATTACGCTAAATAATTAATAAGAAAAAAAATATTGAGTCAAAAAATAAGTTAATAAAATTAACTATTAACTAAATCAATTAATTAGCTATTAAAATTTTAATTAATTTTTAACCAACTTTACTTACTAATCAATCTATTGATTAATAAAGTAACTAATAAAAATTAAGTAATAAATTTTTGAATAATTAATTAATTAATTAATATTTCAATTTAAATATTTAATAAGTAATGAATCAATCAAGCAAATAACAAGCCAATAAATTAATAACCAATTCATAATTAATTATCTAATTAAAAATCAAGTAACTAATTAAGGAATCATTTGATCAATTAAGAAATTACCTATTAATTAACAAGTACTATTATATTTTATATTATTTATTTAGTTAAAAAATTAAATACTAAATATTAATACTTAATAGGTAATTAATTTATATTAGTTATTAATTAATTAATAAGCCAATAAAATTATATATTGATCGATTAGTTGAAATTAATAATTATTTTTTAAATTAATAACCATAAATAAAAAAACAATTGGTAATAACCAACAACTAGTTACTTAAAATTAATAACTAATAAATAATAATTGATTAAGTATTAAATATTCATGAATTACTTAATTATCTTTAATTAGTTATAAATTAGTTTTTAACAACCAAGAAATATATTTTATTTCAGAAGTAATTGTGAATGATGATATTATATATTTATTTTATTAAAAATATTAAAAAATTTAAGGGAGAGTGTAAGTGCATGTGGATTAAGATCGTTCTACCCACGGAGAAAGAGGTCGGTACATCTGCATCATCTGTCTTAGTTATTTCGGTTTAGAGTCCAAGATATGAATGTGTGTGTGTGTGCGTGTGGGCCAGGATGGCTGATGAGAGAGAGTGCATATGGATTGGGATCATTTTGTCGCCAAAGAAGGGGTCACCGGCAGCAACCCAATATTTGGTATAGAAAAATATGACTAGCACCCCCCCTTTCTCACATCTCTCTCTTCGTATAGAACATGTCTCCCAGTGTCCCTTTCTCCATCTCTTTATCTCTCTCTCTCTCTCTCTCTCTCTCTCTCTCTCTCTCATGTATTTAATGTCTCACTATGTCAAAGTGGTTCTACAAGGCCACACACCCCCTATGACACAACGCCTCTCCCTTCCTCAAGTTGTGGATTATTTACTTAATCTCACAGGTACATACACCTCCTCCCTCCCTCCCTCCCTCCCTCTCTCTCTCTCTCCTCCTCCTCCTCACTCTATCCATCACCCCCATCTCTCTCCTAGGCTCCCTCTTGGTGCTCTCCAATCCTCTCTCTCTCTCTCTCTCTCTCTCTCTCTCTCTCTCTCTCTCTCTCTCCGTGGCACCCACATCCACTCACACACACACTCTCTCTCTATCTCCCTCTTTTGCTCTCTCCCTCCCATACAAATCTTTATATCCTCTCTCTCTCTCTCTCTCTCTCTCTCTCTCTCTCTCTCTCTCTCTCATATCTAGCACCCATATCCATACATACACACACACACACATACTCTCTCTCTCTCTCTCTGTCATACCAAATACTTTATATATATAGCACTCGCATGCACACACATGCATGTACACTCTCTATCTCCCTCCCTCTCTCTCTCTCTCTCTCTCTCTCTCTCTCTCTCTCTCTCTCTCTCATTCACACACTTTATATACTCTCTCCCTCTCTTGTATTTGACATACACCGCCACATTAAGTCTTTCAATGATATGCATATTTGACATGAGTGTTAGTACATGTGTAGATAGCTTTGGAATTGGATCCAACATCTAGTGCTACACCAAATACCGAGGTCTACATATATGTATCGTCCCTCCCTACCAAACCTATTATGTACTACACAAGTTGGTTCCTAATGTTGAAGAAGGAATACATTTGCAATGGCAATGGCTACCGTGTTCTTGCTATCACCGATGCAAATGGCCGAACACAAAGCACGTTAGTCCATTGTAACAATGACCATGAGGCTGTCTAGGTATATGTTATGGATACCTTGGTCTCACAACACTATCTTGTTGAATAAGGAAATGGGTCTACATTCCAGCCTTCCCCCACTATAGATCTCACCCTGAGCCCTTGTAGCATTGAGAAAACAACAACTGTGGAAGCCTCACCACCCCTCTTGGACATTGAGAAAAACAAAACCATCCCTATCACGCTTGATGTGGAAGAGGAGGGGATGTGACAATCCTCTTATAATGTAAATGTGGTTGAGTACATAATGTCTTCGAGGGCCAACACTGAGTCTTACGTTATTTGCTTTAGAATATGAGCGCTATAGAGAGAGTGGAGGAGATCCCAGTTTTGCATGATGGCAATGTGGCATACGAGCTTCCACCAGTAATAGACAATATGTGTCCAATGGAGGGTATGAAGCAAAAGTACAATGTTTCAACATTGATGGCATTCCTCAGTACTATTCGCCAAAGCAAATGTATCGGAGAGATAGAGTGTCCCAATAGAGATTATACTGGCAAGTCAATTTTTGGCTTCCCAAACAAGGTGGCATGGACAGGTGCAAGATTCTTCATTCACTCCACTATCATTAAAGTGATTGCAGAGTCGCATGACATGGTTTTAGTACCCTATCGCAAGTAAATCACACTAATCAAGTCCAAATGCATGCTATGTAGGTAAGCTCAGTACCACCATACCAACTGTTGAAATGTCAGTTGTTGGTCTCGAAAGCCTTGGATGCTTCTATTGTAAGAACCACCCATCATGCTCTCCAAGTACGATGTGTGTAGTGTATTATGTGATGTCAACAAGGCCAATGTCAAGAGTATTTATTCATCAAGGCGCACATAACCATGAGGTGCAAAGAGGCACATGTAGAGCTCATGTCAAAGAGATACAAAAGTCCATAGAGGAAATGGTAAGAGACTTTAGTGCAGCAGGACCTCGACAGTTGCAAATGACTGTGGTTAGAAGGCTAGTGATGGGTGCCTTGATTCGTGAGCAAGGTGTCTCCATGTCCAACCCTAAACTCTCGATGATGCTCAAGGAACTCCAACCACTCATTTAGAGAAACATGTAACCTATTATTCTATTCACAACACACTTCAAAATATCTTTAAAAGGCCATGCATACGAAGATCAATATTTTATGCATGTAGGTTCAAACACATGGTCTGTGCAGCATGCGCTAAGAGTGATCAAGGAATGGAATCTTGTCTTCTAAAGTTAAAGCAACGTTGTGCATAGAGATTTTTCCATAGTAGTCTATTTCCTGGGCAAGCCGTTGACAATGATAGTAGGTGCTTTATATTCAAAATGTCAACACATAGGCCAATCTTAGGGGTTGACTTAGTGAATTGTATGCAAATGAATGGCACTGGCAACCTACACAATAGCTGGGTATACTTTGACCACGTGCATCGCATCATGGCAACACATGTGTATGACCCAAGGTAGTTTCTCTTACCTAATTCTATTGTCACAACAAAAACTTAAGCAACATAGGTCTCCTTACTCTCCCATTTCTTTCTTGTGTTTCTGTAGTGCACAAGAGTTGATGACTCTAGCAATATGTGACATGAAAGAAGAGGATACATATGCACAAGCTCTTTTTTGGACAAAGATGAATGAGGTGATGGAGAAGTGTGGACACCCAAGCACTGATTTTCAAGGATTCATGGTAGACCAGGAAGCTACCAATTGGAGAGCCATCCGAATAGTGTTCAATGGTGGTCCAAACAATGCAATGCAAGGAAGGGAGAGATCTTGCTTATTTCATTGGAAACATAAGAGTTTTCAAAATGAGCATAAGTGCTTGTGTAGTATGTGGAGGTGTGCACTCATGGAAGATGACCAAACAATGCAATAGTGATTCATTCGGGCTTGGTGGGCCTCAGGGAAAGTTGCAGATTGCAATATACCAGCAATGGATTGTTGGCTTAGTTGGTGGCATATCAAATATCCACGTTGGAGATGCGGCACTTTGTCAGGGTAAGACTAGTTCGTAATAGTAGGATGTGACGTGTGGTGCATTTGTTTTCTCACGCTCCATACCTTCTCGTGCTATATTTTTGTCCAGGTGGTGGAGGACATTGCTCATATGCCAACCATGAACTTGGGAGAGACAATGTATGCAAGTTGGTTGGCAGGGGAGGGACTCAAGGGATCTATCAGCTTGTACGATGTATGTGTCAGTGATTTGGCCAATGCTCTACTACAGAGCACAAAATGACATGCATTCATTGGTGAAAACCTCCATGGTATGCAAGACCCAATGTAGAGAAGATTTTGAGTCGACTACAACAAGGAATTAGCCCCACACCTTCAGCAACAATAAGGATGGTTGAGGAGGTGTGGCAAGAGGAACTGAATTGCATAAACATCTCCATTTTTGAGGGGACAATGTGACTGTAGTAAGAAAATGCAAGATTGATGGGAAAGTGGGGTCCAAGGAAGCCAATGCCTCTCACAAGCTTGAGTATGTGGCTGAAAACATACCTAGAAGAAAGGGTATAAGAAAACTAAACTTTGAGGACCCTTTTCCTTTTGACTAATCAAGGGTAGTGTCACCAAATTTTTCGAAGGAAATGGTAGTCAAGACAGTCCTTCATGACACCATTTGGGTTATAAGAAGGATTCCAGCTTGCAGCCGTGTACAATGTCAAGGATGTTGGGAGCTAGAGAGAAAAAATGCAAATAGCCTATAAAAAATACGTCACATGGGGTTCGTGCACCTTCATTTTGGGGCATCATGGAGTGGTCTAGCTCAAGAGGAGAAGCTAGCAATCAACATGGAATGCATCGCTAGTTCATGTGGTTTTGTAATGATAGTGTGGACCATACATGGAACATTTTATCTTCCATTCAACACACACCGCCCAAGGTTCCACAAGTATGGCCAATGGCACGAGGCACTAATTTGACCATAAAAGAAATCCACATGTTGGAGAGTGGTGGGTTTGTTTTACAAAATGTGGCACAAGAGGCAAATGTTAACGAGGGCTCATGTAGATATCAAAGAGGTGTTTCACAGGCTACAGGGAAAAGGATAGACTTAGCGTCAGCTCTAGATGCAATTGTGAAGGGCCGCACAGTGGTGAAGTTCTTGAAGCATGAGGTTTTCAAAATAGAGACAACTAACTCAAGTGTCATGTATGAGTGTTATGATGTCACATTGCAAAGAATCCAACATGTAATTGTCGGGATTTCTTGGACCATGCCACAAAAGGAAAAGTGTATTTGGCATGCATGCACCTATGCTATGTGTACCTCCGAGTGTTTAGTATGGATGCAAATGTCAACATGTTTATACACCAACCCACACTCACTGAAGAAAACTTGCACATTGTATTTGGAAGCATAAGAACTTTTCCAACACCACCTATATAGTGACCAGCAATGCAATACCAGCACTACCTCTTAGCACAACCACATTTTATTTTGTTGAGAAGTCACCATTATAGAATCCATTTGGATGGCAAGCCTTTGGTGAACTTGTCTCTCTTAATTTGACAAGCAAAAGTAAGTTTCCCAGAGTTAACACAATATAAATGTACATTTGGATTGCTTATATGAATTGTATTGTATCATATTTGTTGGGGAGAGGAGGGGAAGGAAGAGAGAGGGGGAGGGGAGGGAGCTATTAACGCATTAAAATTAAAGTTCTAAAAACACTGAGTGGCTACCCAAGCATTCACATTATGTGTGTGTGTATGAGAGAGAGAGAGAGAGAGAGAGAGAGAGAGAGAGAGAGAGAGACGTGTTTAGGATTTAAGAGAAGTGTTTGTTACAACACATGCCATAATCTTATGTGAGGCATTATGATACAATGTGGACTAATCACATGCATGAGAGAGAGAAAGTGAGAGAGGGAGGGAGATAAACACGGAGAGTGAGTGAGTGAGTAACATATATATATATATATATATATATATATATATATATATATATATATATATATATATATATATATGTGAGAGAAAGAGAGAAAGAGAGAGAATATAGAGTGAGAGGGAGAAATTGAATGTACAATCCTAAACTAAGAAAGAGTAAAGACATGGAGTAATTTGTGTGTGAGAGATAGAGAAGGGAGAGAGAGAGAGAGAGAGGTGTGGGCCGTGGTATTCCATTCTTCTGGGGTGATCACATTAATGGATAAATGTTACGTGCTTGAGAGAGCGTTTACATGAGATGGAGTGCTATTTGATCGAGTATGCTAGAAAGAGAAAAAGAGAATATACACGTATAGGGAGAAACTGAGAGGAGAGAGAGAGAGAGAGAGAGAGAGAGAGTGTGTGTGTGTGTGTGTGTGTGTGTGTGTATGTGTGTGTGTGCGTGTGTGTGTGTGTGTGAAGGTAGTAGTGGCAATCGTGGAGGTGGTGGGGATAATGGTAGTGGTGGAGGAGGTGGCAATAGTATTGACGGTGGCGTTACAAATGGTGGTAGTGGTGGTGAACGTAGCGTAGTGGTGGTGGCAGAAGTGGCACTAGTGGTGGCAATGGCGGTGGTAGTGGTGGGGGAGGTTTTAAAAAATCAAGGGGTGAAATAAGTAGACTGTGTGGAACAAGAAATGGAGGTTGCCCGAAGAAGTTGGCTCAATAAGCTCACTTCTCGCACGCACTCTTTATAAATATCCTTATCTGTGAATTTTTTCTAAATAAAAGATAACTCTTTTCTATTTAATTTGTAAATAACCCATTTGTATTACACCCTTGTGTATATAAAAAATGTATAAAAATAGTATTTTAAAAATGCCTTATTTTGAGCCCACATGATGCACACATATATTCATGAGTAACTTACTCCAGGGGTTAAGAGAATTGGGATGATAAGCTTACTATTCCTTCAATTAGGACACCAAGTGTACAAAGAGCACATGGTAATGTAAAGACTCCGTTGAGTGATCTAGTGGTATACAAGTGTAACAAGGTTAGATATCCTATTAAAAGATTTAGTTTTGAAGGTTATGTACTCATCATTATACTTATATGGTAAAGGTGATTGAGCATCTTAAGCCCACTTGTTTTTTAAGGATATTATTGGTCATGCATATATGGGATACATCAATGGATAACGAGATGGCTATATTAGAAGGCAATAAGACTTGAGATCTAGTACAGCTATCTAAGGGCAAGAAAGCTATTGGCTGTATAAGTGGATTTACAAAATTAAGCATAATGCAGATGGTTCTATTGGTAGACATAAGGATGGGCTTTTTACAAAAGGCTATGCTCAAACATATAGTATAGATTATTAAAATACATTTAGTCTAGCTGCTAGAATGATAACTCTTAGATATGTGATTGTCTTATAGCAACCAAAGGTTGGAGTTTGCACCAATTGGATGTCAAGAATGCTTTATTGCATGGTGAATTGCAAGAAGATGTATATATGGAGTAGCTAATAGACATTAAGAGGATACTAGGAGTCTAATGTACATGATTATTATAGAGCTAGACTTGAATTATGATGTTGGTCTTGTCAGTCAATTTATGGAGATGCCTAGAAAGGCTCATTTAGATGTAGTTAGATGCAGATTGAGGTATGTGCAGTTCACTTTGCATTATAGAATTTTTTTACAAGAGAGGTATGGATATACAGGTGTTTGGATACACACATGCAGAGTCAGTTGGTAGTACGCCTGACAAAAGATCTGCCAAGAGATTCATGTTTTCCCTTGGTAGTGGAGTAGTTACATGGAATAGCAAAAAACAATCTATGGTTTCTTTATCAAGTATAGAGGCTGAGTAGAGAGGTGCTACTATGGCAGCATATGAGGTGGTATGGCTACAAAAGTTATCATTTGAGTGATTTGGATACACAAGGAGATGGTTCAATTGGTATTCATGGTGACAATATGAGTAGTATATAGTTAGCTAGGAAACTAGTGTTCCATGCTAGGAAAAAACACATTAAGATGCATCATCACTTGAGAAGGTACTTGCAAGAAAGATTGACTTGGGACATGTGAGCATAGAGGATTAGATAATTTACATTTTTACAAAAGATCGGATAATTAAAATTTTCACAAAGACATTGGGTGTAGAGAAGCTTTGAAAATATCGAAGCTTACTTGGAGCTACAGAGATATAGTTGAGCTTAAGAGGAAGTATTGAGATAGCAAGCTCAATACATATGAACGTTGATGATGGACTACCTAACTAGACGGGTGTGTATGTGTACACTTAGCACATCATTGGTCATTATGATCCTCACATGGCAACTGACTTATCACTTTATCGCACCTACCTATAGTTGGCATAGTTATAGCGAGAAAAGATTAGTATAATCAATTATATATTGTTTAACTTAGTAGGAGAATTTCCTTTATATTATATCTTATATATACTTTGTGTATATTGTATTGTGTGAGAAAGAAGAAGAAATTAGCAAGAAGACATTTTGGTCTCTATCTCTCTTCTTGTATTCTTGAGTGAGCTTCCTATTGTGTATATGGTGTGTATTTGGCACGATAGCTCAAGCAAGTCTCCCCACGTGATTTGTGACACTATAAAGCCAAGAAGGAGCTCCTCTCCTATTTCAAAAAGCTTGATGATTCTCTACTTAGGCTATGATTTCCTATCGATCAAGAAATATCCTTTACCAGCAATGACTTAGCACACCACATTGAAAAGTGGGAAAAACAAATTTTGCCTTGATGTGAATGGAACAAGGTAATGTGGAGCCTTTTTATTGGAAGGCTATTGTTTTACATTTGGAAACCCATCCTTATGTGAAATGCACCTAACCTTAGGTGAGAGATTAGGAACAAAGAGGTGCGCAATAGAGGGATCAGGGAGGGGCAAGCATGGCCATTTTGGAATGTCCTATGCAATGTTACCATGTTAGTATGTTGAAGAAAGACTTAGGAGGTTAGAGAAAGATATCAACCTGAACAACGAAACCAGACTAATTATAAACTATAATACTCTATTCTCTATATTTGTTATTTTATGACATAAGAAAAAATGCTGCCCAAGTAGATCGCTATAGAAAAAGGTAGCCAAGAAGGTTTGAAAAAAAGATTTTGAGAAATTCCTTTTAACACCATATTAGAGATTTTGGAAATTTCGGAACTCCCAATTTCAAATAAGTGATAAATATTTGACCATGTAACTAAATCTTGATCCATATTTGAAAGTAGGATTTGAGAAGGTAGCTTATATAACATTTAGGGTAGACTCTACCTTTAAGTAAAACAACAAGATTTGATCATGTGGTCAAATAATAAAGGTATTGGGGGGTTCCCAAAGTACATGGAAATTTCAAATTTCCCTAATGTAGTGTTTTTTGTTGAATCCACAAGATAGACCTACATATTTATGCATAGACCCCTTGAGAAAATTTACGAAACACAAAAATGATAAGAGTTGCATTTTATGAAACCTAATAGATACAATGAAACAACATTTTACAAAAGCATCAAAACACAAAATTTACATTTTATGATACCCGACAATAACAATAAACTTCCAAGTTAAAGCTCAATTTGCATACCTAAGGTTACATAAGATTTTTAGGGAAGCCTAGGTAATTTGGGTTGCAATTTGATCCCAAAGGAGACCTATTCTCTATATATCATGTGGCTAAGGTTTGGTGAATGCTGGTGAAAATGAATATAAACCTGGTAACAGTTGTTTTTAGAAAGTTTAAACTCAAATTTGATCTGGGCGTTTTCCTGTCGATTTCTATGATGGTCCGAGAAGAGTTATGGGGACTCGGGAGCAAAAGATAGGAAATCATTGACTATGGCACACCAGAATCAATAAAACTGTGTTTCACACGGATCATACAATAAATGACTGTATTCTCAGGTATATACAGATCAGCCCATATTTTCTAAAGCAAGCGTAGTAAAACGGGAATCAAAGAGGGGAAGTTGTAGGTGTAGGGGGGGACGAGGCGGAGTCAGTACGCGGTTGATTGAATTGATTGGTATAACTTATATGGGAGTGGCCGAGGAGTAGATGATGATCGACTGAGGTTCTCTGGTCAGAGCTCAAGCTGACGGTATGTGGATCTACAAGAGCAACATTGCTGAGAGCTGGCTGGGAAAGTGGAGGAGGGACGAGATGGAGGGGACGGTAAAAGGAAGGGGATGTCAGATTTATTGCGGAATTATTAGCTATGGAAGCTGTTGTCATGTTTAGGGAAGCTGGAGGAGGGTAATGAATATGGTGATGATGAGGATGGACAGGGGTAGATGGTGATAAAAAGTAGTGAGCAGGGGCTGAAGTATTATATGGCTGCAATGGTTGATTGCTATGAAGGAGCTGGGCTACTTCTAGCTGCTGCTGCTGTTGTTGTTGCGGCTGTACTACTGGGTATGTCATGAATTCATGTCGTGCATGGGATGACGTCGACACTTCGGCGCTGCTGATAGGCTGGCCGTACAAGGGAGAGGAGGGGCTGGAGGTGGGGCCGACGGCGCCGCTGCCGCTACTGACGAGGACGGACGGCAGGCGCGAGAGGAGGGCTTGGAAGCTGCTGGCCATGAGATGGGCCTGCTGCTGCTGACATGGCGCCCCGCCCATCATCATCGACTGCATCATCATCTGATCGTGCATCAGGAGATCGTTGCAGTCGTTGCCGCCGCCGTAAGTAGAGCCGCTGCCCGGCGCCACGTCAGCGGCCAGCCGCGTTGATAGCTGGCCCGCGCCGGCTGGCTGTACGGCGTGGTGATCTGGTCGGTCATCCGCCACGCTGGCCTGCTTGCTGCCGCTCATTAGGAGAGCTGGCGGTACGCCTGCACCGCAAGCGGAGGACGTAGTACAGCTGGCATATTGATGAGGCGCTGCCTGCAGTTGATGCTGCTGCTGCAATAGTTGCACCGGGTGCACTGCATACACTCCCGGTATGCTTTGCAGATAGTTAAACTTCCTTTGCAAGAACAGCACGAAATTCAGATCCTCCGCCGTCTGCCCAAAACACATGTGAAGATCATGACAGAGGAAGTACGACATCAAATCGTTTCCAGGAGTCATCTCTCTCTCTCTCTCTCTCTCTCTCTCTCGACAATAGTCGCTATCTCTATGTGTGTGTGTGTGTCTCTGTGTTAATTACTTACTGTTACAGATTAACTCGTCTTGAATCAGTTCCGAATATGGTAGCAGTCTTGTCATACGCATCATATCCATACCCTCGCTAGTCGGACTCGCTAGCTTTCTTTCGGAGGCATTACTACCTTATGTAAAACTAGACCCCAGACACACATTTACAGCTACCACAATAGCTCAGATCCAATTACCACCAGTAAGTTTCAACTGAATGATGATGGTATCCTCCTATCTTTGCATCGTAGTAGTCTGGAGTCTGGACTCTGTGGAAGGCTCAACATGCTTTTCTAGGGCATCATTCAATGCATCTCTCTCCTGCACTGGCCCTGTACTGAGACTATTTTCTAGGGAGTTTGCGCGACAGAAAAGACTTGGAAAAGATGGAAGATTTACACAATTGTATTGAGCTCGGAAATGCAGGTATTCCTTGGACACATCATCAAGTAGCCCTGATAGGTAGGAAATGGTACTTAGGTAGCTTTACTCAAAGTTGGTCGTATAGGTGGTATAAGCCTTATGAGGAGATGTCTTTTCTCTGAGGATTATACACACCCACTGTGTGCAATACACACATCATGTCATGTGCGATATCCGCATCGTGTCGTGTGACTAGCGGGCAGAGAAGGGGGTTGTCGGATCCCAGTGCGAGCCTCCCACATTTACCCGTCTAAACCCCACATGAATCATGCACGCCTCTCCCCAATTGTCAAAAATAATTCAATGAGAGGTACCTTTCCCTCCCCCTTCCCCCCTTCCTTTCTTCTTTTCACAGCTCCCTCCTTTTTTACTCACTTACTTACCTTTTTCAAAGAACCCAACTGGATCAGCCCTTCTTTTACTGCCACAATGGCGATCGTCTGCCCAAAACATCCGAACACATGCAAAAATTATAAAGCTTAGGTACTCGCACAAGAACGTTTAGATTCCCATTTGAATTAACAGTGGTAAAAACGTGTGATTATACCTCGATGCCGCTCCTGAACTGGGCTTCCCAAGTCCTGGGATGCTGCCATATATTTAATAATCCAGGGCAAACGGACAAAGGGTTCAGTAATCAATATAAAATTAAGCAAATGAATCGTCGTTCACTGATGATTATAGAAAATAAGCATGCGATTAGCACTCATGATTCTAATATAAGTTGGGTTGATTGGAAGAAGGATACTTAGTACTAGTCTGATCATCAAGGCGATCTTTTATCAACAATATTTGTGCTACAAATTAGCGATGATGCGATTACCTACAGGGTCTAAAGCTCCTTGCCATGACGGAGGGTACTGTGGGTCAGCTTCTGGAGGGTCTTTGTAAATCCACTTATGGCTGTTGTCCGCCGCCACCTTACCCATTAAGCTGGAATTGTTCAAATTGAGATCAAAGAAACAAGTTAGCTGATAATGGAGCTTCTGGTTTTGGTATGCCATTCTTATCAGTTTTAGGATCCTGATAATAGAGCGTATGCATATGGTTCTAGCATGCCATTCTTATCAGTTTTCAAAACTGATGAAGTTGCTTAGACCATAACTATACATTTACATAGTATCGAATCTAAGTACCCTTCTCCAAAGTTGTAGACCTCATGGGACATTTTGAAGAAGAGCTCTGGTTGCATGTACTGGTAGTGACGATGACCAGAACTAACGGCTGAATCAGCTCCCGCATTACAATGATCGTCCATTGCTGCCGCGTGACTACTGCTGCTGGACTTTGCTGGACTAGCTGCTGTTTGATCATTAATATCAGAAGACCTAATAACACCTGCTTGATCGTGAGCTGCATTGGCACAAGCCACAAAGTCGCAGAAGCCGTCCTCCCACACAAGGATCCTGAGATCAAGCATCAGTATAATGAATGACCATTGATAGTTGAAATAATACTACACAGTATCACCTCCATTAATCATCCGTTATCCAAATAAGGTTGATCATGATCAGCTTACCAATTTCTTTTGTTTCCTTTAGACCGGTCAACCATGCTACTCTCAGCATCCCATCTGGTAGATTTTTTAAAAAACATCGCCGGTTAATCAGGCTGTTAGAAGTAAGGCGATCTCTCTCTCTCTCTCTCTCTCTCTCTCTCTCTCTCTCATGTGTATATGTAATATATAAATGGTCCATGTGAAGAAACTCAGTGCAGATTCTGTATTGATTAATAAGATCTCTTCTGTTGGTCGGTATTTTTCTTACTTGGGTGGCGGGTAGTTTCGAGGCAGGATTCTCCAGAAGACGGCATAAATCCAATCAGAGTCGGTGCAGAGGCGTCGAAGCGTTTGCTGAAGCAAGTAGCTCACCACTGGATACGATCCACTACTGCTGCCTTGATACTGGTCCATATTATATGTAGTAGTGGTAACAACGCATAAATCTTGCATCAACTAAATTATACCCTAGTATATGTTTCACTTACTATGAACGGATAACAAGAACTTCTCTTTGAAAATATAAAACAACTCCTGATCATCTCATCGCATTCAATCTCAGCCTCATCTTACTGCGACAACTGATCGAGCGAATTCAGCACTATAAATGCACACGGGTAGGGTGATATACATACATACCTCTAGGCTCTCTCCATCTCTCCCTCTCTCTCAGGCGCTCTCTCAGACTCTCTCTCTCTCTCTCTCACTCTGGGTGTAAATGGTCCCCCGCCCATCATCGCACAATCTAATCGAACCACTTTTTCCCCGCCCGCTCCGGACCCACATGAGTATCAAACACAGCTTTTTCCATTGTGCAATTTCTCTTTGATAATGTTTTCTGTTTGTTTTGTTGTGTAGACAGCTTCTACCTACTGTATGATGATATATTCTACTATTGACCGCTTTCTCCTATTGACATACGGGGTTGGTCCTTTCCTTGCAGCTTTAGAACCTTTGTTGTTATGTTCTTTTCTTTTTCTCGAAAGCAACACTTCTCTCTCTCTCTCTCTCTTCCCCCCCTCTCTCTCTCTCTCTCTCTCGATATCTTCGCCGTCTTTGCCTTTTACGACCATATTCCCTCACCTTACTTTCCCTCTCCTCTTATCATCATCATTTCTAGATTCTCTACTGCAAGCGCGGCTATATATACACACACAACACAACTATCATTGAGTCGCAGATTGTTCTGTTCTACTCATGTTTAATTTATTAGGATTGCCCTGGGAATGCTTTTGTAATGGCTCAACCAGTAAAGTTTAGGATAAAGCAAGCCCATCAACTTTTTGGTCATGGTTAGAGGACACGGCCTTAGCTTTTCATGATGCTAATCCACATCAGTATACACAGCAATCACCATATTAAGGACACTTCGAGGGTTGCAAGGTTAAACAAAAAACTACACCAATTATGGAGGGCAATGGACTTCTTAATCTGAGATCACAACATTGTTCTTTGCCTTTTGTTTCTTGAGTGATTGCATGTGAGAAGACCAGAAAATGTCCACAACCCTTTCTATTTAATACTTCTTTTCTTAGCAAATTAGGCTTTATAAATGAAGTTAAGAATGTGTGGACAAAAACCAACTCCATGCAAGGCGACCATTTTGAAAGATGGTTGCAATGCATTGATTCTATCACTGTTGTTGTGAAGAATGATGGTAGAGCTAGAGCTCAGAGAATAAAAGGTGGTTGTAGATTGTTCTGCCCAAGTTTAAAGTTGTTTGCTTTCCTCTCTTGTTTTATTTCATCATAACAAATTTCACACATGCTTGCAAGAGGTTGAGACTTACCTAAAGGATCACGAGACATCTAGAATTCAAGCTATTAAGGAGCAATTGAATGATCAATGGGATGTGGAAGGAGATGTAGGTACCCCACGTTTACTTCAACACTTGGAAGGTTAAGCAAAACTAGGAGACTATCTCTTGCATCAAAGATCAAGTTTAATGGTAAGAAACAATAAAGGTATCTTACAAGTCGTCAAGAAGCACATTTAGTAGAGTCTCAATTTACTAATCTATTAAATCAAGCGAATAAGTTAAAATTTTTCCTTGAAGGTGCAAATTGATTGGTCCTTGCAGATATCATAATGGCTTGCGATAGGCCACTCATTAAGGAGAAATCTACTTTTCATTGTGCAAGATGAAAGCTCCGGGGGTTCACTATATGTAAACCCTTTGTATGATGTGCACTCATCAAGGCCTATTTAAAAATATCCTCTCTATGAATTGTTAGAAATAAAATACACCCATTTTCTTTTCAATCTATAATTGAACCCTTTATATGGCATCCTCCCATATCTAAAAAGTGTATTCTAAAAACCCCTTCTTTTGAACCCACATAATGCGCTTACATATTTGACATTGAAACCCCCCCCCCCCCCCTGTTGAGGACGAAAGTAAGTAAATCTCCATAATTGACCAACCTTCCTATTGTTTTTTAAATTCTCTATGGGATGTGTGTGCTATGATTGCTATAGATTCCTTATTCGCTATAGATAAGTGGGATCTATGGCTTCAGTGGTCAACTTGGGTATGTTTAAGCTCATCCTTAAGTCTTTGAAAAGAACTAGTGTCCCACAATGGAGGCCTCTAACCATGCTCAATTGGTCATAGAAGATCACGGCTAAGGTCATGGCCTTAAGGATCATTAAGCTTTTGTCAAAGATTTCACATTTGAATCAACATTCATTTGTATTCAAGAGAGGAATCCATGACAAAGATTTAGAGTGTATGATTACATCAACTTGATGTTCATTATTCAAACAATACAAGATTTAGGCTTTAGAGATGACTTTATTAGGATGGTCAGAACTCATTTTAGCAATGATGTTGCCTATCTATCACTAAAAGGAAATATGCTCATAGTTTTTCAAATATAAAGATACATGATTAAAGGATTACATAGAGAAGGATTGCTCCCATTAAAATGTATACAAGTAGCTGCTGCTCAATCTATACATAAAATGTGAGCATATATATAGCCACAACTATAAGCTTGTATAAGCTACCAATACAATGCACATAACATATTCCCTACAATACCTAAAGGTGAACTTTGCAATTAGCGTAATTTGCACATAACATAATGCTATAAATGTGTAGCCAATGCATTGTATGGACTAGTGTATGCCTAGGCAATGTCTATATGTAACCTAGAGTAACCTATGTATATGTGTAGCCTATACCTAGCCAAGGTGTACATGTAACCTAGATTAGGCTATCTACATTTGTAGCCCATCTAGCATATGCAAAGTCTAGAAATAGAAACACATATGCATAGGCTTGGCAACACTAGGTGTTGGCTATGCATAGACTGAGCATAGGCTAGGTTAGGCATTGGTGTGGTATAAAGTATACATAAGACTAAGTTATGGTTATCCCTATCAATACTTAGCCTAGGAAGACTCACAATAATATTTATAATTTTTAAAAAATAAGCATGAAATTGTCCCACTAGAGAATAAAGTGTTCAGTTAGAAAGGAATTTAGCTCAAACATGTAAGCAAATATGCATTTTTCATATAAACCTTTCATTATTCTATACAAAAATTAATTGAGTAATTTTCAATTAGAGGATCTAAATACAACCAAAAAACTCAAGTAATCAATTAAATATTGTACTGAGTGATATATTTTTTGACTCAAGGAACAACTTACATACATTAGATAAGCAACTTGCATTTAACAACTTTCATGTATAGGATTTTTTCAAAAACCAAGTATAGAATTGTCATGCTATAGTAGTAGTATTAGTAGTAGTGGTGGTGGTCGAAGAAGAAGAAGAAGAAGTAGTAGTAGTAGTAGTAGTGGTGGTGGTGGTGGCGGCGGCGGCGGCAGTGGTGGTGGTAGTATCAGTGGTGGTGGTGGTAGTAGTATAAGTACACAGAGAGAGAGAGAGAGAGAGAGAGGTTTTGTTGAAGGTGCACCTTTGGTATGTTCGAGAAGGTGAGTACTAGTAGTAGTAGAGAGAGAGAGAGAGAGAGAGAGAGAGAGAGAGAGAGAGAGGTTTTGTTTAGGGTGCATCTTGGATGTGTTTAGGGTGCTATAGTAGTAGTAGTACTAGTACTCACCCAAGATTTTTTTCAAAAACCAAGTATAGAATTGTCATGCTATAGTAGTAGTAGTAGTAGTAGTGGTGGTGGTGGTGGTCAAAGAAGAAGAAGAAGAAGAAGAAGAAGAAGAAGAAGAAGAAGAAGAAGAAGAAGAAGAAGAAGAAGAAGAAGAAGAAGAAGAAGAAGAAGAAGAAGAAGAAGAAGAAGAAGAAGAAGAAGAAGAAGTAGTGGTAGCAATAGGAGTAGCAGTAGCAGTAGCAGTAGCATATAGAATTGTCATGCTATAGAAAACTACATCGAGTTAGAGAAGTAGAGAAAATGTACACATTCTTCAATTTAGAAATAAGAAACTAGTAGTAGTAACATATAGAATTGTCGTGCTATAGAAAACTACATCGAGTTAGAGAAGTAGAGAAAATGTACACATTCTTCAATTTAGAAATAAGAAGAAGAAGAAGTAGCAGTAGCGGTAGTAGTAGCAGTAGTAGTGAAAAATAACTTTCCTAAAATGTTAAGAAGAATATCTCCTCGTCCTTGAAAGCACAAGAAACCCTCTTATACTTGCAAATTGAAGCCAATAGCTCTTCTACTCTCTTTCTTGTGCCATGAAAGAAAGTAGAGAAAGAATAGGAAATGTTGATAGTCTTCAAGTAAGTTGACAAACAAGTAGAGATGTAAGAAGAAGAAGAAGAAGAAGAAAAAGGATACATTTCCTTGTTGTTGATGAGAAGAAGAACCTTAGCCTCTTCACGTGCAATCTTCTTTTCGTTTGAGATGAAAAAATAATAATTCTATCTTCATGTATCTCTTATGTCTACAAATATAATTTTAATAGAACATTAGTGGCTCCAAATTCTTCTAAAATACCAACTCAAAGATTTTCCCTATTGAATATGTGCTCAATATTTGAGATATGGATAGCAAGTGGTTGATTCTTTTGAGTTTGGTTGCTTTAGTTGCACAATATAGATGTTTTAAAAGTATATACGATACATGTATCCCAATGGAGAACCCTCCATCATGCTCTAGTATCTCTTTTCTTCTTCATGTGTGACTTTCTACAAAGCAAAAATGAAGTGTTGAGGATCTAAACGTCATATCATTAAATGCACATCTATACGTGTATACTCATGGGAATGAACTAGTATATATCACTATTTCTTTCAATTCAATTTTGGTCACATATTTTGACATTTATACTGTCATACTCAAACCAAATTTTTACCAACACATATTCCATTAATGGCCAAGTTTAACATTGCCAAATAATTTTGCATGAACAAATGCATGAAGGGACTTTTATGCCAATCCAATCATTGTAACTATAGGTGTCAAGTATATGTGATATAGGAATATTACGATACTAGGTGGGCTTGGGACACTTCTATAAAATTTTGGAATGCTTAACCATGCTTTAATTATTTGAATTTATCATTACTATAGGATTTGGGATCATTATATGGATGATTTTAGTGTGGCTAACATTTGCCAAATTGGATTTTTTTCTTTTTGAAATCAAGATTTGATTTTGAATCTTTTTCAAGTTGAATAATAAGTTTTTGAAAAAAATAGAATTTTTGTACTTTAAAAAAAAAAAATGTGTATAGGATCACTACAAGGGAATGAAGCTATAGTAATGCTCATTAGCGACAATTTCTATTGACATTATTCTATGCATCACTATTAGCATCTCTAGAATTGTTCCTATTAGCATCTCTATAAACTATAAGACCTGTATACAAGAGAAAAAATCTATAATGATACTCATAAATTGTTATTTTTATCAATATTGCTATATGCTCTATAAGCATCACTATTAGCATTGATATGTTGTATCAACAGTGTACAATGGAAAGAAAAAGAGCTAAAATAGTCATGGCAAAACACCATAAATTTTCAAGTAAGAGTGAGTGAGAAAGAGAGAAAGAGGAATTGATGAGGAGAATGAGTGAGGGAGGGGGAGAGGGAGAGAGAAAAAGAGAGCTTGAGGGAGAGCTTGTGGTGCACAGGATCGGTCGCCGTATGTGTGCGTAGTGATCGTCAGAAGGTCCCCAAGAACAAAAGAACTCTACTTTTTACACAAAAACCAATAAAGAAAGCTTGCACGACATGAACAAGAGACCAATTGGGTGCAATCTCCCCCCATGCCTTGTGTGAGCACTTCACAAAGCATGTATTTTATATATTATCCATCTTCAAGCTTAAAAAATAGCCCAATTTACAAAATAGCACGCTTTAGCTTTTGTGTTTGCTTTTGTGTCACTAAAGAATTAACGCTATTCGGTACCCAAGAAGTCAGGCAGTACCCAAATATAATGTCAAATACAAGTATTTAAATTGTGCGCCCATGTGCATACAAAAATAATAAATAAATATCGAGCTCTTTGATAAATAAGTGCGACAAAATATAGGCACCATGCCTAAGATACGCGCCCATAAAAGATTGATGATAATTTGAATACACGCTATCCTCCAATGCTTTCCACTGCCACCACTGCTTGCTCTACACATCAACTAAAGCATTCATAATTGTTAAAAAAATAATACAATTAAACCGATAAAAGTGAATACCTAGCAGTCTTCAACTACAAAAATAAATTGGTTAGAAATCAATCCTAAACTTAATTTATTACGAGTGTGCACTCTAAACTCATAAATGTTTATTAATTTAAATATGTATTTTATGGAATCACCTGCTATGGAATCACCCACTTATACATTAAATTAACAAAACGCCCAAAAAGGATAGACGTCCCCATCAACTTATCGCACAAAGAATCCACTTTGTGTATGAGCCCCGATAATAAATTTTTATGAAATCCACCACAAAACATCACGGAATCCACCGTGGAATATTATGATGCCAGAAGGCATATTCCATGGTGGATTCCGCGCGTGAGGTTTTGTGGTGGATTTTGTAAAATTTCACGGAATCCACTGTGGAATATGCCTCTTGGCATCAGCTTGAGAGAGAGAGAGAGAGAGCTTGAAGAGAAGACCAAGGGGAGCACCAAGGATAAGGAGAAGGAGAAGGCGAAAAGGGAGAGTTTTAAGGGACTGGGCATGCATCTTGAAGCCTTGGGTAAGCCATTTTCTCCTTCCCTTCCTCTTTCCATTCTATAATATTGTTTATGTGGAGAGAGGGGTTGGGGAGAGAGAGAGAGAGACAGAGAGACAGTAATAGAGAGAGAAACATGGATAGAGATGATGAGGGAGGGAAAGAGAGAGCGTGTAAGTATGAGAGAGTGTGTGGGGGGGAGGAAAATAGAGCAAGAGAGAGAGTGTGTGAGAAGTGGTAAGAGAGAGAGTAAGAGAGAGTGTGAGAGGGTAATTATGGAGAGAGAAAGAGAGAAAGATGTTGGGATTAAAGACTGTGTGTGTAGCCACCCATATTTATTATACTTAAGGCGGCCCGTACACCTATGTAGCAAAAAGGTGGCCATTCATCACTTCATGTTTATTCTTTATTCTTTACTATAGAAAAGTAAAGGTAGGGCAAGTCATACATTGTGATGATCGGAGTTCCCACATAACGGTCTTGTTTTTGTGAGTTGAAACATCTATAACCATTGTTCTCTTACTTCCACTTGAGCTTCTCTCTCACTCTCATCCTCCTCATCCTTTCAATTGGTATTATAGTGGGCATTCGAGGATCTTTATCCATAATTCTTTTAATCTCCTTTATTAAGTCGTTTTCTTCTCAGAGAAACAAATAAGAAAATTTCATTAAGTTTGAGCTTATAAGCTTAATAAAGCTTAAGAAAGGCTTAAGCTATAAAAATCCAACGAATTGCGAGCGATAGCAGCATGTACTGGTCTCACTGATTTTGATCATGACATGTTGCCATCGTGCAATGAATTTCAAAATTCTTTTAAGCTTTTTAAAAGCTTAAATTCATTAAGCTTTACTAAAGCTTCAATTCAATCTTTAATCCCCTATCTAGTGGGTGTTCACATCGAGTTTACTCTGAATCCGTTTTCAAACTCCAACAAGCTTATGTTAACAATTGCAGTTTGACAGTGTTGATTTTCAACAAGTAGACTGTCACACGCAGTCTATGCGAAAGAAATTTTCACTTGGTAGAAAACCGTTATCAATTGCCGTACCCGCGAAAAAACAAGATTGTAAAAGGAAAAGCCATTTTTAAAAAAGAAAACCTTGTAAACCCAAATTTGAGCTATGCTCATCCTATTCGAAGATTCAATCAAAATCGTTTTGTTTCTTCTTCTTTTTGTAAACCCTGGACTTGACCTCCTACATTACCATCAAACACAAATTCAAACCCTAAGCCTTCTTTCTAGCCAAAAAACCCAAATTTCTAGCCCTTACCAATAAAGTTTCCAAAGCAAAGTCTATAGTTTGCTATAAGTGTCATCAACCTAGACACTTAGTAGTGAACTGTCAACCTAAGAAGTAAGCTGTTCAAATCAATCACTTGAGAGCGACTGAAGATGAAGACCATGAAGATATGCTAGACTTCACTGAAGATGATGATGATATCAGTGATGCTTTAGATACTTTACCAGGTATGCTAAATTCCCATTCATTATTAACAATAAAATGTTTTGTGAATGGTCAAGAAAAAACTGTTTTGCATGATGATGGAAGTACACATGATTTTATTTCCACAAAGTTGGTAAAAGAATTGAATTTACTTACTGTTCTAACTCATTATCGCATAAAGACTGCATTCTTAGGCACTAGATACAATGGTACACAAGAAGTTCATGATTTAGAAATTAAAATTGATGATTATGTTGAGCACAAAATTTTCTTGGTTGTGCCTTTACAAGTTAGTGATATTATTTTAGGAATGCCTTGGCGTCACAAATATAATCCCGACATAGATTATTCCACACATTCCATGAAAATTCATCTTAATGGAAAACAAATCACATTACATAGAATGCATAAATTTGATAATTTTTCCTTGCTTACTGACCACACACATGCTAAATGTGCATTGAGAACATGTAGTAAATCATACTTGGTATGGATGAATGAAATTGAAGTTAAGAAAAATCCAATGCATCCTAAGCATGCACAATTTCTTCTACAATTTAAAGATTATTTTGCTGTTGATTTATCCCCTGGTTTACCACCTCCACGACCTAAGATCGTAAAATAGACTTAATCCGTGGTTCTCAATCACCATGTAAAGCACCTTATAGATACAATCAGATTGAACAAAAAGAAATCCAAGCACAAGTTGAAGAACTGTTGAACCGAGGACTTATTAGGCCTAGTAGTTCTCCTTTTGGTATACCTGTTCTATTAGTCAAGAAGAAAAATAATACCTATAGGATGTGCATTGACTATCGTGCCCTAAGCAAGATCACTATTAAGAGTAGATATCCAATCCCTAGGGTAGACGGCCTCATGGATAAACTACGAGAAGCCACTATTTTTAGCAAGATAGATCTCAAATCTGGATATCATCAGGTACAATTAGATACACCTGACATTTTCAAAGCTACATTTAGAACTGAATTTGTTCATTTTAAATTTTTTGTTATGCCTTTCGGTTTGACCAATGCACTAACTACATTCAGTCGTATGATGAATCGTATATTTTTTAAGTATCAAAATTATGTAATTGTTTTCTTTGATGATATAGTAGTTTTCAGTAAGAATGAGAATAAGCATTGTGAACATCTATCTTTGGCTTTCAAATTGTTGAAAGAGAATCAATTATATGCTTACCTTGATAAGAGTAAAATTTTCCAAACCCAAATAGAATACTTAGGTCACATTGTTTCTTCTGATGGTATTCATGTTGATCCTAAAAAGATAGAGGTAAATTTGAATTGGCCAATCCCTAAAAATGTGCATGAGTTGCGCTATTTCTTAAGTCTTGCCAGTTTTTATAGAAAATTTGTTTGAAATTTTTCATTGCTTGCATTACCTTTGAAGAAATTTTTAAAGAAAGGTGTTGTGTATCATTGGTTTGACAACCAACATTTTTTTTTGATTTATTGAAACATGCTTTAACACATGCAGCTATTTTGCAATTACCTGATTTTAATCGACAATTCTTTCTAGTACTAGCGGATCAGGAATAGGAGCTGTCCTCATGCAAGACTCACATCCCATATTCTATTCTAGTTGCAAACTTAAAATCTCTGAACTAAAGTATTCCACATATGATAAATAATTGTTAGCTGTAGTTTAAGCCTTATGTCAATGGAAACACTATCTAATGGGATCTCAATTTATGATCAAGACTAACCAACAATGTATCAAACATCTCCTTAGTCAACCACAAATTTCTGACTCTCAGATTAAATGGACTCCTTTCATTCAAAGTTTCCATCCACTTATCCAATATCAACCCAAAAGAGAGAACGTTGTTGCCAATGCATTGAGTAGAAGACCAAGTATTAATAATATTTTCGTTCTAACTTTTGATTCCCTTATTTCTATGAAAGATACCTATGACCATGAATCCAAATTTCAAGTTAATTGAAACAAATTAGTTGCTAATAATTGGATTCCAATTGATTCTTTGTCTTATTCTGATGGATTTATGTTTTATGAGAAAAGATTGTGTGTCACTATTCAATTTAGATCATTTGTGTTGCACGAAATTCATTGACCTCCATATCAAGGCCATACATGTATTATTTCCACTTTAAGAACATTGGTTGAAGATTTTTATTAGCCACAAGTAGAATCTTATGTTTCTAACTTTGTTTTTGAGTGTTTAATTTGTCAACGAGTCAAGCAATACCATGGTAAGAAATATGGTTTGTTAATGCCTTTACCGATTCCTGAACGTCCAGGGGAACATATTTCAATTGATTTTATAACTGGTTTGCCTAACATATAAGCTAATCATGATATGATTTGGACTATAGTAGATCGATTTAGAAAACAAGCATATTTTCTACATGCAAGAAAACATTACATGCGTCTCAAGCTGCACAATTGTTTTTGAATATCATTTTCACTAACTATGGTTTGCCAAAAGTTATTATTTTTTATCGTGATTCTAGATTTTGCAGAATTTTTTGGACTACTTTGTTTGCTAATTTGGGTACTAAGATTGATTTCTCATTTGCATTCCATCCTGAAACCAATAGGCAAATAGAAGCTACTAACAGTACAATTCTAGATCTTTTGTGTGCATACACAATTTCGAAATTGCAAACATGGGATACACACTTGTATCTACTTCAATTTGCATATAATAATGTACCACACATAGTTACACAAAAAGCACATTTTGAAATCATTTATAGGCATAGATTGCCTACACCTGTTACATCAATGTCGAACAAAGTTAAAGCTATTGATGATATTGCCAATATACATGCTACTATTTTTACTCAAGTTAAAGACATATTTGCGAAAGCCCAATAATCATACACTAAACAAGCTAATAAGAAAAGAAAATTCCTGAGTTTCAATGTTAATGATTGTGTTTGGTTACACATTGAAAAGAGAAGATTGCAAAGTGTTGAGAAGCATTAGAAAATCCATAATACTTTTCATATAAGTTTACTACGACCTTTTAGAGGCCAATTACCTCTACATGCTGTCTATGAAAACCCTCATTTGTTAGAAGAAGAAACTAAAATCCTTGAACTTGAAACTATTCTAGACACTCACTTTATGACTACTAGAACTGGCCGTAGATATTCTAGATATTTGGTTAAGTTTAAAAATCATCTTGTTGAAGAAGCCCAATGGATGCACGCCTGCAACCTAAGTGCTTACCCCTCACTGCTCACTCCACATTGAGCTAATAGCAATTGATGACAATCGCTATCCCACCCTGTAGGTATGATACTAAGAGGCATATTCCATGATGGATTTTGTGAGGATTTTTTGTGGAATCCGTAAAACTAGAGATATATTCCACGATGGATTCCGTGAGGTTTTTCGGTGAATTCTGTAAAACTATATGTATTTGTCAAGGCTCATACACAAGGTGGATTCCTTGTGTGCAAGAATTTAACGAGGACGCCTGTCCTTTTTGGACGTCATATTAATTTAATATGCACGTGGGTGATTTCACAAAATACATATTAAATTAATGGATGTTTATGAGTTTAGAGTGCATTCGTATTAAATTAAGGTTAGGACAGAGTTCCAACCTATTTAATTATTTTGTAGCTAAAGACTACTAGGTATTCACTTTTGTGAGTTTTATCTTATTATTTTCTGATAAATTTGAATGCTTCAATTGATGTGTAGGGTAAGTAGCATTGGTGGCATTGGGAAGTACTCGACGATGGCGTGTATTCAGATTACCTAGAAGAATTATTATTTTTGATAGGCGCACATCTTATCACTAAATGTGTGGGATCAATATTTATTTAGGTGCGTTTATTTATTAAAGTGCTTAATAAATATTTATTATTTTGTATATGCGTAGGTGCTCAATTTAAATATTTCATTATTGGACATTGTATTTGGGTACAACCCGACTTTTTGGACGCCCAAACACTTTATTCTTTATTTAGGAAAAAGCAAATACAAAAGCGAAAAGCATGCTAGTTGTAAATTGGGTTATTTTTTAGATTGGAGATTAATAAATCTATAAATACATGCCTTGGGAAGTGCTCACACAAGGCATGGGGGGATATTGAACCTAATTTCTCTTTTTATCTCATGTCGTGCAAACCTTTCTTCTTGCTTTATGAGCTTTTGTAGAGTTCTTTGTTCTTGGGGACTTTCTTTCTGACATTCACTATGCATGCATACATCATCCGATTTGTGCACAAACTAGCAACCTTCTTAATACATTGGTGACCACCCCTGTGACTCGAAGCTTAAGAGACCTACTTAGGCAGCATCCAACATTATGGCAAGAGTTGAAATAGTGGGCCGAAGAATCAAATGAGCAAGCCATTGTAGACTTGTGCGAGCACGATATGGAAAGACAAATACCTAGCCTGATGCTGCACTCCATGCCTAAGTCTTTGCACGTGAATGCCTTTTGGGAGGGCATAGACATGCATGTAGTTCTGCTAGTCTTAGCTCTTCGAGATGTCACAAGAAAGGAAATCGTAGATAGGGGAGCGGGAGTTAGTGTGCTAAGCCATGTAGTAGTCCAAACTTGGGGTAACCCGTTGGTTGAGACTGCTAGGTTCAATGTCACACTGGCCAATAGAATGAATGTGAAATGATTCGGCGTGTTTAAAAATTGGTCAGTGAAGATCGTAGGAGTCCAATTCTCTATTGACTTTATAGTCATGAAGGATGTGGACTACGACATCTTGCAAGACCGACCTTGGATGTGCAATGCGAGAGTCATAAAAGACTAGGGCAATGGTCTCATCTTCTTAGGCAATCGAACAGAGGTTGTAGGAGTGGAGGTGAATAATTAGAAGGCAACTAGATTAGGAAACCCTATGGGGCCTTAACTAAGTATATCTCGTGTCTTGATGATGAGCGAGACTGGATGCATGTTCTTGTTACCATTGACCTGTTGTTCTCGACGGACAATGAGGAGTATGAACAAGCCACCAAAACGATTGGCAAACCTGAGGATACACCCTCAATACCAATCTCTATGATGGCTGGAAGCCTATGTAGGGGACCTAGCCCTACTACATTCCAAGTCCTGAAGAATAGACGAGAGCTCTTGGAATGGTCTAAGGTGTACGATTTGAAATTGAGGTACAATTGGGCTTTAGTCCCTAAGCAACAATAAGAGACATACCAAAACCTGGAGAATGATGAGCAATTGGACAAAAATAGCTCTAATGAATATGAAGATTGTTGTTCCTTCAGTGATGAGAGCGAAAGGGAAATAAACATCATAGAATACGACACTAGGGAAAGTGTAATTAAATAAATACGAGTTCACTCCAGACCGTAAAAGCAGAAAGCCTTTAGGATAGGGGGAGGAGTCATGCGCATGGACTGTGACCAAACTTGGTTGGAGCACATAGGCACAATTGACTATGAGCAGGTAGGCCTAGCCGAACCAAGCGACACACCACTACTTTGAATGGACTTACCTTCTAGGCTACGTCCACAAGGAGAGACTCCCTCTTCTAGCAAAGATGGAGAGTTCGATTTTGAGTCGGAATTCAGCTTAGATAGTGATCATGATATACCTTGATCTTCCAAGGCTAAACGCACCAAGGGGGACCTACCCATCCACCTAAGACGCCAATGGTGAAGGGAGGAACGACAAAATATGCCTAAGGAAACGTAGACAAAAGAGTAGTGGAAACTGCAAGACCTACCAAAGAGATTTACGAAATTCAAAAAAGGGGATAGGGTAGTGATTTTGTTGGGATCCAAACAACAGGGACAAGCAAGTGAACCAATCAAAGGACCCGCCAGGGTCAAGGAGGTTAATTTAGCCAGAGAAGAGGAGACACCCCAACCTATCTTTATAGCTGATGAGTTGACTGAGGAAGAGGAAGCAAGTCTCATTGCTCTCTTATGAGAGTATATAGACGTCTTTTCTTGGTCCCTAGAGGAGCTCAAAGGGGTAGATCTAAGTATAGTGACTCACAACATACCCATGATACCAGACGCAACACCCATCAACAAGCAACAACCATATCCCATGAATCCAAAGTACACACACCCCATCAAGAAAGAAATTGACAAGCTAATGAGAGCAGGATTCATTTATGAAATTGAGCACACGGACTATGTTTCGCCCATAGTCATCGTATTGAAGAAAAATGGAAAGATTAGAGTGTGTGTCCATTACAAGAAGGTAAACACGACTACGAACAGAGATAACTATCCATTGCCATACACCGAGCACATGCTAGAGAGACTAGCTAGCAAAGAGGCCTACAGTTTTTTGGATGGCTTCTCTGGAAACAATCATGTGCAAGTGCATCCTAATGATAGGCATAAAACCACATTTGCCATTAAATGGGGCATCTTTGCCTACATAGTCATGCTTTTTGGGTTTACTAACATGCCAGCCACCTTTCAATGGCTGATGTGCACTATATTCAAATATATACTTAGGAAGGAGTTAGAGGTCTTCGTGGATGACTTGTGCATTCACTCTACTTGGAGGGAACACTTAGATAGATTCCGAGTGGTCTTTAAACAGTGTCGACTATATCGTCTCTCACTGAACCCCTTGAAGTGCTAGTTTTGGGTGAAGCATGGCTTCATCCTAGGACATGTGGTGTCGAAGAACACCATTTCCATAGATATCTTGAAGATTAAGATCATTTTCAATCTTCCATCCCCAATTGTTTACAAGGGCGTTCAGTGCTTCTTAGGCTATATAGGGTATTATCGACATTTCGTGTTGAACTATGCCTTAATTGCTAGGCATCTATACGAACTGTTGATCATATTCTAATGGACCAAGGAATGCCAACGTGCATTTGAGGAACTGAAAAAGGATCTGACTACAACACCAATTCTACGAGCCCTAGATTGGACGCTCCCATTCCATGTGCACATTGACGCTTCTAAATCCACCATAGGAGCTGTTTTGTGTCAGTCTGGTGAACACAACCTAGATTACCCAGTGAGCTTTGCCAGCAGACAACTCACTAAGATCAGAATCAATCACTCAACAATGGAGAGAGAGGGTTTTCCATGGTATTTTCTCTAAAGAGATTTTGGCATTATCTTTTGGCTACTCCTTTTACCTTCTTTATTGACCATCAAGTATTGTTGTATCTTATTAATAAACCTAGTACTACAAGACGCATCACTCAATGGCTACTTTTGCTATTAGAGTTCGGCTTCTCCGTAGTGGTACAAGGGAAGCAACACTATATGTCTGACCATATGCCTCGCATCCCCACAGGAGAAGCTCCTAGACAAGGCATTGTAGACGAACCGATAGACACGTATCTATTTGGATTATCCAACAAAATAGTTTTGTTTAGGGCCGACATGATGCCGTATTGGATGGATGACATAATCCAAGTGCTTGAGCACGGACTACCTGAACAACCAATAGAAAAGCCCTAACTTAGGTGACTCATCTTGAATATCCAACCCTATTAGTTGATAGCATGCCAACTTTATAGGTTGGGGTAAGACGGGTTGCTGCACAAATGTGTGTGTGAGCATGAGATGCATGACATACTCACATAAGCACACAGTGGAATCATAGGGGGATACTTCAATGGGAGACAGCCTACAAGGTGTTGCAGTCCTAGCTGTGGTGACCCACTCTTTTTCAAGATGAAGCATGATTCCTAATACATTGTGATGAGTGCCAATGGACTAAGGCATTAGTCTCGCCGCACAGTATTCACAAGCTAAATACATCATTGTTGCTACCGATTATCTAACAAAATGGACAGAAGCACACGCTACAAAAAGAAACGATGATCAGACCACTGCAAAGTTATTATGAGAGCAAGTGATCTCCCGATTCGGTTGCCCCATGGAACTTACTAGTGACCAATGCACACACTTCATCAACTAAATGATAGATCATCTCCTATCCACCTTTCTAATCATCCATCAGAATTCATCGCCTTATCACCCTGAGGAAAATGGCCAAGCTGAATCCACAAATAAAATCTCGATGAATGTCTTGACCAAGGTAGTCTCTGCTTCACATAGTGACTAGGATAACAAGTTGATGGCTACCTTGTGGGCCTACAAGATGGCTTATTAACCGGCTGTGGGTCAGACTCCCTCTAGGTTGACCTATGAAATTGAGGCAATTCTACCTTTAGAGTTCTTCATTCCTAGCCTTAGGATAGCCCTTTAAGAGAGATGGGATGGAAAGTAGGCATGGATGGAACGCTTGGTTGAACTCAAACACTTATCGAAAACTCGGCCTCTAGCCACCTTTGTGCTAATATGCGAGAAGTCAAGATGTAAAAGCTGGTTTAACAAGCATGTCCAATAGCGAGACTTTAAACAAGGTGACTTAATACTGTTGTACTCAATCAAGGGATAAAAACAGAAAATGAATTGTTGGGGACTAGGTTCTTTCATAGTTCGAACATCAGCCAAACTTGCAATGTAGAACTTGAAACCCTAGAAGGTGAGGGCTGAGGATTCTTCAATGGTAGCCACATAAAGAAGTACTTCCCTTCCACATACCCACTGCATGAGCCTCCAATGCTAGCATGCCTTATCAAAGTACGAGTAGCCACTATCACTAAGATGGACGATGAGGATGAGGAAGCTGTAGAACTAGCTTACCTAAGCATAACAGTCACTGCCAAGCACACATGCACAATCAATGCATTGATCCATAAGGGAGCTGACTTTAATGTCTTAATTCATGATCATTGGATCCAAATTGGCAACCCACAATTACAACCCATTAATGCTAAGCTCAGCCTGTATGGGGGCTAATCATATGCACTCTTGGAAAAGTGCAAGGCAACAATTTCTTTCGAGTTTGAAAGCATGACGATGATCTTCTATGTGTTTCCCAACACTAAAGATGCAAGTGCAGAGTCACTCTTAGGATGAACCTTTAAGAAGCAATTTTGTTGCAATGTCGACTACAAGTTGCAATGTATCTACCTAGCCGTGGGCAACATCCATATAGTTAAGCTTTTAGCAAGGGTGGCATGACTCTTTCCAAGTCCACAAAGCCACTAGTAGAGAAACCCACCGTCAAGTCTGAGGGGGTCGTGACTTGTCACCGTCAAGCCTCAATGTCAGCAACCCACTAAACCCAATGCTAAAGCCCATGAACCCCAATTCAAATGGGTACCTAAACATCAAGGACTGCCACCTAAGAATAGAAATCCACAATCTTTCAAGGCTAATGACCCACACTCAAAACCTAGAAAGCCAATACAAAATTATAAACATCGACGTATGGTAAAACCACAATGGGTCCCCAGGATCTTATTGCAAGCACAAGGCTACTATGCAGGTAACACATGGATTTGGTTACCTAAAGTTGAAACAACTAAAAGCCCTACTCAAATGCCACCCTCAAGCTTGACAACACAAACCATCAAGCTAGAGACACTCAAGCCACAAGCAAATCAAGTTGTTAAGTACATAGAACCTCCAAAGCCTATCTTAGTAGGGCCTAAACCAATCTATCACCCAAAACTACAACTTGCTACCAAAAAGCTGCCCAAATCTTGTCCTGATGGTGCCCCTTAGACCCTCAGAAGCACCTAGTAGCGTGTCAACTTCAGCTACAACCAAACCCATCGAACATGAGTCCAAGTTACAACCTCAGGAGCAAACCAAGCAGCAACCATTAGTTGTAATACTGGGGACAACTTGGTTGCTTGCCTAAGATGCTTGGACGCTAATTTCCTAACACTTGCTAAGAGCTATGATCGACTAGAATTAGATCTCTTAGAAGAACCTATAGCAATGAAAATAGAAACACTCCCTTACTTTTTGGAAGGAGTTAGAATTTGCATTCATTAAGACTTCCAAGTAGCCGAGGAGTTAATTGCAACTAAGATATCCAAGGAACAAGCAATCAAACATCATCTCATTACATCGCATAACAAGAACACGATCATGGCCATAAACCAAGAAATTGGAAGTTGAATCAACTTGTTGACAACGGCTCCTTCTTGTGGAAATGGTACACTCTACGATTGCAATGGGAGCTAGAGGGATGCCAAATAATGACCAATGTTGAATAGCGATGTGCAATTAAGGCATTGGAATACGACCCAACGTATGTAGCTCCAACTTCATACCGGGTGTTGACTACCCTCCGTAATTGACCCCTCAAAGAACACATTAAGGGACATCCTTATTTAGATCACATCCTCATTAAGGAGGAGTTGCATGTTGCTTGCCGAGTGGACTTCGGTGACTTCTTGCTTGATGTCCTCACTTACATTATGCATGTTACAGGCATCCGCCCTTTTGATATGGATAACTATGCTAATTTAGAATATAATTCGGCTCATGAGAAAGTAAAATACTAAGATTATGTGCTAAATGCCCTTCATCCTCTAACCCTTTAATCCTAGGAAGGATTCTTCTCATTTCAGAAGGGGGAGGGGGTAAGGTAAATCAAACCAAACACATAAAGAAAACAATGAAGGAAAATCACACATTGGAAACCTCAATGGTAGGATGAAACAACTTGTGATTGAGGAAAATGTCAATAAAATTTGAAATCAATAGAGTACTTTGAGAAAAAGTTCTACTTCTGCACTTAAGCATTTGAGTTCAGCAAGTATGTAGTCATTTCCTTTTGCTTGTAATTATTTTGAAAAAAACTAGTGGTAAATATGGCTTCATGACATGCACCCATCATGGCAGACCAAGAAAAGGTTGGCAAATTGCATTTTTCAGAAGAAGAGCAGGAAAAATATGGCCTCTCTATGGAAACACGGGACTTTGAAGACGTGGCCAATCGAAGAACGGGTGGTGAGGTCGATCATTGAGCAATGCAACTTACAGAAATACATGGAAGTAGTAAGCCAAGGGGTAGACTATATCCATTGTGCATAGTTCTTGCGGACTTTTCATAGGAACTGCAACACCGTGAACGTGTAAGAGGGAGTAGGAAACTTGTCATGGGTGTAGATTGAATTAACATTGCAACTGGTAGAAAAAGCATTGGGATTGGCAAAAAAAGTAGAGAGGAAGATGAAGAGAGACGTATAGGCCTTTCTAGGAATGGACAAGTTGAAGATCCACACCAACGATGCCGTCAGCTTGGCAGATATTGTGAATCTTGAAATTCAACTCCAAGCCAAGATGGTGCACGCGTTGTTCTCTAGTCAGATGTACAACACAATCATGAGCCACATTAATGTCCCCTTGTTAGAGAGCATTGCAGCATAGTCACTGGATGAGGTGAACCTCAACGATTTTGTGAGGAAGACCATTGAGACCCCACCAAAGACATTGGCAATAGGAGGACAGCTCGCTAGAGGAGAATCCCCTGCCACAAAGGCTAAAAGGAAAGCTTCATCTTGAAAGGTGTCAGCCATTGGATTCATTGGCAATAGGAGGATAGCCCGCCGGAGGAGAATCCCCTACCACAAAGGCTAAAAGGAAAGCTTCATCTTGAAAGGTGTCAACCATTGGATTCATTGGGATCCTTACCACTATCATCAAAGAAGCCTTGGGGCAAGGATAGGAAGGAGAAGGAGTCAATGAGACACCAAGCAAGTTGCTACCTCACCAGGAACAAGAGGCACAGTCCAACAAAAGGACGCTAAGTGAGGATGAAGAAAACAGGGAACAGAAAGAGCAATCTAGTTGGGGAGAGGCTAAAAAGATGAATAAGAAAACTGCATAGGAAAAGCAAGAAGAGGAGAGGTGAGGGAACAGAAAGAGCAGTCTACCTGGGGGGAGGCTAAAAAGATAAAGAAGAAAATTGCACATGAAAATCAAGAAGAGGAGAGGATGAAAAAAGAGAAAGTGGACTTACAAAAGGCTCGCAGGGATTCCAAAAAGGCCGAGGAGGAAAGAGAGAGAAAGTAAGAAGAGGAGGAGGAGTTGAGAAGAAAGGAGGAGGAAGACATAGCCCTTGCAACATGCAGGTCTATTGAGGAGTAGTCTGGGCAAGACAATGAGCCAGAGTCCACGAGCCCACTTAGAGATAAAGGGCCACGCTCAAGTGCCCACATGTCGGAACTCGTGCCCCCTACAGTGTAAGAAGGCAAGGCTCTGGCCCCAATCACCCCCAATCCTACTCTCCTGGCACCTACCACTACCACCACCATATCCACACCTAGTTCCACGACCCAGGTGGAGAGAAAAATATCGACAGTAGCAAACTCCGAGTCTAGGCAAGACTTGAAGAGGCAAAAGGTGGCAGCCTCCACAACCTCCATCCATGGAGTAGAGAGCTGGCATGTGCAGAGTATGATGAATATGTCAAGGAGCTTCTCTCTCAACTAGAGAAATCCAAGAGGAGAAAAAAATCAAAGGGGCAAGCTAGAAGTTGAAAAAGAGGCCATGGCTGCATTCCAATTGGAGAAAACACACAAAATAGCCATGGCCCAAAGGGAAGTTAATGAGCTGAAGGAGCAGCTACATGCTAAGGAGGAGATAGAAGTTGAATGGTAGGCAATATTGGATGAAGAAACCAAGGCCATAGGACACCCACAAAGATACAATGAAGAGATTGTGGGCCTCTATGAAAATCTGCAAGCTGAAATGGAAAGATCACTAAAGCCACAGAAGTCTTGGAGATGCTAAGGGAGGAAAGAGCACGCAGGTGCAAAAAAGAGGTGGAAATTTTGACACAAGAGAAAGCCTTAGCATAGGAATAGTAGTAGAAGCTAAGAGGAGAAATGGAAAATCAAGAATAGAGACTGGCAGTGCTAGCTTAAAGGCATGGAAAAAGCCTTGAGGACATGAAGAGGAGAGCAGAAGCATGTGCCAATAAGAACAAAAAGGCAAAGGACTGCAGATCCCGGTGCAACCAATGGGAGTTGGCCTAAGGTTTGTTCTTGGAGGTATCTGTTGCAAGCAAGCCTGACCCCACAAGAGGTGGATGCATTAGGGTTCACCAAAGGGGTGCAGTAGGAAGCCAGACAAAAGGAAGAGGCTGGGTTGAACTTTGAGATGGGACCTCATGAAGAGGAATTAGTCCCTTAGCCTCCCTCCCCACTACAACTAGAATACCAACAACAAGTGGACACCTCGAAAGAAAGAAGAGCCGCTCTCAAGAAAAAAATAAAATAGATGTTGGAGGAAGCAAAGAGAAGACTGAATGCCAAACCGAGACAAGTGCCACCTGCACATATTCCACCGAGCCAAGATATTGTCTCAGCAAGCTTCCATGTTGAACTAGTGATCTAGGAACAACATGAGATCTCCAGAAACACCTTCGACCTGAACTTCCAGTTCCTCATTAATTTGCATAGGGTTTTACCAATCAAGGTGGTGGAAGAGGTAGAGAAGAGGTAATCGACATCAAAAGCAGGCTTGGGGAAAAATGGCTGATAGAGAGAGAGAAGGACCCCACCGTTTGGGGCACATAGGATGTAGAATTTTGGGAAGACAAAATTTTGAGGTCCCGAGATCAATGCCGGGCTACTAGTGCCAACCTACATGGAGAAGGTGCCTCTATGAAATAAATATGGACACTTGGGTGGCTTTCTGCAACACCCTCCCACTCGAGCACAATAACATGATATCCATGCCATATCCCTGAAGAATGGGAGTGGATTTTTACCCCAATGTCAATAGTCTATGTATGACTTCCCCGTAATCTACAACACAAATTGTACCACGCCAGAGGAGGCACTTAGCTTCACCCCAGAAAATCTAAGTGACTCTATAGTCTGTTTTGTAGATGATTTCTCCTTGTGCCCTGACCCTGCATTCATTACTATCTGTAATTACCTTAGGCTACTTAGGATCCTACTTAGGTAAAATCCTGCCCAACAAGAATGCAACCTTCCACCCCTTTTCTTTGACTCCAACACCATAGGTAGCTATGCCATGGCTCGACTAATAATGCATGTCGCTTTTCTCCCCTCATTTTTTTAATCCCTTCTAGAAGATATGAATGATAGCCAATTTACGCGTTGCAATCATCCATTTCTCTCTACCACCACTCTGCAAGTCCGCCTAGACCTCAAAGGGTACTTGCAAAGTTAGAAATTCCTAAATAAGTCTCTTAGGCCCCCTTCAATACCCCACTCAATGAAGCTTTGCTCTCATCTTGCCTATGTAATCCCCAAAAAAAAAAGGAGAGAAAGAAGGAAAGAAAAAAGAAAAAAAAAGATGAAAAAATAACATGAAAGAGAAAGAGACTAAGAAAGAAAACGAAAGCAAAGATGAAAAGTAAATAAATCACAACAAACAACAGTCTACCTCACATAGGCCATAGTCACTGCACCTAGGGGTTCTCAAGTTAGGCGTGTCCGATGGCCTTGGTCGGATGGCTCCGTGTTTAACCCCTTAACACCTTTTTTCTCCCCCACTACACACACTTAGGGCACCTCAAGGGTAGGACATACCTAGGGAGGTACCACTCGCCTATGGTTAGATCTATCACCCTAGGCTACCTACACCACATCCCCTTATGCACACACTAGGTCCTCAAGTGGGGGATAACACCCAGACTTGCCAATGGTTCCAACCCAACTCCTAGTTCTACTCGCGCAAGCACAATGCACCACACATCAGAGTGAACACCCCTAGATAGTGCACCTTCTTTTCTTTTCAAGTACAAAGAAAGGCCCTAATCACAAGCTTTGGAGGCCCCATCATCCTTGCAATGTGCTACTAGTCTCCACCACCTTCATCGAGTGATCCATTTCTTCTGAAGCCCAATTTCCCTAAGACCCCATTGACATCGACTCACATGTCTTCCCTTTTCTCATCGAACCTTCACCAGCTCCAAATCGGGTGTTCTGGAACCAACACCCGCTTAAGAATGTCGTCATCTCGTGAGACAATGCCATCATGCAAGCAAAAAAAGGAAGAAGCAAACTGAGGCAGTCCTAGTCAAAAAGTGAATGAAGAAGTTCATTTGGAACAATACTAGAGAAGGTAACCGTGGAGGGACAAATGACAGATCCATCCAACACCAAATTCAATTTTAAATATGGATCCACTCATCAGCCTTCCTCCACACAGGGATCCATCCAAAACAAAATTCAAATTTAAAGATGGATCCGCTCATCAGCCTCCCTCCACACATGGATCTTTCCAACATGATATTCAATTTTAAAGATGGATCTAGACATTAGCCTCCCTCCACACAGGGATCTGTCCAACACAATATTCAATTTTAAAGATGGATTTGCTAATCAGCCTCTCTCCACATAGGGATCTGTCTAACATGATATTCAAATTTAAAGGACAAATTTCCTCATGGCTAGCAACAAAGAGGGACCCACCCCAACTTCATCTCCACTTTCAAGGGCCAGGGTCCAATGCCAACCCGCCCAAGGGCTTGTATACACACTCAAAAAATGCCACCCCGACTACACCCATCCCTCCTATCTACCACTCCACATCAGTGCCATGGGACTGGCACTATACTAGGAGGGGGGTAATGCTAACCCCAGCTCGAGACAAAAGAAAAAGAAATAAAATACAGAGGCAATGGAAGAAGAAAGACGGAGAAGAAGCAAGGGCACAAGGATGGCTCTAAAATCAAGCTAAAAGTAAAAGCGCATTTTTAAGTGAAAGGTGCCACAAAATTTTTGTAAAGGAGCACTAAGCTCCCTTCTCTGCAAATTGTAAAGGATAGACATGCATAAACTAAAGAAATAGGCCAAGTACAAGGGAATGGGAAAAATGACCTTGCCACAATGGTTGGTCATGTAAAAAAGGGGATGGGTGTCCATGGGATTTTAGGGCATGTATATAAAGTTCAAAAAGTGAATGAGAGATCATTCTTTGGTGTTGAAAACAAGAGACTCTTCTTCTTCTCTTCTCTTTGCTTTCTTGTGTGTGCTTGAAAGAGGGAGTGTGAGAGTATGAGGGAGTAAGTGTGTGAGGGGGTTGAGGGATTAAGGAGGTGAAGCTCTCCACGATCTCCTCTCTTCTTCTTTTCTCTTCTCTTCTGCCCGACTATGGAGGATGGAGCTTGGAGGAAGAGGCTTGAGGATTCTTGAGCTTGCATCAATAATCGTGGAGCTACCGGTGTGCTTGAGAGAGGAGGCAACTCAATTGGGCATCAGGGTAAGCTCATTACACTTGTAGAGAGGGATAACACGTTGGCTATGTGAGAGGTAGCCAATAGTGATCACTTGAAATGCTTGAAGGAATAAGTGATCCGTGGGTCTTGGTGGTTGAGGAAGAGCTCCCTCTACATCTTTCAAGTCAATTTAATTAATAGATAAATTCCCAAAGAGGATAGTATTATTAACCTCTATCACAAAATTAAAGAACTCAAGGGGGTACTCTTAGTTTGGAACCATGTCTTAAGGGTAGGGGATTCATTAGAAGATGATCTATCTTTAAACAAATAAAGGTTGCAATTAGAGAAATAAAACCCTAAAGCTATTGTGAGATGATTACCCATCTTTCTCTTCTAGGTGTGAATTTGGTAGAGATGCCATCTATGAGGTGGAGATTGAAACCAACGCTTTTGCATATAGTACCTTTCTTTGGAGGGAGTTTGGCCTATGTGTTTTTGTTGTCATGATTGTTGGTGTTTCTTGCCTTTCTCTAGACCTTATGCATTCTCAGCCACATAACCCAAATATTTATGCTAGACCAAGCTAAATCATAGATCCTTCAATCTCACACCCAAATGGATAATCTACGAAAGTGATATGTCTACCATGCCTTTGTTGTAGCCATCTACATACAATAATTGTTTGCTTTTGCTTGATTAGCCTACATTCATGTTGTACATGGCCAGATTGCTCCTCAAAGAAGGCCTACCCTCTTGACACTTGGTAACCAAACCTCTTATTTCAATAAGGCACATTCCATCTTGAACAACACCGTCAGGCGTTTCTATAGCACCATTTGCATTTGTAACCATATTCTTTGTGACAAATCAAAAACCATGCCTTTTGTAATGCCTACCTCTTTCTCCTTTAGTCTAGGTTTCTTCTCCTACAAGTAGTCTACTCCTCTTACTTCGTTGGCATATGTATTGGTGGATTCAATCTTAAGTCCACTTAGAAGCAACCAACTGCCTTTAGATCAAGTGATGGTGTCTCCATTACAAAATTTAATCTTAATCAACACATATCGGCCTTCAAGATCTTGTCCACTTTTCCTCATTTTTTTGTATTTCCATCCATGTGTGTGTGTGTGTGTGTGTGTGTGTGTGTAGAGAGAAACATGAAGCACTATGAATTTTTGGCCAAGGCCTTGGTTGCCACATATGACATGGCAAAATACCATTGTATGTAATGTTTGGGTTGATGAATGGGACCAAGGGTCCAAATGTGCTAAAATATGAAAAATGGTCCCTATTTAGAAGTTCTTAGAAGTAGAAAAATTCCAAAAATAATTACATGATGAGGTTGGTCCATCTTCAAAGAGGCCAGAGTAGAGTGAGTTTGAGCATTGTATTGTTAATTCACTAAGAAACACTATTTTAAAAAAAATGAGATATATTCTATTATGTAAAAGATAATTACAAAATTTGATAAGTGCTCCTTTGTTTCAATATTTCTCCACAAATTCTCAAGTTATATTTATTTCATTGTGTATGGGCTTATGAGGAATTTTTGTTAAAGGGTATCCAAGCTTTTCATTGTCTTTGTCTAGTTTGTCACCAGATGGTACAATTCATTACTGTATTAGTATTCTCTCACAATTTCTTTCTTCTTTGTCTCTCCAAATGTTGCATTTCTTTATTGATTTGAGATTTTCTTAATGTTTCTTTTATATTAGCTTGATGGATAAGATTTCTATCAGTCCATTGGTGTAATTCATCCAAATGGTTAGCTTTCTCTTCTACTTCACTATGTCTTATTCAATTGAAATAGTCAGTACGGCTTATTATTGAGTTTTCTCCATACCTTGAGTTGACCACACTGATAAACTACTATATTCTCTTCCAAAATAGAGTATGTGATCATATATAATATGCTATCAAAGCATAAGAAAGGACTCTAGATTATACTACACTTTGAATTAAGTGATTATATTTTATCAAACATTACAAAGATAATATGCCATATAGTGGGTAATATGTCGATTTCTCCATGCACTAACCATTAACTATTTAAACTCCTCCAATGCTATTTCAAAGGCCTAGTGGATATGTGAGTTTTATATTCACGTAACAAAACTTGAAAATTATATCTAAATACTTCCAAATGTTCATCTTACATTATCATGATCTAGCACTATCATTATGGTCAATAATTGCATTACTGATGCACCTCCACTTATTGAATTAAATTCTCTAAGTGAATTGTGTTACTTAACAAGGATTATCTAAGGGTGGTGCAGATAAAAATATTATTACTTTCATAGCTCTAATGGAAAGTTTCTTTGGCATGTCTCAATCATATTTTGACCTTTTCTTGTCCTTTTCAATCTTCTCATTTCCACCATGTAACCCAATGTCCAACACCTTCGTAAGTGCTACAATTGCCTTGACTTGTGTAGACCTAGACCGCACTGTCCATGCAAAATATATATAGAAGAAACCTAAATTTTCAATGATTCTACATAGACCATGAATTGTATAAATATGGAGTATAGACAATGGAATATCCAAATTTGCTCTAAAATATGCATCTTTGAGGTGCTTGGAAAGTGTTTTTTTTCAATTATTTCTATCAATCTCCTTTGCAACACACATGCAATATATACATGGGCTCTTCAATTTGGTTCCTTTTGAAACATTGCATATCCACTTCAAGGTGTTCAAATTACCTACCAAATACCACTCTACTTTGAATCTTTCAAACACTTTCATGTCCAAGATTCTTCTATTTCCTGGTTCACTAATGATTTGGGATATACTTGTCCCTCGGATAAATTACTCATGAATATATGTGTGTATCACTTGGATTCAAAATAAGGTTATTTTAAAATATCATTTTAATACATTTTTTCATACAAATGGGTGTGATATAAAGTAATTATTCATAGATTGAATAGAAAAGGGTTATATTTTATTCAATAAAATCCATAGATAAAGGTATTTATAAATAGGCATTGAATACATGTGATATAGAATATATATATATATATATATATATATATAGTAATTTTCTTGAGACTTCTCCTATCAAAAATCCAATCCAAGGTTTCGAAACTCTCAAATATAGCTCGGATAATATATATATTATTACAAACATGTAACGCAACCACACCATTAGCATAAGTAAACTTCCAATATAAGTATATTGTTGACCTCAAAGGATCCTATAGAGAATGTATTCTTCTCAAATTAGATACGAAACCATTGTGGATTTTGCTTTGAAATTGTTAAAGCAAGTGCCCTATTCATCAAGGTGATAGTGATCCGTTCTAACTTTGTATCCTTCACAATCTAGCACTCATCAATCTTGAGTACAAATTTTTTATCACCATCACATTCATCTAGAGTTCTCTCAAATAATTGAGCAAAGTATAAATGTAAGGTCTGCAATATATAAAATATATTATTGTATTTCTTATAAACTATTGCCTCCCCTTTTACTCCATAATAGATATCTTCAATATAAAATGGAGCTACTAGGTCCCATAGGACTTCATCATTTACTTGTTTTGCACTCCTTTGAGTGATGTTGGATTTGGCAATATTGATTGGTGTAGCTTGAATTTCTTTATCTTCAATTGAAGGATTTTGTAAATAGTTGTGTATCCCCTATTGGATATATCTATCTCATCTAATAAGGCTTGCATATCACTTGACTTAGGTTGGGATCCTTTCAAGAAGACCTCAGTCTCTTGTTTTGTTATCTTTTGATACTTTGGATACTTCATGATTGTTTTAATAATTTTCTTATTGAGAAGCATTTTAATATGTGCAATTGATGCCTCCATGCTTGAATTCTTTTCTTCATTAGGTTGTAGGATATTTATGCATTCATAATCAAAATGATTAATTATTATAAATGCTTTACAAATACTTGATGAGATGGAGAAAGAAGTAACAAGTAGCTTCCTTACTTCATTGCATATATCCTTTTCTTTATTGCCACTTCCTAACTTCATATCTTGAATATTTCAAAGTTTCTTGTACCATTTTCAAAACCCCAAACTCTTTCTTTAAGCCTCAATTGCTTTCTTTGTTTCTCCATCTCCAAAATAGTCTCTATATTCTAATGTAGTTTGTACTTACATTGCTCTTATATTAGCCTCCAAGAAGCACTTTTATTCTTTAACAAAACTCTTTTTAATTTATTTCATTGCTGATGGCATCAAAATGCCATGTGTATCCTAAGAGACCATCATAGTCATCTCCAAAATAAAGCTTACTAAGGATGTAATATCCTTAAATGAAGGCATGGAATTAATAAAAGGATATTTTGGATATAATATCCAATCAATTCATTATGGATCTATTTTTCTCTTTCCTTCTGACCTACATGCTTCTCTAGATGTAGGAGACATGAGATAGGGTTTGTTTTTCTTGGATAATATCTCATACTCATGATCATGCTCAAAATGGAGATTATATAACTCTCTCTTACGCCTCTGTGATGATAATCTAGGCATGGCCTTCTATATTGGTGATGTTGATTCCACTTGAGCCATCTCCATTTCTGATGTTGATTTGGCCCCAACTATCTTTGTTGATCCCTCTATCCCAACCATCCCCATTTGTGATGTTCACTCAACCCTAGCTATCCCTGTTTATTCCACACTAGCCATCTTTGTTTGTGATGTTGTTTCAACCCCAACCATATTTTTTTGTGTTGTTTGTGAAGTTGCTTTCAAAAAATGAGAGAGTATATATGAAATGTTTCAAAACATAATATGGCAAGCACAACTCAAGCCTTCACATAGTCTTTTGGATTACCTTCTGATAAAATGAAACTATGCAATTAATCCCAATCAATCTAGATACGAGTCATTAAAAACTGAGCATTGAGCACTTAATTCCAAGTATTCACATTTAGACTCTTAATTAAGGCTAGTTAATAAATTAAAGGCTATACTTTTTTATATTTTTAAAAACATTAGAAATTTTTGAATTACTCCTCTATGCTAAGGTTAAATTTCTTACAAGGCCCAAACTTAAGTCCAAATGTCCCCTAATGTAGAGTAGATAAAATAGAGAGAGAGTAGGGAGAGAAGAGGGAAGAGAGGGGTTAGAGAGAGAGAATAGTAGAGTATAGTAGAGATAAAAGAAAGAGTAGGTAGAGAAGAGAAGAATTGAGAGAGAGGGGAGGGATAGAGGGGAGAGAGAGTGGAGAGCGGAGAGAGGGAAAAGAGAGAGTGGAGAGGAGAGTAGAAAGTGGAGAGAGAATTAAGTTCAAAGAGGAGAGAGAAGAGAGAGAGTGGAGCGAGTGGAGAGTAGAAAGTCAAAATAGTAGAGAGAATTAGGTAGAGAGAGGAGAGAGAAGAAAAGTAGTGGATAGAGTAGTTAAATATGAAAGAAATTGATTAGGAAAAACTAGAGAAAGATAAGTGTAAAAAACTAGAGGGAGTAGAGATGAGAGAGTATAGACATAGACAATATTTCAACTTTGCACACTACTACTTAAAATCAAGTTTTCAAAATCACACACATACATATTCAAACTTGTGTACTTGACTAGATCTAGCATATATATTTGATGTACTTGACTAGGCATACTCAAACTTGTATACTTAGCTAGGAATTTGTATCTCACTCACACTTGTCTTAGGCATACTCAAAATTACATACTTGACTAGCCCCAAGCTTTTGTATCTAATTTAAGATTGGTTACAATAAGCTTGTGGTTTATCCAAAGATCAAAGGGAGAGAAGGCCATGAAACACTTCGATTGCAATATCTATGCTAAGAAACAAACCATATCTCTCACCATATTTACATAATTTCTAAGCTAATATATAATCACACTACAAAATGCAAACTAGCTTGTATGACTTATCTAATTCTTGATTATTTACTAAAGGCATATCAGGGAGGAAAATGTTGCAATGGCCCATCACTATTCTAGTAATATGTGAAGAAATAGCAAATCAATTCATGAAAATATTCATTTTACATTATGACCTTTGCGTAGCATGGGCTAGTATGTATTTGACAATAGGGTTGTATATTGGCCTCAATTTGTTGTTTCAAGGTTGAACTTGTTTAAAGGTGACATGGTATGATAAGTGGAAATTTATGTACATCAAGAAAGAAAATCCACGAAGATACATAGATAACAAGAGAATATTCCTCTTCTCCAAGAAGTTAACTTATCATACCAAACATCAAACCTACCTCAATATACTTAAGCCAAGATCAATACAATAAAGATTGTTAGAAGGTGGCATGATATGATAAGTGGAGGTTTTCTTATAATTTCCATCTAATAAGGTATGGTGGATATTGGGTGTTGTGATTTTCTTCCCCTATGACAAGTCTTCTCTTTGTGTGTGTAGATGTTCTCAGAAATTTCCTATTGTAGAGGATCTTCCATTCATGTGTTGTATTGTTTGAGATGAAAATTAGAGATTGAGAATCAATTGAAGAGTTGTCCCAAATAGGATAGTCAAGAGACTTTATAAAATTGGAACTTTATGCAAATGACTCTAAGAAAGAGGGAGAGATGGAGTAGTACAAAGATAGAGAGGTAGACAGGAGATAAACTAAATAAAATCATTTCTTTATTTTTACAAATTTCCACAAGATTTGACACCATGAGCTCACTCATAGATGAGGAGAGATTCTCCTTCATGAATAGTGTAGAAGTCAATACTACACAACAACTCATTAATATCATGATCTAGTCATTATCACACTTGTTGATATTGTATGTAAAGTTAGAGTGATGATTCATAATAGACAGAGTTGACATGCTCATAATCACCACTTGGTTTCTAGCTACTATGGTGGTTGTGAACCTTGTAGCAATTACAATGTTATACCGCCATCACGATGGTGATCCTTAGCTCAACAAAACCCTCTTCCCTTATCTTTGTGGGGAGGATACCTAGCCCTTTTCCATTTAGCCCATCAATCTATTGGGTCAACAATGGCTCCTTCTACGGTGCCTCTTGGATGTATTCATCAACGCACACACTTAGGGGAAGACACTAAACCCATATAAATATGCATTTGCAATTTTTGGTTCTACTCCACAAATCTCTAGGGATTGGCTCCTACCACCCTAGATCCTAAATCTCATACTTCCTCACCATGATCACATCCTCACTCTCCTAGCCATCAAAACCATGGATTACAAGCTAGATATACGTATAACATCCTAGAAAACCCATCACACAACAATTTTCCCTCCTAGTCTAGGGTTTCTAGACCATATAGGCTCAAGACACTTATGAATTGTCTTGGATCATCATACACTACAAGGGAATGGGGCAATAGAGATGGCCATTTGCAACGCAAAAAGACGGTGTCGCTAAAAGCATCGCTATTTGCGTCTCTATTAGCGTTGCTATTTGCGTCGCTAATATTAGCGACGCATATAGCGACGCCAATAGAGACGCATATAGCGACGCAAATAGCGATGCTAATAGAGACACAAATAGCGACGTCGGTCTGGGGAAAAAATTTCGAAAACCCGAGCGTAACATTCGTCGAGAGAACATTTGCGAGAAAGAATGAAAGAGAGAGCGAGAGAGCTTAAAGCTTTGCGAGAGAGAGAGAGAGAGAGAGAGAGAGAGAGAGAGAGAGAGAGAGAGAGAGGGAGCTCATCACCATGCCTCCGCCGCTATATATGAAGAAGAAAGAGAAGTGTGCAATGGAGAAGGGAGGGAAGGTGCAAAGAGAAGGTACAAAGGGTTTCATCTTCAAGCCTTTGAGGTAGGTACATTGCCTCTTCTTGCTTTATTTTTGTGTTATCTTGTTTTCTTTTTTTGTTTTTCTTTGCAAAGAGATACATGGAAAGAGAGGGAGGGAGGAAAGAAGGGAGAAGAATGAAGGGAGAGAAAGAGAGAAAAAGGTAGAGAAAGGAAATAAAGAGAAAGAGGAAGAGAGAAATGAGAGATGAAGGGAGGGATAGAGGATGAGTGAGAGAAACAACGAGAGAGAGAGGGGGAAAAAACAAAGAGAGAGGAAACAAAGAAAGGAAAATAGAGAGAGGGGGAGAGAAATAGAGAGAGGAAGAGGGGAGGGGGAGAGAAATAGAGAGAGGGAGAGGGAAGGAAGAGAGGAGGAGAACGTAGAAAAGAAGGGTGAGGTAAAGAGAGGAAGGAGAGTGAAAAGAAGACAGAGAGAGAGGGAGAAAGAGAGATAGAGAGAAAAAATAGAGAGCGAGAGAGAGGGAGAGAGAAATAGAAAAACAATGAGAGAATGAGAGAGAAGGTTAATAAAGAAAAGTAAAGGGAGAGGGGGGAGAGAGAGATAAAGAGAGGTGGGGTGACATTTCTTTCAATATCTTTGTTTCTTAAGCTTTTTATTTTCTATATTTGATTGTCTTTGCAATGAGATGAGGCGAGTGAGAGTGGGGAGGGAAGGAGGGAGAGAAATAGAGAGAAGAAGGGAGGGGAAGGAAGAGAGAGATGGAGAGAAATAAAAAACATGAGAGAGAGGGGCTTCATAAAAATTTGTCAAAACCCAAGCATGGCATTTTACAGGTTTGTAAACAAGCAAGAGAGAGAGGGAGAGAGAGGCCGTTCCCACTGCCACCATCCATGAAGAGGGAGGAGACAAGTGTAAAGGAGAAGGAAGGAACTCCCGAATAAGAAAAAAATGAGAGAAGTACGAAGGGATTCTTCTTCAAGCTTTGAGGTAAGTGCATTATCTATTCTCTCTTTGTTTTTCTCTTTTCTTTACTTCTCTCTTTCTTTTTGTTGATGAGTGTATTGAGAGAAGAAGTGAGAGAGATCAACATGTACAAGGGAGATTGAGAGAGAGAGAGAGAGAGAGAGAGAGAGAGGTCGCTGCCACCGCCAATCCACCACAAAAAGAGAGGGGACAACTGCAAAGAAGAAGGAGGGAGCCCGTGAAGGAGAAGAAGAAGAAGGAGAGTAGCGCGAAGGGATTCTTCTTCAAGCTTTGAGGTAAGTGCATTATCTATTCTCTCTTTGTTTTTCTCTTTGAGATAAGTGCATTATCTATTCTCTCTTTGTTTTTCTCTTTGTTCTTCAAGCTTTGAGGTAAGTGCATTATCTCTTCTCTCTTTGTTTTTCTCTTTTCTTTACTTCTCTTTCTTTTTGTTGATGAAGAGTGTATAGAGAGAAGAAGTGAGAGAGATCAACATGCGCAAGGGAGATTGAGAGAGAGAGAGAGAGGTCGCTGCCACCACCAATCCACCACAAAAAGAGAGGGAACAACTGCAAAGAAGAAGGAGGGAACCCGTGAAGGAGAAGAAGAAGAAGGAGAGTAGCGCGAAGGGATTCTTCTTCAAGCTTGAGGTAAGTGCATTATCTATTCTCTCTTTGTTTTTCTCTTTTCTTTACTTTTCTCTTTCTTTTTGTTGATGAAGAGTGTATAGAGAGAAAAAGTGAGAGAGATCGACGTACGCAAGGGAGATTGAGAGAGAGAGAGGGAGAGAGAGGTCACTGCCACCGCTAATCCACCACAAAAATAGAGGGGACAACTGCAAAGAAGAATGAGGGAACCCGTAAAGGAGAAGAAGAAGAAGGAGAGAAACGTGAAAGGATTCTTCTTCAAGCTTTGAGGTAAATGTATTATATCTTCTCTCTTTGTTTTTCTCTTTTATTTACTTCTCTTTTTATTTTTGTTGATGAAGAGATGTATAGAGAGAAGAAGGGAGACAAATCAACACAAGGGAGATTGAGAGAGAGGGAGAGAGAGAGAGAGAAGCTGCCATTGCCACTACCATTGCCACCACATCCAATAAAAGAGAGGGGACAACTACAAAGGAGAAGCCAACCTCTGTCTCTTCTCCATCTTGCCCTCCTCGAGCTTGCATGGCAGGCACCAAGCAAGCATGTCCCCATTTCTCGGCCATGGAGAGGCCTCATGCCAAAGCCTGCCACCTGGAGTACAAGGTGGAGCCTCCTCTAGTGCAGCAACAGGTACTCCCCATAGAGCACAATGACCACTAGAGAATAAGAGGAGATGGAAACCAGGCACAAGTGTGAGACAGCCCACCAGTAGGAAGGTAGACTGCTACAGCTATGACGATAGAAAGAAGAGCCTACATGATGTACTACGTGTACCTTCTATTACCAAGAATCTATTGTCGATTGGACAGATGGCAGAACGAAATTTGCAAGAATCTAGTGTCGGTTGGATAGATGATTTCAACTGATACACATGGCTGTACATTCGGAAGTACAAGGATGAGGTACTCAATGTCTTTAAGCAAATGGATTTATAAAGAGAAATGCAAGTCAGATGGTTCGTTGGAAATGTATAAAGCCCGGCTCGTTACAAATGGATATGCACATCAATACAGCCTAGATTATGAGGAGACTTTCAGCTCGGTTGCTAAGATGGAAATGGTGAGAATATTCATTGCATTAGTGGCTTCTAAGGGCCGAAAATTATGAAAAGTGGATGTCAAAAATGCATTCATGAATGATGACTTGCTTGAAGAGGTATATATGGAGTAGCATGAGGGTTATGTATACAACCTGAGGTGTATATGGATACTAACTAGCAACCCCGTCTATCATGCTAGATCCAAACACATAGAGATTCATTACGATTTCATCAGAGAAATGATACTTGTAGGACAGATTGATCTACTTCATGTGAAGACACAAGACCAGGTAGCTAATATCTTTACCAAATCACTTGGTAAAGAGAAATTTGTTTGTTTCATGGATCTACTTGGAGTACAATAACTAATCTGAGCTCAAGAAATGGAGTTTGAGAAGGGGGAGAATAAGTTGGAGTAAGCAGAAGATCAATGGGACTTATTCATACCTTAGGGTTCTGACTATAATGAAAGCTTGAAGTGAAGCTCTTCTTCTTGGGCCTAACAAGTGATAAAAAAGCCTCTTGATTAATACTTTTTTGAATTGATTATATCTAGCTTTTGTAATCACAATCTCTTTTTCTTCTCGGGCCTAAGCAAGTGATGAAAAAGCTCCTTACGAAATACCTTTTCGAATTAATTATATCTTGCAATCAAAGGATTCAGTTTTTTTAAAATAATCTGATACACAATTTTTAGACATTAGACGCAACTGACATTGGCAAATGAATTATGCAAGAATATTTAGTGCATATAGCTAGAAGGGTGGCAGGGCTGTATGCCCTGCCACCTATTTTTTTTCCCCTCTGTAACCGTTGCTATTTGCGTCGCAAATTTACTCTGCAACCGTCGCTATTAGCATTCTATTTGCGTCGCTATATGCGTTGCTAATTGGGTTAGCGACGCATATAGCGACGAATCGATCGCGTCGCTAATAGCGACACGAATAGCGATGACGGGGATAATTTTTTCCATGAATAATTCTGTCGGTTGAAACGTCGTTATTGGGTCGATACGTTGTAGTGATAACTTATAATGACTATATAGTCAATTGATCATGAGCAATGAAGGAAAGCGAGTCATGGTGAGGATGCATGAGCTTATTGTGTTGGCATACAAGCATAGCATAATGAAGAGAATAAGATCACTAGGAAAAAAATTTAAAGTCATAAGGACTCTTCGTATTGAGATTCCATATTCATCTATGTTACATAGATTGTTAGATGGCTACACAGTGACATTGTCATGTGGTTAGAGGTTCAATAAAAGAAAAACATAGGAAATACCATTTATACAAAGATGCATGGGAGGGAGTCTTTAAATCGTTTTCTAGGGATAGAATTAGTATTTGAGATAATCAAAGTATCTAATATTAAGTTCTAATGACTTAATGAGACCTTTGGTGAATGTGAATATATATAAGGACTTATTTTGAGTGGCATAGATCGTCCAAGACGAAAAATACTAAAAAGTGATGTGTTTTTAGAAAAGTAAAATTTTTAGTATTTTTGGGTGGTTTTTTGTGATTCTATCCATGCTAACACTCAAGTAGGTTTGCTCACTTTAAGTTGAGTACTTAGATGACCCTATTCTAAGTAGGTATGAGAAAGTTATGGTCAAAACAAGTCGCATCCAAGCACAAGGCCTATACACAAGAGCCTTAATTTAGGAAAAGCACTGAAGTTAAGAGGGAGAATATTGTTAGATTCTAGTGGATGCATGCTTTTGACAGATACCGAGAGATTTGGGACTATTGTACTATGATAAGATTGAGAGGGCTAAAGTAAAATACAAGTGATTGTACCTCTTTACGTATTCGTTTATTTTAGAAAGGCCTATTTGTAAGAGGTTATCTTTGGTATAGATTTGAAGATAGATTTATCTACTACTATAGGTTAGGATTGAAACTATTTGTGTGGCTATGATTGAAGATCTCACAGGGTTTACAAAGAAGGAGGGTTGAAGTGGTTGTGGTTTGTTTTATGCATATCCATGCTATTTCGACAAAGTATTTTGCTAAAATTTCTACATGTTTCCTTTGTATTTTCTTGGGGTATTTCTCTTTTGAGTTGAAAAAGTGGTGATAGGATATATTGTTTGGCTAAGATATAATCTAAATTTGAATGTATCCTACTTGAAGGAATTTGCTACATTTGTTTAGAGTTTCCAACCTTAACACAATTTTGTCTTGGGTTGATCTTTTTCTTGTATTCTAGAGTATATTTAAGAGACCTTGTTCTAGTATTTTCTTCTTCCATTTGTCTATTCTTTTCATTTATCCCTAGACCTTCCCAACCCCTAACATTCAATAAACACAACATAAGATGCCTACCTCAAAGTCTACAAGATGGGAGAACCTTTTGGACATGAAGTTGTTGTAAGGACAATATATATCAAATCTTTCATGAGGACTTATGAATTTATTAGACATGAAGAGATTGTTATTGAGGCTCTACAAGAAGTGATTACAAGATAAAGAAGTTTGATAGTAGAAATATTTTCAGGTTGCTTTGCTTCTATGTGAAAAAGAAAGAGTTGGCTAGCGTACCAACATATGATGTGCTAAGATATTTTACAAATATTTTTTCTTATGAAATTTGGAGCTACATAGAGTACATCTACATAGATTATAGAAATACATGGGCTGATCTCAAGAGATTCCTAAAAAAGGAGTATTTCATAGAGGATGGAGTACATCTACATAGATTATAGAAATACATGGGCTAATCTCAAGAGATTCCTAAAATAGGAGTATTTCATAGAGGATGGAGACATAGTAACCAAATGGACTTTCCTAGACTAGATTCATAAATCTACAAAGGGCCTTTTTGAAAGAGGAGTATGTCATTAGAGGATGGAGACATAGTAACCAAATGGACTTTCCTAGAGCAGATTCATAAATCTACAAGGGGCCTTTTTGCTTTAGAGCTACAAAGAGAGGTTAAGAGGAATGTTGACCAAGTGGATAGTATATAGAAATTACCTTTTCTTATAGAGAAAGTTCTTTTGTTTTTATAAGCTATGGATCCTATGTTATAGCTAGAGCTAGAGAATATGTTGGAGGATGATACTATAGAGTAGGACCTAAAGAATGAATGGAAATATGTGTAAGATATTGTATCAAAACTACTAAAGAGAAATAGAAGAAAAGAGTTGTTGGTCATACCTAGCTAGTCACTCATGGGTATCAAAGCCAATTATTAGATAGTCACCTCCAATGCCTTTTGTAGATTCTTTAAAAGACAATGCCATGGATGAACTTATAAAAAATTTGTGGGATTGACACATCAAGCTTGCTAAGCTTGAAGAGTTAAGAATAGTTTCTACTTTGAAGACCTTCTCGCCCTAGGAAGATTTTGTCCAACCTTGTAGATGTTGCTAAGCTTGAAGAGTTAAGAAAAGCTTCTACTTTGAAGAACTTCTCGCCCTAGGGAAGATTTTGTCTATCCTTGTAGATGTTGTAATAGTATAGAGTATGACCACAAAGATTGCACATCCTATAGAGATGCTTTAACAAAGAATTTGATCTTAGAGTGTACATCCAATAGAGATTCTTTCAACTCTCTAATGCACATTCTATAGAGAAGATAGTGATATGCTGTAGAAATACCTAGGAGTTGTTATTATAGAAACCATTCGAGAGTTGAAAATTCCATGTGTTGCACTTAGAGACTATGGTTTAGAGATAAATACTAGGATGAGGAGCATTTATGAGAATGAAATATGGTATGTGGATGCTGACCATATGTGGATGTTGATCATATATGGAGGATGTGGGTAGCCAACAAACCCACAAGAGATCTATGTGATACATGTCCAAATGTGAAGATTACCATATGGCATGTACAAGATGATCACCATTTCTTTGTGCTAGATTCTTCATCATACCTAGTGATCTTAGGGTAGCCATTTATTACTGCATCACATATCAAGACCAAAGTTCTATATGATGATTCTTCCTATGCAAGAACAAAGAGCAAAGATAACAAAGTGTAGTGTAGTTCATGACAATTCGTGTCAATCATGGAGCGATCATGTAATGAATAGGGATACATTGGGGATATATGGAGGGATTACCCACTGCCTCCCAATGCTAGAGAGTTTTAGGAGCTCATTTTTTTGTAAGTGTGTTGCTGTAGTGTGAGACTTTAGTGGTACCTGAGAGGATAGTAGAGTGCTAGGTCTACTATCATATATGTAAATTCTTTGGATATGTTTCAAGTCAGTTGAGCTTGTTCCACTAATGAAGGGAATCCTATAAATCTACTTACTAAAAATCTCTCAGCATAGCATTTTATCTTTCTTAGAAAGATGATGGGTGTTGGATGAGATGGGTGGGTATTGTCAGTATAGTGAAAAAACAAGAAACACATGCATAGGTACCTTTACCCCCAATAAACTCCCCCTCAAACATGAATGTACCCTCTAGTGAGAAGAGAACAAGAAAAAGGTGACAAAGTAAAAATGTAGGTGTCATCTTATCCAACACCCATCATCTTTCTAAGGAAGACAAAATGCTCTATTGAGAGACTTTTAGTGAGGATATCTATAAGATTCTCATCAATCCACAAGCTCAACAAACTTATCTTCTACCACCTCCTTGATGAAGTGATAGAGGCACCTCAATGTGCTTTGTATTTTTATGGAAGAGGAGATTCTTTACTAACTAAATAGCATAAGGCCTCCTTGCAAGTCTTAGTGGCTACAATATACACTACCTCAATAGTAGATAAGGCTATGTAATTCTAGACCCTTGTAATATATTGAAATAGTAAAAGAAAAAAAAATTCGCCTTTCATGGTGGCGTATGATCTGAGCCGTGATGCCGCAATCCGTTAGGTGATGGGGGGGGGGGGGGGGCAGCAAGCTCCTCGTTGGAGCTTGCTCAGGGCCCTCTCCATGCATGCTGATAGGCAAGGGGGGAAGGATTCCCTCCCCTCCCCTATTTAAAGAGGGAGGGCGGTATGGTCAGGGGAGAGGGAGGAGAAGAAGATACACGCCACCTGCTCGATTGCTGCCGCCGCTGCCGCCTATCCCCTCCAGCTTGCATCTCCATAGCACCGCCGTTAGATTCCCATTCCCCCCCCCCCCCCCCCCCAATCAGATTTTTTTTTTCCCCTCCTGCCACGTAATAAAGGAAGTGGAAGCTTCCTAAGAGGGGGCTAATCAAGCCCCCATTCACCCCCTCATATCCCTTTCTATAAATATCCATTTCCCTTCCCCCGGGTTTTTAAACCCCAAGCCCCTTTTCCTGTGGTGCATCCCCTTTTTCAGGGTAGACTTAAGCCTTTTTCGGGGTGCATTAAAGCCAAGTCCCTTAAAATTTCACCTTACTCTAGGAGGAGAAAAACCCTTAATCCCCATGCCTAAAACCATAAGTCCCGTCTTGTGTTTGACCCCGTGTTTTACCCTCATATGTTCTTTTTCTTTTGTACACTCCTAAGCTCTTCTAAACCCCGTACACAACTTTTTCCCCAACTATAAACCCTTGTGTTATTTTTCAATTTCTCCTTTGGGTTTGAAAAACTCCCAAATCCTTCCATTCCATTGCCAAAGATATCCCAAGGGCTTTCATAAATGTTTGTGAAGCCACGCTCACACATAATCTTTCCACCGTGATTATATCCTATAGATCCTTTATCCCTTAAGCTTACAAACCTTTTTCTCTTCGAAGAAGCTAGGATTTTAGAGGTCTTATTATCCCTTCCCGTGGTCAACTTTTTGATCGACTTCTTGCCTCGAAAGAGAGACGGTGGAAATCTGGAAGAAAGAGCAAAAGCTGCCTTCACGATCGAACTGCGATGCTGCCTAAGAAAGTCCAAGGAGTAGTTGTGGGAGGGTCGTCTCCCGGTATATATGTGGATATCTCACGCCAAAACCAGGTTTTTCCTTCTTGGTTTTATATCGGGTTTTAAGTCAAATCAAGTAAAGATAAGTTTGTTAAGGATAGGATATATATTTTTTCCGAGTTATTTACTATGAAGGAGTTCAGTTTAATTGAACAAATGATAATGTATAGAACGTAGTTTCCTTCGAATAGCATCATGCATTTATAACGAATTACGAACAAGATTATCTACTTACTATAATAGTATATTTGAGTTAAATTCCTGAAGGTATAAAAGCTGCATCTTGCACCATTAGTCCTATTCCTTTTTGCGAGGAATCATTGTAGAAGATTAAATTCATGAAAGGTTTCTTTCGTTGCTCAAAATACTAGGAAGTTATCATTGCTAATTGCATATCTTAGCAAGGAAAAGATTGTTATTTGGCATGAGTTTCGTTTGCAAGGAAAAAGGAAGATTAAATTGAATTTTTACCGACTGAAAAATCAATTGTCACAAGGATAACAAATCGTGACGAGATGATCAATATTACCTTTCAAAAGATAACCAAACCAATCTAAACTTAGAAATACCATGCTGAAAAAAATATACCTTGGAAATGATTTAAAGGCCAAAAAAACGTTTATACCTTAAGCACTTGACTACTTTCCTTATTGTGGGGTCAATAAATTCGTAAAGATAACGAACTAGGGTTTGTCCCTGAGGTTCTTAAAAAGAGACCCTAGGTCCGACATATGCCAACTTAAAGAAACTAAAACAGATTATTTCATCGCAGGACTTGCGCAGCAAGTAGGAAGTCATGTAGTCTTGTGATTGATTCACAAGAAGAAAGGGTAAACAACCTCAACAAGGATGGCAGATCCTTACGCAAGTTATCTTGCAAAAGGATGTATTCTTGGATTTCCTTCTAAGTAAGGAAAGTTACAAATCGGAAACTAAAGTATCCAATGAACTTTAGGGTTGACCAAGTTGGGTTAATAAGGTACACCCTAACCCGGGATATAAAGGAGCTTGCCAAGTTGCAAGATCCCTTGAAACGAGTGTGGATACATTCAAAGAATAGTTCCTTAGCAGTTTGCCAAACAACACTGTCGATTTAATGGAAATGTTTGTGCTTGCTAGAGATTTTTGAGCATTGTTTGAATTATGAATTACAAATTAAATGAATACCTATACTTCAGGTTGAAGGCCTGAAGGGAGAGGAAATTTCAGTTACCCCTGACTGCCTGCCTAACCCTAACTAAGGGGGTTGTTGACCGCGCCGCAAATGTGGATCAAACCTGCCGCGGTGAGAGGTCTCTCCGTTGAGCTCTACTTGGAACAGGAGGACGCTTGGGTGCCAGGGGGGCTCTGGCCATAAATCCCTCACCTTCCGAGTCCTGCACAAGAGGCTAATGTGACTCGGGATTGGATCTCGAGGCCCGCATAGTAGAGTATGGGCAGAAGCTTGGAATAGTGATCACTGTGGATTATTGGATAGCCTTCCGGCAGATTATGGACAAGCCTGCGGGTGGAACTCCTTGTATTTCAAAGATAAAAATGATGATATGTTAATAAAGAACTTGTTTGATATTGTTTTTCTATGTCACATGATAAGATTACGTGAAGGAACCAGTGTTTAACGGATTAAGTAAAGAAGCTCGTTGTTACATGTCAGACTAATGTGTTAGATAATTACATAACTAAAACAAATCGAGGAAAGTGCGAAGGATGGGCCATAGGTCCGTCCTGCAGTTGGGTGGTTCCGGTTAGCTGGGAAATTTTCTTAAAGAACACCGGGATGATCGTCAAAGAAAACGAATAACGAAAGCGATGACCTAGAGTTATGTCTTAACCGATTTACGTCGTTTTAGGAGAACGGAATGGGACAATGCTTTATGGCAAAGAGGTTGAGCTTTTCATCCCTCTTGTTTCCCATTCTCCTTGAACCAAGTGCAGTGTGAATCCGCTTCGGACTTGGCGTTTCTGCGTAAAGTAGTTCGCTCGGGTCTGACACTAATTGCTGTTAGTTAATGACCAATCAGGAAAACCCTAATTCCGGTCGATCCTAAGTGGGAACGGCCAGGATACTTCCGCTATGTGGTAGATGCGGGAGGACCTAGATTGCAAATCCCGTAACATTCCATGGGAGTGCCGGGTGGAGCTTTCTAGACATCCTTTCCGATGGACTGCTAAGACATGTGCTGGATGATACTAAGAGGACACGTTACAGTTGGTATCAGAACCGACCAACAAGGAATTGTTTTTATGAGATCTCAATAAAAAGAAGTAAAGAAATTGTTATTGTCCAAACATTTTCTTACCTTCAATGCTGTCTTGCAGAATTATGAAGCGTGGAACAAGTTTTTGGTATTTTGGGTCATGTTTATGACTGCAATGCATTCTCCACTTTACAGACAAAGAATTGGGATGATGAACATCTTGGAGCAGATTTATAATCCATCATCTTTATACATAGAACGAAGATGGATGGGGTCTTCAGGAATCTACTATATAGCCGCCCACCCGTTTGCTTATCTACATACCTACCTAAAAAGGATCAAGTGGTTAGAAGACTTGAAAGTCGTGAAGCTGTTCGTCTTTGTGGAAGCTCACGTAAATTGGACTTTACATATCCGAGGTTGGAGGGTTGAGATGAACTCATATGTATATGAGGAAGTAACCTGTGTAATCTCAGCTGACAGGATTAAAGTGTTGGGCCGCCATAAGAAGTATGGATTCCAATAGAAATGGTATCCTGAACATCCAATGAATTATCGATTCCTAAAGATCCATGACCCAAAATCCTACTATTACACAGTTCCTGTAGACAAATGCAATACAACGTTGTTCTCCCCAAACTGGATGTAACGATTGGCTTATCATTACATGAAACATTGTATTCAAAAAGGCTATGCCCATGTAAATACAAATAAAGACTTCTTTTTATCAATATCTGGCTGTGCATAAGAGTTGTTAAAAAGTTAAGTAGCTACATTGTTTATGAGATAGTTGAACTAAAAATGAAAGATAAACTAACGTTGATTATCATATAATAACGTTAAGAAAACCTTTATCTAGGCACAACCCTAGGTACAGGTTCCAAATTCGCCTCCTACATCAAGTACTGCTGTGATCCAGGAGAAGAAGTTCCTCCTCAAGCAGATAAAGCCACCTGAGTTTGATGGGAGAGGCAGGTTTGTTCAGGTTGATGCTGAAATTTGGATTGAATCCATGGAGGATTACTTCGAAGCAGCTGCTACTGCACCCGCGAATCAGGCTATGCTCGCCAAGTTAAGGCTCACCGGCGAAGCCAGACTTTGGTGGAAGCAATGGTGCAGGGATCAAGAGATTTCAGAAGGATCCATTACCTGGGACAAGCTGAAGAAAGCCGTGCAGGGAAGATACTTACCACCTACATATCGCACGGAGAAAATGAACAAGTTCTACGAGTTAAAATAGCTAGGACTCACTCTTGATGCATACTACTCTAAATTCATCTCACTTTTAAAATATGCGCCACAGATGGACATGATGCAGTAGGTGTCCAAATTTTGTGCGGGCTTAAATCCACCAGTAAATAATCGTCTCGAATCTATGCATCCATCAGATCTTTAGGATGCACTCATTCGAGCGACATCTATAATTCAGGAGGTGCAAGCTAGACCAAGGGGTAACAAAACTTGGTCTTATAATGACCCGAACAGAGGTGCATTCAGACCTCAAATGAAGAGAGCTCAAGGTCATAATCAAGGACAAAGAAAGAAAGCAAGGACAAATAATGTCAACAATTTTTTTCCTACTCAAAGTATTGGCCGAAACCTCTGTTGTTTCCACTGCAATGAACCCGGTCACTTCAAGAGGTAATGTCCCAAGCTTAGTGGAGGACATCGCCGAACGCCTTTCCAAGGAGCAGGTCGCGGTCAAGGAGCCACCACCCATGGAAGAGGAAGAACCGCTTGCATTGCCAATAGGCAAAGATGCGAAGAAGAAGAAGAGGAAGATCCGACTATGGAAGCAGAATTCAAAATAGCGACAGTCCATGCCGCTTTACACAAGAAAGGGCCGAATTGCCAGTTCTCAGTGATTCAGACACGGTCGGACTATCAAGGTAAAGGTTTCAAAACCTTGATTGATTGTGGTACACATTCCTTTATCTCACCAGCATGTGAAAAATTATTAGGAATAGCCACAGTAGAAGCACCTACCCTGCTTGTGGAATTGGCAAATGGTCGTGAGGTAACTTGTACCAGGAAAACTGCTAAGGTGGAATTCTTTCTGGGAGGAAAGAAGACTTCAGTCAAATTGAGAGTCATGAATTTAGGTATCCATGAGTGTCTACTCGGAATGGATTGGCTTAAGCCCAACAACGCCCACATTCACTATGGAAAGGGTCAAGTTTCTTTTTGAAACTCTGAAAGGGAATTTGTCGCAACTCAAGGTGAGGCAGGAGTGCCAAGAATCCAATTGGCCAAAGTATCTTGGATCATAAAAGGAGTCAGAAAAGGATTACCCGTTTACCTGATCAAACTCAACAAGTTAGATCAAAAGCAAGAGTCTCATGAAGGACCTTCTTGGCTAAAGGAATAGGCTGACGTATTCCTTGAAGAATTGACTGAACTTCCGCCTCAAAGAGAAGTAGATCATGAGATTAGGTTAGTGCATGGAGCTGCATCAATTGCAAAGAGATCTTATAGAATGTCCATACCAGAAGCAATTGAGCTGAAGGAACAACTCAAGCAACTCTTAGATCAGGGCTACATCCGGCCTAGCAATTCACCGTGGGGAGCTCCAGTACTATTCCAAAAAAAGAAAGATGGGACACTTTGACTATGTATTGATTACCGAGGGTTGAACCAATCAACAGTCAAGAACAAGTATCCCATTCCTAGAATAGATGAGCTTCTTGATCGTCTTCAGGGTGCAATGATCTTTTCCAAGATTGATCTCAGGTCAGGTTACTATCAGATAAGAACAAGGAAGAAGATATCCCAAAGACGGCCTTCAATACAAGATATGGGCACTTTGAGTTCCTGGTTATGTCATTAGGGCTTACAAATGCACCTGCCACCTTCAATAGATTAATGCATGATATCTTTAGACCATATCTTGATGATTTCGTGCTTGTCTTCTTTGATGACACTTTAGTCTATTCTAAATAGGAAGAAGATCATGAATCTCAACTTCAGATTGTCCTTGAGACAACGAGGTCTCATAAGCTATATGCAAAAAGGAAGAAGTGTGCATTCTTCAAGCGTCAGATTGAATATCTGGGATTAGTATCATCAGAATGAATATCAGTAGACCCAGCCAAGGTCAGAGATGTGCTTGAATGGCCAATACCAGTATCCATCAAAGAGATACGTAGCTTTCTTGGATTGACAGGATGGTATAGGGTCTTCATAAAAAACTATGCTTTGATTGCAGCACCTCTTACAGACTTACTAAAGAAGAAGATTTCCATTACATGGTCAACTTTAGAACAAAATAGCTTCGACAGATTGAAGCAAAGTTTGGTATCAACACCTATTCTAAAACTTCCAGACCTCAATAAAGAGTTCGAGGTAGTAACAGATGCTAGCATTCTTGCCTTGGGGTGTGTACTTATGTAGGAAGGTCATCGAATAGCATACTCTTCAAGGAATTTGAAGAGTCATGAAAAGAATTATGCCACGCATGATTTGGAATTACTAGCTGTCATCCATGCTCTAAAGCTTTGGAGACACTACCTGTTGAGTAACAAGTTTACTCTAGTAATAGATCATAAGAGTCTCAAATGGATTTTTACCCAGAACGAGCTCAACATGAGGCAATGTCAGTGGATTGAAGTGTTGGAGGAATATGATTTTGAAATCAAGTACCGACTAGGGAAAGAGAATGTAGTTGCCGATGCACTCAGTCGCAAGGCATTCCTAAATTCCCTAATCTTGTAGAATCCATCAACGGCCAGATCTCTAGCTACAAAAGTATCTATGCCAAACAACCGTATACTTGAACTAGCTAGAGAGGAAGCATGCCATGATTTGGCCTACCAAACAATGCTAAAGGAAATATCTACCAAGGAGTAGAATCAAAAGTTGCAAGCTAAGTATCATGAATTTTCCATTGATAATGGACTCGTCTACTACAGAACAAGGCTGTGTATACCAACAAGCCAGTCACTTAAGCAGAAGATAATATGGGAAGCTCATGATTCCCCTTTCACAGGACATCCTGGCTATGCTAAGACTCTTAATGCAGTTAGGAAGAGCTACCATTGGGAGAGGCTTAAAGGTGACATTCTCAAATATGTCACTGAGTGTTTGTCTTGCCAACGTATCAAAGCCAAACATGTCTTGATGCCAGGGAAATTGCAACTGCTTGATATCCCTCAAATGAAATGGGAATTCATCAGTTTGGATTTTGTTGTAGGCTTACCCCAAGTCCAGGGAGGATACAACTCCATCATGGTTATGGTTGACATGCTTATCAAGGTTGCACACCTTATTCCAGTAAAGACAAACTATAAAGGCTCCGACATTGCAAGATTGTTTATCAAGGAGATATTCAAGCTACATGGGTTACCCAGAAGAATCATTAGTGATCGAGATTCTCTCTTCACATCACACTTTTGGAGAGCTATCTTTGAAGCTATTGGGACTCAACTTAGCTTTAGCACCACCTACCATCCCCAAACGGATGGCCAAACAGAGCGAGTAAATCAAGTCATCGAAGATATGCTTAGGGCATACTACTGTCGAGAGCCGAAGAGGTGGATTCAATACTTGCCATTAGTTGAATTTTCCTACAACGCTTCCTACCAGCAGAGCATTCAGATGACCCCTTTTCAAGCATTGTATGGCCATGATTGCAGAAGTCCCCTAAACTTCTCAGATCCAACCTTAAGGGTTGAAGCTTTAAGACAGATGTTGGAAGACATGGATGATCAAATAAAGTCAATAAGACAAGACATACAAGCGGCCAAGGATAGACAAAAGGCATACGCGGATTTGAAGCGTCAAGAAAGAGTCTTCGAAGAAGGAGACATGGTCTTCATTTGTGTATGCCCTAAAAAGAGTTCTCTATCCCTAGGAGATTGCAAGAAGCTAAGTCCAAGGTATTGTGGGCCGTACAAAATCCTCAAATGCCTAGGACCCAATGCTTATAGATTGCAACTCCCTGAGAACCTAAAGGTTCACAATGTATTCCATATCAGCCTATTGGAAAAATATGTACCCAACCCTAACCATGTACTTGATGACCAACAGATTGTAATGCCTAGTCAAGGAGTCCTTAAACTAAGGCCGGATAGGATCTTAGATGTTAGGGAGAGACAGTTAAGATCTAGAACCTTGAGAGAATGCCTCGTCAATGGAAAGATTATTCTGAAGAGGATGCCACCTGGGTAGATGAAGGCACTCTCAACCATCAATATCCCCAGTTTATCTCGAGATGAGGACATCTTGATTCTTCTAAGGGGGAGAGAATGTAATATATTGAAATAGTAAAAGAAAAAAAAATTCGCCTTTCATGGTGGTGCATGATCTGAGTCGGGACATCGCAATCCATTAGGTGATAGAGGGGGGGGCAGCAAGCTCCTCGATGGAGCTTGCTCAGGGCCCACTCCATGCACGCTGACAGGCAAGGGGGGGAGGATTCCCTCCCCTCCCCTATTTAAAGAGGGAGGGCGACACGGTTAGGGGAGAGGGAGGAGAAGAAGATACACGCCGCCTGCTCGATTGCTGCTTCGCCTATCCCCCCAGCTTCCATCTCCACAGCGCCGCCATTAGATTCCCATTTCTCCCCCCGCCATATTGTTTTTTTTCCCTCCTGCCACGTAATAAAGGAAGTGGAAGCTTCCTAAGAGTGGGCTAATCAAGCCCCCATTCACCCCCTCATATCCCTTTTTGTGAATTTCCATTTCCCCTCCCCCGGGTTTTTAAACCCCAAGCCCCTTTTCCTGTGGTGCATTAACCCCTTTTCCGGGGTAGACTTAAGCCTTTTTTGGGGTACGATTAACCCTTTTCCAGGGTGCATTAAAGCCAACTCCCTTAAAAATTCACCTTACTCTAGGAGGAGAAAAACCCTTAATCCCCGTGCCTAAAACCACAAGTCCCGTTTTGTGTTTGACCCCGTGTTTTACCCTCATATGTTCTTTTTCTTTTGTACACTCCTAAGCTCTTCTAAACCCCGTACGCACCTTTTTCCCCAACTATAAACCCTTGTATTATTTTTCAATTTCTCCTTTGGGTTTGAAAAACTCCCAAATCCTTCCATTCCATTGCCAAAGATATCCCAAGGGATTTCATAGATGTTTGTGAAGCCACGCTCACACATAATCTTTCCACCGTGATTATATCCTATAGATCCTTTATCCCTTAAGCTTACAAACATTTTTCTCTCCGAAGAAGCTAGGATTTTAGAGGTCTTATTATCCCTTCCGGTGGTCAACTTTTTGATCGATTTCTTGTCTCGAAAGAGAGACGGTGGAAATCCGAAAGAAAGAGCAAAAGCTGCCTTCACAATCGAACTGCGATGCCGCCTAAGAAAATCCAAGGAGTAGCTGTAGGAGGGTCGTCTCCCGGTATACATGTGGATATCTCACCCCAAAATCAGGTTTTTCCTTCTTGGTTTTATATCGGGTTTTGAGTCAAATCAAGTAAAGATAAATTTGTTAAGGATATTTTTTTTCCGAGTTATTTTGCTATGAAGGAGTTCAGTTTAATTGAACAAATGATAATGTATAGAATGTAGTTTCCTTCGAATAGCATCATGCATTTATAACGAATTACGAACAAGATTATCTACTTACTATAATAGTATATTTGAGTTAAATTCCTGAAGGTATAAAAGCTGCATCTTGCACCATTAGTCCTATTCCTTTTTGCAAGGAATCATTGTAGAAGATTAAATTCATGAAAGGTTTCTTTCGTTGCTCAAAATACTAGGAAGTTATCATTGCTAATTGCATATCTTAGCAAGGAAAAGATTGTTATTTGGCATGAGTTTCGTTTGCAAGGAAAAATGAAGATTAAATTGAATTTTTACAGACTGAAAAATCAATTGTCACAAGGATAACAAATCGTGACGAGGTGATAAATATTACCTTTCAAAAGATAACCAAACCAATCTAAACTTAGAAATACCATGCTGAAAAAAATATACCTTGGAAATGATTTAAAGACCAAAGAAACGTTTATACCTTAAGCACTTGACTACTTTCCTTATTGTGGGGTCAATAAATTCGTAAAGATAACGAACTAGGGTTTGTCCATGAGGTTCTTAAAAAGAGACCCTAGGTCCGACATATGCCAGCTTAAAGAAACTAAAATGGATTATTTCATCGCAGGACTTGCGTAGCAAGTACGAAGTCATGTAGTCTTGTGATTGATTCACAAGAAGAAAGGGTAAACAACCTCAACAAGGATGGCAGATCCTTACGCAAGTTATCTTGCAAAAGGATGTATTCTTGGATTTCCTTCTAAATAAGGAAAGTTACAAATCAGAAACTAAAGTATCCAATGAACTTTAGGGTTGACCAAGTTGGGTTAATAAGGTACGCCCTAACCCAGAATATAAAGGAGCTTGCCAAGTTGCAAGATCCCTTGAAACGAGTGTGGATACATTCAAAGAATAGTTCCTTAGCAGTTTACCAAACAACACGGTCGATTTAATGGAAATGTTTGTGCTTTCTAGAGATTTTTGAGCACTATTTGAATTATGAATTACAAATTAAATGAATACCTATACTTCAGGTTGAAGGCCTGAAGGGAGAGGCAGTTTCAGTTACCCCCGACTGCCTGCCTAACCCTAACCAAGGGGGTTGTTGACTACACCGGGAACGTGGACCAAACCTGCTGCGAGAGGTCTCTCCGTTGAGCTCTTGTTGGAGCTGGAGGACGCTTGGGTGCGAGGGGGATGCTCTGGCCGTAAATCCCTCGCCTTCTGGGTCCTGCACAAGAGGCTAACGTGACTCGGGATTGGATCTCAAGGCCTACATAGTAGTCTACGGGCAGAAGCTTGGAATAGTGATCACTGTGGATTACTGGATAGCCTTCGGGCAGATTATGGACAAGCCTGTGGGCGGAATTCCTTATATTTGAAAGATAAATATGATGATATGTTAATAAAGAACTTGTTTGATATTGTTTTTCTATGTCACGTGATAAGATTACGTGAAGGAACCAGTGTTTAACGGATTAATTAAAGAAGCTGGTTGTTACATGTCAAACTAATGTGTTAGATAATTACATAACTAAAACAAACCGAGGAAAGTGCAAAGGATGGGCCATAGGTCTGTCCTGCGGTTGGGTGGTCCCAGTTAGCCGGGAACTTTTCTCAAAGAACACCGGGATGATCGTCAAAGAAAACGAATAACGAAGCGATGACCTAGAGTTATGTCTTAACCGATTTACGTTGTTTTAGGGGAACGGAATGGGACTATGCCTTATGGCAGAGAGGTTGAGCTTTGCATCCCTCTCGTTTCCCATTCTCCTTGAACCAAGTGCAACGTGAATGCGCTTCGAACCTGGCGTTTCTGCGTAAAGTAGTTCGCTCGGGTCCGACGCTAGTTGCTATTAGTTAATGACCAATCAGGAAAACCCTAATTCCGATCGATTCTTAGTGGGGACGGCTAGGATACTTCCGCTACGTGGCAGATGTGGGAAGACCTAGATCGCAAATCCCGTAACATTCCATGGGCGTGCTTGGTGGAGCTTTCTAGACATCCTTTCCGATGGACTGCTAAGACGTGTCCTGGATGATACTAAGAGGACACGTTACAACCCTAGACATACAAGGGGCAACACCTCTAGAAAAAGTAAAGATATACCCAAAGATAGATCTCCTGCTATGTGCATATCCTTCATAGTGGGAGTCAGTACAACCCATGACTATAGTATCCTAAAAACCATAGTACCTACTCATATCTCTAGTGCCTTCTAGGTACCTCATGATACTCTTCAGGACATCTCAATGTAGTTTGCTAGATGTATCTATAAAGCATGCACAACCTAGTGTAAATGCTATCTCTAGATGAGTAGCTATCATGGCATACATCAAAATGCTTGCTATAGATGCACAAGGAATTTTGGCCATCTAGGCCTTTTTCTCATCTAATTGGAGAAACTTTGCCTAATTGTCCTTCACATGGGAAGGTAAAGGATAGCTAATAGGATTAATATCCTGTATATGAAAGCACTCAAGAACCTTTTGTATGTACTCTTATGATAAGTAAAGGAGCCTCTTAGAGAGAATACATGTGATGCATATCCCAAGAATATATGAGGCCTATCCCATGTCCTTCATCCCAAAGCTCTTCTTGAGCTGAGTTTTCAAAGCATCTAGTTCATCATGATCTCTCTTAGAAATCAACATATCATCCACATAAAGTACCAAGATAATAAGGGAACCATCAAGAGACTTCTTCATTTAGAGACATAGATCCATATCACTAGGAGAGTGAGATTACGACCAGATAAATGCATCAAACTTATGATAGTATTCATTAGGTGCCTGCTTAAGACCATAAAGAATCTTGGTCAACTTTCATACAAGGTGTTTTCTACCCTTTTACTAGAAGCCCTTAGCCTAGTGCATATAAATCTCATCATGCAAGTCTCCACATAAGAAATCTTGTCTTAACATCCACTTGCTAGAGATCTACATCTAATTAAGAAACCAAGGCCAATACCAAGCGTAGGGTAGTCAACTTGACTATAAAAGAAAAGACCTCATTAAAGCCAAAACCATACTCCTACATAAAATCCTTAGCAACAATCTGGCCTTATATACTAGCTTGAGGCATCCATAGGTACTCTTTAACTTGTATACCCACTTGCACAACAATGCATGTTTTTCATTGAGCAAAGGTATCAAATATCATGTATGGTTTTTATACAATATGTCATACTCTGACTGCATGGCCCTCTTCCAAGAGTGACTATCATCTTTGTGTATAGTCTTCTCATAAGTAAGAGGCACACTAGAAGCTATCACCATAACATAGTCCATGGAGGATTCAAATCAATTAGGTTGACATCTATCTCTAGTAGACTAATGTGTGACCTATACATCTTGCCCAAATCATCATCATGAGCCAATGAAACATTAGGTGTAGAATATCTAGTTGGTTGTATAGTAACATGAGACTCCTTCTAATATATCACCTTGTGTTTCTCAACTACATGCTCAGACTACTTATGCATTTTCTCCTCATGGAAAATAATATCATGGCTACGGATGACCTTCCTAGCATGCAAATCCCATAGGTGATAGCCCATCTCACTTACATTCCCAAATATGCATTTCACTCATTTAGGATTCAACTTATTAGATTTATCCTTGGAAACATAGAAAAAATCATCATATCCAAATATACATTGTCATGCTGCTACATGGGCACAATGTGAAAAAACCTCGAGTGCATCATCATCTGACTTTCTTATTTATCTAGAGAGTCAATATCATCATAGTCATTAGTAATAGTATCCATAGTATGGTTAGTTCCAAAATGCAAGATTTTTGGACAAGTTTAGCCTATTTTTAATATTTTGGATATTATTTCTTGTAAATATCCTAAAAAGCTATAGAAAACTTCTAGAATAGGGTGACATGCAAAAAACAAGTTGCTTTTTTGGTCAGTTTGGAAGATCTCATGCAAAAAGAAGGGCTTTTGAAATCTTACGGTACGTGATCGTAGTTTACATGTAGAAAATATCACTCCAACTGGGAGGAGGAGTGATTTGGAAGATATCTAATTAGGTATCTTGGAGTTTTTCCCCCCTTTTTGAGCCAATGGAACCATCTAATTTTGCAATTTGAGCACCATAGAAGAAGTTAATGTTTGGTGTGCGTTTTTGGTCTACCAAGGAGCTCCAAGAGATCTAACACTTAGAGATTTCTTCCGAGTAGTCCTAGATGAGGATTTTTTTTATCTTCTGAGATTCTAAGGATTTTGTTTATCTTCTCACATTCTATCAATACATAGTGCATTGATTCATTGAGCTTTGTTTTTATCTTGTTACCTCGTACCTATTCTTTTTCTTCTCTTCTATCTCCTATTCTCTACTTCGTTCTCTCTCTAATCCCTAAAACTCCTCCAACAATGAAAATGAGCATTTGATGGAGGTTTTTCAAACCATACCTCCTAACTACATATTCAAGAATTGGGGAATTTTCATAATTTTTGGAATTTTCTAATGTGATTAATATTTGGACACATGGTCAAATCTTATCCTCTTTCTTGAAGGTGAAATTTTCTCTAAATACTATATAAGCAATCCCTTCAAGTGCCATTTTCAAACATCGGGTTAAGATTTTAGCCACTTGGTCAAATCTTCACTCCTTATTTGAAATTGGAACTTGAGAGATTTCCAAATTCTTTAATATGGTATTTCCTCCACAATTTGACAACCAATAGAAGTGCATGGTAATGTGTTTATCAAGTGTAAGGCAATAGTAACCACTTGAGTCCAAAAATATTATGGTAACCTTGCTTGGCTAAGCATACTATAAACTCTCTTTTGAATCGTCCTATTTATATGCTATGCAACACCATTTTGGGATGGACTATAAGGGGCAGGTAAGTAATGCTTAATACCCCACTCATCCCAAATTTTCTCAAATACTTTAGAGACATATTCACCCCCATTATTTGACCTTAGACATTTCAATCTCTAAACAAGAGTAAGCAAGCATTAAAAGTTAGCAAATCCATTCAATTTCTCAATTTATGGAATATGCCTAAATCTTATGCAAATAATCATCAATGAAAGTCACAAAATAATTTGTACCATTTTGTGATCAACATGGTATGGAATCATATACGTTAGAATGAAAAAAAGTCAAAGAGTCTCCTATGCATGTAATGCTAGACTTCTTATGAGAACTATATATCTACCTATCACAAACACAATGATCATATGAATCAAAATATTTGTAGTCGAGGGACAAGAGATATTACAAACAAGAAATCATTCTTATTTCTTTCAAGGACAAGTTTCTAAGTCAACAATGCCATGAAGATACATGTGATATGTCAACCATAATCAAAACATAGCCACCAATAGACCTAGATATAAGCATGGGATAAAGGTTGCTAGCCTTGGCACCTCAAGCAAAGGCAAGATTCCCATGGGTAATCTTCCACATAGAATCACCAAAAGATACATGAATCCTACATCATTCAACTATTCAACTTATAGTAAACTTTTGGTCAAAGCTCTAATATGGCATACGTCATACAAAACAAAAGTGTTGCTTGAAGAAAATTTCAGTTTAACATTACTAATATCAATTATATCCAATGCCAAGTCATTTCCTAGTCTCGCAGAACATGTCATGTTGTAATAGGAATAAAACCAATCTCTATGCAATATAATATGGAAAAAAGCCCTTAAATCAAATTAGCCAAGAATTAGGAGAAAGTGGACAAGACATTAGCCAATTGACTAGGATAAAGAGAAGAAGATGCCAAGATGTAATCAGCCTCAAGCTCCAAAACTCAAGACTTACTGAGAACAATTATGTGATCATTAAACTTATCGTGAACTTTTCTTTTAACTTTCTCCTTGCACTTATCATTACATATCTTATGGAACTATGGCCTAATATGACGTTGCTTCCCACAGTAATGACATGTAAGAGAGACCTTATAACCACAGGATTTCAAGACAGCCCATGAGACTTAGACCTCTATGAGTCTCTACCACAAGAGTCATTACTACTCTTACCATCATGTATACCCCTAATAGTGAATGCATGTGGATGTGCATTGCATCCATGTTATTCCTATTTATCTCTTCCTTGAGTGAGGCACCATCAACATCCTAGTGTTTCAAATAATCCTTAGGTATATTAGCACACATGGTAGTTTGAAAAGTGTCCTATGACTCAAGAATGTCACAAAAAAGAATAAGGTGTGAGAAATGCGGGATCTAGAGTATGGCAAAGGAAGAAGCTATGGAGGATTGAAGGAGAAGTGTGGACTCATGATGGAAAAGACACTGTTTGTTACACAAGTGAATTAGGTTCCAAGATTGAGACTTGGACTCATAAACACAATCTTGTGTATGTGGACAATGACATTGACACTTCACTGAAAAGAAAAGAGTACTATCATTGCATTTAGAAAAGGAAGCAAGTACAATGCTTTATAGGAAAGTAGGAAACTGCAGTAGGCACCATTGTGCATATGGGATAGGTTAGCCTGCATATCTTTGACCCTGAAGCTCCATACAAAGAGGCTGTTTGAGTGAGTGTGATTGCTAATTCTGAACACCCCTCCTCAATCACAACTAGAAAGGCACAAAGTGTGTAGAGGCTGTAATGAGAACCACCTGCAAAGTGTGGGCATACCACAAACATGGTAGACACCAGAGGCTGTCGTAGAAAAGGCTAAGTGTGGGCACCAAAACATGATGGACATCCAGAGGCTGTAACAGGGGCCTCACAAAGTGTACAGGGACTGTAATGCCAAGTTACATGAGGATTTTACAAAGCTTATGGCAAGAAGCATTAGGGCAAGGAAGTACGAGGCTTTTAAACCTCTTCCTAGCATGACAGAACTTCTCAGTATGTCCGGTCCTTTTGCAGAAGTCACAGAAGAGCGGTTCCTTTTTACCTTTGTATCTGTTGTTTACATATAACATTTGTTCATCCTTTGAAGTGCTGGGCTCTTCTTTGCTTTTAAGTTTATTTTCTTCTTCTAACAATGATGCTTGGATATCAACAAGTTAGGATTTGGCATGTTGATTAAAGTTGTTAATACATTATTATATTCAGGAAGCAAACTCTTAAGTAGAACACCGATGCAAACATCTTCATCCATTTTAATGTTGATTCCTGCAAGTTGGGTTAGGAGCCCTTCCATGTAATTGAGATGTGTGGCAAGTGATGTACTGGACTTCATTTCGAGCCTGAAGAACTCAATCAGGAGACCATACTTTGATGATTTAGATTGTGCACCGAACAGGGTGTCAAGTCTTTTCCATGTATCCTGTGAGGTCTCTCAGTTATCCACATGGTGGATATAACTGTCGTCTAGCTCCAGTTTGATAATGGCCTGGGCTCTGTCATCATTCTTTTGCCAAGTAGTTGCAAGGTCCGCATCCCGAGGTTTCTTCTCTTTGCCATTTGTGATGGCCCAGAGACCTTTTTTCATCAAGATGAGCTTGATGCAGGTTTGCCAGGTGTGAAACTCGACTCCTTTGAATTGAACATTTGGAGAGTCTTTTCCCATGTTGAGGTTGCAAGATCAGTAGAAAATCAACACCAGAATTCTGAGATTTTATCAGTAGAAGAGCAGAATGCAGTGTGTCAAGAGACACAGTTAGTGACAGTGTGAAAACACACTATGTCAGTGTTGATGTTGAGCTTGATTCTTGATTCTTCTTGTTCGGGATCGTTCGATCGTTCTTCAATCTTCTAGGTCCTTCCCCTCCTTGATTTGATTCTGGGTCAATGGATTAGAGTGACAGAGGCTTGGGTTGAGTGTCAGGAGAAAGAAAACCTGAGGAAAAAAAAGCTTGAGAAATTTTGGCTATGGTGGAATTAGGGTTTCTGAGACAGGGGCCTAGTTTTTTCAACATTGCAGGAGCTATACTTAATCATTTTCAAAAAAATTTACATGCCTAGGAAGCTCACTTCATGGGCTATCAAAGCCCCATCATAATCGTCAAGATCGTGGACAGTATGAAGCACGCAGGCACGTCGAACAGATTCGGCATAGTTGAGGACATGTTTTCGCGATTTCCGCAATGCTGGGGTCAGGGCGCAGCAATGTCGTCAATTTACGTGCCAGAATGAAGTGCCTTGAGTAGAAGAAAAACTCCCTAGAAGAAATCAAGAGCTGAAATGACGTGGTTGAGAAGTTATTGAAGCTCCAAGTAAGGTAGGTCCTGTTTGGCTATGGCAGACACAGAGCAGAGATTTAGGATTTTCACAATGCTGAGCTTCAGATGATCAACTATCCTGGATTGATGTGATATAGGGAAGCTTTGTGAGTTGGGGAATACTTTTCCAGAAGGAAGCTCCAAGATATTTGACCTGTGGAGTGAGATATAAGTAGCTCAATCTGACAGGGTGCTGCTGGCTATGGCTGCCATGGAAGCTTTAGTGAGAGTAGAGTTGGGAGATGAAGTCATGAGCTGACATTGAGCTAGATTGAGGTTGAGAGGAATCAAGAGAGGTTGGAGAAGCAATGCCATGCCCAACTGGGCTCTGATACCATGTGAGAAATGCGGGATCTAGAGCATGGCAAAGGCGGAAGCTATGGAGGATTGAAGGAGAAGTGTGGACTCATGATGGAAAAGACACTGTTTGTTACACAAGTGAATTAGGTTCCAAGATTGAGACTTGGACTCATAAACACAATCTTGTGTATGTGGACAATGACATTGACACTTCACTGAAAAGAAAAGAGTACTATCATTGCATTTAGAAAAGGAAGCAAGTACAATGCTTTATAGGAAAGTAGGAAACTGCAGTAGGCACCATTGTGCATATGGGATAGGTTAGCCTGCATATCCTTAACTCTGAAGCTCCATACAAAGAGGCTATTTGAGTGAGTGTGATTGCTGATTCTCAACATAAGGGAGGATGGTTATCCTTAAACTCAACACCCTACGAAAACAATTGGTTGAAAATCGAGTGAAACATATTCAAATGCGTGAACACACTGGTTCCTTTCTTCATGCAAAGTTATCATAGATAATTTTCCATAATTTCCAAGCATTATCTTTAGGCACCACAACATTGAAATAAACATGCTTAGAAACTGACAATAGAAGAGTGGATTTACATACCTAATCCAACTCCTCCCAAGTATCCTAATCGATGCCTTTGGGCTTTACTACACTCTTGGTTTTTGAAGGCCTAACTTGCTTCTTTTGAACAAGTATCTACCATATCTCCCTCTTCCAATAGATAAAATATGTGTCATCAATTTTTTTAATATTAAAGAATTAGCCATAATGAAAGTATATCAATATAAAATCCAAGAGAATGGGCTACTCTAAATGACATCAAATTAGCCTCCAAAATTTAGCCAAAATAAGGGAAGAATAGGAGGAAATATCAAAGTATAGAGATATCCACCAATTGTAAGAAATAAACTGTCAAAGTACAATTTCTACTCTCCAAGGTAATGCTAAAAAATACAATCACAAGAATACTAAAATAAAGACAACAGTTTATGTCAATCCAATTATGGGAAAATAGCTAAGAAAGCAAGCTCCCACTACCAGGGATGTTCGAGTAGCAACAAGGATACAAAGAATGTAACTAGACTTAGCATAGACCACCACTACCAAAGAGTGCCACAAACTCAAAGTTTCAAGGTACCAGACATCCCATAAGCATATACATCACTTACAAACTATTGAAAAAGGCAAGTACCAGGTGTCTAAAGCATATAGAATCAAATCATCCCAAGAGAGTATGTATATAAAGAGCCCCACTGTCTCTCAAAGAACCAATCTCTGTCGCATAAAGAATCCAAATCTCTAATTCCAATAGCAAGTAGCTACAACTAAAGAAAATCCCAATTCCAAATCAGCAATGCAAGCTCAAGATATCAAGTACATGACCATCTAGAATCCAAGATACATCAAAGAGTATAAAACTTGAGTAAGTCTTAAAACCTGTAATATCAATAACTAAAGCAACTAAAGCATATGGCCAAAGCTCCAAAGCATACAATGTACCTCAAATCTGAAAGGTAAAGCCATCCATAATCATATTCGAGTCCACTTATCAATGCTAGACATCAATGCATGTAAGTGGCATACTGAATAGCACCACACCTCAATAGGCATAAAGTTATTGTTTATAGCTTACTACCCAAACTATTATTACAATAATTAAATTTTAGAAACTTGAGATATTCAACCTCCAACAACCAATCCAAGTAGCATCCCAAAGCATTATCATAACATTTGGGCACCAATATAGCATCACCAAGGCATTAAACATGCATAATGGAGCTCATTATTTTTTTTCCAAACCAACACTATTCTATTCTATGTGAAATAGAGAACTAAAAACTACACAAAATTAACTCTATAAATAGTCAAATCTATATCTCTTGTCATGTTCTTCATTTCTAGTTATAAAACACTTAAATTTTATATTGTGTGCAAAAGTTATGGCCAAAATATGAAAGTTTTATCAAGCTACCATAGCTACACATGACTTCTAAAAAAATGCTATGTATCCACTCAAAATGGATAGAATTTCTACTTCTTAACTAGAGAAGTGAAAGAAAGATATAGAATAAGAAGAATTTGTCTACTATCCACATGAGAATTATTCAAGTCTGGTCAAAGCACATTGAAGTCAAGAGCATACATTATGGCTCCTGTAATATTCATGTCATAACACTTCATATTAAGAAATGAATTCGGGCTTGAGACGTTTTAAAAATTACTCATCAAGTTATCACATAAGTGACCACACATAATTTTTCTTAATTCCGCAATCCGACACGAGAAGATGCCTCAATATTCCCATCCAACAAGAAGCAAAGACACCTTGTAAATAATATTACGACAAATTGATCATAATTTTTCTTGCATTATATTTGAGAAGAAATAACAAAATGCATACCTCATGAGGAAGAAACAATGGCTATCATGAAACCTTGACTTTAAAGCGTTGAATATGGGCTGAAGCAAAGGATGAAGAAGCTCCTTGAATCATTGGTGTTGATACTAGTTGAAAGGTAGAGTCTGAGTGGAAGCACACAAGTGGAAGCAATAGCTATGGTAGATGGAGCAAGAGAGCAAGTGAGAGACACCATATGTGGAAACTCCAACAATCACAATGTGTGGTCAACCTCCCTTATTCCTTTAGTCATTGAAAGAATAAAGAATAAAGTGATAGTGATGGGCACCTACCACTTGTAGTGTACAAGTGTGTGGGTATTGTAATTGTAGTGAAAACACAGGTAGCGTAGGGACAAACGCCTTTACCTCAATAAATTTATGATGTAAGAAAAAGTCCTAATAGTGAGCAGTCGTCTGCCCTAATGCAAAAACCCTCCAAAATACATGCCCACCACCATTGCAACCTACAAATTGCTTCTAATAGCCTAAGACAGTAGTCCCATGTTTTTCCTTCTCTCCCTATACTTTCTTCCACAAAAAGTATGCTAACACTCTAATAAAATCCTTTTTTTCTCTAAGTATAGACACTATGCCTATTGGTGATTTGAGACATGTAAGAGACTTATTTTTTTCTTAGCACACTGTGGCATGGTGGACACTTAACAAAGACTCTCTAGCAGGTTATTTAAATGTCTTAACATTGTGAAAACATGTAGCTAGTATACCGTATGCATATGAGTAAGACAATAGAGTAGATAGATTTTCCATTAATTTTCTTCACTAGATCTATGCTCACATGACAATGTATTATAAGTAGTGTTTCTTGCGACTATGATAGCATATTGGTACCGACATGGATTTATCAACCTACTAGATACCAAGCCATATGATAGCATAGTGTTACCTACACATGTATGCTAGCATAATGGCATACAAAGATCTATGATGCTATGCACACAACAAATGGTAGAATTATGTTATCTACTTGTATGGTAGCATAACGATACCCACATACACCTATCAAGCTACTAGCTACAAAGCTCATAATTGTCAAGCTAATAGAATCAAGCTAGTAGTTATCATGATGGTAGCATGATAGTAGTTATCAAGCTCCTTGCAACCAAGCTTGTAGTTATCAATCAAGTAGCAACCAACCTAGTAGCTGTTAGGAAAATAGCAACCAACTCAGTAGTTATCTCATGATGGTAGCATCCATGCTAGTAGAAACTAAGCTAGTAGCATCCAAGGTAGTGGTGGAAACAAAGCTAATACCATCCAAGCTAGCGAAAACTAAGCTTGTAGCTACCATAGTTATAGCATCCAAGCTAGTATAGAAAACTAAGATAGTATCATCCAGCCTATGTGGATAGCAATAATCTTGGTAACAATGATATTGGGAGTTCCTCAAATGCGACCACATAGATGGTTGTACATATGCCATTGCTCAAATAGCAATCTATATGCTACCTGTTGGTAGATTACAATACTATAAGCCACCATTCTAAGTGTTGGTTGCATAGAAGTAGCTTCTTGCAAGCACACCATCCCACAATTGTTGTTAGCCTTATCTTTGTTATTTATAATACAATATACACCTACTCCCTTTTTCAAGATATCAAGCCTCAAGCATAAACATTTACTATAGTTCCTATACCCAATCAAAATCCTTGAATAGATATCCATGACTCTAAGTAAAACCAATTAGCCATGGAGCAAAACCTCAAACTTTATCCCACTTAAGAAACACAACATCTCTAGTTGCTAAAATCATGTTGATCTCCCCTGCCAAGAGGTCCAAACTAATCCTTTCTTCTACTTTCATAACTTGTCCATGTGTCCTCCTTGACTCATGTCTAGTCATGCTCAATCCTTTGAGAGAAAGCCTCAATGTGAGGTATACTATCAAGAGTACTTGGTGCATTATTTAAACTAAATGGATTGCTCATGATACTTGTCAATTATGTTAGTTTGACAAATAAGTTATATCTCAATGACCAACTCACATCTTTTCATTTGAATGAGAAGATTGAAAAGGCATTGTACTATAAAAATGAGAAAAATCAAAAGAATTATACTATAAACATCAAAGGATGCCTATAGTTGCTTCACAATCATATTTCAAATGAGATTTTATACTTTCAAGAGCTTGATTGAATTACATAAACATTTCAAGATATGTCATACTAAAATCTATGCTTTTTAAAACTATATCACATGGTGCCATGGCAAAAAATTATGGCCTGGTTGGATGCAATAAAGTAGAGCTAATTCGTGTATGGTGGAATTATCTCTTTAGGAAGATAGATTCTTTGGTATAATAATATTATAATGGTTCATTATCATGTGTATAAATAGAACTTTTATATAAGCTATAACACAAAAAAACAAATGGCTACTCTCTTTAGCAAACTGTTAGTCAATTAAATGCTAAGCATGTAAAGTTAATTAGTCTAATATAGAGATGCAATATGTGTATAATGAATTGAATCCTAATTTAAACATGAGAACACTAAAATAGAAGCTACATCTCTCTTTAGTAAAATTTTAAAGTTGCAATTTTAAAAAGCATGTCAATAATAATACTTTAGTACCAATTTCTTCATTTGAATGATTAGTAAGAGTATGGGATTATGGGTTCTATGTGATAAATATGTTAGTATGATATCATGTAGTACCTATTTTTAAATAATAGGACCATATAAATGCACCCTAATTCAACAAAGGGATTCTTCTTGCTAATGGGTGGAGTTTAATATGGTAGAGTATGCTAGTTTCTTGAGCTCATTTGTAGTGATGTTTTGAGTAAATTTTGGATTTTTTAGCTTCTTAAGTGCCCAACAACTTGTCCTAATTCATGTTCCAACTTGCCACCACTTTATATCACTCTAACACCTTATCCTCGTTCATTTAGATCTTTTAGCTTTTTAAGTGCCCAACAACATGTCCTCATTCAAGTTCCAAATTGGCACCACTTTGTATCACTCTACAATTTGTTAGGGATTTTAATCATCACTTTCTTAGTAATTGAAATTTTAAGCCTTGAACTATATATTTGGATTTGTGCTTATTGCATAATACTCCGTGGAGAATACCTTCCAAAATAAAACACTATGAAATTTTGCACTATAGATTTAAGACATCTAATGGATGCCTTACATCTAAGGCACCCAATGGATGCATGGAAGGTCATCACGAAGCATAGAAAACTATTTAGGAAATACACATATCACCGTGCATTCAAGCCCTAGCAGACAACCTTGTTCATTTGATTTTCGAGGTAGTTGAGATGTCCTCTAATGTAGGGAGAATTTCAAAATAAATTATCAAATGATGTTTGTATGTCTACATTTCTGTCTTCTAATTATATCAACTTCTTCTATCCAATGAGAAATATAGAAACCCTTATATAGAGGATGTTTGTATGTCTACATTTCTCTCTTCTAATTAAATCAACTTCTTCTAACCAATGAGAAATATAGAAACCCTTATATAGAGGATGTTTCTATGTCTACATTTATTTCTTCTAATTAAATCAACTTCTTCTAACCAATGAGAAATATGGAAATCCTTATATATACATAGAATGTAAATGTTAAAAGTATGATGTGAATTAACTTACATGATTCATCGTGTTTTTAAATACTATGGATGGTGAATCCCTTTGGTAGTTACCTTACACAATTGATTGCATATATAAATAGTCATTACCTATGAATGATGCGTTCCTTTAGTAGTGAATAGTACTCCATGATGAAATAAATGATAGCTACCATAGAAACATACTATAAAATATAAGTGATATTCCATGATGTTTGAATATGGACACAAGCATATTTGAGGAATATGATGATTGAATATGACAACGAAAATCATTATCTTCATAATTAATGTGACATATTATTTGATGGTAATGATGATAAAAAATCAACTTCTTACATTAGCCTATATGTTGTAGTCTATTTATATTGAATCTAATTTGGAGCTATGCATCCATTTAAAGTGAAATTTATCGAGGTAACTTTTAAAGGTTTTGATTATCAAGGAAAGGATATTATCCATGACATAAATGAAGAACTTAGTGCTCTTAACACCAACATATTTAATTTTTAAAGATCGCTTGAATCTTTATAAGATGTTCCTAATTAAAAAGGCATTACAATATGAAAGAACTTCCTTTTCAAGGGGGATTTGAATCAACTTGAAATAAAGTTTTCATTCTTGACATGGAATGAAAAGTAAAAGCCACATAAAGATGAAGTTGAAGTACTTGAACCCAGTTGTGAGTATTCTAAGTACTTTATACTTGAAGATTAATGTGCCTATTTTTTGTGCTCATGTTGATGCTTTTAACAAGGGTATATTTTTATCCATATGTGAAGGTCATAGAAAAAGTTGAGCGTAGATTTCTCTCTTTCAAAGTATACGTTAAGATTAAGAAATGTATGTAAAATGTCTTCCACAAGAAACTTTGGGATGAGCCAACTATTCCCTTGCTTGCATTCAAAGCTCTAATAATTTACATAGGGAATATACCCATGTGTGGTACACATAAAAAGGGGAAGTGCTTTGCACCTTTTGGCTATGAATCTAGCTTTCAAGCATTATGACGCTACATTTCTTTATGTATTAGCTTGTAAATGTGTATAGGAATGCTGCACTCAAAGAATGTAACGGGAAAATTTTTCTAAGTACAATGGGAGCACGGTAAGTAATCTAAAAGAAACAATGAAAAGTGAAAGTAGTAAGAAACATAGAAATGTTTTTAATCAATTTTTTGAATGGGTACATAAAGTTATTAGATATAAAGTGTTAGCTCATTCCATAATTTCTATAGTATATTTTCATGATTACTTTCCCCAATTCTCTTCTATATTCCTAAGTGATGTTCATGTTACCTTCTTGCATGGCTACTTCATTATCTTGTTTAAGATTCTTAAAAATCCCTTCATTTCTATAGTATGTTTTGTATAGCCTTATTTGTTATTCATTCCTCAAAACTTTCCTTAAATTTATGATTTCACAAAAGAAGTTTTCCTTTGTTATGCCAACATCATATATCTAATTGTTCTATATAACAAAGATTTGCTTCCTAACAAGACTTTGATGCTACTTGAAATTACTAAGGGTCCATACTCTAGAAAAAAAATGTACTATGCTCCATCAAAATGTGATTTAAAGTAGAATCTATTGTTCATAAAAACACTTTAAAAATAAATCAATTGATAACTTCCTTAGAAAACCAAAAGTGATATTTATCCCATCTTTGACAATAGTTTTCACCAATTTTCATTTGCATTTTCACATTCATCTAGTGATATTTTAAAGCTTTGTCTTGTAATCGTGTGTAGTTTTCTACTTCCATCAATATTGACATTTTCACATGAGTAATGTTTTGGATCATTTATGATAAGGCAATTACATATCCAATCATATATTGCATTTTGTTGTGCATTATAAAAGCTAGGTAGAAATATAAGGATATAATTTCAAACATAGTGTGTCTCCCAAGAGGCTAAATTAGCATGTTGATAATGCAATTTTTGTTTTCTTTTTCCATGTTATGTTATGGATATCCATATGTGTCAAAAGCTATTCTAGACTTTTGTGACTTTCACCTAGGCCCCTTAATTTGTAATGATCCATCCATCTTTCAAAGACTAAGGATTCTTGAACAACTCCAAGACTAAGACCATATCATTATGAAACTCATATAGATTCCCCTAACAGGATCATGTTTGCCTATCCTAGTCCAAGCAAAATTAGCAACCTTTACAAAGCAACTAGAAAAACATGAGAATTGGAATCTCTCACATCATTTTATGTATGATTTGGGGATTTTTGAGGTCTCATCTAAGATTGCAAAAGTCTTAGTGAGCATTGTGAAAATGGAGAACCCTAGTATTGTGTTTATATATCAAGCCTACCACTTATCAACATGTAACAATGCTTCTTTCTCTGATCACTTGTGATATGTGACTTCAAATAAATCAAATTTAGTAGAAAAAAATAAATACTTAAGGTTAAAAATAATATTTTTTTCTTATTAGGAGAAGAGTTTCCAAATTTAAGATCAAGGAAGAAATTTAGGTAGGTCAATGGAGTGTTTGCTATATGAGTTGAGTCATTTCAAATGAAAGCACACTAACAAAAATTTCTATTGACCCAATAGTATATAATTTAAGATGTTTATTTCATACTTAGAGCATTATATAACAAGGCTAGATAATTTGGAACAATGTCAATTTACTTTGGCCCACTCTATCAAATTTCATTCTTTGTTAATCTTGTATTTATTGTTTCCTTCAAGCAATTTGGATGTTGATAAATTGAGTCAAAATTTCCTAGGTTGAAATTTTTCATTGACCGAATGTATCAAATATCAGTGCTTATTGATCTTATATTTATTATTTTCTTTAGGAATCTAAATGTTGATAAATAATTGAGTCCAATTTTCTTAGGTTTGAAAATTTTATTAGGATAGGTAATATGTGACGCCTTCAATACCCTTTTGCAAGCATTTGGGAACTACTCATAAGCATTTTGGAGAGAAGTGAGCATTATTTTTACTCCCTTTTGTCATTGTTATCATTATTTTTAAGGCCATTTTTGGTGAGCATGATGGTGATATTTGTTTGGAGGTGCTAGAGGTAGTGTAAGGCATTTGAAGGATGTTTTAGGGATAGAGCTCTACAAATTCCACCTTTCTTGTGGGATTTGGCCATTTCTCCAACTTATAAGTAAAGTAGTGTCAACTAGAACCATTAAGCTTTACAAGTGAAGAAGGGCTAGTTAACACCATTAAACATTTGATTTTTGAGTGTCTAGTGGGAAGACATTCCATACAATAAATACAACTATGGAAATGAAGAAAAATGAAACAACACACATGAATAAGAAAATAAGAGCTTGGGGTCCATAGATTGATTTGAGCATGCCAAAAATAAAAATAAAATTATTCTACCTCCCATATCAATCTCTATAAGCCCATGTACTATGTTTATGTTGGAATGAAGAAATAAGAAAATGACTCTCTCTCTTTCTCTCTCTCTCTCTCTCTCTCTCTCTCTCTCTCTCTCTCTCTCTCTCTCTCTCTCTCTCTCTCTCTCTCTCTCTCTCTCATCCCCTTGTTGGATATCCATGGTTCAGAAGTCTCTTCTTCTTCAATAGGGCTAAGTGTGAAATAGGGTCAAGGGCTCAAAATGGGCCATTGGGGTTGACAACGAGCCATCGAATGCCTAGTTTTCCAACTATACTTTGCCAAACTTAGATGGATATGTAGATTAGATCATGTACAGTTGTTGAATCTTCTTGATACTTGTGGTATCTCACCTTGCAAAGAATCCTTATCACCATGTTTCCCAACCAAAGATTATTTTCTATTGAACTCAACTATTAAAACAAGAAAATATATCTAGTGGTAACAATGGAAACTAGTTGTGTGTAGTACAATTGTTTAGAGGGATGAGCTCAAAAAATCCTACCAATCCCCATAGCCACTCCTCATAGATCTGCACTCCTCTCATGTACAAGGTAATGAACTTTGTTACTTCTTCCTCCAAGTTGAGGCAAGGTCACACACATTCTCTCTCTCTCTCTCTCTCTCTCTCTCCACACACACATACACACACATAGATTGTGATACATAAATATCATAAGGCAAAGGACAAGCAACAAAGTAGAAAGAAGAAAGCCTCCTTCTCAAAACCACTTAGGAGAGGGTGGTGTCCTCTTCTCTCAAATTGTGAGCTCTTTGAAGAAGGAAGCCTCGAGGTTGATGGTGCTATATATCTTTGACTCTTCATTGGGGCTTTTGATTGCTCTCGTGCCTCATGCTTCTACATCTTAGGATCTTTTAAGAAAAGCTTGCACACCTAATGTCATGCTTGATGTCATATTTAAGCATTGGGTCATCTTCTTTATGACTTGTTTAATCTTGCATTCACTTAATGAAGCATTGAGAAGACCATGCAATCAATTTTACTCAATGGATTGGAAATTTTGATAAGAAATTGAAAATTTTCCCATTGTACCTAGCACCATATTTTTAGCTTGTACTGTGTATCCTTGTGTGTAATAAATATAGCAAGGTATAAACCCACAAGAGCGACTTAGAAGGTTGTCTAATAGTGAACTGAAGTGGTACTTTTCTCTCATATCAATATAATATAAGGAGGTATAAAAGAAAGGAGAAGGTATTTATATATAGAGGGATGGTAGTTTGTTTATTAGCAAAAATTAACAATCCTCGTAACAGCAATTTGAAGAAGTGAGGACTATACTCTACTGACACATAGTTATCCATATCATATAGAATTATGACAATATGGGTGATGTAGGTTAGCAAATCCATTAGAAAGTCACTTTAACCTAATCTATTGGACACTTGAGGCTTTTTCTCACTAAATATCCTATCTAAGGAGTGCTTCATAATGTCATCTTCTATGATAGAGATGGTACAAGTAAGAGAAAGGTAATATATGTTTAGTTTGATGTCATTAGAGTGATTCCCTTTAAATTTTTCAAACCTTAAATATTGTGGGGTTAAGAATAAGTTTGCACTCACTATGCCCCCTACACCCAAAACAGTGGCAAAGCATGGCATGTGTAATAATAGTACATTTTAATGGCATTCTTGTCTCTTGGTGGATAGAGCTTGATTGGCCACATGGGATGGACTATAGATGTCAAAGATGGGGGATTTATTATTGGAGTAGAAGTAATGGAGGAGGGTCTCCATGTTCATTTGAATCTATAGCGTAAAATCTCACCTACATTCACTTCATATGGGAGTGCTCAAGGCACTTTGGTGGATGAATATGGGAAACTTTGTTGTTGTTGAAGGAAAGTCATTTTTTGAGAGGATCATGGGGATATGTCCAAGTAGATCTTGAAGAACAAGGTCCTTTAATGGATCAATAGCTAGAAGTTAAATTAATTAGTAGATCTCTATTAATGTATCTTTTCCCCTTAGCATTCATGATGGTTGTGTTGGTGGAAAATGAAGAGAAAGCAAAAGAAGCAGATAGCACAAGTGACTCAGGGAGATAGTTCTAACCACCATAGATAAGTTGATACTGCCTATGTGTGTCCTACCATTGATGGGATATGAATGTGGGGGAGGTTTGAAAGAGGAACTAAGGCTTTAGATATGAATTTGGCCAACCAAGCTCACCAACACTCCTAACTTGAGGACCTCTAGGGGTTGTGTAGGGATTTAGAGATGGAGTAGGCCAACCAAGCTCAACAACATTCCTAACTTGAGGACCCCTAGGCATTGTGTAGTGCTTGTGGACACATATTTCTTTTTATTTATTCTTTCTTTCTTTATGTTTTTAAAAAGACACGATTTCCTAATTTTATCTTTAGCCTTGCACAAGTGATTTGCAAGTGTAGGATCTTGTAAGGTAGTTCTAAGGCAATAAACCTAGTTTAATATGGTTAGGAAGTTAAGTACATCCAATGGATATCAAGCTAAGATAATCAAAGAAAAAATACTTATTTTTTATGTAAATTTTGTGCTCAAGGAGAATTCATGGTATTGGTGAAGGCTTGTATCCTTATTAGAGTATATTTCAACTTCTTTTGACGAGAATAAATAGTCATTTGAGGTAGACGTTCAAGGCACAATGTGCTTGAAGAAGTTATCAGAAAAACTAATGAAGGTAGGATTCATATATCTTATCAAATTTTGTGAATGGTTAAGCCCAATGGTCATCCAAGCCAAGAAAACGGGGGGATGACAAATCTCTATGGGACTTAACCCATTAAATGCGACTACAAAAATGGACCATTATCTCTTACCCTTTATAAATAAGATTTTGGACCAAGTAACAAGACATGAATGATACAATCTTTGTGATGGCTACTCCAAGTACTTTCAAGTAGTCATAAGACCTAAAGCTTAGAGGAAAACCACCTTTATCACTCCTTGGGGCTATTTTTGCTACAAGGTGCTCCCTTTTGGTATGAAAAATGGATCTCCTTTGTTCCAAAATTTAGTAAATGATATATTGATGCTCTATAATAGTAATTCCATTTCAAGGCACATTTATTTTGCTAGGTGTGACTATTATGAGAAGAAGAATCTAGTTTTCACAAGAATGGATCTTTCAAGAGTACTACTAAATATGAAGAAGTGCAAACTAGTTGAGCTAGGGCAAGCTTATTGTGACATGAGGTGTTAGAAATTGGTATAGAAGCTGATCCAAAGAAACTAAAAGCATTGATGTTTTTCCCAACCCCTCAAAACACAAAACTTTTGACTTTCATACAAAATTTCAAGTATTTTTCTCATTTCACACCTTTGACTTCAAGACTATTATTTTCTTTATAGTAGCAAGTAGCAAGACTTTATCCTTTGGTTTGATCAAGTAATCAGTTTGGAAACAATGTGAGAGTTATGGTTTTAGAAAAAGGGAAATGAATGCAACACATGAGACTAGTGTATTATGCAAGCCATGTCATGAGCAAAGGTAAGCCAAAAAAGAAAAATGAATAAGGTTTTAAGGAAAAATGTATCAAAAAAGGTGACCTTGTTATGTCATATAATAAAAACTTGGTCATATCTCCTAAAGTAAAATGGAAGGCCCTTTCAAGGTAGTCAAAAGATATCCTAATGGAACCTATCAATTAGCAAATTGAGATAGACTAGTATGAAAGCATTGGGTAAATTGTTTCTAATTCAAAAATTATGTATTAGAGTTCCTAAGTCTTGTCAAGGATTAATGGAGAAAGAAGCCTCTAAAGAAGAAGCACAATTGAAAAAAGAATCAGTGATTAGCTTGTGTATTCTTTTTTCCCAACAAGCATGAATGCTCCACTACACCGAGGGTTGCTAAATATGTAAGGGTTTTTTTAAGCAAACTAAAGTGTTACCTAAAAGTTATAAGGTTTTGCATGTCCAATCATGAGTTTTGAAAATACTTTGATTTTTTTATATGTAGGAAGATACATGTTCATGAGCTTGTGAACCATGGTCATAAAAACCCACATGTCTATCATGATATGGTGAACTATAAGTGAATATGGGGAGGCCTATGTGAACTAACCCTTAGATTCATTTAATAAATAATATTAATAGTGATACTATAAATCAATTTACTTATAAAAAGGAGACACTTTTCACTACTCATGATGCCAAAAATACACCACTAGAAAAGGCAGCTTCGGGGATCACTATGTATAAATCCTAGGCATCACATGTGTTCAAGCCATGTTCTATATATTCCTATGTAATATTTTTTGCGAATATTTTTTAACCATTCTATAAATATTTAGTAAAATTTATAAATCACTTATTTATTTTTTTCACAAAATAATTTAATAGATCCTTTTGCAATAGATACAAAATGCTAGTTTTATTGTACTATTGAGATTTAAAAATAGCTCCTAGGAGTTTATAAAAGAATTTCAGTACTTCTACAATTTGTGGAAGTTTACACATAACTTTGTGCTAGATTATGTTGAGATATCGAGCTCCACTCGTGATATGCTAGGGTGACCATTGTGCATTTATGTCACCGACTTGTTAGCTGCAGATGGGGTTGGTACACCGCCCATGAATAATAGCTAGATGATAGGTATTCTTATCTACTCTAGTTCGTGGCTCGGTTAGTATGCCACCTTAGTTAGTTGAGTTTGGTTTGAGACCCATATATAGGGTTCTTCTATTTCTTTGTACTATAGTTCATTTGGCTTACACAACTAAGAAGAGGAAAACTGTTTTCAGCCTCCACCTGTGTGTGTATTCCCCCATTGTGCAAGCAAGAAAGCTACAAGTGAGACTCCTTCCTTCTCTCCCTAAATCTTGACAGATTATATCCAACCAAAGGTAAATTTTAAGTTTTTGGGGATAATTCTAACTGTAATGAGAGAACACCATCATGCATATCATAGAAGAAATTTGCAAATTAAACATAGACACAAGCATGCAAGTATTCCCTATCTTACCTATCTCTTCCCATCTATTGCACATCTATCCCTTCTTATCCATAATATACCTATCCAGGGCAAACACCTCATCCATAATGTGTTACATATGGATTCATATTGCTCGTTCATTACTCATTACATGTATGGATTATCATTGAGCTTACATTTATAGATTATAAAATACTTTTTTTAATTTGAAACATAGATCATGACCATTCTACTAGGTTAGTAAAGGCATGGATGGATCTATTTGCCTATAATTGAATTGAGATAGAACAAAACAAGTGCATGGAAGTCTCTTGATTACATAAACAATCAAAGGTTCAGTAGTTGAAGGAAATATTTCATAAATACAAAGCATGCAAGAGAAAGGATCAAATAATGAAGAGAATATGTTGAATCAAGCACAACAACTAATAGATGGGAAACCTCTTTAAATATGGAATGTGAAAACTGAGGATCAAGTTTAACACATGGAAGAGCTAGCCATCCATCAAACACAAGATCAATGACTTGAAGTATATATGGTTGACAATAGTATAGGATATTGCAATGGAAAGCAACTCAACTATCAATGGAGCAACTATAGCGTAGGCATAGGAGTAGAAAACACGATGACCAACATGAAAATGTAGAGAGAACATGTCACTCAACCTCTAAAGAGGTCACCCAATGAGGCAGAAGTTTGCCTAGCTCAACAAAAGATTATAATAGCAAAAGGAAATATTTGGTAACCCCTCCACTACAAGGGAATGAGTAGATAGCGATAGCCGGTTCCGACAAGAAATATCAACATCGTTATTAGCTTCATAAACTAAAATATTGATACTAAAAGTGATATCAATAGTGATGCAAATAGTGGCATCATTGTGAGAAAAATAAACATTGAAAACTTGAGTGCAACAGTCTCGAAACCATTTGCAAAAGAGAATGAAAGAGAGAGTGAGAGAGCTCAAATCTTTGGGAGGGAGAGGGAGAGCTCATCACTGCCTCCACTACCACCACCTCTGTATGCGAAGAATAAGGAGAAGGGTGCAAAGGAAAAGGGAGGGAAGCTGCAAAAGGGAGGTGCAAAGAGTTTCATCTTTGAGCCTTTGGAGGTAGATACATTACCTCTTCTTGCTCTTTTTTTTGTACTTTCTTCTTTTCTTTCTTTATTTTTGTTTGTAAAGAGATACATTCAAAGAGAGGGAGAGAGGGAGAAGGGGAGGGAAGGAGAGAGAGGAAGAGAGGGGGAAGAAGGAAGAGAGAACGAGGGAGAGAAAGAGGAAAAGGGAGGGGAAGAGAGAAAAAGAGAGATAGAGGGAGGGAGAGACGGGGGTGAGTGAGAGAAACAATGAGAGAGAGAAGAGGGGAGGGAGAAACAAAGAGGGAGGAAGGAAAGGAAACAAAGGGAAAGAGAGAGAGAAAGAGGGGTGGGGAGAGAAATAGAGAGGGATGAGAAATAAAAATTGAAGGAAGATGAGTGAAAAGAAGAGAGAGGGAGGAAGAGACAAAAAAAGACATTGAGGGAAAGAGAAAAAAATAGAGGAAGAGAGATATAGAGAGATGGAAAGAGAGAGAATAAGAGATATGGACGGAAATATAAAAATAGAGAGAGAGATAGAGAGAGATAGAGAGAGAGAGAGAGAGAGAGAGAGAGAGAGAGAGAGAGAGAGAGAGAGAAACAATGAGAGAATGTGAGAGAGGGGAAAGAGAGAAAAGTAGAGGGAGAGGGGAGAGAGAGAGAGAGAGAGAGGTAAAGGGAGGGAGGGAAGGAAGATGAGTGAAAAGAAGAGAGAGGGAGGAAGAGACAAAAAAAGGCATTGAGGGAAAGAGAAAAAAAATAGAGGAAGAGAGATATAGAGAGATGGAAAGAGAGAGAAAAAGAGAGATGGATGGAAATATAAATAGAGAGAGAGAGAGAGAGAGAGAGAGAGAGAGAAAGAGAGAGAGAGAGAGAGAGAAAGAGAAACAATGAGAGAATGTGAGAGAGGGGAAAGAGAGAAAAGTAGAGGGAGAGAGAGAGAGAGAGAGAGAGAGAGAGAGAGAGAGAGAGAGAGAGAGAGAGAGAGAGATAAAGGGAGGGAGGGAGAATTGCTTCCTATTTCTTTGTTTTTTAAGTTTCTTATTTTCTCTTTTCTCTCTTTACTTTTGTTTATCAAGAGATGCATTGATGAGGGAGAGGCAGAGAGGGAGGGAGAGAGAAATAGAGAGAAGAAAAAGGAAGAGAAAAAGGCGTGAAAGAAAAAGGGGAAGAAAGGGGAGCCTCTATGAAAAATAGAGAGATGGAGAGAGAAACAGAGAGAGGGATAGGAAGAGAGAAATAGTGATCAGATGGAGAGAGCGAGCGAGAGGGAGGGTGAGGGAGAGAAATAATGATGGAGAGAGAGGGGGAGAGATAAACAAAGAGAGAGAAAGGAATGGAGAGGGAGGGAGAAACAAATAGAGAGATGGAGGGAAAGAGAGAAATAGAGAGAGGGAGGGCAGAGGGAGAGGGTTATAGAGAGGTGAAAAGAGATAGAAAAAGAGAGATGGAGGGAAAAAGAAAAATAGAGATATATATATATAAATAAATAGAGAGTGAGAAAGATAAAAATAGAGAGTGAGAAAGAGGGAGAGAGAAATAGGGAAACAAAAAGAGAATGAGAGAGAGGCAGAAAGAGAGAGATAAAGAGTATATCATGGCATGTGGACATGCCTTGGTGGGATTATGCCTTATGGATGTTTTTTATGTTACTGTTATTTATACTTTTATGCTGCAAACCTACCAAGGCAAAGCCACTTTTTCTCATGTAGCAAGCCAACCACTAAGGCTTGTTGCACCAAAATAAGTGGAATTCATTGGTAAGTTCACTTCTCACTAACCCTCCAAGGCTTTTCCTCACAAAGACTCTAATAGTCCAATAGAAAATTTTACTCCGATCTTATTTACTCCAACAAATCAAACTGCTAAGGTTTAAACAACCCCAAAATCACTAACACTCACTCTAGAAAAGCATTCACTAACAAGTCTCTAATAAGGAAACTAGGAAGATACCCTAAGAAAACTATGGATTCTTTCCATCTCTCTCAAGGGCCACTCCTTATAAAAATTTTGCTGCAGTTTAGTGGCACTTCATCTAGGATTTTTGTGTTAAACTTTTGAGAGTTTGGTTTCAAAAGAAGGTAGATAAATAGATCTGACTGCACTATTTAGATTTTTAATTAGTTATTTCTCTTCCTTTTAAAAAATTAGTTTTTTATTAGAGTATGTAAATTAAAATCATACAAATAAATCATAATCAACATCTAGTCAAAACCCCAAAAATTTTACCCTTTACTTCCATAACTCCACTCTACTTTTAAGCATGACAAAGTTGATCCCCCTTAAACCTAACTTAGTACTAAGACTCACCTTCATCCTACTCAGCCACTCCTCAAAGCATTATAACATTTCATTATTTTAAATCTTAAGGTTAATAATAATAATAACTAAAATAAAATAAATTATATCGTGTTTATATTCTTATAGGATAAAAATATTTAAAGCAAGATTTTATTTTCTTTGATTTTTAAATCTCTCTATAAACTAAATTATTAGCTTTGAACACAAACATAAAGTATTTTTATATTTCCATCTACAAATAATAATTAAATATAAAGATTTTTTAGTCAAGTTTTATCATTTATATTTATTTGAACTATATTTACACTTAGTAAACTTTTAAAAAATAAAAAAATCTACAAATTATTCTTAAGATTTGCCTAAATTTTCACGATTTATAATTCTTATTACATATTTTAAACCTAATCCAAACTATATCCCTTATCATAAAATTATGTGTCTTGAAATATACCTAATCAAATGAGAGAAAGTAGGATAATTTTCACAATCTTTTAGAACATTGATGAACATTGTGAAAATATTAGGTCTAGAAAATTTTCTTTCAAAATGTTTCTATAAAATTTTGGTATTCTTAAAATTTCAAAGAAGGACAAAACATACAATTATATATATATATAGTTTCAAATGAATCTTCTTCACATATAAATAAAAATTATAAATTGTTAAAACTAATTGAAATCGAAGACAAGACACTTATTTGGCAAAATACATGTGTATTTCGTGTCTCCCAAGGTCTCATCTAGCAATTGAGCAACAAAGATGTTGAACTATCAGCCTTTACTTAGCATTCCTCCTTAATCTCCAAGATAAACTTAATCTTGCACTTCATTGGCATTAATCTTTACTAGTCCACGTGAACTAAGCCTAGGATCATTCTTTAAATCAACCTCTAATTTAAAGGTTTAAAAGAAGCAAAGTGTTATCTTTTCCTTCTCTGTCATATGGGAAAACAACTGCCATCAACATGACGTTTTGGTGGAGAAGGCTCATCGTCAACTAAGAGGGATGGGCTCATCCTTGAATACTTGCTTGCCTTTACTAGTTGGCTTTGGTAATCATGTTTTCACTGCCTCAGCCCTACCATCCGCTGTGGAAGAAGACACAATCTTGAGCAATCCGGATCGGGACCCGGACTCGTCCAGCTGCTGGAGCGTGGCCGCCAGCCAGTCGTTGCAGGCGGAAGGGGTCGAAACAGAGGGAATGTTCATAGCTGGAGTACATACTTGCTGGGAAGACGCAGCCGGCTGCAGGAGAATCTGAGGCTGCAGTTGAGCATCAACCTCCGGATCATCGTCGGAAGGAAGGAAGGGCTGACATCTGCGAGCAAAGATCAGCAATGGCAGCTCGAAAATGCCGCACAACAGCTTCCCGTTCCTGTCGCATTTTTGCTTAGAAGGACTCCTGTAGCTCTTGCAAAGTATCCAAAGAAATAGGGACTATACCTTTTGCACCTTTCGCGGCCTCTACTCCTCCCATTCGGTCCCGTAGGAATGTCGCCTCGTTTTCAGCTACCCGCTGCAGTTTGTTCCGAATGGAGTCGACAAAATCTATCTGAGCCGACTAACAAGCGAGAAGGCGTTGCTACTGCTCCCAAAACTCTGCCTGTTACCATTATACCTGTGCCCACAGGATAGCATCCTCTTGCTAAACCTGTGCCACCAATTCTGCCCGGAGCGCCTTCAGCTCCTGATAGACCTGCTGCTATCGGCCCAGTCCTGTCGCCACATAAGCTAGGCAACACTGCGCCACTTTCGGATTGAACTCCTCTGAGAAGTGCATGTAGGAAGCAGAAACAAGCGGAGTCAACCAGACCAAGGTTGGACCACCGCAGCAGTAGTGCCGGAGTTAGTCCCAAACGATCTGGCAATCCACCTGGGAACTCTCCTCCCAGTTGCATTTCAAGCCACGGGAGGACTCCTTTAGCATAACAAGTCTGGTTTTGAAGTCCAGCTTACTGCCATCAGAACCGGATCCCATAGGAGCACTCGCAGGCCGAGTTGCTCTCAAAGAGGCTACTGGGCAGTCTCCCGGCCCAAGATGATAGCATGTTCTTTGGCTTCACCAACAAGTTTAGGCTCCCCTGCAGCTTCCTCTACCTGTTCAGTTTTCTGCTTCGTCACAGCACGTGCTGTCTTTGTAGCCTGCCCATCACCACCCACATGAGAAGAAGTTGGCCCTGCAAAACCAGCGTTAGCCAACAACCGAGGAGGATTCTCAACGCGAGCAGGAGGGAACAGGAAGGTGAAGAGTTGACCGCTCATTACCGACCGGACAGGTTGCAACCCTCCTGCACTTGATGCACAAACGATCCAAGAACACTCCGGCTTAATTGATACGGGGCAGCTGGTAAGGAAGAACATCGAGGCCACCTTGCGAGACACATTCAACGCTTTTGCCTGCAAGTACAAGGCCTCCAACATGGATTTCAAGACTTCTTGTTTGGGCTTGTGTTCCTCCACCATGTTGCTTAGGCAATACTCTTTCTTGAATATTGAATCAAAGACCACCTCTACCTCTAGGATTGCCATGAAGCAAAGAGAGTGCTTCTTGGGCACTACTATTATGAAGAAGCAACCCCTCCTGCATGTGGCGAGTAGTTAATTCTTTGTCATGGTACCCGCAGCTCTACTTGAGAGGCTTAATGCAACTACACTAGAATACACTAGGCCTTTAGGTCCATAGGGGGGGTGCTCTCCTTGGGCAGAGTAAGGAAACCATCTAGGAACCCAATCGTGCACTATGGCCTTGCATTTTGAGGGCAATGGCATGAGCTTGTCAAGGATCAAGTGATAAGGAATTATAGTGCATATAAGCAAGATGATAACAAGGTTGTAGTAGAGAGGGTGAAGAGAGCTCCATGATAGCCAAGGGTGACAATCACCACTAACAATACAAGAAGAGAACTCATAAAGGATGAGGAGAAAGAAAGATAGTCGCTTTTGAGGGCTGGTCATCCATTGAACCAAAGAGGTTTGAATGTGCCACCAATGCATGTGTGCCATGTCAGTAATTCTCCCCATAATGACCCATGAGTGTCACCCACATCTCAATACATCCTACCACCCTTGATGCGAGTTGTCACCTCGACACATGATTACAAGTATTTAACAAGGGACACATTAGCATGACTACCCAAATGCCAATGGAATTCAATCTAAACTCCCATAGCCATCGAAATCGCAGAATTGGAATGGGGGAATCAACCAGATTAGGTGCCAAATGAACTGCCACCAAATCGAAAGAAAATGATGTCTCAATTGGCAATGCACACATCATCCCTTCCACATGGTAATGCTATAACCTGCAAATCTATAAGATAAAAAGTGTTAAATCTGGTTCCTTGGAACACCCACAATGGGCTACTAAGATTAACATCCCAACAATGTGTCAAACATAGCCAAAGATGATACAGATGAAGCAAAACTATGCCAAACACACTAAAGTCATCCAAAAAGACCCACATGAAGTTTCTTAGATAAGGACTAAATATGCACTACATATCCTTATGAAAGGAAGTTGGAACATTCTTCAAGTTGAGACACATAACAATGTAGACAAAGACTCCCTATGCTATAATAAAAGTAGTCTTAGACCTAATTATATCCAATGAAGCCATCGAGAAACGAGTATATCTCATGGCTAGTAATATCATCATGTGTTGCTTAAGCAGAGTAAAGGGAACGGATCCAAAATAGTTGGCTCATTGAGTTTTCTCTAATAGTCCACATAGATCCACAACTTCTTATTCTTCTTTAGCAAAATGACAATTGGAGAGATCCATTCCAGCCTATCCAATAGAGCAATAAACTCTACTTAGAACAGATGATCCATTGACCAATTTAGCCATATGTGGATTCATTCTAAACCCTTGCATCTACACTAGAACGGCATCTGCCTTAAGCAAAAGTGAGTGATGATAGAAACAGGGATGCAAACCCTTCATTTCTATGTAATTCCATGTGAACACATATTAAAATCCATGCATCAATGCAATCAATTACTCCCAAATTTTTGGATTTAAGTTGGCACTAATCTTTACCAGGTGGACCAAGGTATACTCTGGAGAGCTCATCTTCACTGACTTGGGTCACCTTTTACATCTATGCTCAAAATCCATTTCTTGTTAGAGAGCTTCAATCACATTTGCTGGCTAATGCCACTACTTCTACCTCATCCAGTCAAATTCTAGAACTTTCCAATTCAAAACAAGGCTCTGCACCATTCTAGATCTTCTCTATGGCATCTAGGAGTGAGGATTCCATATCAAGGTACTACTAAATAATTTGGAGATCATCTACCAAACAAAAGGGCTGTAGATATAAAGTTATTTGCCAAGAAGGCCACCTCCTCCTCATCATGGAGGCCTTCTACCATGTTGAAAGTCTTGCTGCAACCGCTAGTCAAAGCATCGATAGCAAAGGTGGAGTCTTTATTAAGAAAAATCTAACCTTATTTTCACCTCGGCGAATTGCTAGCTAATCCTAGTCCCAATTATGTGACTAACTTGTGCTTCCCAAAACTAGGGCTGTCCAAGCAACAGGTGATAATCCTTACCCGCTTGATCCATATTAAGAACGACCAAAGATACCAAAATTCAAGCTAGCTCCCATTCCATCAGCCCTAAGTCTTTACAAGTTTCCATCGTGATGATGTTGATGTCAAGATTGTGGGAGAGAAGGAAGGAGTCTCACTTGTAGCTTTCTTGCTTGCACAATGGGGGAATACACACAGAAGTGGAGGCTGAAAACAGTTTTTCTCTTCTTAGTTGTGTAAGCCAAAAGAACTCTAGTACAAAGAAATAGAAGAACCCTATATATGGGTCTCAAATCAAACTCAACTAACTAAGGTGGCATACTAACTAAGCCACGAACTAGAGTAGATAAGTATAGCTATCATGTAGCTATTATTCATGGGCGGTGTACCAACCGCGTCTGCAACTGACAAGTTGGTGACATAAATACACAACGGTCACCCTGGCGTATCACGAGTGGAGCTCGATATCTCAACACTCCCCCTCAAGCTCAATCCCAATTCCTGCACACCAAGCAGGTCTCTGAACTTGCGCAGCTTCTCTGCGCCCAATGCCTTCGTGAATATGTCAGCTACCTGATCCTCTGTGGTGGCATAAACTAGATCAATAAGACCTAGTAAAACCCTCTCTCGCACATAGTGATAATGCACCTCAATGTGCTTTGTTCTAGCATGATAGACTGGGTTATTTGCCAAGTGTATACTACTCATGTTGTCACAATAAACGACAACTAGCCCATCTGTAGACTGATGCATATCATAAAGTAGCTTATGCAACCAAGCTACCTCACATGCAGCCGTTGCTGCACCCCTGTACTCAGCCTCTGTGCTCGACAAGGCAACTGTAGGCTGTTTCTTGCTACTCCAAGTGACTGCAGCACTTCCAAAAGAGAACACATATCCACTAGTAGATCGTCTATCAGAAATACTACCAGCCCAATCAACATCAGTGTATCCATGCAACTGTATCTGAACCTTAGTCTCATAAAATAGTCCGTACTGCAATGTGGACTTCACATACCTGAGTATGCGTCTAGCCGCATCCAAATGTGGTTTCCTTGGAGCCTGCATAAACTGACTTACCAATCCAACAGCATAGCTCAAATCTGGCCTGGTAATAGTCATATAAATCAAACTTCCTACTATGCGTATGTACATAGTAGGGTCTTCTAGAAGCTCACCTGCATCTGTGCTCAGCTTCACATTCTGCTCCAAAGGAACTGAAATAGGCTTATAGCCTGTCATCCCATATTTGAACAGCATGTCTAATCCATACTGCCTCTGCAAGAGCTGTATCCCACTTGGTGATCTAATCACCTCAATGCCCAAGAAATAACGCAGCTCTCCCAAATCCTTCATCTCAAACTTCTGCTTCAATAGCATTTTCACATGAAGGATATCTTCATCACTGTCACCTGTCATAATCAAATCATCAATATAAATAACAAGTAGCATAATACCTTTCTCTGTTTTTCTCACATAAAGTGAGAAATCTGCCTTGGAAATCTGAAAGCCAATAGTGACAAGATACTGTCCTATCTTGTCAGACCATGCTCTAGGTGCTTGCTTCAAGCCATACAAGGCTTTCTTCAACCTGCAAACAAACTCAAGATGAACAGCATGCACATAACCTGGTGGCTGCTCCATATAGACCTCTTCTTGCAAATCACCATGCAAGAAGGCATTCTTTACATCCATCTGATGTAAAGACCATCCCTTTGATGCAGCCATAACAATGACTTCTCTTACGGTTGCCATCCTTGCAACCGGATTGAATGTTTCTTCATAGTGAATGCCATATGTTTGTGCATACCCCTTGACTACTAATCTTGCCTTGTATCTGTTCACATAACCATCTGCATTGTGCTTCACCTTATAAACCCACTTACAGCCAATTGCATTTTTACCTTTAGGCAAAGATATCAATTCCCATGTAACATTTGCTTCCAAGGCATCCATTTCTTCATCCATGGCTTTCTCCCATTTTTCTTTTCTCATGGCTTCCTCAAAAGAAGTGGGTTCTAGTTCTTATATCACTTTAACCATATATGCATAGTGAATGGCTATAAATCCACCATATTTCAGCCTATCCACAGGATATCTAGCTCTCGTAGACCTGCGCAAAGTAGGTTCACTCCCAAGTGCTCTCAAAACATCCCTGGTCTTCCTTACTCCAAGTGTAACAATAGAAGGAATACCCAACTCATCATCAATGCTCTGTTCTGAGCCACTGGATTCACCATCCACATAAAAGTGACCTGCATTCACATCAAACATGGGCTGATCAACCTTCTCTTTTTCTTTTCGTGATACCTGCATACCACTATCTGCATTACTTTGAGAAGATTCTCCTGATCTCAATCTGCCTGTCCATGGTGAAGAATGTGAACCACTGCTAGAGGATGCTCCAGGTCCACTAATATTTTGTGACTGCTGATGTGAATTCTGTGCAGCATTACCATTTTGTGCATCTACATCATCAATCAATTCACTGGTTTATACCAGCTACTCATCTCATCAAAAACAACATCTCTCCTCACTGTAAACTTACGAGTAGAAGGGTTATAGCATCTATACCCTTTTTGCTGTAGAGAGTAACCAATAAAGATACACTTCTCAGCTTTTGGATCCAACTTGGATCTCAACTCATCTGGCACATGTACATAGGCAATGCAACCAAAAAATTTCAAATGAGAAATATCTGGTTACCTATTAGTATACCTCTCCTCTGGAGTCATTCCATGTATTGCTGCAGTGGGAGTCCTGTTCATTATGTAGACTGCTGTAGCAAATGCTTCAGCCCAATAAAAATCTGGCAAGTCTTTTTCATTGAGCATGGAACGAGATACCTCTCCAATATGCTTGTTTTTCCTTTCTGCAATTCCATTTTGTTGTGGGGTATGACTGCATGAATATTGCTGCTTTATGCCATGCTCCTGTAGCAACCTTGCAAACTCATTTGAGAGGTACTCTCCCCCTCCATCTGACCTTAGGCATTTTATCTGCAAGCCTGTTTCTTTTTCAACCATAGCTTTAAGAGTTTTGAAATGCCCAAAATTTTCACTTTTCTTTTTCATAAAATACACCCAAACTTTTCTACTATAGTCATCAATAAAAGTGACAAAATAATGAAGCCTCCAAGAGATGCAGCTTTAGTAGTCCACACATCAGAGTGGATTAATTCCAATGGCTTCTCACTCTCTTCAACATGTCTAGGAAATGGTTTCCTTGCCTGTTTTCCAAACTGACAGGCTTCACATACCTTATGCATTTCTGCAACCTTGAATTTGGGCAATCCTGCAACAATATTTTGGGCCTGCATTGATTTAAGTCGTTGTACATTAGCATGACCAATGCGTTTATGCCAGATATCAATATCTGCAACTACACCGGTCCCATGTGCAAACATTGCTGCACTCAATTCAGACATGTCTACATCCAATGTAAACATTCTACCCTTCTTCTTTCCTTTTACTATCAAGCGACCTTTATTTTTCATATCCTCAACAAAGCATCCATGAGGATTAAATCTAACCTGCAAGCCCTGCTCAACCATTTGACCAACAGAAACCAGATTCTTGGTGATATTCGGGATATGAAATACATCGGACATGTATTTCTTTTTTCCATCCTGCATAGACAAAGGAATTTTTCAATCTGCACAATAGGATGTGCAATATCATTACCAGTCTCCACAAATCCTGGTTTTTCCATTTTTCTTACATCCTCCATCCATTCTGCATGACCTGTCATGTGGTTTGATGCACCTGAGTCAACATACAATACATCATTGCTTTCTTCTGCACTTGTCACAGAATTATTCATGTGCTGCACCATAAACAATGCTCATTTCTGTCATCACCCTGTCTACTAGAAGATGCATAATTCCCTTGTTGCAATTTTCAATTCATGATGTCATTCTGCTTTCTATAGCAGTCTTTAGCTATATGACCCATTTTACCACAGTAGTAGCATTCAACATTACTGTTTGCATTTTGACATCTTTGCCATCCACCACGACCTCTTTGGCTCCCCCTGCCTCTAGAGTTACCACGTCCTCCTCCATAGGACTGGTTTTCTTGAGTTTGCTGCATATTCTGATTTCTACCATGGCCTCCAAATCGGCCTCCTCAACCTCTGCCTCTAGCTCTTCCAGCATTTGAGTAGAAAACAGCTTCTTTTGAAGTTCCTCCTGAAGAAGATGCACCATCATTTCTCTGCTCCTCAGAAATTAGAACAGTAATCAACTCCTCAAAATCAGGAAATCTTTCACGGACGGAAATGGATGTTCGGAACTGTGCATAATCCTTTCCTAGACCATTCAAGGTCACAGAAACTAAATCATCATCTTCCACTGGCGACCCAATGGAAGCAAGTGCACCTGCAATCTTCTTCACCTTCATGTGGTAGTCATTGATGCTCATATTTTCTCTTTGCACATTATGCAACTCTTGCTTGAGCTGCATTTTCCTGGCTTGCGTATTTGTGCTATACATTTTTGAGAAAGTATCCCATGCCTCCTTTGGCGTACTTGCATCCTGAATATGCACAATCATAGAGTCTAAAATGCTGATAGACAGCCAATACATAACTTTCCTAGCTCTCTCATGCCATGCTTTAAATGCCTGCATTTGCTGTTGATTGGGAACATCAGGAAGAACTGGTTCTTCTTCATTTCCTGCAACAAATTCCCAATATCCTTTTCCCATAAGGAAATTCGTCATTCTAAACTTCCATGCTTGGAAGTTGTTATTGTCAAGCTTTTCAGTGACAATTTGTGAGAGAGAATCAGACGCCATTACAGAACACTGCAAAAAATTCTGTCACTGCAAAGAACACAGCTTCAGCCTCACAAAGGCAAATATGCAAAACTGACGAAAGTGGTATTTGACCACACAGTCACTTCCTAGTGACGATTTTGCATCAACAGGCAACAGGGATGATTCTGTAACTCCCAATGTCTCTGCGCACAAGCATACGATGCAATTTCTATAGTAACTTTTCACCGACCTGTAGAACTGTGACTGCACAGCATAAAATTGGGCCTTTTCCTGAGTGTGTGCAGAAAACATCCACCTCCAAAATAGGCCCCGAAATGGCCCCAAATAAAAAAAACAGGGTCGCCAAGGGCTAAATCCCTCACCCCAGTATATACTACCCTCTTGCTTCACCGCGAAGGGCGTCTCAACCTGAGACAATGCACTCCTGCACTTTCCGGCTGTGCTACCTGCAGAGATCTGCTCCCAAAACAGAAAATGAAAGCAACACTGCTCCTCTTACCAGAACACCCTGAGCTTGGCTTGCTTTCTTGAGCTCCTTACCACGAACAAGGCTCTGATACCATGTCAAGATTGTGGGAGAGAAGGAAGGAGTCTCACTTATAGCTTTCTTGCTTGCACAATGGGGGAATACACACAGAGGTGGAGGCTGAAAACAATTTTTCTCTTCTTAGTTGTGTAAGCCAAAAGAACTCTAGTACAAAGAAATAGAAGAACCCTATATATGGGTCTCAAACCAAACTCAACTGACTAAGGTGGCATACTAACTGAGCCACGAACTAGAGTAGATAAGTATAGCTATCATGTAGCTATTATTCATGGGCGGTGTACCAACCGCGTCTGCAACTGACAAGTCGGTGACATAAATACACAACGGTCACCCTGGTGTATCACGAGTGGAACACGATATCTCAACAGTTGACACCTAAACCATTATAAAAAAGAAGATCATTAATTAGCTAATTCTAATCGGATAGAGATCAATTCCATTGCTAGATGCAACAAGGGTCCTAGTAAAACAGGCTCATGCTACACCTTCTAAACTTTCTTCCCTTCAAGATGGCTATAGTTAGAGCTATAAATTTTTATACCAATCACAAAAGAATATCCGATTGTATGATTTGCCACAAGTGGTCCTTAAATGCTAGAACCAAATTGAGTAACTGCAGCAAAGAAATAATGATAATGAATGGCAAATATCTTGTTTCTGCCAGTGAGTTAATCAAAACTACCACTAGAGAGAAGTAAACTCTCAATCCTTCTATAGTCAGATTCCCTTCCTCCCTCAAGGGTATAATCTTCGAAATAGGAAAGGGATACCACTATAAGAGAATGGGCAAATAATGACAGTGGTTTGAGATGTAAAATATTGGCATCGCTATTTGCATTACAAATAGTGTCACTAAATTAAAAAGGGCCAAAAATCCGAACGTGGCATTTGCCACAAACATTTTTGAGAGAGAGCGAGAGAGATCATCGCCTTGAGAGGGAGAGGGAGAGAAAGAGGGAAAGAGAGAGAAGGAGAGCTTCTCACCACCACCACGACCGCTACCGCCATATGCAAAGAAGAGGGAGATGTGCAGAAGGTAGAAAGAAGGGATGTCACGAAGAGGAGATGAAGAATCCATCCTCGAGCCTTTGTGGTAGATACATTGCCTCTTCTTGCTTTGTTCTTATGTTTTTTTCTTTTCCTATTTTTTTGTTTTTCTTTTCAATGAGATGCATTGAGAGAGAGAGAGAGAGAGAGAGAGAGAGAGAGAGAGAGAGGAAAGGAGAGAGGGAGAAAAATGAAGAAAGAGGAAGAGAGAACGAGAGAGAGAGAGAAAAAAGAGGAAAGGTAACAAAGAAAGAGAGGAAGAGAGAAAGGAAAGGAGAGAGAAAGAGAGAGAGAGAGAGAGAGGAGAATGAGTGAGAGGAAAAATGAGAGGGGAAGAGAAACAAAGAGAGAGGAAACAAAGAAAGAGAAAGAGAAAGAAAGAGAGGAGGGAGTGAAAAAAAACGAAGAGTGAAGGAAGAGGTGGATAAAAGGGTGAGGTAAAGAGAGGAAGGAGAGTGAAAAAAAAAGAGAGCTAGAAAGAGAGGGGGAGAAAAAGGGATGAAAAGAGGGGGGAAAAGAGAGATAGAGAGAACAACAAATAGAGAGCGAGAGAGAAGGATAGAGAAAAATGGAAACAATGAGAGATTTAGAGAGAACAGAATAATAGAAAAATAAAAGGAGAGGGGAAATAGAGACACAAAGAGAGGTGGGAAGAGAGGGTCATTCATTGTCTTGTTTTATGATTTTTTTATTTTCTATCTTTGATTTTGATTGTAACCAGATGCGTCAAGTGCGAGTGGTGAGGAAAAGAGAGAAAGACATAGAGAGAAGAAGGGAGGGAAAGGAAAAGAGAGAAGAAGTGAGAGTGGGGAGGGAAGTTGGGGGAGAGAAAGAAACATTGAGGAGAGAGGGGGAGAGAGAGAAACAAAGAAGTATGAACTAGGGAGGTAAATAAAAAAAGTGAAAGACAGAGAGAATTTGAAAGGTGGGAAGAGAAACAAAGAAGGGTGAAGGGAGACAAATTAAAAAAGGGAAAAGAGAGAGAGAGAAAGAGAGGGGGGGAGAGAAATAAAGAGGGGGATAGATAAAGACAAAGAAACATGGAGAGAAAAGGAACAGACGAAGAGAGATGGAGGGAGGAAAACAAATAAAGGGAAAAGGAGAGAAAGAGGAGTAGAGATTAAAATGAATGAAGATCGTCAATGAGGGAAACAAAGACCTATTGTTTATGAAAACATAGACCAAATGGAGAACAATGATGGTCATGATGTCCAAGATGTCAAGGCGTATCGTAATCAGCATATCCTCTCTCCTTGTGCTCAATGCAAGCTAACAATCATACCAAAAGTGTCGCTTGTCCTTAGAACACGTACGACACTTCACTGAGTTTCAATCAGAGATTATCGATCAAGCAATCTCAGACTTTGAGTGAACGGTAAGAAAATCCATCATGCTTTACATTCGCAAAGTAATTGAATATCATATATAAAAATATTAGACATGCCCATGAAATTTGTATAGGGAGGTGATGCCTCATCCCAAGGAATCCACCTATTGCGGCTTGTTAGAAGAGTTTGTGGGTGTGCGATGGATGGAGTACCTGAGCTACTACAACAATTAGAGGACATGACTTAGTCTACACCCTCGATACTAGAGGAGATAGTCGGCCTTTCAGACCTTCCTCCAATCTTAGAGCTTGAGATGGAGATAATGATCGATGCTTTAATGCCCATGTTTTCTGAGTCATCTAATCCATTGAGAGAGGAAGTGTCCATACCATTATATGATGGGTGCTGAGTATCTCACCTAAAGACGTTATTTGTACTCCTAAGTGTGCTGGCAAATTATGGATGGAACGATGCAAGTATGACCGAGTTGTTCAAGTATATTCTACGCTCCATTGACTTTTCTGACTCTTTTATTAAAAAAACACTTATTGTGCTTTTCAAGGATTCTTTGTATTTTTTTGAGATTGCTAAAGTATCATATATTACCACCTGGAAATACAATGCCCAAGTCGCATGATGATATGTGATTGGTGTTACGAAAGCTTGGTATTGACTAGAGAAACATCCATACATATGTCAACAATTGTGTGATCTTTTGAGGAGACTATGAAACTAGGGAGACATATCCAAAGTGTGGTCCTCACATGTATCAACAAAACTTACAAAGGTAGACCATCACTCAGAAAGTTCTTGGACACTTTCCACTTATATTGCATATATGTCACATGTTTTGTACGCCAGACATGGTGAGCTTGACAATGTGGCATACACATAATAGATCCATAGATGGAGTCCAACCAATATCACAAAATTCACGTGCATGGAGCCACATTGACTCCACCTTTCTAGGCTTTGAATGAGAACCAAGGAATCTTCAACCTAGTCTTGCTATAGATGGTGTGAATCCATTTGAACTTCACTCAACTTCTTATAGTGTGTGGCCTATAGTCCTTGTTAACTACAACATCCCACCATGGCTTTTTATGAAGAAAAGACACTTGATCCTTAGCTTGCTTCTTCCTAGGCGCTACAAAGTCAAAAACATGGACATCTACATCCATCCATTAGTTGACGAGCTTAAGATTTTGTGGGAGGAGGGGGTCATTGTGGGAGATATGAGCAAGCACGATGGTCAACGGTTCACTAATATACGAGCATTTCTCATGTGGACCATGCATGACTTTTTGAGATTTGGGGAGTGCTCAGGTTAGTGGGCTTTCATTCTCATTGGTGATATCTAACATAGCTTGTTCAAGTTTGTATTGACTAAATAAAGGTGTTGTGATAAGTTTGGTTACCTCAGGTTATCATGTATGACCATTGTGTGGGCCATAATTAGACTCCGAAGGTGATGAACCATAAAGAAGATGGTATATCAAGAAAATGCCACTTTCTTGCCAGAGGGTCATGAACTAAGGAAAGGTTTTCTTGGACGACCTCCAACATGAATGAATACCCAAAGATGGTATGAGTTGAAAATGATCTAGAAGGAGTCACAGAATGTGATGGTTCTTGATTTTCTAGGATTTACTGTCTTGGATCCACTTACAAATCAACCATTTGTTGGATCCCATGCATATTTTCAAGAATGTGGATAGTTTATCATGGGACCACATCACAAGAAGGAGAGACAATGCATGGGCATGAATGGTTTTGAAGAAGGTAGGCAAGATGAGGTCAAGATGAGGGCTCTTTGGCCACAGTATTCGAGCAGCATAGATGGTCTCTTGCAACTACCTCGCACTCCTTGGGTCCTATCCACTAAAGAATAGCACATTGTGAAGCAAATTATCAGGTCTATCTGCAGCGTGATAGGTATGAGGCATTCCCTTAGGTCTACTTTCTCTAAAGATGACTAGCTATCAGGGCTGAAATCCCATGATTGGCATAAGATCTACTCGATGTTCATAATGCTTCTTCATTTGTGACAGTTTGTACTATTGATCATGATCATGGGATGCCTCACTTAAAAAATATGCAAGGCAATTTACATGGTGTCAAATTTATTGCAATGGACCTTAGGGAAGGAGATAAAGACATCCTCTATTGAATCCGCAAGGCAGGGAGAGAAGATGCTCTGTCTCATTGAGAAGTATCTACCTACCAACATGCTCATGATACAAGCTCACCTCTTGGTGCATCTTGTAGATGAAGTGGAGATTGTGGGATCTGTCCATATGCGATGGATGTTCTTCTTGGAGTGCTTCATTAAAACCTTCAAGGGCTTTGTGCAACAACTAGCTTGGCCAAAAAGTAGCATAGTTTAAGGTTGGCTAGTGTCAAAGGCATTAGTGCATATTTGAGAGTGGCTACCAAGGGTGGATTCAAACAAGAGTATGCTATGGTCATTGAAGGGCGATGATAGATTGACCGGAGATGTGGTGATTGGAAATGGAGTAGAGAAAAAGATGGATACTGCCTTGGAGGAGAAAGTGAATCTTTTTTGTATGTTGCATCATGCATCCATCCAAATTGGTTTTCTGCCAAAGCAATCCATCTCTAAAAAACTGCAAGTACATTGGAATTCTGCTTTATGGGATAAGCCCATAGTTTACATGAAAAATCATCTATGAAAGTAACAAATACTTCGCACCACCTATAGACTAACAGGGCATGGATCCACATACATCAAAATGAACCAAAGCCAAGGGCTCACTCATGCATGACCTACCAAAATTCTTATGCGTAGACCTAGTTTGCATGCCATAAAAACAATGATCACAAGAATCAAAATGACAATAGTCAAGGGGCGCTAAGTATTGCAAACCAGAAAGCATTTCTCCCCTAATGGACATGTGCCCTAAACATGCATGCCAAAGAGATACAAGGTAAAGATCCCACATACAAAGCATGATCAATTCTAGATCCAAAAAAAAACTAAGGGTTACAGGCTGCAGGCTTGACACCTCTCGCAACCATAAGCCTGCCATGAGTAATCTTCCATGCAAAGTCTCCAAAAGAGACATGATATCCTACATCATCAAACTATCCATGGGACATGAGACTGCATGTCAATGTAGGTACATGACATATATCATGCATAACAAAACTACTACTAGAAGAAAGTTGTAGTCTAACATCACCAATGTCGACAATCTCAAGAGACCTATCATCGCCCAAGTGCATAAAACCTAAAATAGAATGGTATGAATGGAACCACTCTTGGCAAGGTGTCACATGAAAGGACGCATCTAAGTCCAAGAGCCAACATTGTGCATACATAGAGTGTATCACTGTCATCTGTGAAGCACTAGATGAAGCTACTGCAAGGATATAATCCCCATCACTATCCTCGGGCTGCATAACATTGATCTTTATCAATTTTAACACTTGATTTAGAAGGTACTATGCTGTGATCACAAGACTTTTTCTACACTTTATCTTTCCCCTTGTCTTTGTGCCTTTCATTGCATAATTCATAACACTGTGGCCTTATGAGGCCTTTCTTCCCACAATGATGACAAGTCAAATTCACATCTCTCCCACCTGACTTACTACATGACTTGCCATGCAACTTGGACCGAGATTTTTGCAAATCCCATCCACAGCCATTACCATGATCATTCTTTGCATTTCCATCATGTCAACCTCTAACTGTCAAAGCATGAGACACGCGAGAGGCATCCAAATTCTTACGGTTTATCTCTTCATGCAAAAGAGAGCTCTCAACATCACATAGCTTTAGAGTAGTGGCAAAAGCACATAAGGCAGTGCAGAATACATCCCAAGACTCATTAAGAGTTCCAAGCAATAACAACAAAGTGACATCCTCTTTGAAATCAATGCCTTGCGAAACCAAGCTCTTAAGAATAGTATGAAACTGGCTCAAATGAGCTAACATGGTCATATTCTCTTTCATGCAAAGATCCATAAGCTATTTCAGCCAATGCATTTGACTTGCAAGTCTTTGCTTGTCATAGAGGCTCTTGACCCCCAACATTGCATCGTGCCTTTTCGCAAATCAACGCATGGGTGGCTAGAAGCCAAGTTTCCGATAAGTATTCTATCTCAACTGGATGTTTCGTCCAGGCTTCCTTCCCCTCCCATCTCTCTTGAATGGTGATTCTTAAGCTAGGTACGAAGAACTCTACAGGTAGAATTGCCTCTGTTCCATAGGTCAACTTGAAGGGGGTCTATCCCACAGCCGTTTTATAGGTTGTCTGATAGGCCCATAAGGCTGCCATTAGATTTTTATCCCTATCAATGCGCGAGGCAAAGACTACCTTGGTCAGGACATCTACCAAGATTTTATTTTTTTATTTTGCTTGGCCATTTTCTTAAGGGTAGTAGGTTGAGGATTTCTGATGGATGATCATGAAGGTGGACAGGAGATGAGCAATCACCTCATTGATGAAGTGTGTGCCTTGATCACTGACAAGTTAGATGGGGCAGCCAAAATTGAGAGATTACTTGCTTCCAAAAAAACTTAGCAATGGTTTGTGCGTCATTCTTTCTGATGGCTCGAGCTTCTGCCCACTTCATGAGATAATCGGTGGCAACGATAATGTATTTGGCTTGTGAATATTGAGTCGTGGGACTAATAGGCCCAATGAAATTGATGCCCTATTTCTCAAATGGTTGTCATGCTATAATAGGACTCACCTCCATTTTATCCTTGCAAACTAGCACCTTGGTCCATTGGCACTCGTCACAGTGTTTTACAAACCATGTCGCATCTCGGAAAAGTGTGGGCCACCACAATTGATACTGCAGCACCTTGCAGGCTATCGTATCTCCAGTGAAGTGTCCTCCTGTAATTCCTCCACATGCCTCCACTAGTGCATCATCCATTTCATGCTCACACACACATCTCCACAACAATCTGTCTTGGCCCAGCCGAGAGCTGGCCTACTATTAAATAATAGGGTTGGATTTTAAGAATGAGTCACCTGAGTGGGGCTTTTTCTATAGGTTCGGGTCAGGTAGTCCATGCTCAAGTATGTGGACTATGTCATCTGCCCAGTATGGCCTCATGTCTGCTCTAAATAGATCTCTTTCACTAGATAGGGTAAATAGATGTGCGCTAGGTAATTCGTTTCCAATGCCATATCTAGTGGCTTCTCCTGTGGGTATGCAAGACATATAATCAGCCATATAGTGTTGCTTTCCCTTGTGTACAATGATAGAGAAGTAAAATTCGAGAAGAAAAAGTATCCATACAGCTATGCATCCTATGGCACAAGGTTTATTCACTAGATACTGCAAGGCTTGATTGGTCGATAAAGAAAATAAAGGGCGTAGGCAAGAGATAATGCCGAAATTTCTTTATTACAAACACCATGACTAATCCCTCTCATTCGATTGTGGAGTAATTCATTTCTTTATCCGTGAGTTTTTTGCTAGCAAATCTCACCTGATAATCTAGATTGTAATCACTAGGCTAGCACAACACAGCTCCTATTCTATGACTTTCGAAGCATCAATATGAACATGAAAGGTTATGCTCCAGTCTAGGGCTCTTAAGATTGGTGCGGTGGTTAGAGCCTTCTTCAATTCCTCATATGCATGGTGGCATTCCTTAATCTAGTCGAATATTATCAGTAGCTTATATAGGGGTCTAGCAATCAATGCATAGTTTAGTACAAATCATCAATAGTACCCTCTATGGCCTAGGAATCACTCAACTCCCTTGTAATCGATTGGGGGTGGAAGATTGACAATAACCTTGAATTTCTAGAAGTCAGTGGCAATACCGTTCTTGGACACCATGTGCCATAGGATACATCCATGCTTTACCCAGAACTGGCACTTTAAGGGGTTTAATGAGATACGATATAGTCTACATCATTCAAAGACTACTCAAAGTTTGTCTAAGTGTTCTTTCCAATTGGAGTGAATACATAAGTCATCAATGAAGGCCTCTAAATATTTCCTAAGCATGTCATTTCATATTGCGCACATGAGCCTCTTGAAAGTAGCAGGTGCATTAGTCAACCTAAAAGGCATGACTATGTAGGCGAAGACGCCCTACTCAGTGATTGCAGGTGGTCTTGTGTTGTCAATGTTCACTTGCACCTAATTGTATCCTAAGAAGCCATCCAAAAAATTTTAGGCCTCTTTGCCCACTACTCTCTTGAGCATGTGTTCCACGACAACAAAAAGGCCTCTAAGACGCACTTTTAGACGCGATTTTTGAATTGAGAGAAAATCTTACGGGCGCGTCTACAAGCCCGTCTATTTGTGTGTCTACCATTTCGCGTCTACAGTCACATATATGAGGAAATTCACACACACCAATAGACGTGCTTTAGACGCGCGTATACATGCATGAATATAAGCATATACAAAAACCAAAATTGTTTTTTATTTAATTTCTTTTGTGCATCTACAAGCACGTCTACTTGGAAAATTAGACGGGCATATAGACACTTTCATAAACGCGCTTTTACAAGTGCCAGTAGATGTGATCGCAAAACCAAAAATCTCCTTTTTTTTTAAAGATATTTAATTTATTTTTATTAATTTGAATTATATAGCGCGTGTATGAGCACGTGTACTCTGCATTTTAAATGCTGAAGAGATGGCACAATGTTTACTCTTGATGCGTCAATTCTAGAATTGAAAGCAACCATGTTTGCACATGATGATGGTGCTATACAGGATGTTGAGATATGGCATAAGCGGATTGGCCATGTAAATGTACAAAAGCTGAAATCTATGCAACAAAAGGAGATTGTGCTTGCATTGTCAAAGTTCAAGTATCATGACTTTAGACATGTATGTGATGCATGTCAGTTTGGAAAGCAAGCACGGTTTCCATTTATGAGACATGTACGGAATAGCTCACAACCCTTGCAGTTGGTACATTAAGATGTATCGGCGTTTCTGCGTAAAGTAATTCGCTCGGGACTGACGCTAGTTGCTGCTAGCTAATGACCAAACAAGAAAACTAAAAATTCAGGTCGATCCTAAGTGGAAACGGCCAGGATACTTCCGCTACGTGGCAGACGCGGGAAGACCTAGATCGCAAGTCCCGTAACATTCCATGGGAGTGCCGGGCGGAGCTTTCTAGACATCCTTTCCGATGGACTGCTAAGACGTGTCCGGGATGATTCTAGGGGACACGTTACAGTTGGTATCAGAGCGAACCAACAAAGGATTTGTTTTTAGGAAATTTTAATAAGACGAAGTAAAGCAAATGTTACTGTCCCAAACATTTCCTTACTTTCAATGCTGTCTTGCAGAATTATGAAGCATGGAACAAGTTCTTAGTGTTCCGAGTCATGTTTATGACCGCGATGCATTCCACGGATTATTGACAAAGGGTTGAGATGATGAACATCCTAGACCGCATTTACAATCCATCGCCTGTGTACGTGGAACGGAGATGGATGGGTGTTACAGGGATCTATTACATAACTGCCTATCAACCTGCGTACCTTCAAATTAACTTGAAGAGAATCAAGTGGATGGAGGATTTGAAGATTGTAAAGCTGTTCGTCTTTGTTGAGGCTCATGCAAACGCGACCCTACAGGTCGGAGCTCGAAGGGTTAACCAGAATAAGTATGTGTACGGAGAAGTGATTCAAAGAATCCCTGCCGACCGAATCAAGGTTTTGGGACGTCATGAGAAGAATGGATATCAAAGGAAAAGATACCCTAATCTTCCAATGAACTATCGATTCCTGAAAATCGATGACCCCAATCCGTACTACTACTCAGTTCCTGTAGCTGAATGCAGCAATATCTTATTCTCTTCAAATTAATGTATCAACTTGTTCCATCGCCCCAAGAAATAATTGTACCTCAGAAGGGCTATGTTGATATGAATGGAATAAATTTTTGTTAAAAAAATCAACGATTGTCTTGACTGTGAATATTGATAGAGAAGTAAAGTGATTTGGTCACTTGGCTAAAGGAATATGCGGACGTAGTTCCTGAAGAGTTAACAGAACTCTCGCTTCAAAGTGAAGTAGATCATGAGATCAAGCTAGTAATAGGAGCTGCGCCAATTGCGAAGAGACCCTATAGAATATCTATATCAGAAGCAATTGAGCTGAAGGAACAACTCAAGCATCTGCTAGATCTGGGCTACATTCATCCTAGCAGTTCACCATGGGAAGCACCAGTACTGTTCCAGAAAAAGAAAGATGAAACACTTCAACTATATATTGATTACAGTGGGTTGAATCAATCAACAGTCAAGAACAAATATCATATTCCTAGAATAGATGAGCTTCTTGATAGCCTTCAGGGTGCCAAAATCTTCTCCAAGATTATCTTAGGTCTGGTTACTATCAGATAAGAATCAAGGAAGAAGATATCCCAAAGATGACCTTCAACACTAGATATGGACACTTTGAGTTCTAGCTATGTCATTAGGGCTTACGAATGTGCCTGCCACATTCAATAGGTTAATGAAGGATATCTTTAGACCATATCTTGATAAACTTTGTGCTCGTCTTCTTTGATGACACTCTAGTCTATTCCAAACAGGAAGGAGATCATGAACCCCAACTTCGGATTTTCCTTGAGACAAGGAGGTCATACAAGCTGTATGCTAAGATGACGAAATGTGCATTCCTCAAACATCAAATTGGTTATCTGGGATTCATCATATCAGTAGAAGGAATCTCAGTGGAGCCAGTCTAAGTTAGAAATGTTCTAGGATGGCCAAATACCAACAACTGTCAAAGAAATACTCAGCTTTCTTGGATTGACAAGATGGTATGGGGTCTTCATCAAAAAACTATGCTTTGATTGCAGCACCTTTGACAGAATTATTGAAGAAGCAAACGTCCATTGCATGGTCAACTGCCGAACAAACTAGCTTCGATAGGTTGAAGCAAAGTTTGGTATCAGCACCGATCCTAAAACTTCTAGACCACAGTAAGGAGTAGAGGAAGCAACTGATACTAGCATGCTTATATAGAAAAGTCATCCTATAGCCAAATCTTCAAGAAATTGAAGATCCATGAAAAGAATTATGCTACCCATGATCTTGAACTTTTAGTTGTCAAGCTTTGGAGACACTACTTGCTGGGTAACAAGTTTACACTAGTGACTGATCATAAAAAGTCTCAAGTGGAACTTTACCTAGAACAAGCTCAACATGAGGAAATGTCGGTGGATTGAAGTGCTGGAGGGGTGTGACCTTAAGATCAAGTACCGAACTGGAAAGGAGTATGTAGTTGCTGATGCACTCAGTCGCAAGGCATTCCTTAATTCTCTATAAATCCATCAATAGCTAGATCTCTAGCCACAAAGGTATAAATGCCGAACAACCCCATACTTGAGCTAGCTAGAGAGGAAGGATGCCATGATCTAGCCTATCAAAGGATGCCAAGGAAAATCTCTATCGAGGACCAGGAACAAAAGCTAGAGGCTAAGTATCATGAATTCTCTATCAATAGTGGACTTGTCTACTATGGGACGAGAGTATGTATACCAGCAAGCCAGTCACTTAAGTAGAAGATATTGTGGGAAGCTCATGATTCCCCTTTCTCAGGACATCCTGGCTATGCCAAGACTCTCATTACCGTTAGGAAAACCTAAAAGTTCATAATGTATTCCCTATCAGCCTATTGAACAAGTATGTACCTAATCCTAGCCATGTACTTGATGGCCAACAAGTTGTAATGCCTAGCCAAGGAGTCCTTGAGCTACGGCCTAACAGGATCTTAGATGTTGGGGAGAGACAACTGAGATCCAGAACCTTGAGGGAATGCCTCGTCCAGTGGAAAGATTATCCCAAGGAGGATGCCACTTGGATGGATGAAAGCACTCTCAACCAACAATATCCCCAGTTCATCTCGAGATGAGAACATCTCGATTCCTCCAAGGGGGAGAGAATGTAATATTCCCATTTGAGAATATTACTAAACCGACCTCCCGCTCTCATCGTAAACTCGTGCAAAGATTATCACCAGTGCCAGCAGCTAATCTATAACCACACGCGAGAAATGGAGACACTCCACCTTAGGAAAATAAGGTCGGGGATTCAAACCTGCATAGCCGCGGGAAAACTCCCTCTTGGGAAGAGGTCAAGAGGATAAGGTAATTGCAAAAAAATTTTATAACTTCCCCCAGCCAAGCGTGGCTGAGGGAAGGGGATGGACTGAAATAGGGGAAATAGGAGAGGTGGAGGAAGAGGAGCCATGCAGGCACCACGTGGGGAGGGAGACCTTACCCCCCTTCCTATAAATACCCCCTCTAAGGGGTGAGAAGGGGGGGGGGTGGTGGAAAAAGCTGGGAGGCCACGGTGATGAAGGGGCCGTGAGGAGGCGACGGTGATGGAGGGCCGTGAGGAGGCGACGGTGATGGAGGGACTGTGGGGAGGCTGCCGGTGAAGGAGGGGCCACGAGGAAGCTGCCGGGGCTGCGCTGTGTACGAGAGGAGCCACCGCCTGAACATTGAGGCCGCCGCTACCATCGCCGAAACGCTGCTAGCTGCCAGCTGGAGTCGCTGTCGCCATCCCACCTAACGGTCGCCACCATCAAGGCCTTCCAAATCCTCATAATCCACGTAGCCAATAATCTCCCTCTTTCCACATTTGCGTTTCAGAAGCTTCATAGAAGCTTCTTTAGGAAGCTTCTAAGGGCTTCCCTAAGACCCCTTCCCACTAGATTCTCCAAAAGCCCAATTTTTCCCCTCGGCTTCGAAGAGGAAGCCTATAAGGCCTTCCTACCAAATCTCCCATAAGCCCTCTAGGCCCCAGGTCTTGTAGAGAAGAAGAGGGGTCCTTAAACACCTTTCCACAATATCTTTAACCCTCGGGATTTTGAAGAAAATAAGTATAAAGCCCTTCCTATTGGATCCACCACAAATCCATATTAGCCCGATTTTTAAGGCCTTTTCCCATGGATTTCCCCACACAAGTCCATATTACCCCCATGGATTCCTTTTAAACCCCTTTCCCTTTTGCAACACCCACAAGCCCCCCTAGCCCGGGCTTTAAAGAGAAGAAAGCTACGAGCCTTCTCACCAATCACCCACAAAGCCCTTAGCCCGGACTTTGAAGAAAAAAAGGGAAAGTCTACAAGCCCTTTCCCCCAATCACCCACAAGGCCGGTCCTAGGATTTTAGGGAAGGAGAAGAAGAACTCTAAAGCCTCCATTCTTGCAAGGCCCATTCGCAAGAGCCCTTTCCGCGAACATCCTCGTAAGGCCTCAGTTGCTGAAACTCCATTCATAAAATCCCCATTTCTATAGGAGCCCCATTTCCACAAACCAAGCTCCAACCCCGCAAGGCCTTCCATAAGGCCAAATTCCGCAAGCTGGTATTCTCAAGGATCCACATTTCGAAAGGGATCTCCTGCGTACCAGGGAGAAAAGGGCAAGATCTTGAGGCTGCGTACCAGGGCGAGCAAATTCACCGATCGCGTAAGGGGAAAGGCAACCTGGAAGTCCGTAATTATGTCATGATGGCCCCCAAAAAGTCACAAGATGCGCCTGCGGAAGGATCTTCTCCTAGTATTTACGTGGATATTTCCCGGAGTCCACAAGTCCAGGTTTTATCTATTTGGATTCCACACAAAAGTATTGAATTAATCACGATAACTTCATGGATTAGGAAGCACTCATGCATGTTCAAATTCAACTAGTCAAGTTAAATGCAATTGGAAAATGAATTGGCTATTTGAACATTTATTAGAAATAGCTTAAGATATGAAAATTGATCATTGGTACGTTCAATGGAGTTAATGAAAAGAGCATAAGGTGTCTATGCATTTGTAGGACCTTATTAGTAAGTTTCCTTTTGTGCATTCAAAAGTGACGAGCCTAGGACAACTGTTACCTCATTACAAGGTTGAAATTATTGAGGTACACCTTTTTACTAGGCATGGAAAGATTAATGGCATGTCACATTTTTAGATAAATCTTCCTTGTAATGATTCATGAGGAAAAGTTAACACCCATAAAATGTTATTCGAAAAGAAATAGAAGAGCACGAAAATGATCTATGGACTTGCAAGTGGCATGTAAAATGGAATAAGTTAACATTAGTTTTAGTTTTGTATGAGCTTCATTGACTACATTGGGCTAGGAGAAAGTTGCGTATTGCATAGTCGTCATGCAGAAATGTCATTCATCAGGAGCCGCATTTAGGAAAGGTTGCATGGTTTATCAAAGCATAAGATTCTAAAGTGTAGACAACAAGGTTGTAGGCATGATTATTTGATGTAAGTCCTAGTAGGACCTAGGAAAGTTAGTGTCCAGATTATCAGGCATTTTTACTTTACCAAGGAAAGATAGGGTTATTGTGAACCATGTGATGCGTAGAAGCAATGAATCGCATGTTTACATGTATTGGTGTAGTTGTAACTATTTTTCCTCCTTTAGATCTAGTTTATTATCCCTAGGAAAGGTTCATCCTTGTCGCAAGACAAGTATATTGAGTTGTCTAAATCACCTAACCCACAAGGGATTTATATGGGCATGGTTCAGTCAATATGACAAATATCCCAAGTGCTCACTTGGGTTTAGTACGATAAGGAGTCGACCTAGTTTTACACTTGTTGCCAAGTCAAAACCCTCAAACCCAAAGATCATACCCACATTCACGAAATGTTGAGTCAATTGGATGCTCATGCATAAAACGATCTAAGGTTTCTATCCTAAGGATCACTCGTTCAAATGATGAAACTCCGACTGAGTTGGAAATTCCTAGGATCGTGGCCCAATATAATTAGGAATGGGTTGGGTAAGAAGACACCCTAAACCCTGCTACTCGGCTGAAGGTAATTCCATGACCAGAAAACGCCATTCAATGGGTGAAATGATCCCGTGGAATAGATGCAACACATGTGCAAAAAGTTGCAACATCGCATAGACTTGTGATTTGTTCACAAGAGAGTTTTGCCACTTCTTGAAATGAGGTTGGCAAGTTATTACGAAAATTTAACTTACAAGAGGATGAGTAATCATCCTGTTTCATCACCTTTCTTGGGGAATAATTGCCAAGTAAAGGGAAGTTAGGTATTTGCTTGGAAGCAAATGATCAATCAATAAATTGAAGCGACATGGTCGCCAGGATTTACTGTTAATAAAACCTAAGGTATTGGTTAAGTTGGGTTAACAGGGTATGGCCCTAACCCAAGGACAAAAGGTGAACAAACAAACCCTTGGGGATCTTGCCAAGTCGCAATTTGATCCCAGATCGAATGCGGGATGCATTCGGAGAGAAAGATTCACTTTTTAACAGTTGGCCAAATAAACGACCACTGAAATTGATTGTGCTTGTAATAGTTTAGAAAGCACTGTTTGCATTGTCTGCTCAAGGAACTAAAGGATGAAAAGATATCTAAATGCTTCAGGTTGAAGGCCTGAAGGGAGAGGCAGCTTCAGTTACCCCCGACTGCCTGCCTGACCCTAACCAAGGGGGTTGTTGACCGCGCCGGGAACGTGGACCGAACTCGCCGCGAGAGGTCTTTCCGTTGAGCTCTACTTGGAGCAGGAGGACGCTTGGGTGCCAGGGGGGGCTCTGGCCGTAAATCCCTCGCCTTTCGGGTCCTGCACAAGAGGCTAACGTGACTCGGGATTGGATCTCGAGACCCGCATACTAGTCTACGGGCAGAAGCTTGGAATAGTGATCCCTGGTGGATTACTGGATAGCCTTCGGGCGGATTATGAACAAGCCTACGGGCGGAACTCCTTGTATTTCAAAGATAGAAGGATAAAATGATAATAAAGAAGTTGTTTGACATTGTTTTTCTATGTCACGTGATAAGATTACGTGAAGGAACCAGTGCTTAACAGGGATAATCAAAGAAGCTGTTTGTTATATGTCAAATTAATGTGTTAGGTAATTACATAACTAAAATAAACCGAGGAAAGTGCGGAGGATGGACCATGGGTCCGTCCTATGGATGGGTGGTCCCGGTTAGCCGGGAACTTTTCTCAAAGTCCTCGACGAACAGAGGGATGATCAGCATCACCAAAACAAATAACGAGAACGATGACTTAGAATTACCTATTACCCGATTCACGCTGTTTTAGGGGAACGGAATGGGACTATGCCTTATGGCAGAGAGGTCGAGCCTTGCATCCCTCTCGTTTCCCATTCTCCTTGAACCAAGTGCAGCGCGAATCCGCTTTGGACTTGGCGTTTCTGCGTAAAGTAATTCGCTCGGGACTGACGCTAGTTGCTGCTAGCTAATGACCAAACAGGAAAACCCAAATTCAGGTCGATCCTAAGTGGGAACGGCCAGGATACTTCCACTACGTGGCAGACGCGGGAAGACCTAGATCGCAAGTCCCGTAACATTCCATGGGAGTGCCGGGCGGAGCTTTCTAGACATCCTTTCTGATGGACTGCTAAGACGTGTCCGAGATGATTCTAGGGGACACGTTACAGCACATGTATTCTCACGTCTGGAATGCAGAATATATGTGCCTGTAGACGTGACTCTGAAGTCAAAGCTTCTGGACAGAGCACGTGTATTCTCGCGTCTGAGATGCAGAATACACGCGCCTGGAGATGCAACTCTGAAGTCAAAGCTTCTGGGTAGAGCGCGTGTATTCTCGCGTTTGAGATGTAGAATACACACACTTGGAGACGCGACTGTAGACTTGATGACAGCAAACATAGTTGCGCATCTATGTCTACGTCTACACTGAAATCTACACGTGCTGTCAAACACACTCAGTCGGCTGCTTTCAATCCGACAACTGCCATCCATGATTTATTTGTGATATAAGAAGTTCAATCATAGATCCTAATACAAAGAGAGAGAGAGAGAGAGAGAGAGAGAGAGAGAGAGAGAGAGAGAGAGAGAGAGAGAGAGAGAGAGAGAGAGAGAGAGAGAGAGAGAGAGAGAGAGAAAGAGAGAAAGAGGACTCACCTTGGGTCTTTGGTGTGGATTGGTAGTGGCACTGCTTCCTTCCCCTTCTTTCTCTCCTTGGTGAGTTACTCTCCCTTGCTGCTTGTTGTCTCCTCTCTTTGCTTCTTCTTCCTCTTGTTCTTCTCTCTTTTGTTCTCTCTTTCTTCCTCTCCTTGGCTTTCTTCTTTCCCCTTTTGTCTCTTTGAAGTGAAAGAAAAGGTGAGTCATGAGGAGGTGAGGCATGAAGAGACTAGTGGAGATAGACTACATGTTGGCTGAACTCGAGCTTCAGAACGCACAAAAAATACACGAAAGGAAAGGCGTAGTTTGAAAAAAAATGATTCAAGTATCTTTTGATTTTTGACTTTTGCATCTATTTTTGCGTATATATGTGCGTCTACATTACATAAGCACGCTGATAGATGCGAATTTAGATGCGCAGATAGATACAGGTTTAGATGCGTAGTTAAACACAGGTATAGAAGCACATTTAGCTTTTATCACATGAGTTTTTGTATTTAAGATAAGTTTTAATAGTAAGTTCTTTTCATAAGTTTTTATGAATTTATAATAAGTTTTATGTATTTAAAATTGAGACCTTAGAATAATTAATACGCCTTGAAGTTTTTATGTGAATATATGAATAACAAATTTGATGTTGTCATGAATTAGGTTTAATCATGTCGTCGTCATCACCTAGTGCGGTGCATGCTGATGAGTCAATAAGCACATCCTCAAGTGAGGATGAAACATTACATCTTCATAATTGAGATGCATGGCTACGACAAAAAATTAAATGCATGTGTGATCGTTGTCGAGGGTGTATTTTTTGAGCACATCGAGTTGCAATGTCACACCTCAATATGTATGGAGAATGGGACCGAGAAAAATCACCGGTATTCATTGTTTTTAACACTAAGATTGCTAGTCTATGTTACTCAATATATATCAATGTACATGTGACTCCCTTTTGTGGTTGAGTAGGATGCGGTGCCACATCCTCAAATGCTCCCTCCTGGGCATCGAGAGGCGGCAAAACGTTGACGCAAGGAGGCCGAGTCTTCAAGAAGAATGGAGATTGACGACCATGATAGTAGCCCTCATGAAATGCCCCATCAAGTTGTAGAGGATGAGATTTTGGACAACATGGTACACAATCTATTTTCACAACCGGTTTGAGGAGAACGTCACTCTATGAAGCCAGATGACCCACTATACGTAGCGTCATCTACTCCATCGTATGAAGGTTGTACGTACTCCATTCTTCGTGCATCCCTCGAGATACTTAACTTGCAAACAATTTATGGATGGAGTAATTTCAGTTTGAATGTGTTATTGAAGAGGTATCAATTCAGTTTGGCTTATGAATCATAATATTAATTTTTCTATTTTGAAATCAAACACACATATATGTTGGTGGTTTTTTAACTCACTTTTAAAAATATATGTAGGTTATTATCACAAATGCTTCCAAAAGGTAACAAATTGCCAACTAAGAGAGAGCAAGCAAGACATTACTTGACATCTCTGGGAGGCCTCGATTATGTCAAGATCCATGTATGTGTCAATGATTGTGTCTTATTTCATGGGATTCATAAGTTCGCACGAGAGTGTCCTGTTTGTGTGGCGAATCAAGATACAAAGTGGAGATTAAGTCAATGGATGTGTCTCGTAAGGTTTTGCGACATTTTTCGATTGTTCCACATATTCAACTTATGTTCAAGTGTAAGTCTATTGGAAAGCTCATGTCATGGCATGCTAGTCATCATTCAAGTGATGGAAAATGAAGGATCCCTGCAGACACACCGGCATGGCAACATATAGACAATTTGTGGCCCGTTTTCAAAGAAGAGCCAAGAAATTTGAGATTTGGTTTAGGTATGGATGGAATCAATCCATTTGGCATCAAAAGCACATCATACAGTGTATGGCCAGTGGTATTGGTGAACTATAATATTCCTCCATCCATGGCAATTAAAAAGGGACATGTAATGTTGTTCCTTCTGATTCTTGGAAAGCACAAGGTAAAAAGCATGGACATTTACTTAGAGCCTTTGATTGAAGAGTTAGAAATGTTATGGGAAGGTATTGAGGTGCAAGATACAAGCACATCTGCATCCTCTAGAGATTTCACATTGAAGGCCATATTGTTGTGGACCATGTATGACTTTCCAGGATATGGAGAGTGTTCATGTACATGTATATAACTCTATATTTGAAATTCAAGACTTGAATCAATCGCATGTTATTAATTCACTTGTTTGTTCAGGTTTAACCAGATCAGGATATCATGCATGTCCTATTTGCAGTCCCTCTCTAGTTTCCTCTAGGCCGGCACGTTTAAAGAAGGTTATCTATGACAATCATAATCGATTTCTTCCTATTGACCATCCCAAATATGTTCTCCCTACTAATGGAATGACTCCACAATCTCTAACCATTCGAGATTGGAAGGAGAGATGGATTAATGCCGACAGCCACCCTCCACTTGGCATGAGTCAATAAGAAGTATATTTCTCTCGATTGACTTTAAAGTATTTAGCATGATGAATTGTTTACATAATATATTTTTTGTTTGTTAGGTTCTCTATATTTTTTCGTCTTTCATATTGGGGTGAACTCAAGATCAATCACCTGTTGGACCCCATGCACATATTTAAAAATGTTGTATCTATATTATGGGATCACTTGATAGGGGCTCGTGATTTAGTCAATGTAAGGGAGGATTTACATAATATTGGTCACATGAGACGAGCCTGGCCATGCATTGGACCCAGAGGAAAGATTGAGCTACCCCATGCACCTTGGATGTTGTCAAAGAACGAGGAAAAAATAGTGAAGGAACAAATATGTAGCTTTCAAACACCCACAAGATATATGAGATATCTCAAGGGCTTCTTCATAAAGAAAAAGAAAAGAGGTGTGGAGCAACTATCTCGTTTGAAGTCCCACGATTGGCACAAAATGATTCAAGTAAGAGTATCTCTAACCATGAATATAGTAATTAGTGGAGTTACTATGTGTAAACTTTGGGGTATGATGACTTTTTCCTCAACTAATCATTTGATCTATGAATATTATTTACATTCAGTTCGTACTTCCTACTAGCATATCCCATTGTGTATCCAAAGATGTACGTGATATCATTTACAAGATGGGAGAGCTTGTGAGGTGTGTATACATTGTATTTTTTCATTATATATTGCATACATCATGTAGTCAACCTCTTTGAATTTCTACACAAAAATAAACAATTGTCAAATACATCATGACAGATATGTGAGCTCGAAGGAAATTGATCCAAACACATTGCAAGATACTCGAATATTATCTGTTGAGGTGGTTTGTTTGGTGGAGGAAATTTTTCATTGGTTTATTTTGACTACTCAATTACATTTACTCGTACATTTGATTGATGAGATCGCACTTTGTGGGGCAGTTCATGCAAGGTGGATGTTTTTTCTTGGGCGCTTCATGAAAACCTTGAAAGATTTTGTGAGGCAAAAAGCATGTCCTGAGGGAAGCATAGCTGAGGGTTGGTTAGTGCAATCATCCCTTGTTTATATCTTTGAATATCTTGCTGAAGTGGACCCCTCTCAACCACGACTATGGAAAGACGATGAAGACTTGACGATGACCTCTATAATACCTCAAGGAAAAGGAATGAGTAAAGTGGTAACAATAGAAGAACTTCGTAAGTTAAATAGTTTTTGTGTGCTCAATAGTGATGTAATGAGCAAATGGGTGACACTATATAATGAAGCAAGGGCAAGAAGAAAAAGCGAAAGACAAGCATTTTGCACCAGATATGGACGTAATGTCTCATTTCTAAATCATCTAAATGCACTTCCACATCATATTGATATAGATTGGTTACATGAGGAAACGAAGAGAATGGAAAAAGAGAAGAAAATTAATATATCTCAAGAAGAGTGGGAATACGCATGAGGTTGCTTATCAAAGGTGAGACATACTATCAATTAATTTGTTTCTAGTTATATTTTATACAATAAATTGACATGTTTGATTTTTTACTACTAGTGCACATTATTCAATGCTATTTGGTGTGAGGGTAAACATCTTCGAACTCAACATATAGATGAAAAGAGAAATACCCAAGATTGTGGTGTCCTTGCTCACTTCGAGGATGCCAATGGTACCATGGAAAGTTATTGTGGCTTGATCCAAGATATTCTGAAGCTTGACTTTAGATGATTCTTTATATATGTACTAGATGTGAAGTGGTTTAAAGAAGTGGTAACAAATGGTGATCATTGCACAATCAGACGTCATCCAAGTGGTTTTGTAATCATTGACTCTACAAAATTTCACCAAAACAAGAATGACACATTAGTACTACCTCAACAATGCGAGCAGGTATATATGTAAAAGCTAATTTTTTTATATGTATACATGTGATACATATACACAATATAATAAGTATTTAAGTTTCTTGCTTTTGTTTTTCAAATACAGGCTGTATATCATCCAATGGTAAACATTAACCGATGGTGGTATATCATCCCTATATCTAATCGTTCAAAACCAATATATGGTAATATTACCGACATAGAGATAGCAGATGACAATCCAACAATTAATGATGATGTACATGATGACACCATAATGGATTATATGCGTGATATAGTACAAGATGAACCTCGCGAGGATGTTCAAGGAAACGCAAAAGAGGACAATAATATGGTTGATGATGATGAAGTTATTGAGCAATATAGCAACACATTTGATAGTGGGATAGACTTATTTGTTTTGTTACCTCTTGGTTACATAGACCTAGAAGTAGATAGTTTAGCAAGGGCTGATCTTATTGAAGATGAGATGGATCATTCATTGTAACATACTTAATTCGCTTAATGATTAAATGTGTATTCTTAATTCTATGGAAAATATCATGTGCACATGTGTATACTCAAGAATCAATAGTCAAGTTTAAAGCTAAATTGAATTTTCCATAATAAAAAGAAAGTATTTTTTATCATCTTCAAGTAGAGAAATTACGAGATACATGCAATGCTCGCTACTAATTGTATAATAAGGTTTGTGTCGCTTGCCGCTAATTACTTATATCAGGCTTGTCAACTGGAGGAACTGCCATTCATTAGAGAGCAATGCAAAAATAATTATTGACTCTGGGTTTTTATTATATTAATTCCAATTTTAGGTGGTTAAATAATTACGTGTCTAAAAACGCGTCTACATTCACGTTTATTTGCGTGGATATATAGACGCAAAATTTGTATCTATTTACATGCTCTTTTACACGCACATATAGATGCAATGATAGACGCACCCGACTTTGCGCGTCTATGCGTCATTTCTGTTGTGGTGCTTGATGTATGACAATGGTTCGATAATTGTCCCTCTTAGTAGCAACATTTACTTCCTTGTAGTCTCCTTGTAGTTGGCACACACTCTGATCTTTCCATTCTTCTTTAATACAATTACTATGGGTGAGACCCAATCCATGTGCTCAATCTCGTAAATGAATCCTACCCTTAGCACCTTGTCAATTTCTTCCTTGACCTCATGAGTATGCTTGGGATTCATAGGGTACAGTCATTGCTTGACCGGCATTGTGTCGGGGCTCATGGGGATATTATGAGTTACGACACTCAAATCTACCCCTTTCACGTCATCGAGGGACCAAGCAAAAAATTCCATGTACTCTTGCAAGAGAGCAAGGAGACTTGTCTTCTCTTCCTCGGTGAAGTCATCAGCAATAAAGATAGGTCAGGATGTCTCCCCTTCCTTAGCTAGATCAATCTCCTTGGTCCTTCTATTGGTTCGCTTGCTTGTCCCCCTGTCATTTGGCTCCTTGCAAGATCATTACCCTTTTGCCCTTCTTAAACTTAGTAAATCTCTTTGGTAGGTCTTGCATCTTCCTTTTCTCTTCAACTGCATATCCCTAGGCTATTTTTGTTGTTCTTCCTTTAACCTTTGGCGCATGAGGAGTGCCAAAGATGGACTGGTATGTCCCTTTTGGTGCATTTGGTCTTAGGTGGTTGCATCACCTTAGGATCACTATCTAAATTTACCTCTCTCAGAATCAAACCCTTCATCTTTGTTAGAAGAGGGAGTCTCGCCTAGTGGTCATAGTTTGAACAGTGACTTTGTCCCAAGCACTAGCAAAGCACTAGGCTGGGCAATGCCTACATGGTCGTAGTCAAAATCGCCCTTATGTGCTCTAGCCATGCTCAATCACAATCCATGTGCATGACTCCTCTCTCTATTCTAAAAGCGATTTTCCTACGCATGTCATATTCTACAGTGTCTATCTCTCTTTTGCTTCCATCACTAAAAGAACAATAATCCTTGTATTCTTATCTAGAACCATCCTCCTCTAACTACTCATCATCTCCTAGGTCTTGATAGGGTCTTTCCTTCTTCTCGGGGAGTAGGGTCCCATTTGTATGTTAGGTTTAGGTTGTGCACTTTGGCCCATTACCACTTAGGTTCATCCAAGAGATCTTGGAGAGGTTTAAAGTTAGCAGCTAGATTGCTAGCCAACTTGCTTGTCAAATATTCTAGGATCTCTAGGAGTTCTCCCTTGTTACTTGGGATGTGGAGTTTGATGGGGTTGGATTGTCCACTTGAGCTTTTGGTGGTCATCATGCAAATTGGCACTAAGGGTGTGTTTCTGGGCTTATCAACTATCCTAGCAGCCTGCTCATACTCCTCACTATCTGAGAATGGCAAATCAATCGTAGCAAGCACATGCATCCAATCTCACTCATCCTCAAGCTTGATAACCGAGAAATATGTGCAAATAAAGGCACCAAATTGTGCTAACATCGAAACAACTTTTTGTCAAATGACTCATTGCAAATGTACCTCTTGGTAAAAAATTCAAATATGAAGCAATGTAACAATGTGGGTCCTTAGGCTCACATCTTAAAATATGGAAAGGAAAAGCAAGGTCAAATGCCTTTGTCCTATTCTCAAAATGAAGGGTCTCTAAGACCTTAGTCCGTGTATGCAAATTTGAATTTTATAACGCAAGAAAAGGAAAAGGTGGTTGTGAGTCATGGGATATGGGGAGGTGGGAGGTTGAGGTGGTTACACCCTCTCTGTTCCTTTATCTTCTCTTGTCACGGTTCATTTCCCTCTCTCCCTCATTTGGCACAACACTTGCCTTCTTGTTCTTATCTCTTTCTCTTGTGCTCTTTTGCAGTATCTCATGGAGAGTGAGGAAGAGGAAGAGGGTGAGGATGGTAAGAATGTATGTATGGTTGCGAGTACGGGAGTCTCCTTGGTAGTTGGCAATGAATGTAAGAATGTATGTATGGTTGCGAGTACAGGAGTCTCCTTGGTAGTTGGCAATGAATGTAAGAATGTATGTATGGCCTACTTGATAGGTAAGAATGTATGTATGGTTGCGAGTACGGGAGTCTCCTCGGTAGTTGGCAATGAATGACATCATGACCGAATCTACCGCAATTGGCGCACGGTCGGGACCTCGGGTCCTGACACTTGGATGGCAAGTGGTTTCCACCATAATACACGCATTGGACGTGAGGGCATGTTGGTCATCTTATCATTTCTTGTAATTTTTCTAGTTTCGTCTTCATCTCCACTAGCTCTGCCCTTTCCTTTATCTTGAGTGCTTGGGCCTGATCTTTCACTTAACGCTGAAACTCTATCAAAGTTTCTAGTATATTTGTCTCCTCTCGGGTCAAGCTCTTGGAGCTTCTCTCTTCGACCTGGTCGTCCAATCTATTGCCTCGTCAAGTACGTCTCATTGCAAGCTTGAATTGTTTGCCAAGGCCTTGTAGAGTTTTTCACTTCCTATCCCATTGATGAAGAATGTGGAGACCGCTCTTTCGATAGGTCACTCACCAATTGGGATCCTCTTGAAAAGACCCCACATGTGGGTAATGTAGTATCTGATGTCCTCCTTGTCTTTCTACTTGATGTTCATTAGCCGCACCAGAAGGTTATTGGAGTACCTAGGCTTAGATAATCTCTTAATGAAGAGACTCTTGAGGTTGTTAAATTCATTCCACTTAATCGCATCTAGACTTGTATACCAGGCCCTACCCTTATCTCCTAAGCATAGACCAAAATCTTGTGAGCACAAAGTAAGATTGGTGAGGTCGTTGGCCTCGTAGACTTACTCGAACTACTCCAAGAAGTTATATGGGTCATCATTTGGCTGGTACTTGTCTAGCTGCTTAGCCACAACAGGGTTTCTCGATTGTCTCTTAGAGCCTTTGTTAACCCCTAATTCTACAAGCAATGAGTTTGCCATTGCAACAGTGCTCTGCTAAGTCAATGCATTGTCTAGTAGTCACTTGTAAGAAGCTCTCTCAACATGAGATTGTCTTCCAGTACTCTTTCCCTTTCTACGTTAGGTCCTTTCCTATTTCTACTTGCTAGGGCTAGCACTTGCTGAATCTCACACATTTCTATGTTATGTCGCAAGCTTCTAGCTTAATGTTCCTAATTGTATGCAGCTATGCCTTGCAAAGATTCCCACGGTAGTTTCCTCTTCTTCTCAAGGTTTGCTATGATATCCTTGAATGGCCTACCATGGTGGTCCATCTAGGTTTGCAAGTCATACTTGCTCACCATTTGTTGGATTTCATCTAGGAAATCCCCCAAATGGAGCTCTTCGTTGTTGCGTCTACGGTTCATACTAGTCCTTGCCATATCTGCGGTCTCTTGTTCCACCAAGGTGTCGATGAGGCTGATTAAATTGGGTCAATTCACACCTACAATGATGTCGAGCCTCCGATTCGTCTAGCTCTTGTGTCACGCCTCCCTCTTAGGCCTACCACTTGGGGTTCTTGATTACTCGCCAGGGTCTTCTCCTATAGTAAGTTCATTCAGTTTCCTGAGTTTGAGTGAGTTCCTTATTATTTACAGAAAATCCTCAATTTAATTTCAGTCAGTGTGTGTGGTGCTCTTTTCCATGCACTGCGCGAAATCAAGCTTTCGGCTTTTCACTACACTTCAATGTGGGGTGCAAATGGAGAGTGGCAAATGCAGTTCATGCTATTCCCCTTTTCGTTTGTAGCCTAATGTGGCTCTAAGCACATTCTCTGGCTACTCCTAAGAATTGTCTAGGGTCTTTACTACTCCTCTCTATGCTTGGTAAGGGTGGAATTGGGTTATATGATTTGGGTTCTGCTCTAAAAGGGATTGGACTCTCGACTCGGCTACTAGAGGTTGTCTCTAGACTGTAGGTCACAATTTTCTATGTTCTTGGTTTTTATAAGCCTAGTCCTTTGTCTCGATGGGTTTCGAGATCTAGTTCGCAACTGGTTCTGGTCAGAGACTGGGTGATTTGTCCCTGTTTTTGTTCTACCCTATTGGTCTGATTCCCAAAATTGGATGGTCCACGTCCTACTCTAGGAGTCAAATGGTGCAAGTCTAATTGGCTATGTTTGATCGAATGGCAGTCCAATCAGACAATGTGGTCCGTGACTAGGTTTGTCCAACTGGACACAAGGTGGTATGGTCTACCAATCAAATGGTCTGATCAGCTACAGATTGGGCTTGGTCGTGTGATCAGTCAAATGGTCTAATTCTACCAGTTGGACTGTCCGACTTGTAGGATCAATTCTAGAAGTCAGACACCAACAAGTGCGGCGGGTGCAAACCCACATGCTAGCACAATGGATGCCACGGGTCCCTAGGGTTTATAGCACAACCTATAACCTTCTAGAACAAGCAAATACAGCATAAGGAAGGCGTGGAGGTACCTAGGATGAAAGGCGTAATCAAAATAAACACACTCGGTTCATTTTGTATACATGCAGTTCTCTCTCTCTCTCTCTCTCTCTCTCTCTCTCTCTCTCTCTCTCTCTCTCTCTCTCTCTCTCTCTCTCTCTCTCTCTCTCTCTCTCTCCCTCTCCCTCTCTCTCTCTCTTTCACTCTCTCTCTCTCTCTCTCTCACTGAAGTGCATAAATGGGCTCTCCCCTATTGGTTTTGGGCTTTCAGGGTTCTGCCTAGCCATCCTTAACCTTCCAACTTCATTCTTGCATGCATTAACCCCCAAAAACTCATTTTTTCCCTTTTCTTTTCCCTATTCTACCTATTTCACAATAGCAAAACCCTATTGTTTCCTTGCAAGTTCTTGGTGTCCTAATCTACATAAATGCAACCAAAAATCACAAAGTGACCCCTCGGCTAAAGTAATCCATTTTTCTTCTCATCAAAAACTCCAACCACTTACTTTTTTTGAAGATCAAAGTGCCTAAATATCCTAACTATATCAAACACTAGTTTCGAGGGTAAAACGCTACTTCAATACTCGATTTGAAGAGTGCAACTGCTCAAGGCTCAAATCCATTGGTCCCGGCAACGGAGCCAAAATGTTGGGAGCTTGTGCTCGACCATCAAGACCCATGGATTGCTTATTGGTTCAAGCATTTCAAGCCGAGCAATAATGGCTACCTCTCACATAGTCAACGCGCTATCTCTCTCTAAAGTGTACTGAGTACCTCGATGCCCGATTGAGTACTCTCCTCCCTCCTGCATACTAATAACTCCACGATTCGTGATGTGAGCTCGAGAAACCTTGATCCCTCTCCTTCAAGTTCCATCCTCCATACCTGTGTGCAAGACAAGAGAAGAGAAGAGAAGAGAAGAAAAACAGAGGAGATGATGGAGAGTTTCTTCTCCTTGATCCCTCACCCTCACACACTCAGTCTCTCACATTCTCACACTCCCTCTCTTAAGCACACACAAGCAACCAAGAATGAGAGAAGAAGAGAAAGAACGAGTCCACTTTGTCACACACCAAAGAATGAGTTCCTCATTCACTTTTCAAATTTATATACAAAACCCTAAATTCCTTTAGGGCAATCATCCCCTTATCCCATTTTTTACATGGCCAGTTGTGGCCCTTTTTCCCATTGTCCTCCTATCTTCCTAGCTTCTTTCCTACTGCCCATCTACTTTTACAATTTGCATGGGGGCGATCTTGGTGCTCTTTTACAAGGATTTTGGCTACACCTTTACATTCAAAGGTGCACCTCCCCTTTCGTAGCACTTTTTGGGCTCTGGTGGTTGCACCTTAGACTTCTTGTGGCCATGCATGCACTTTTGGGCTCTTCGAGGTCCGATTTCCCTCTGGGCCACCACTTTCTCTGATATTTTCCATTAACACCTACCACTATTGGTCACACCATAATTGTTGTTCAACCATAGGAGTCATTGGAGGCATTGGTGGAGCACATGTGCATGCAAACTCAAGCATGTAGAAATGATCATTGTGGTTGCTATGTCTAATTGGGTATGAACAAGTACACCAAACTTATATGCACATCACATCCAAATCCAACACAACAATGCATAATCATAGGAAAGAGTCATAGTGTACATAAAATAATGAGAAATGTATCATAAACAAGAATGAATCAAACACCAAAGTATATAATCCATGATTAGAGTACATAAGAATTAATAGTCCTCTCTCATCATAATGCTCAGTCTCATGCATACAATTGAATAAATAATACATTAGAGAACACCATATATAAGTGGACACCATAATCATAGGAAAGACTTATAGTACACATAAAAGAATGAGAAATGTATAGTAAACAAGAATGAATGAAATAGCAAAGTATATAATCCATTATTAGAGTGCATAAGAATGAATATTCCTCTCTCATCATAATGCTCAGTCTCATGTATACAATTGAATAAATAATACATTAACAAATGCCATATATAAGTGGACACATCCACACTACCAATCAAGTGATCTGAACAATCACTAACTCTTTGTCTTATGGTACTTAGCACTCTAGCTCACTCTAGTGTTTGGTCCACTTCATTGCCTGGTGCCCAACAAGTGTGTTGCACTGAAGATAACTTTGTCCTCATCTAGGGGATTCTTGATGAGAATAGGCTAATTCCTCGTCTTTAGTTGTTATTCCATGTTTTGACCCCCTTGTTAGAAGTTTCTTATGACACCTTGACAAGAGATTTTCAACAATAGTATTTCTTAATTTTTAGAAAATATAATTATTTTTTTCATTAGCAAAATATATCTTCTACATATAAAGACTTGTAGTATCTTGAAACCACAAAATTATTACCAATATCTTTACCTTTACCACGTAACAATGTTTCTTTCTTGCTTGAGTTCTCGGCTCTTTAGTACTCGACTGCTTGATTCTTTGATTCGAAGATTAATTTTTGAAGGTTGGATTCTTAGTTTCCAAGGCCTTGAATGGTTAGAAGTCCTAGTTTTAGTATTCAACCTTGGTCTTGTCGATTCAATCTTTCCTACCCTGCAAAAGTGGATCAAGCTTCCTAACATGAAAGAGTGGATCATATGTGTGCGTAAAGTTTTCATGGTTTATAACTCTATTATTTTTTACAAGGGAAATGGATTATTTAAGGATTTATGATGGATGAAGGTTCATGAATCCACCAACCATAGAAATTTGGATTACACTCAAACTCCACTTGGGCATCCAAAGCAATGAGTCAAATCAGTAGCTCACAGAGATAAGACATGATGTCATCTAGGAGAGATGTGCCATTGAACCAACTCGCAACATGTCTCTCTCCTTTAATGAGTTATTTGTCAATTATTGGATGATGAAGTAGTTTCTCGGGGGATACTATCATGCAAACCTTCATGATGGCATGTAAGGATGTGTTGTCAAAGTACATTGGATCATATTTGAGGACGTTGATAATCTTGCATTGTTCAACTATGGTGATCACCCTATTTCTTATAGTAGTAGCTTCATAATGTATAGAATGTCATCGCTTGAGAAAATGAGTGGTCATGTTATAGAGATGGTGGAATCTCTTGCTAATAGAAAGATCCTTAATGAGCATTGTTATGGCTAAAGAAGGAAGTATATGGAAAGCATACATCTATTGTCTAGGAATCTCCTGGGCCAATTGGTTCTCTACAAAAATGTTTTCTTGAAAGAGTATTCTTACTCCTCCCAAGTGGGTTGCCTCTATGAAGCAAGCATGATCATATTGGCGTTAGCTAATAGCCCAAGGTCGATCGTGGCAATTAGTTTAGCAAAGATGCCAAGTGTGGAGTCAAGCTACAAAAAGCATTAAGATGTAGACTTCCCTACGTAAGTGGCTAATTCTTTCACCAGTTTATAGCTAGATCGATGTCAATGGGGTCTCCTTAATTTGACTAGTGGGGAAGGAAAGTACTCCCTCAGTCGATATGGGGGAGGTCAGTATTCCCTCACTCAATATGGGGGAGCTTGGTATATGTCAAAAATAATATCCTCTTGTGGAAGTAGATTTCACACAAGAGTGGTGTCTAGTTTAGATGATTGAAAGGTTTCATTGACTAGGGAATTTGTCAGAGTTACTAACAAAGACAAAGGAGCTAGTGATCCTTTTTTTTTTTTGTAGAAGTGATGTGTGAAGATTCAATGGGGGCTGGGTTAGTTAACTTATGAGGTGTAATCTGTCATGATATACTTCTGATTTGAGAAGGGCCTTTAGAACCTATCAAGTTGTTGTGTCGAGGTTACAACAAGTCTAGTGATATTTTTGGACATCTCTTCACTTCATCATCTTCCATTTCCAAACTACAAGTGGTGACTACTCAAATATTTACTATGGCATTGGTTGGATTTGAGCTAAAGTGTGGCGTGGGAATGGTTGACTATTTTTGCTCAAACTATTCATAGAAAGCTTGTTCTATGTGCATAAAGGGGCTTTCATTATCCACCATGGGTAGTTCATGGGAAGGGTATTCAAGTGGCTAGTACTTTTTTGTTTTGCTCTATTGAAATGGCCAATGGGTTGGTTGTCTAGCATTTTGAGCTCAATGTTCCATGTATTGCTAATCACACAAATGCAAAAGGGTTCGACACCTCAAAGTTTCAACTTTTTCTTTTGGCATTTCATTGAATAGAGTAATACAAGATGCTCTTTGTCAAAGAATCATTGCTTTACATACTTATCAAATGAGGCCTCTTTTTGAGCCTTCTCAAGAAGCACAACATAGGTGGCTTGTAGGCATGTTTTAGTTAAGCACTCAAGCTCTTCGAGGAGAGGATACCAAGCTCTAGTTACTTTGAGCATTCTTCGCTAGCAATGCACAAGATAGGGACTAAAAATTCTATGAGCATGATAGTGGCTATACCATGTGTAAGTTGGAATAGAGGTTGGCTGGTGGCGGTCTTCTAGGAAATATGATAGGCCCATAAGGCTTCCATGAGCTTATGGTCTGAGTGTGAACATGATATTGAGATGGCTTTTATCAATACAATGATGAGGACCTTGTTTTTGGCTTCTGTCTAGCACTTAGAGATAATAAGGGCTATAGTTCCTACTGTTGATGTAGGGAGCTCTCTCGCTCAACCCCCAAGACCTACGGACTGCGTATTGGTCAAGTGTTTCAAGTCGAGAGGCCATGGCTATCTCTCACATAGCCAATGCACTCTCCCTATCTATGGGGGTCGTGAGCTTACCTTGATTCCCAATTGAGTACCCTCCTCTCCAATGCACACCGGTAGCTCCACAATCCCCGATGCAAGCTTAAGCAACCTCAATCCCTCTCTGTCAAGCTCCATCCTCCATAGCTGTGTGAGACAAGAGAAGAGAGGAGAAGAGATGAAGATGAAGAGATGAGATGAGGAGCTTCTTCTCCTCGATCCACTACAAGATATAGACCTTATACCGACGTTTAAAGCGACGAAAATACAAACAACAAAATTTTCCCCCGTCGTCGCAAAAAGCGTCGTTATTGATGACACCATAGAATTGTCGCTATATGCGTCGCTATTTGTGTTGCATTTGCGACACATATAGTGACACATATAACGACGGTTATAGAGAATTTGCGACACTCATAGCAATGCCAATAGCGACGTGAGCAGTAAATTTGCGATGCAAATAGCGACGGTGTCGAAGGGTTTCGAAAGCAATGTCGCAACTGCAGAAGTCCTTGATAAATTTCAGGATAGAAAATCAAGCAAGAGAACGAAGTCAAATCTGTTATGACAACAAATACTTCCCGTGATGTTGATCAGTTGGGAAGATCAAAAATGTACATGATCATATAGAATTCTTTGTATTGAATGAACCATCTTCAAAAACATAGAAGACTTCTGATAATATATATCATGTGTGTCTCTCTTTTTCTGCATTGCTGTCAGAATAATCAATGTGCTTTGGTGATGGAGTAGATGGAATGAAAAAGTGGCATATGGAGAGCCCTTGTAGAGTTGAGATACTTGTACCAAAAATAGGAGATGTAGAGCTTCGACCAGTAGAGCTTAAGAACATTGCTTGTTTACAGTTCTAATAAGAACAGTTTCAGGTTTCCTTTCGTAAGCAGTTTCAGCTCCTTCATTACATCAAGTGTCATGTTTTCTGTTTCAGCAAGTCGATTCTGGTTCAAGTTATCAGCTGAAAAATATGCATCTTCTTTTGGGTAGACTGGATTCATGGTAAATAGAGCTTGTAAAATCAAATTTGAATCAAAGGCCCTTAAGAAGATTTTTCCATACGATACATAAACAGACTCAAGTGGTCTCGGTTTGTGGATGAAGAACAATTTGGAAGCCTAACAAATAAATAACGGATTCTCTCGTGAAGAGAATTGATTTGATAGATAAAAGTTGTATGTGATCACCTCCCAATCTTCTGCAAAAAGATTAGAAAAGAGCACCAGAGTTCGTTCTGATCTATCCATAACCACCTCATGAAATTTAGTTCATTCCTCCACAATCGATCTTTTTCCATTGTTCGATTCCTGTACAAGACCCTGTTCAGAAGGTAGTCATCACTATTGCAATATGATGAGTTATGTTTACAAAGTGCAGGTATCGAGAATTTGGGAAGTCCAAGATAACAAAGGAAGATCGAGCTCTAGTACAATCAAGTTTCTCTGTCCTCCTTCAACATTTATCTTCCTCAGATAAATTTCTGGAATGGATCCTTCTTTGCAGAAACCGAATGTATCGGAAAATCTCCATGTTAAAAGCTTGTGTCGGCCGGAAGGGCATGAACGCGCAAGCAAGCAAAGAAGCCACCAAATATGGACAAAAGACAAGTCAAAGGGAACCTAAGAAACGAGCTTTCTGTTCCTTTTCTGATTACATGGTCATCGCCATCATCTAGAGAACGTGCTCCATCCTTAACCTCGCTTCCCTTCCTTTTTTTCTCACGCCTCTGTTCTGAACGCAGAATTCACCCCAGCTAATCGTCTTCATTTCCCCTGAAGCGTTTGGTTCTTAATTTAACTGCATAATTTATCTCTTCATTCATAAGTTTTATTTGCATCCAATTCGTTGTGAACGTCACACCTTTTATGTGACTCAATTAAAAGAAGAAAATTGTAGGCTTTATTGCTATTCGTTCCACCGTCTTCAGTCTCCGTCCTTTGAAATTCCTCCTCCATAGACTGGACCTCGGTGCCTCTCTCCTCTCTCTCGTGTCTGTGCGCGCCACTCCTGTCTCCTGGGATTCATATGAGATTGTTTCATCTCATCAGCTGTTGCTTCTAATTTTTCATGTCGTGTGCTGTGTGTGTAGCTGGTTGTTGGTGGGAACCGAGGTCAACTACTTCTCACAGCAAACGGGCTACAGCGGGATCCAACACTAAATTTATAGGTCCACCTGACTTCTTTTCGTTGCGTGCTTGATTGAATATGACTGTAAACCTTTCGGCCAAAGCCGGATCCTGTTCTTCCCATGCACCAAACTGTACAGTGCATGACTTCTATCTGGCGTCATCCTTTGATGAGGGCTCGTCACTTCGTCTCCTGAAGGGGAATCAAAATACTAAGCAGGAACTTGCTGGAACCTGGGCCAAGATCCCGGTTACACGCGCATGCGCTCTCCCTGAAGAAGACAGCCATGCCCTTTGTTTGAGATCCGTCTCCTTTATTTCAGAAAAATTCTGTGTTTTCGAGCATATCTTTCCTCCTCGTGGAGCAGCAGAGTACAGTATATCTCCCCCATTGAAAAAGCTCCCTCCTTTTTCTTCCTCGTAGATCCGCCCCGAATGCCCTGTTTCTCTTGCGTTTTCTTCTCTTCTCCCCAATTAGCATCGCTTTTTCCCCATTCCTTATTCCTTCTTCCTTCCTTTTTTTTTTGAATCTGCTTTTTCCCTCCCTTGTTTTTAGCCACCCTTTTCTTTACCTTTCGACAGGATTAGTGGCCCTTGTCTTTAGCTCCTATGTTAGCACAAGCTTTCAAGCAAATAACATATGTAATAGAATTGGCATGCACCCCTTGATGTTGCATCTCCTCATAGCATCGCATAGCCATATCACCTTCACGATTATGAACATAGGCATCTAGCATTATTGTCCACGATATAACATCATGGACAGTCAATTTCTCAAATGCTTCTCGTCCTTCCTTGATAAAGCCACATTTTCCATACATGTCCACGAGCATGTCACCAACAACAGGGTCTCTTTCTAGGCCCCTTAGGATGATCTTAGCATGTATCTCTTGGCCCATTGGGAATGCTCCTATACTGCCACATGCTTTCAAACGAACCCTTGGTCACAATCAAAGTGGTCCATGAGACTACATCTTGAATTACCAGTCTACCAAAACTCCTTGTTCTTCTCTGTCTTCTGCTTAGAATGAAAGAGCAAACATAACAACTAAGTATGTACAAAGTATCAAATCACACACACGACTTTTGGGTGGTTTCACACCTCGAATGCGCAGCAATACGACATCCACCTCCTCTAATCCTGCGCATCCTCCGGATGGGCCAACTACCCATGATCGTTATCATCAAGATCCACAAACAGATCAATCTCTTCGTTATGCATTTCCGGTAGATCAACAAGATTATCTGTCATATCATCTGTCTCTTCCATTGGAGTTTCTTCTCGTTGCTCTTCTCTTGAAAATTCTTCCAAGGCATAATCCTCATCATCTCTTTTCCTGAAAATCTTGATTCTTTTTCCAGCAATAGGCACTCTAAGCACTGTCCCATCCAATTCTGTCAGCTCATATGTTGCATTATCAAAGACATGTCTGACTATGTACGGCCCAAACCATCTTTTCACCATCTTCCGAAGTGCAGTATGCTGATTTTCAAGGCTGCTATCATAGACCAATACCCAATCTCCCTCTTCTATTGCTCTAGGCCGCAAGCGATGCCTGCTATCAAACCTGTCCTTATTCCTTAGTCTAGCAACCTTCAACCTATTAATAGCTAGCTGAATATCATCAGGTCTCCTCTCCAACTGTCGAATCCGAAGAGCTAAGAGCTCCCCTCTCGTCAAATCCTCCTGCCAAGGTAAAACTGGCCAAGTCAAAGAAAAGTCTCAATCGGCATAACAGGTTTCTGACCATACATCAACTCTGCAGGAATATATCCTGTGGTAACACTATGAGTCGTACGATCAGCCCATAAAGCAAATGGTAGAAGTCTCAGCCATTCTCCAATCCATCCTCTGCATGCTTTGGCTAATGTTTTCACTATCGACGGATGCCCTCTTTCACTCTTTCCATTTCCCTCTAGATTATATGCTGTGGTTAGAGCCAACTTGATTCCTAGCTGAGAGAAAAACTCCCTAGCTTCATATGCATCCAATTCACCACGATCCGCAGTGATCTTACCCACACAACCATACCTGCAGAAAATTTCCTCCAATAAGAACTTACACACTGCACTAGTGGACTTCGTTCTCAAAGATCTGCCCTCAACATGATTGGTAAGATCCTCTCTAGCCAAAAAAATGTACCTCATCTGCCATAGACCCATAGGCATGGTAACCAAATCAACTACCCACTTATAATGAATGCATAGCGGATAGGTCGGATGAAGCTCATCTCGATGACGCACTACTGAATACATCTGGCAGTCTCTGCAAGTCTCAACAAAGTGAGAAACATCTCTGTACATGCCTTTCCACCAATATTTCTCCTTGATTTTCTCATAAGTAGCCCACACTCCTCTATGACCAGCCCAAGGACTCTCATGAAACTCCCTCATCACCTGTAACTGTGTCTCTCTATCACATACAACCCGCAAATGTAATCCGCCTCTTTTCTTCGGATGCTTCCAAAGAAATCCGTCCTTGAGAAAATAACCATAGGCTTTCCTTCCCATCTTCTTGAACTCTTCATCTGTCCATTCATCTCTTTTGCTTAGTGTACTAAGGTATCTGCCAATCTGCAACCAATCTCTAACATAGAGTTCTTCTATGAAAGCCACAATATCATAAACATGACAAACATGATCAACCATAGTGGCTGAAATTTCTGCATCATCCTCTTCTGCAAGTAGAGTCTCCTCATCATCATATCTGGCTCTAGACAACATATCTGCCACTGGATTATCCTTCCCTGCTATGTGTTTAAATTCCGAATCTAATGACTTGATGTATGCAATCCATCTTAACATGTCTATATCTGGAGTAGAGCAACTCGGGATCATACCAATCAATGGCAAGAAATCTGTCTCTACCACAACTGAAGCTCCAATAAAGTACTCCTTGTCACATTTGAGAGCCGTAACAATCCCCAGTAACTCCCTCTTGATTTGCGGATATCTCCTCTGTCTCTCGTTTAGGACTTTCGCCCCAAACTGAATAGCATACCTATTTCCATCTGCATCATCTTGACCCACATCCCAACCTATGCCAATTGGACTAGTGTCAACTGTTAATACAATAGGCTTTCACAATTTTAATCTGCTTTCCTGAGAGTAGGAGCATTCTGCAATAACTTCTTCAATTTCCGCATAGCTCTAGTGTGGCTCTCATCCCAATAGAATTTCTGCCCCTTTCGAAGCAACTGATACAAACAATCTGCTATGTGTGCAAAATGAGGTATCCAAATCATATAAAACACGCAAGCTCCAATGAATCTCTGTACCTCTGAAGTGGTAGAACAATACTCTGCAATCTTGCCTATAGCATTCACCTTATCAGGTGAGGGTTTCCTGCCATAATATCCACACATATGCCCAACAATGACAACCTCATTCACTCCAAAAACAGATTTTTGCCCAGAAAGTGTCAAGTTCACTTCTTCTAACCTAGCCAAAATCTTTTCACATGCTGAAATATGATCAGCCACAAAGTATCTGCATCCCTGCTCATTTAGACTCTCATTCTTCTCTTCTTCTGCACACCCCTTAATGGGCACATCATCCAAGAAAGGCATAATAAGCTGAGGTATGTAATCACGAAGAACCTTATGCATGGCATTCATTATATGCGCAACAGAATTAGTGGCACCTTGAGGCAAGGTACACATCCTGACAAGCCCAATAGGAGTTCTTATGGTGATTATGTCCCTGCTTTCCAAAGCCAACTCAAACTGATCATATCCTGAATACAAATCACCTAAAGAATAGATGGCACGTCCAGCAAATGCCTCTACAAACTCATCCACAACTGGACCTATACCAACATTCCTGATAGTAACTCTGTTCACTGGCTGCATGTCCTGAATAAATCGGAGAGTACCATTCTTCTTTGGAACTATAAACCACCTGTTTGAGTATGGTGCAGATGAACGCTCAAGGATTCCCATCCTGATTTTCTCATTCAATAAATCAATCAGCTTTGGCAAGTGTGCTTTAGGCACTGGAATAGGTCGAAGATTCCATGGAATATGAGGAATAGTAAAAATGACCATAGGAGCAACAATATCAGGATTCACACATCCAATCTCATGTGGAAAAAAAGCAAATCCCCTTCCATGTCGCTCAAGCATATCCTGAAAGCAATGCTTCTCTATGGGTAGCAAGAAATCACCATTTCCAATTTTCAATTCAGCAAGAGTCTCTACTGAAAATTTATGACCAATATGCTCCGGATTCCTCAAAATTTGCTGTTTAGCAGCCCTCTCTATTTGCTGATCATTGTCAGGTGGAAACGGTACAGCAACTGGCTTCACCTTCTTATCCATAGTTTTGTATTTTGTGTCAACCCTGGCTTCATTATGCTCTTCTGCATTACACAAATCTTGCTGTAAATGAGCAATTCTGCACACCAATGGCTGAATATCCTCAGCCCTCTGCTCTATGGACTGCATAGGAACAGCCCCAAACTCTGAATGCTGAAATATTTCAGCAGTAAACTCTGTTGACTGAAAATTTTCAGCCCTCTTCTCTCTGAAAGCTGATCATAACCAGCTGGAAACTCTATTTGCTGAATTTTTTCAGCACTCAACACTCTTTGCCGAGTTACCTCAGCCTCTGACTCAATCTGTGACACAAAATCTGCAATTTCATGAAACATGTCTAGGGACTGCACTAATACATTACTGTGACAATTCTGCATATAAGTTTTCAGCATATCTCCCATCTCTGTCATCGTATCTGCACAAATCACACTGTCATACATCCCATCTATGTGCTCATCATCCTCCAAAATTCCTGCATTTTTCAAATTTTTCTCCTTCCTCCATATATACTGCCTGGCAGCTCTAGGCAACCTAGAAGTCTTCTGATAGCTCATCGAACTGTTTGCTGAAATCCCAACAAAACCAAAGGAGAAAACACTGCTGCCAGGAGGCGAGAACTCGAATCTCCTCTCCTCTGTACCACCGTCGTCTCGTGAAACGACGGTACCTCATGAAAACCCGAATCCCTCACAGTGGGCAAAGGTGCATCTCTGAGAGTATCCCTGTTTCTAACATGGTTCACACATACAGTCATAAACTGAACTACTCTCATACCATCTTTACTGCGAATCCGTACATAAGCAGATCCATCATCCATGACCTTTGTTTCCATGCACATCTCTGTGATGAATGGCTGACCAAGAATTATGGGATAAGAGCATGAATCCTGCACAAAGAAATGAAAATCCTCCTCTACATCACCAATAGAAACCCTGACACTAGGACAAGCAGCATACAAATCACCTGCAGTGTTATTGGCGGCTCTCATACACCACCCATGCTCTACATCCATAGGCCATCTGTTACTCTCATAAACTCCACGAACTATGAGATTAATCTCTGAACCATGATCCACCAATGCAACATAAGGCACCTGTTTCTCTCCAATCTTTACCATCGTCTCTCTAGTTGCCCTAGCCCAATGGCTCCGCGAAAAGTGACTACGCGGTATCATGACAGGCTCATCAATTTCAACATAATGCATAGGCTGAACCCTCTTCTCTACTTGCGGACAAACAGAAGCGTTTTCAACCATAACCTCATCCTCATCCTCATCCAACTCTCCAATCAAAACTCCCTGTGTATCAGTGGTAGACAACGCATGTCTTTTCCTCTTCAGGACCTCCTGAAACTGATCCTAAAACTCTCTTTTTGAGATGCCCAAAATCTCAGAAATAGTGAAAGTCACCTCACTGCCAAGTATCTTATCATTAAAGATTTTCCTCATGTCTGTAGATGTCTCAATATCGGACATCAATCTAAACCCTGGCTGCTTTCTCTCTCTAGGCTCTTGCCTCTTTTCTCTCTTTTGAGCATCTTCCATCCGTCGATCTGGCCCTCGTCTTGAAGACAGTCCTACAGTAGGTGGAGTAACAAACTCACCCCCTCTAGTCTTTTTAGCTGCACTTGGATTTTCTTCATCCCTCTTATGCTTCTCCTCAACAAGTACATATGCACCATGAGATTTAGCCAAATAAGCATAAATAGAATACCTCAACAGGCGAGTCCCAACCTGTCTCTGATCTGATGCTAAAGCCTGCACTAGTCAAAACAGTTTGCTGAATTTTCCCCTTGTTTGCAGTCTCCATAGCATAAGTCCATAGCGCTGACTGAGTCTCTGAACCCTTCTCAATCTGGACTCCATATGCAGAAGCATCACCTCTAGCTGTCACATAAGAAGTACGCGTAGCCATGTCATCCACTAACTTCTTCATTCCACCTTTACCAAAGTTGGTAGCAAGTGGAGCTCCTGTCTCAGTCAACCAAATCTTACCATCTTGTCCCCAATATACCAAATTCTTCCTTCTTGCATCCTGAAAAGATTCACAATCCCTGCAATGCTGATGGTCCGTACTATCACACCAAATACATCTCCGATCTCTCCTAGGTGCACTAGGAGCACTCCTTGATGCAGTAGGAGCACTAGAAGAAGTAGTAGGCGCAGTCAAAGCAAACTGCTCCTTCAACTTTCCCACCAACTCCGCTTTGACTGACTCCAATGTCAAATCTGTTATTTCTTTGATTATGTCATCAAGAGAGGTAGGCATTGATGGAGCGGATGGTTTTGGAGTAGAAGGTGTAGGCATCGGTCGTGGAACAGGAGGAATAGGTGGAGTGGAAACAGTAGGCACTCGCATAGGCCAAGAAACTGGCTGAGGAGGAGAAGAAATAACAGGGATAGAAGTAGGCATAGGAGCAAATGATGGTGTAGGTGTCATGGAACCATTCTGTAGGCGAGTCTTCCATATCCTCCTCTTGGTCAAAGTCGAGACTGCATCCTGAGCATCCTGCCAATCAGTTTTAAGACCCATAGGCTTCGTGCAATCCTCAAGGAGCTCACCCAATTCTTCTTGAAGAGCAGGATCTGCAGCTTGCAAGAAAAGCTCAACTTTTTCAACATCCAATGCTCTTTGTTCAATGGCATCAATCTGACTATACCTCTCTTCGAATTCTCGAATCAACTCCGAAGCAGCTAGACCTTTGTTTGGCATGTAGACCCACTCTCAAAATGACAGCCGAGTAGCCATGCCAAAGTCCTCAAGGAAGTATTCTTCTTTCAGGGCCTTCTTAAAATCTTGCCAATGTGTATTTTGAATAAAAAGATCTGTCACTTTTGTCCTCAAAGCGAGTGTGACAAGACGAAGGAAGTACTTACTCATAAGTCCAGCAGGAACTCCAAAAAACCCCATCTTGATCTCATATGTCTTCAAATATGCTGAAACATTACAGCCGTCAAATAGCTTCTTCTCATTCTCAACTGCTTCAATAGCCTTAGTCGCGTTGTTTGCATTCTCCTGCTCCGAATAGAGTTGCCTTTGCTGAGACAACTATTGTTGATGCAATTGTTGCTGCTGCTGCATATACAATTGTGTTTGCTGATTTTGGAGCTGCATATACATGGACATATTCTACAAAATCTGCTTTAGATCCTCCGTTGAAGTACTTGATGCAGCAGTCATTGATGGAGCTGAAGTAGACGCAGCTGGAGTTGTAGAAGAAGCTGAAATAGAGGCTGAAGTATCTCCCAATCCTGAAATTTCTGCGACGCTTTCACGTCGGGTTCACCAAAGTTGTCGAAGGGTTTCGAAAGCAATGTCGCAAGTGCAGAAGTCCTTGATAAATTTCAGGATAGAAAATCAAGCAAGAGAACGAAGTCAAATCTGTTATGACAACAAATACTTCCTGTGATGTTGATCAGTTGGGAAGATAAAAAATGTACATGATCATATAGAATTCTTTGTATTGAATGAACCATCTTCAAAAACATAGAAGAGTTCTGATAATATATATCATGTGTGTCTCTCTTTTTCTGCATTGCTGTCAGAATAATCAATGTGCTTTGGTGATGGAGTAGATGGAATGAAAAAGTGGCATATGGAGAGCCCTTGTAGAGTTGAGATACTTGTACCAAAAATAGGAGATGTAGAGCTTCGACCAGTAGAGCTTAAGAACATTGCTTGTTTACAGTTCTAATAAGAACAGTTTTAGGATTCCTTTCGTAAGCAGTTTCAGCTCCTTCATCACATCAAGTGTCATGTTTTCTGTTTTAGCAAGTCGATTCTGGTTCAAGTTATCAGCTGAAAAATATGCATCTTCTTTTGGGTAAACTGGATTCGTGGTAAATAGAACTTGTAAAATCAAATTTGAATCGAAGGCCCTTAAGAAGATTTTTTCATATGATACATAAACAGACTCAAGTGGTCTCGGTTTGTGGATGAAGAACAATTTGGAAGCCCAACAAATAAATAACGGATTCTCTCGTGAAGAGAATTGATTTGATAGATAAAAGTTGTATGTGATCACCTCCCAATCTTCTGCAAAAAGATTAGAAAATAGCACCAGAGTTCGTTCTGATCTATCCATAACCACCTCATGACATTCAGTTCATTTCTCCACAATCGATCTTTTTCCATTGTTCAATTCCTGTACAAGACCCTGTTCAGAAGGTAGTCATCACTATTGCAATATGATGAGTTATGTTTACAAAGTGCAGGTATCGAGAATTTGGGAAGTCCAAGATAACAAAGGAAGATCGAGCTCTGGTACAATCAAGTTTCTGTGTCCTCCTTCAACATTTATCTTCCTCAGATAAATTTCTGGAATGGATCCTTCTTTGCAGAAACCGAATGTATCGGAAAATATCCATGTTGAAAGCTTGTGTCGGCCGGAAGGGCATGAACGCGCAAGCAAGCAAAGAAGACACCAAATACGGACGAAAGACGAGTCAAAGGGAACCTAAGAAACGAGCTTTCTGTTCCTTTTCTGATTACATGGTCATCGCCATCATCCAGAGAACGTGCTCCATCCTTAACCTCGCTTCCCTTCCTTTTTGTCTCACGCCTCTGTTCTGAACGGAGAATTCACCCCAGCTAATCGTCTTCATTTCCCCAGAAGCGTTTGGTTCTTAATTTAACTGCATAATTTATCTCTTCATTCATAAGTTTGATTTGCATCCAATTCGTTGTGAACGTCACACCTTCTCTGTGACTCAATTAAAAGAAGAAAATTGTAGGCTTTATTGCTATTCGTTCCACCGTCTTCAATCTCTGTCCTCTGAAATTCCTCCTCCATAGACTGGACCTCGGTGCCTCTCTCCTCTCTCTCGTGTCTGTGCGCGCCACTCCTGTCTCCTGGGATTCATATGAGATTGTTTCGTCTCATCAGCTGTTGCTTCTAATTTTTCATGTCGTGTGCTGTGTGTGTAGCTGGTTGTTGGTGGGAACCGAGGTCAACTACTTCTCACAGCAAACGGGCTACAGCGGGATCCAACACTAAATTTATAGGTCCACCTGACTTCTTTTCGTTGCGTGCTTGATTGAATATGACTGTAAACCTTTCGGCCAAAGCCGGATCCTGTTCTTCCCATGCACCAAACTGTAGCAGTGCATGACTTCTATCTGGCGTCATCCTTTGATGAGGGCTCGTCACTTCGTCTCCTGAAGGGGAATCAAAATACTAAGCACGAACTTGCTGGAACCTGGGCCAAGATCCCAGTTACACGCGCGCGCTCTCCCTGAAGAAGACAGCCATGCCCTTTGTTTGAGATCCGTCTCCTTTATTTTAGAAAAATTCTGTGTTTTCGAGCATATCTTTCCTCCTCGTGGAGCAGCAGAGTACAGTATATCTCCCCCATTGAAAAAGCTCCCTCCTTTTTCTTCCTCGTAGATCCGCCCCGAATGCCCTGTTTCTCCTGCATTTTCTTCTCTTCTCCCCAATTAGCATCGCTTTTTCCCCATTCCTTATTCCTTCTTCCTTCCTTTTTTTTTTGAATCTGCTTTTTCCCTCCCTTGTTTTTAGCCACCCTTTTCTTTACCTTTCGACAGGATTAGTAGCCCTTGTCTTTAGCTCCTATGTTAGCACAAGCTTTCAAGCAAATAATGTATGTAATAGAATTGGCATGCACCCCTTGATGTTGCATCTCCTCATAGCATCGCATAGCCATATCACCTTCACGATTATGAACATAGGCATCTAGCATTATTGTCCACGATATAACATCATGGACAGTCAATTTCTCAAATGCTTCTCGTCCTTCCTTGATAAAGCCACATTTTCCATATATGTCCACGAGCATGTCACCAACAACAAGGTCTCTTTCTAGGCCCCTTAGGATGATCTTAGCATGTATCTCTTGGCCCATTGGGAATGCTCCTATACTCCCACAGGCTTTCAAACGAACCCTTGGTCACAATCAAAGTGGTCCATGAGACTGCATCTTGAATTACCAGTCTACCAAAACTCCTTGTTCTTCTCCGTCTTCGGCATAGAATGAAAGAGCAAACATAACAACTAAGTATGTACAAAGTATCAAATCACACACACAACTTTTGGGTGGTTTCACACCTCGATGCACAGCAATACGACAACGGTTACAGAGAAAAAAAAAATTTGTGGCAGGGCAGCAAGCTGCCTTGCCACATATAGCACTGTGTGCTGTATGAGAGCCATACAAAATAGTTTCTGCACTTCTGCATACAAAGCTCTTGCAAACAAAAAGAATGTATACTGAAATCATAAAACTGATACATGAAATAAATACATGATCGCATAAAATGCGATTGGTACAATCATGAAACGATATCACTAATACATAGAAAATGTCTACATAGATCAGGCAACTAAAAACTAAAGGTGTGTGAGCTCTAAGGATCCAAGGGCGAGCTACAAATCCTCATCCCCCGAAAGCTCGTCTCACCGCAAAGGAGCATCAAATGGATTCTGCAGAAAAAGAAACAACATATCAATCCACCATACAATAATGTATTCAAATATCTCATGGTAACTACGACAAGAAAGATGAGTGACTTACAGGGCCACCGCATCTATACAATCAGTTGATCAATGCCCTGAGACCGTGCCTCTCTGCATATCGAGTCTCAAGGCCTTTCGGATCGCGATTTGTAATGGAGTGCTGCAAAGAAAACAAAATGCTAACTGTTAGAAACATGATTGTCAGTACAAAGAATATCTCAAAAAAACAAATAAGCAAAACAAAAGAGAAACTTACAAAGTCCTCCAAATATGTCCTGTGGCTACCACTCCCGAGATGATGCGCCGATCCTGCCTCGATTCGTGCCCTTGCCGCCTCCTAACTCCAACGTCCTGGCGAATCTATAGCCTCCTCCCTCAGTGGGCGCTAGTCGTCTGCATCTAACCACTCGGGCTTTGGAGCCCCACTCTTGATTTCCTTGCGTGTGTCGGATCGTCTATGTGACATGTATGCACGCATGCAATCCATCATCCAGCCCATAGAGAATCTATCTACTTCGGCTGGCATTGGGAACTCCTCGTGCAAGGATGCTACTATGTAGTCCTTGCTCCCCTCCGGTATGTTCCTCCAATGATCCAGGACGTTGTGCCGAAAAACTTGTTGGCACAACTCCATCATGCGAGCCATCACCCTCCTCCCCTCATCATTCATGATGATGGCTCCTGACCTACTATCCACTAGGTATCCATAACCCCTAGGAGTCTGCCTAAGATGGGCCCTCTCCCATCTCCGTCCACGCTCCTGGGCATATCCAGGAGACCCCTGTACATCCGGTGTACCGACGGGGGTACCCTCTCCCGAAGTGCCACTCAAAGGGGTGCCACCAAAAGGAGTGCCACCAAAAGGCGTGCCATCTGTCGACGGCTGTGCAAAAGCCGGAGTAACTAGAGTAGACGTCCCCACAGGTGTGACAAATCCTGGAGGTGACCTAAGGTAACCTGAGGTAACCAGACCTGTAAGGCAAGCCACGACCTAGTGAATACTTTATTGAATGAAATAAAATATAGATATTACCAGCGAGAACAAAGGTCTGCTCACCTGAGCACTCTCCCAATCCCGGAAAGTCATGCATCGTCCACATGAGAATGGCTCGAATGTTGGCTGACCACCGACCATCGCGCCTGCTCATATCTTGCACCGTGACCCCCTCCTCCCACAAAATCTTAAGCTCATCGACTAATGGACGAAGATACACGTCCATATTTTTTACTTTGTAGCAGCTCGAGATGAGCAAGCTAAGGATGAGATGTCCTTTCTTCGTAGAAAGCCATGGAGGGATGTTGTAGTTGACAAGCACTATAGGCCACACACTATAAGAAGTCGAGCACAAACCGAATGGTTTCACACCATCCATGGCGAGACCGAGCCAAAGATTCCTTAGCTCTCACGCAAAGCCTGGGAAGGTAGAGTCAATGTGGCTCCATGCGCGCGAATCCGCTGATATTCGTTGAACTCCATCCATGGACCTATTCTGCACATGCCACGTTGTCAAGCTTGCCATGGTAGGCGTGCAAAACATGTGGTTTATGCGGGGGATGAGAAGAAAGTGTCTGAGAACTTTTTGAGGGATGGTTTGCCCTTGCAAGTCCTGTCGATACCTGTGAGCACCACACTTTGGACATGTCTCCATAGTCTTGTATTCATCTTGAAACAATATGCAGTCGTTGATACATGCATGGATGTTATTGTAGTCCATGCCAAGCTTCCATAAAACATGTCGTGCATCATCACGAGACTCAGGCATGGTATTTGCAGGTGGTAATATATGATATTTCAATAACCTGAAAAAAAATCATAAAACACCTTGAAAAAACACAAATGTTTGCAATAACACTATTTAAAAAAAAATCAATGAAGCCTGTGTGCAAGGTACCTGAACAACTCAGTCACACTCGTATCGCTCCAACCGTATTTTGCTTGCACACTTAAGAGTGCAAGCAATGTCTTCAACCAAGATACTCAGCACCCATCATATAATGGTATGGATGCTTCCTCTCTAAGCGGGTTAGATGTCTCAACATCCATGGGAATCAATGCATCGATCATTGCCTCCATCTCAGGCTCCAAGATTGTAGGTAGGTCGAGAAGATTGTCTGTCTCCTCTGGCATTGACGGTATAGATGGGCCTTGCGAGTGGTTGATTGGCTCCTGCAATCCATCCATCGCACGTCCACGAACTCTTCTAATTGGCCGCAAAGGGTGCACTCCCCCTTGGGTCAAGACATCACCCCCCTGGATAGAAAATTTGCCAACAAGACCCAATCTTATTGTATATGGTTTTCAATTAGCTTGAGAGTACAATGCATGATTAATATTAACTTCAAATTACCGTTTGCTGAAAATCTGCAATCGCCTGATCAATGATCTCAGATTGAAACTCGCCAAATCGTCGTATGTGTTCTATAGACAATCGGCTTTTTCGTCTAATTGCCAACTTGTATTGAGAGCAAGGACATGGGACACGCTGATTAAGATACATCTCGCGGTCTTGAACAATAAGACCTTCTTCGTTTTCCATCTTATCTACATTACAGCAAACAAGGCTTAAATGGATAGCTTTATGGAGATGTACGTCAAGTTACAAGTTGACCATAAATCTTGCATTGTATATAGTAGTTGAGAGATTTTCCGATGTTATATCTCGGCCTTGTATCATGCTCAAGGATTTGTTTGTCCCGGTAGATAATTATTTGTTATATCTCGGCTTTGAGTATAAGTAATCCATTTTAAAATTAATGCACGCCATCTATGAAATTTAATAACTATAGTAATAAAATTTATTTCAATCAATTCTACTTATAGTCATAAAACTTGAGAGAAAATATCCTATACTCAATTTAAGGGTTTCTTCTTCTATAACAATACTTTTGGGTCCATTTTGATGAAGTACCGTAATGACCATTAGCTAGGGTATCATTTTCTTTTAGTCCTTCCATTGACTAGTTGGCATGATTTCTAATTTGGTATGCCTATAAAGTTAATACAAAAACAATGAATTATGCATATCACAATTAGATCCCCTACTTGGACATTATGAAGGAATTGACCATTTTTAAGCCATCTTAAAGAGTCACCAATGTACGTGGCCCATGGCAAAGCACATTGCATACCATTATCGATAAGTCTATTATCTTAAATTTCCTTCCCCTCCCTCTCCCTCTCCCTCTCCCTCTCCCTCTCTTTCTCTTTCTCTCTTACTCTCTCGTTTCCTCTCCTAAACAAGCAAAAAAGAAAGTGACTTAAATATTAAACAAGCAAAAGGAGAGGGAGAGAGAGAATGCACTCTCCCTCTCTTTCTCTTTCTCTCCCTCTCCCTCTCCCTCTCCCTCTCTTTCTCTTTCTCTTTCTCTCCCTCTCTTTCTCTTTCTCTCCCTCTCTCATTTCCTTCCCCTCCCTCTCCCTCTCTTTCTCTTTCTCTCCCTCTCTATCTCTCTTTCTCTTTCATTTCCTAAACAAGCAAAAAATAAAGTGATTTAAACATTAAACAAACAAAAGGGAGAGGGAGAGAGACAATGCACTCTCCCTCTCTTTTTCTTTCTCTCCCTCTCTCATTTCCTTCCCCTCTGATGGACCTAAAAACGGGCCGGCACTGGCTCGTGCACTAGCCGGACCTCTATCTCACGCGCTCAACAACCCCACGGCCTCGCGGCCAGGAGCGTTGATGACACATGCATTGCCTTCCTAGACATCTTGTGTTTGTATTACGTCGTTTGTAGTCCACTCTTCTCTCACCCACTACTCCTCAGAGGGAGTCCCTTACACATAGCCAAAAGGCTCGAATCACATACACATGGGGTTCCTCCTACGGCTGAATGCCGTCAACCCTCTGCGACTCTCCTACACCTTGGGGATTGGCCCCTCGATGCGTCGCTCAACATATAAACATTTCGCACAAAAGTCCACTCAAGGCACCATTTAATCATATACAGGAATGTACCATTGTCCTTATTTCTCTTTCCCCTAGATCCCACGACTAGCCTATGGCTTAGGGTGCCCTGTCTCTCACTTAACGTGGGTCAATGTCCTAATGAAAACAATTGCTGTGCATCCAAGATTTCTAATACCTTTAAATATTTCCATGATTTATACATAGTGTGGATGCCAAGTGCTCAAACAGTTATGAAATCAATATTGTGCACCAGTGGAAAACATCTTTTTAATGACTTCCAACTACCGTTCTTATGCGGCGTTGCACGAACCTAGCACCAAGGAAACCCTCGTGCTACTAGGCTCTTATTTCATAATTATTATCCGTCCTAAATGCTATCCATAGAAATCAACAACTTTTCCATTATCTCACATGGCATTTAGACATATTTCAACTACTCTACGCTTCCCCGTTTAAATATTGCATCGTTGTATGGATTTATAGGGCATTTTGCCATCATTTTATGTATAAAAAGCGGAAAAAACCACACTAGAACAAGAAGGTGGGGTTGAACTGAGGCAAATCCTCATGCTTCAGTCCCCACCAACATTCACAAACATTGCTCTTATTTATCATTAATTTTCCGCACCCAAAATGTATTTTTCTCCTATTTTTTAGGAATTTTTCTTGTATTTTTCCTTATTTTCTGCATTATTTTATTACTGAAAATTCAAGATAGGTTATGGGCTGTGGCCCTTAGTTCCTTCTTGCAGAAAAAATGGAAGTTTAGTTGGTGTTCCTATTCATTTTTCCATTTTTATGCCCAAAACCATCATTTTCCCTTGATTTTGCATATTTTACGTGTTTTAGTGTATTATTTTGAACCACAAGATGCATATTTTTCTGATTTTCTGATTATGACCGGCAAGAACTCATGGAAAACAACAACATAAACAATTTTTAGCCCACAGGAACAACATTTTATCAATCAAAAGCTATAGAATCTCAAATTTCCTTTGAAAATTTTGAATTGCCGCTTATTTGCGTGTTTCAGGTTTCATGTCCATGGCTGCAAATCTGGAAATCAACAGCACTTCATGTCCAGCACAATCACAAATCACCATTTCCAGCCCGTGGAGCAATCCGATCCATGTCGGACAAGCCTCCATCATTCTTTCTTCTTCCTTCCTCTTCCCACATGAACTTGCCTTTAGAAGAGAGAGAGGGAGGAGAGAGAAAGACTGAAATCAGAGATCTTCAAAGAGGGCATCATTGCGCGAGCAAAGGGCGGCGAAAGAGTCAGGATTCAGAGGGAAATCAATGCCCAATGTCGATTGGGGGGGTTGCTCACAGGCAGGAGATGGCTCCTCCATGATTGAAGCGCAAATTTCGGCCGCCTGATGGCGCCTTCTTCTCCACGTTTTTTTTCCTCCTAAGTGCATGAAACTTTCATGCTACATTAAAAATTGGGCTCCCAAGGGTCACTTGCCCATTTTGGCTAAATTTTGTCCACCTCTTCGTATCTTGACCGGTTTCTTGGCCATTTCCCCGTCCGGACTCGGAATTGAGCTTTGAAAAATCCTGGGCGTCCGGCTTAGCATCCCGCATTGGCTAGTAGCTCTTGCCAACCCGCACGACTGTCTGAAAAATTATGAAAAATCAACAAGTGTCGCTCGGGCGCCTTTAAAGCACTTTGACACTTAAAATCGTCCTAGATTGATCCGCCGCCTTTGACGTTGAATATTTTTCCCTTGATATGCATAATTTTTAGCTATTTTTAAGCACTTCCCGTCACCTAAATTCTTCTCTCATTGGCGACCATGGGATAGGGCGACTCAGCCCGTCGAATCCACGAACATATCTGCACAGAAACAACCAAAGAAGCATCAAATTGATACAAAACAATTATATAATAAAACTCAGCACAATGCTCCCCCTACCCCTGGACAGAACCAAGGCATGACATCCACAAGGAGTAGGCCTAGCATTATCTAATAGAAGATCCGAAGTGAATCAGTAACCAGCTGCTCCAACACAGCCAAACTAAAAAGAACCTATCAAAGAGGTTGCCCTAAGTGGTAGTCTGCACTACTTACCAACTAAAGACAACACAACTAGGAGCTCCTACAAGGCGAGAACTCGTATAGCCTGATCAAAGAATATTTTCTTTCAGTACATATCTTCTTTTAGAGTTTGTATTGGATGAGCATACTTGGGCATGTAAAAAGGAGGGAGGTGAGCGTAGTGACCCAAGGAGAACAGGGCATCGGCCTCAGGACCTGTCTCGGCACCCAAGGACCTACCAAGCCCTCGCAAGGCGACACTTAATCCTTTTCTAATGCTCACTTTTATTTTCGCTCCAACCTTCCTTGTTTTGTCATTATTTTTCCGGCAAAAACCCACCCCTAGGAAGACAAGGTATCGGCCCCGGGTCTGATTTGTCCCCAGGAACCTACCAAGCCCTCGCAAGGCAATGATCAACTGCTTATATATATTCTTTTCTTTTCTTTTCTTGGGTAGGGGTTAGAACCCCTTTTTACACACCTTCGTATTTATATTCATCTTTTAGGATATTCAGGATTTCTTGGCATCGTCATTATTATCTTCTGGCAGGCTTCTCTAACTGCCTCACTACTAACAAGAACTCCTAGAACAGCTGCCTAGCATGCTAGCAGAACAGGGCCACTAGGACTTCCTTCTAAAACAGGTCTTTCGGTGTCTGGCAATGTCTTTACAGGAGGCAATGACTACTCCGACCTCCCTCAAACATACTCAACCTAAACCTGGGACTTCATGCCTTGGTTGCCGGTCCCCAACAAAAATTGTATCCCCTCGACAAGTACAAATACACATATAACATGAAAGAAAGGTACTCGTAAAGGAGAGGTATCACCTGGATTGGCCACAAGAAGCTTCCATCGCAGCAAAGTCTCCTCCAGGCTTGCCTTCAAACCTGTTTGGCACAACACTTAAAACAAAAACCCAATTAAACGCACCTGCACTAGACAGGCAAATGGCCCTCTTGGCCTAATGAAATGCAACACTTCACTACAAAACTGAATCGGCCCTCTTGGCCTAATGAAATCAAACAATACTACATAATATCCTCCTGGAAACAACTATGATAGACATCAAAGCATACCATTCCCAGGGAAACAGGGTTCGTAGCCCTAAACTAGGTTCATTAAATTATGACCTATCCCTCCTGCGTATATCGCAAGAGGTGTTCGCATCACATGTCGTCGAATTAGTCTATGGATCCAAGATAATAAAGGCAGATGAGTCTCGCTTACCCTCTGCATCACCCAAATCAACCATCGTCTACCAAAGAGGGCATGTTCAGAAAGCATACCCCACAAACGACCAGGTCCTGTCTCAACATCAATAGATATATCGGGACAAGGGCCACAATTAAAGAAGAGGTCTTCTTCATACGCAAAATTAGCCAAAGAATCGGTAAACTGATTCCAATTCCGTGGAATTAGCTGAAAAGACACTCTATCGAATTCGTCTAGCAGGGCTATGGCAGTATGATGGTACATACAAAGGATGGGGTTTCATACCATGTACATCCCATTGAGTTGATTTAAAACCAACTGAGAGTCCCCTTTCACCAATAACTGGCCGATACCACCCTTCTTGGCAATATTCAAACCCATAATCAGGGCTTTGTATTCTGCCACATTATTGGTAAAATTCGCCCCGAGATAGACAGCTAACTTCATGACAATGCGTCGTCGGGGGTCTCGGATGACAACTCCTACACTTCCTTTTTTGCATGGACCCCTGGACGCCCCATCAAAGTACAAGGTGTACGTCCATAAAGGGTTTACATATCTTGCCATCCTGAACTCTACTCGTAATTATGGTAATCAAAATTCAGCATATTCAACGGGTGGACTGTAGGCTCCATCCCTCCATCATCATTGAATTCAACAGGGATGCTCGTCAAAATTTGTAGGCAGTGATGGTAGAAGACCTTGATCTCCCAAATAAATGTCCCGCCTTCTTGCTCAATCATCTTGTATCCTTTGCTCCACCAAATGAGCTTTCCCTGAAGATACCTCTGTTCTAAATATGGGTGTTCTAAATAAGGGATCAGACGACCCATCAACCTCTATCACGATTTCCTTGCACATGTTTGATCGATCTCGCCTAGACCTGCAAGGCAATCATAGTATTAGTGCAATCAGAAATAATAAGGTTTAATCTTATTAAGATTAACCTTATTTTTAAATTCTATCCCCTCCAGGTCAGCTAACAAGACTGTGGATTTATTCTTTCCTATTCTAACAATCCGATAGGGCCCATCCCATTTAGGCTCTAGCTTGCTTGGAAATAATTCACGTCGTGCATCATAATACAGAACAAGCTGTCCTTTCTTGAAGGTGTATTTCTTGGCTTTTAGATCGTGTAGTTGCTTCATTCGGCACTTCGCCACTTCTTGGTGCAATAAGCTCTGCAGCTTAAGCTCATCTAAATGTGCTAATGTCGTCAAGCGCTCAAAAAGTGCATCTTCATCGCTCAAAGAATGATTGATGGCAAACCGAATAGTCGGCAGCTCAATTTCTAAAGGCAAGACACACTCCTCCCCATATACTAACTTGAATGGGGTATGGCCAGTGGCTCGTTTGAAAGTCGTATTATAGGCCCACACAGCCACGTATAACTTTTTATCCCAATCCTGTTTCTTTTCCGACACAATTTTGGACAAGATGCCCACAAGCTGCTTGTTGGTGCTCTCAACTTGCCCATTGGCTTGCTGATTATATGGGGTTGTCTTGTTATGCTTGATTTGCCACATCTCTATCAAACCTTTAATCACCTTATTCAGGAAATGAGTTCCGCGGCCCGACACTAATTCTTTCGGTGGACCAAACCGGCATATTATCTGCTCTAAAAGGAAACTAGCAGTTTCTTTAGCATCATCTTTCCTTGTTGCATGTGCCTCTGACCACTTTGTGAAGTAGTCAGTTACTACAATGATGTACCTCTTTTGTGTAGTCGATGACGGAGTAATAGGACCCACAAAATCTATTCCCCACTTCTCAAATGGAAGTATCGCCATAATAGGGGTGAGTGGTCGTTTCCTATTCTCTCGACTATCATGTCGTTGACAAATATCGCATCTCTTAACATACGCAAACGCATCCTGGAAGATGGCAGGCCACCAATAACCTGCTCTTAAAGCCTTTTGTGCTGTAAGCCGTCCAGCAAAATGGCCACCGCAAGTAGAATCATGGCACTCTTCCAAAATGAATGGCACCTTGTCAGGCATCACACACCGGCGATAGATATCATCAACCCCTTACCGATATAATGTACCTACGATCAAAGCAAACTTTAACACTTGCTGCTTAATTTTCCTTCTCTTAGCTTTAGATAATTCAGATCACGCCTCTCCTGTTGATAAATAATGTGTTATTGCAGCATACCAGGAGGGAATAGATGCCGTATCTATTTTGAATAAAAACTCCATGTCACTACCTTCAGCCATAGATTCTTTCGGCTCCCCAAAGTCTACAAGACATTCCATGATGCCTTGCAACCTTGGTGGCTTACTCCTGATTTCATAATCAAATTCCTGCAAAGTGATCAACCACTTTGCTAGACGATCAGGCGGCTATAGCTTATTCAGCAACAATCGAAGTCCCTCCACCTTCGTATAAAGCACGACTTTCTCATAGAGAATATAATGCCTGAATTTCTTGGTCCCAAAGACCATCGCTAGACACAATTTCTTCATGTAGGTATAATTGAGTTTGGATACCCCCAACTTCCGACTAGCAAAACCAATCGGGTGGTACCACTTCTCTTCCCAAATTTGGGCTAAACAACACAGCTGATACTATACATGGTGGCTGCTGAAAATATATAGAACACCTCACCTCTTTTAGGTGCTTTTAAAACGGGCGCTCTTGCTAGCTCTTGTTTCACATCCTCGAATGCTACCTTACAAGGGTCACCCCATACAAATGAACAGCTAAAGGACAATAAATTTGTAAGCGGCAACGTTCTTTCTGCTAAGGCGTTGATAAATCTACGGTAGTAACCAACCGAAGACAGAAAGCTGTGAACTTCCTTCGGAGTGCGTGGTGGACCCATGGCAACTATAACTTTAACCTTCTCGGGGTCTGTCGCAATTCCTACTGAACTGACCACATGACCCAGCAACAGCCCATAAGGTACTCCAAAAACACACTTCCTTGGGTTTAGGGCGATGCAAAATTGTCTACAACGCTCAAAGCATTTTCTTAAAATGATCAACTGCCTTCCTCTCACGGTGGCAGCCCCTAAGTCATCAATAAACACCTTCAACTCTTCAGGGGATATGTCACCGAATGTCTTATCTGCTGTTCGTTGCCACGAACCAGGCGCATTGCATAAACCAAAGGCCATCACATGATACGCAAAAGTACCAAATACAGTGATAAAAGTTGTTTTCAACTTATCCTCTTCTGCAATTGCCATTTGGTTGTATCCTGCAAAGCAATCCATAAACGAATATATCTCCCTACCCGCTAATTGATCCAAAATCTAGTCAATAAATGGCAACGGGTAGTAGTCCTTAACTGTCTGCTTATTCAGCTCCCTAAAGTCTACACATAAACGGATTTGATTATTCTTCTTCTTTCTAATCACAACCGGCGAACAACATTCCGTGTGTTGCACAGGAAAAATCAAACCCGCTTTTCGCAGCTTCTGTAACTCTTCAAACAGGTCGTCCCTCAGTTCGAAAGGCATACGCCTTACTTTTTGTCGTAAAGGATGACTGCCCTCTTTCAACGGAATTGTATGGACAGCAAGACTAGGAGGAATGCCCCTCAACTCATCATAACTCCAGGCAAAGATATCACGGAATTCCTGGATCAAGGCCACATAGTCCTCCCTTTCTACTGAGCTGAGCATAGAACCTAATTTGATCGGCCACGAATCATCAAGCGTACCAAGGTCTAGCTCGATAACATCTGCATCTCTTATACGATCTTGGCCCTCTATCGGTTTGTTCAAAGTGATCTGATAGATGTCTTCCGTGGTGGATCCTTCTTTGGACTCATCACTCGATGATGTCTCACTGCCAGATAAATTTCTAATGTCTCCAATTCTGTAGAAGATAGAGGAGCTCTCTCACTCTGTGGGGACTCAGGATAAGCATCAACCACCACACGCTGGGCACCTCTGCCGAATATTAGCCGATCGGCGGGTATATCTACTTGGCAGTCCGTTTGCAAGATCCAAGGTCGTCCGAGTAATACTTGGTAACTTGGACGGCCTGCAAAACGAATCACTCTAAAGTCCAACAGGCATTCTACATTTGCAACAGTGACATGGACCTTAGTAATGTAGCCTTCTGGCTGTCTCAAACTATCATCTGCCATTCTAAGTATTGTGGAGATATCTTTCTGGATCGCAAGACCCAACCTTTCCATCAGTTCAGAACTCATAATGTTAACAGATGATCCCATGTCGACAAGGGCATAATCTACTAATATCCCATCGACATAGGCTACAACCCTTGGGCAATACTTCTCAGCATGCTCGAACCAGTCATCACCAACTCGCGCAATACCCAAAGGTTCTACGATATACTTGGTATGTAGGATCTTTCTAAACTCCTTGAGTACTCCCGGGGAAAGCTTAATAAGCTGTAAAAGATTCACATCCGGCTTGACTTCGCAAAGAGAGCTCGCCAAATCGAATTCATGATAGTTTGATAGAGCTCGCTTTTCACGCCAAACCATCCGCTCTTTAGGTCGCTGAACCGGCTTTACTGCCTCTTTTTTAACTTTCACCTTCTTCTTTGGTGGTTTATCCTTCTTAACATCGGCTTTACTCTCCACGGGCTTCAAAGGTCCCCCTTCCATGGAAGGATCCAAAACTTGCATTCCTTTGTCGCCTTGTTTAGGGTTTCCATCGACAGGTTTATCCTTGTCGGCTTCTCTACCCTTTTGACCTCTTGTAAGAACAGCACGTAGATTAGAGGTTTCAGCATCGTTAACACGTACAGCCTCAATCAAACTAACCCCACTACCACTTGGTAGCTCCTCCACTGTAGTCTTTGGTCGTTGAAGTATTTGTTTAGGCCCGTCCTCTTGCTGGGAATCATTTCCTTGGGCACGATGATTAACAGGCCCTGGCTGCCGACTACCCCGTTGGAGGGAACTGATCTTACTCTAGCAAGTAGCTCCTAAATGGCCGGATTTTCCACAAATGTCGCACTTAACATTTGGGCAATTTCTTGGATAGTGCTACCCACCACACCATTTGCAACTAAACCTCGAAGGTGCACCCTCCTTTGGGTATCTACTTCCTATCAAATTTTGTTGTTTTTTAAGGAAGTTGACATCCACGGCTATTTGTCGATACTGCTCCGTAATCATGTCGGTATAATGCTTCATCATGTCCTTAACCTTGCCAAGAACATTGGAAGAACTCGATTCATAGCCTTGGTCATTACCATGTCGTTCCATCGGCCTAGCAATTCGATTAGGCACTGGTTGTTGAGCCATAGGCATGGTGTTAGAATTGACCGCCTGGCCTCCACTACTTGGAGCCATTTGACTGCCCGTAGGCATCGACATGCTAGGGGGAGCTGGTAATAAAGGCACATTCTGCATCATGTTCCCTCTCCCATTAGGGTTAGCCATCGCTATCCCTTGACCACTACTGCCATTGGCCATTGCCATATTGTTTCCCAATACTAAACCCATATTCGAATTGCCTCAAGAAGCATAGGCTGCTTGTAGTCGGGATTCCACCTCTTGTGCTCGTGTAATGGCAGTATCTACATCCCCCAAGGGAACACTACTCAACTGCAATTGGATATTAAAGTCCAAACCATGTAGGAAATATTGCAATTGGGCAGCTGCGGGGATAGGAATAGAGGTGTCCAACTTACGGAAAACCTCTTTTATCTTCTTCGCATAAGCACGAATATCCTCGTGTGGTTCTTGGCGGGTCACGTTGAGTACATGCAACCAATATTGCCCACCCCTTTCGGGGGAAAAATCTCTTCAAAAAGTTCCATAAAATGCATCAATATTCAATATGGTTCCGGCTTCTAAACCATGATACCATATAGCAGCTCTTCCTTTGAGAGTCATATTGGAGAACATCATTAAATGTCCTTCTTCTTGAATGCGGCAGTTGAACATCAGCATTTGAAACTCCCTAATGTGGAGTTCCGCATCTTCCTCAACTAGCCCATTAAAAATGGGTAGCGGGTAACCTAGAGCCGGTAAATCCGTCGTTCCTGCTGGAATTGCAATAGGCTGCGCCATGACGCGGATTGGATTTGCACTAGGAATAGGGGACGGTGGGGTTACACCTCCCGCAATTGACGTGGACTGGCTTATGGCAGGAAGGGGAGCACTAGAGCTTCCACCTTCTCCTAACTTGCTGCTTGTGGCCTTAAGACCACTAAATCCACTCCCTCGTAAGGGTTCAGCACCGCTACGCTTAGGGGAATATCTCCTAAAAATTTCAGCACGTCGCCTAGCTCTTTCATTTCTTTCTTGCTTTTGGATTTCTGCTAGACGATGCTTATTAATAAATAACGGATCAATCTCAGTATCCTTTGGCATAAACTGCTAGTTGGTCCCTAGAAAACCAGGATTCGAGGACCGCCACTTTTAAGCAGCTCCCGGCAGACGCACCACTGATGGACCTAAAAACAGGCCGGCACTGGCTCGTGCACTAGCCGGACCTCTATCTCACGCGCTCAACAACCCAACGGCCTCGCGGCCAGGAGCGTTGATGACACATGCATTGCCTTCCTAGACATCTTGCATTTGTATTACGTCGTTTGTAGTCCACTCTTCTCTCACCCACTACTCCTCAGAGGGAGTCCCTTACACATAGCCAAAAGGCTCGAATCACATACACATGGGGTTCCTCCTATGGCTGAATGCCGTCAACCCTCTGCGACTCTCCTACACCTTGGGGATTGGCCCCTCGATGCGTCGCTCAACATATAAAGATTTCGCACAAAAGTCCACTCAAGGCACCATTTAATCGTATATAGGAATGTACCATTGTCCTTACTTCTCTTTCCCCTAGACCCCACGACTAGCCTATGGCTTAGGGTGCCCTGTCTCTCACTCAACGTGGGTCAATGTCCTAATGAAAACAATTGCTGTGCATCCAAGATTTTTGATACCTTTAAATATTTCCATGATTTATGCATAGTGTGGATGCCAAGTGCTCAAACAGTTATGAAATCAATATTGTGCACCCGTGGAAAACATCTTTTTAATGACTTCCAACTACCGTTCTTATGCGGCGTTGCACGAACCTAGCACCAAGGAAACCCTCGTGCTACTAGGCTCTTATTTCATAATTATTATCCGTCCTAAATGCTATGCATAGAAATCAGCAACTTTTCCATTATCTCACACGGCATTTAGACATATTTCAACTACTCTACCCTTCCCCGTTTAAATATTGCATCGTTGTATGGATTTATAGGGCATTTTGCCATCATTTTATGTATAAAAAGCGGGAAAAACCACACTAGAACAAGAAGGTGGGGTTGAACTGAGGCAAATCCTCATGCTTCAGTCCCCACCAACATTCACAAACATTGCTCTTATTTATCATTAATTTTCCGCACCCAAAATGCATTTTTCTCCTATTTTTTAGGGATTTTTTGCTATTTTTCTTGTATTTTCCCTTATTTTCTGCATTATTTTATTACTAAAAATTCAAGATAGGTTATGGGCTGTGGCCCTTAGTTCCTTCTTGCAGAAAAAATGGAAGTTTAGTTGGTGTTCCTATTCATTTTTCCATTGTTATACCCAAAACCATCATTTTCCCTTGATTTTCCATATTTTACGTGTTTTAGTGTATTATTTTGAACCATAAGATGCATATTTTTCTGATTTTTTGATTATGACTGGCAAGAACTCATGGAAAACAGCAACATTAACAATTTTTAGCCCACAAGAACAACATTTTATCAATCAAAAGCTATAGAATCTCAAATTTCCTTTGAAAATTTTGAATTACTGCTTATTTGTGTGTTTCGGGTTTCATGTCCATGGCTATAAATCTGGAAATCAGCAGCACTTCATGTCCAGCACAATCACAAATCACAATTTCTAGCCCGTGGAGCAATCCGATCCATGCCGGACAAGCCTCCACTATTCTTTCTTCTTCCTTCCTCTTCCCACATGAACTTGCCTTTAGAAGAGAGAGAGGGAGGAGACAGAAAGACTAAAATCAGAGATCTTCAAAGAGGGCATCATTGCACGAGCGAAGGGCGGTGACAGAGTCAGGATTTAGAGGGGAATCAATGCCCAATGTCGATTGGGGGGGTTGCTCACAAGCAGGAGATGGCTCCTCCATGATTGAAGCGCAAATTTCGGCCGCCTGATGGCGCCTTCTTGTCCACGTTTTTTTTCCTCCTAAGTGCATGAAACTTTCATGCTACATTAAAAATTAGGCTCCCAAGGGTCACTTGCCCATTTTGGCCAAATTTTGTCCACCTCTTCGTATCTTGACCAATTTCTTGGCCATTTCCCCATCCGGACTCGGAATTGAGCTCTGAAAAATCCTGGGCATCCGGCTTAGCATCCCGCATTGGCCAGTAGCTCATGCCAACCCGCACGACTGTCTAAAAAATTATGAAAAATCAACAAGTGTCACTCGGGCGCCTTTAAAGCACTTTGACGCTTAAAATCGTCCTAGATCGAGCCGCCGCCTTTGACGTTGAATATTTTTCCCTTGATATGCATAATTTTTAGCTATTTTTAAGCACTTTCCGTCACCTAAATTCCGCTCTCACCCTCCCTCTCCCTCTCCCTCTCTTTCTCTCTCATTTCCTTTCCTAAACAAGCAAAAAAGAAAGTGATTTAAACATTAAATAAGCAAAAGGGAGAGGGAGAGAGAATGCACTCTCCCTCCCTCTCCCTCTCTTTCTCTTTCTCTCCCTCTCTCATTTCCTCCCCCTCCCTCTCCCTCTCCCTCTCCCTCTCCCTCTCCCTCTCTTTCTCTCTTACTCTCTCATTTCCTCTCCTAAACAAGCAAAAAAGAAAGTGATTTAAACATTAAACAAGCAAAAGGGAGAGGGAGAGAGAGAATGCACTCTCCCTCTCTTTCTCTTTCTCTTTCTCTTTCTCTTTCTCTTTATCTCCCTCTCCCTCTCCCTCTCCCTCTCCTTCTCTTTCATTTCCTCTCCTAAACAAGCAAAAAAGAGTGATTTAAACCTTAAACAAGCAAAAGAAAGAGAGAGGGAGACTCACCAATGAAATACGGGGAGCGTGGGGCGGATTCTCTTTGCGATGAAGGCTCCTCCTCTCCTTCACGAACAATGGCGGCGGCGGCGGTGGCGGCGGCAAGTCTTCTTTCTCTTCTTCTCTCACAAAGCCTTCGCTCTCTCCCTCGCTCTCGCTCTCAAAACTCAAAGCAAAATAAATGAAAACCGCACTCAGGTTTCGGCCGCGTTTTTTCCTTGCGGCGTCGCTATTTGCATCGCAAATGCGACACAAATAGCGACGCCAATAGCGACACCGCTATCCGCCGTCGCTAATCGGCGTCGCGAATGGCCCAAATCCTTGTAGTGATCCCTCACTCTCACACACTCACTCCCTCACTCTCTCACACTCCCTCGCTCAAGCACACACAAGAAGGCAAAAAGAAGAGAAGAAGAAAAAGAAGATTTTTGCCACACACCAAGAATGAGATTCTCATTCACTTTTCAAGTCTATATACAAAACCCTAAATCCCTTTTGGACGGCCATCCCCTTGTCCCATTTTTTACATGGCCTAGGTCCCTTTTTCCCATTTTCCTTCTATCTTCTTAGTTTCTTCCTACCGCCCATCCACCTTTACAATTTGCACGAGTGAGAGCCCACCCGTCGCTCTTAAAATAAATCATGGTGCACCTTGCGCTCTTTTACAAAAGTATTGACTTGCACTTTTTCTTGTGCACCTTTCTCCTTGATTTAGGACTTTTTTGCACTTCTTGTGTTTTCATATTTTCTTAGTGTGCCTTCATCTTTTGTTTCACTTTTTCCTTGGCCTTGTCTTCTGCTTTAGATTTTTCATATTTTCCACCTAGTTCATCTTAGGGTTAACAGTTGACTAGGAATGTCAAAGATGTTGCTTAGTAATCACTTGGTTGAGAAAGTGTGTCCCTTGGTCACTAACGCACTTTCTCAACCAAGTGATTGAGGACCTACTTTCAACATTCACTTGGGGATAATAAAATCTATACTTCCTATGAATGACCAAGAATGTTGAAAGTAGGTGCTCAATCACTTCATTTAGAAAGTGCATCCATTGGTCATTGAGGATTTCAATAGGGAAATCAAATTGAGAAATAACTTGCTCCTAGAGAAATTGTGCTATGGTGCATGCATCATTTTTTTGGGTTGCCGTAGCCTCAGCTCATTTAATCATGTAATCGATGGCTATGATGATGTATCAAGCCTACAACTATTGTGTGACTAGACTAATGGATCCCATGAAGTTGATGCCCCATTTCTCAAAGGGTTGGCGGGTTATTACCAACATGAGTTCCATTTTATCATTTCGCATAGCTAACATCATGGTTTGGCACTCGTCATAGTGTTTGATAATTTTGACTTCATCCTCAAAGAGAGTGGGACATTACATTGGACTTCAAGCACTTTCCGAACTATGGTATTGATGTCAAAGTGGCCACCAACTATGCCACCATGAGATTCTTACAAGACATCTTCAATTTTATGCTCACAAACGCATAGGTGATACAACTAGCCTATGATAAATTGATAGGGTTAGGTCTTAATTAGGAGACTTATCAATTGAATTTTTTCAATTAGTTATTTTGATAGGCCTTATTCAAAGATATGGACTATTTCATTAGGCCAATGAGGCTTGAGGTTGACCTTAAAGAGTTGAGCTTCATGATAACATGGAACAAATGGGTGTTAAGGAGGGGGATTTTATTTTTGCGGGCTTTCATTTTCGTTCTTTTCTAATCAATCTCTTTTTTTCGAGCTTTTTCGTGCAACATATCCATTCTACATATTAATAGTCTTACTTAAGGAGTACGACACGTTGCATTTACATGAACACACATCAAGAAAACAAAACCAATAGAAAACTAGTAAAATATATTCGTGTCAAATAGTCGCAAGGTATGCTCTTCCTAAAAACAAATCAAAGATCCCAATGCATGTAATCTCTTAGACAAAATCGGGCATAGTCACATGACGAAGTGTATAATAAACATATAAAAGTAGTAACAAAATGAAATGTCTAGAGTCTCTCGAAAAAAAAAACACACTCTCTCTCAGCATGGTACCAGTCCACACACTATGGTGGACAAACACTCCCCATAGAGCACGTCATCTATTTCTAGACACATGCAATGTCTCATCTCCTCTGCACTGGCCCGCGCCAAACCACCACACCCTGCAAACACATCCAAAACATAGTCATAGCGTTTCGTAAATGTAGCTAGTAACCACCTAACCATATCACCAATCACATATCACCAATTAAGATACAGAATCTTTGCGGCCATGCAAGTAGAAACAATGAAAATACCATACAAGGTAACCTGAGAGCAAAAACATGCAAGACTACTTACCAATAGAAAAGATGAGACCTCTCTGCTCCGCCTCTGACAATGACACCATCAATGTCCATGGGAAAGACACAATCATCCATCATGTAGCTACGATACGCTGGAAACAATCTCTTTGAAATCTTCTCCCCAGCCTCTCTGTCGTAGCAAGGCACAACATGACCAGCACGATGCCAAAGACACACAGTAAGATCAAGTGACTATTCACGAGTAGAAATAGAATAAGTGATCCATGTTTTTATTTAAAGCATGTAACACAAACTTTATTTAGAACATACAACCATACGTTCAACGTATCCAACTTTGTTATCTTATCGCCTCTCTAGTAACGGGATGTCGATAAGCCTTGGAGTCACACATGAGTGTCCAAGTGCGGTGAAGCACAAGCCCCACTCTTGCCGCATCCGTAATAAACTCACCTATATGCTCTGCTAAGCACATAGTGACTAAGAATCCCTGGTCGGCCAAATACTCGCGAGCAAGGTCCATACAACCCATAACTAGACCCTTTGAGAACGTGTTCCACTTGGGAATAGTCATGCCCTCTACAAACAACATTGGCATTATGATATATGAGAAGTGAGTTTGATGTAAACCTTGTGTGATAGAAAACATAACTTACCCAATGGGATGGGACCTAGAGCATCCACAAGCAAGCTCGTAGGAAAATCCGCAACTATCAATCGAGCCACCTCTTGACATGGAACTCCATCTTTGCTATAAAGATGCATCTTTTGTGTTGCAAAAAACTTGTTGATGCCATACACAAAACAACATAGCCATTAATGCAAAGTAAATGATGATGCAATGCTATATGCAACATGTAAATTGATGTTCTTGCAATATGTAGTTGTCATGTCTACCTATCAAGGGAAAATCTATCAATTTGGGTCACATCCACTAATAGAGCATCGACATATGTTTGATACTGGAACCCTGCAACAATTATTTCAAAGTAATTTATTTTTAATAATCATACATGACTATCTTCATGGGCGACCAATAAAGCACATGAATTTCAAGTTAATATAAGACTTCTCACCTACTAAACGGGTCATAGGTCACCTCTCCAAATTCTCTCGACCAAGAGATGAATCTGCAACAAAGGAGGTGTTGGGCGCCATAGAGGACTCTGGCACATTTTTTCTCCCTGGATTACCTTGAGTACCTTGGGTGGCACCTTTGGTAGCATTGGTTGCTTGCTCCTCTACAGTGGTGGGTGCGGTAAGCGGTTCATGAGTATCAACTTCCTCCTTGAATTCTACATAGTATCATTCACCCTTAGATTCCCATGCATGAGCACAAAAACTATTGCTACAAAAGCAACGAGATGTTTACATAGATTGAAGTACTTACTCTCATGCAGATCTTTCTCTTGCTTAGGGATAACCCTCACAGGGTAATCCAGCCACCAAGGGCAAACACTTCTCTCCCATGCCGTCAATTTTCTCTCACGTAATGATGGAGAATACATAGTGTTCTCGTCACGAACATCAATCCACTCTCTTGTGAATTGCGGAACTGCATCCAACCTCTTCTCTTCTACACATTGTAGTATCCACCTGCAACATTCTTGCCAATTACGCAAGCAAATGCATGTAATCTAATATGAAAATCGGACACACAATCTCCTTTATATAAGACAATAGTTTTATAATAATAAACAAACCACCCAACCTCGAGCTTTCACGTGGAGCTTAGAATAGAAAAATCAATAACATAAATAGGCTTTCAAGTGCCATTATATCTACTACATTTAAGATGAAGAGTTTGCAAAAAAATAGTTTTGATGCTAACCTATAAATCACACGTTTGGCTGAAAACGTAAGCTCTGGCATCTTCTCTGCAACATCTGAAGATTTCACTCCATCCAAGAGGCGTACAAAAGCCTACACAAGTTTCACAAGCGCTTAACATTAGCACATATACATTTTAAGAAAGAACTTAAGAAAGCAATATGAATGCACTCCATTGAGTCAACCTATATGACATGATTCTTCATGTTAAGCTTAAAGAACTCATCAAATGAATCTGGTAGCTGTGGACCTTCTACTTGTATCCTATCAATCTGAAGTAGTGCCTCCGAATGCAAGTGAGCCCAATATGTCTCTTTCTTCATGTAAACCCGAAAGAGCTTATAATCACCAAAATGCGGGTATTGGGGGTCTTTGGCCTTTGTGAGACTCATAAGATGCAATAATATTTTTTTCCTGTGATGCACAACAATATATGCAAATAGAAAGCATTGAAGAAAAAAGCATCACATACACACACCTTGCGTTATATATACAAATTACCTTTCCGCAGGGATTTTTGAGCTTGTGAGACAATACAGCTTGTCTCTTGTGATCTTGAGCATGCTTGCATCATCCCACTTTAGCCCAAATAACAACTTAGAGAACTCATCACCATTTTGGGGATTAGCAATGGATAGGTACTTGTAACCCCTATCCTTAAGGCGCTCCTCTTCCACCCTTGTAGCCTTATCCAAACGTTTCTTCCTCTCTACCTCATCTAGACCAAGAGCCTCAAGCTTTGTAGTTTCTTTTGAGATGAAGACATGAAATTCATCCTATCATTCCAAAAAAAAAACTAAATTAGAGATAGAAAAGCACATCTCATACAAGTGAGCCATAGATAGAAAATCACCTTCCATACCAGCTGAGATATTAAACCGCAAGGAGAGTTATACCATGGAGCAACACCATGATAATACCTTGCCTCTATACTCATCTCAACCTCAGCCCACTTCCTCATGGCCGGACTCAATCTATCTAGAATGGAGTCTTTGTTTGCAATACCAAACTTTTGAAACATATACACCTCATGCGCAATATTTGGAGTAACATGAGCTCTGGAAATACTATTGAAAACAAACAAAAGCATAATATGAGAATGTAAGTGTAACATATTACAAAGAGGAGCATAGTTAAAGGAAGAAGATTTACGCGTTGGTGGTGTCTAGTGCGAGTAGTAGCTCTGCTTCCTTCGCCTTTGGCACCTCAATGAATTCGCATCTTACACTAATATGGTAGTGAGCACAGTCGGAGTACTCTGTAATTGAAAACCAACAAACATAAGAATGGGATACAAACATTCAATACTTGCATGTATAGTGGACAACTTACTTTCTTTGATGCGTTTCCACCACATTTTAAGCTTGTGGTTTCCATCCCAAACCAAGAACTTTTTACCCTTAAGGTCTTGCCACTCTCTTCCAAGAGCCCTCTCAAAATCCTCATTTCTTTGACGCCATATTGGACCCCATTCATCTAGATTGCTGGCTGTCATAGACATGGTCTCCCCTCTCGGACCTGCAACTGACACAAGGAAATGTCCCATAGTCTCAAGATAACCAATGGAATCAAAGGAAGGAATCAACCACTAGGCATCAACCGTAGCAAATCTGACTACCTCATGAGCCACTAATCTGCAAAGAGGCACAAGAGGAGGTAGCATCCTCTTTTTTATATAAAACTGACTGAGCACATCCTTCATCAGTCCTAGAGAGACTTGCTTGCCTAATTTCCTTGAGTGCTTCTTTCTTTTTCATCATCATTCTCCCCTTGATCACTATCACCACTCACCTCTTCTTTGTCATCTAGACTATCATGCTGCACATTAGTCTCTGTAGGAGCAGATATTAATAAGTAACAATAAAAAACAATAGCATTAAACCAATCATATATAATACATAACACTGAACAAAGAGTCATATGTAAATGAAATGGACACATAAGTGACTACCTGTGTGCTCCGCAACCCCATCAATTGTATTGGAGTCCCCATCCACTTGTGCTTCGTCACCAATGTAGACACGTCTTTTTGGACCACATCCTTTCTTTGTTGAAGGAGCGTCCACTGATCTCAAACGCAATGATGCTTCTTGCTCTAAGATCCACCTAGGAACATGTCCTGAACGTAGCTTCATACAGACTTCACGGCTACTATGAGGTGACACACATTTCTTTCTCTTTCTAAGCACTCTTTTAGGTGCCATAACTTTCTCTACACACTTGCAAATAGATACACAATCAACCTCATTAAGATTAACAACACAATCAATCTCTTTAAGATTAGCAACACAATCAATCTCTTTAAGGTTAAAGATTAACAACACAATCAATCTCTTTAAGGTTAATAACACAATCAACCTCTTTAATTTAGAAATTTCAATGAAAACAGGCTTGTGCATAAGCCCACCCATTGTCCGCGCGGATGCTCACGATTGGGGGGCTTGTGCATAAGCCCACCCATCGTCGAGCATAAGCCACATGGGAGAGCTGAGGTCACAAACGAAGCCACATGGGAGAGATGACGCCACACTAACACGAGAGAGATGACGCCACACAGGAGAGATGACGCCACACGGGAGAGACGATGCTTGTGCATAAGCCCACCCATCATCCGCGCGAATGCGGACAATTGGGGGGCTTTAATCTCAATGTTTGGAGCCTGTGTGTCAATGGTTTCACGGATGCGAGCATAAGCCCACCCATCATCCGCGCGGACGCGGACAATTGGGGGGCTTCAATCTCTTGCCTTGGAGGCTCTCTGTCAACAGTTGCGCGGACGCGGAGCTACATGAAGCCGCTTGGAGCACGCTAATGGACACAATGGAGCTTAAGAGAGGTGTACCTCAACGTTAGGAGTCTCTCTGTCGACGGGCAGGAGTTGTGGGGCAGGAGTTGTGTGTCGCGAGAGAGAGAGGCGGAGAGAGAGAGAGAAGGGAGAAGGGAGAAAGAGAGAAGGAAGAAAGAGAAGGGAGAAGGGAGAAAGAGAAGGGAGAAAGAGAGTTCTTGTATGTGTGTGTGTCGCGAGAGAGAGAGACGGAGAGAGGGAGAGAAGGGAGAAGGGAGAAAGAGAGAAGGGAGAAAGAGAAGGGAGAAGGGAGAAGGAGAAGGGAGAAAGGAGAAAGAGAAGGGAGAAAGAGAGAAGGGAGAGAGAGAGAGAGGGAGAGAAGAGAGAGAGAGAGAGAGCAAAGAGAGTGGAGAGAGTTGAGGAAGAGAGTTTCGCCATACTTAATAACCCTAATAAAGAAGAGAGGCACTTTGCTCGCGCACTAAATTTGCCAACGTTTAAGCACCGAGCACATAGTTCGCAAATCTGATGCACCCAACGATATTCATCTGAATCTTCCAAAGCCTCGAACGTTGACAGTAGGTCAAGCTACATAGTCAATTGTCATGGTCCAAATCATGAGCACAATCAGAGTGCTCAGGACAAAGCTAATGTTCTCGTCATCGCTCCTAGAATTATTATAATTAATAAGCTAGTTAGTCTCTGTCTCGTAAGTCAGTTAGCCGTTAAATAATTAAATAATTAGGTAATTACGTAATTAGGTAATTAGTTAGCCGTTAAATAATTAAATAATTAATACAACATAAATAAATTTTAAAAATATTAATTTAATCTAATTTACAACATTATTTTGACAAAATCATGGGGCGAGAGCTCTTAATTATGAGTGCATAAAGGTGAAGGATGGTGGGTGATTGAGTCGTAAATTTTTCTTTTGATTTCTGATGATTATGCTTATTTATTATTACTCTTAAATGTTGATGAATGACTATGGCTCTTAAATTTTGATGAGTGTGCATATTCATTATTTAGTCATCTCTTCTTGTAGTGACGGTTGCTATAGCTTCGAGGTTATTCTAACCCTCTTGTAACTTCCTCCATGCCTCCCTTTTTTCTCTACATAGTCATCCGACGGTGAACTATTGCCTTCTCTTCATCAAATACACACTATGAGCTTTATTCAAAGTTTTCTTCTCTTCATCAAATACTAACCCACCAGAGGGCACAACATGTCGAGTTTTGCTATTTTGACATGGAGACTAGCCAGTGATTGCTTAGAGCACAGGGTTTCATTAAGAAATGGAGAGGTTCTTTTGAGTTAGTACTACCTACAGAATCTATTGCCTCCAACACAAAAATTCCACGGGTTGCAAGCCGTCATAGAGAATGATGGTGGAGCAAACAACGTCACTGTGTCTCCAAGATGGGATCATCAAGGGCATGCGCACTATCTGATTGATAGTACATTATCAACCACCTACTCTACCATGCACTCAAATGACTATGTGTGCATCTCTAACAGTATTGAGTCAATAGAAGATGAGATTGACAACTACATTGATTGTACTCCTGGTTGTAGCAAATCAACTCCAGTGTGTCTTGACATACCCTCAGATAACAAGAAGGATATTGATGAAGTAACAATTTCAATAGGTGCATGCAATGACGGAGGGATCCATAAGGATCTACATGACACAAATGTCGGGGAGGACCTATGTGTGGGCAGCCAAAGCGAGGACTTATCTTCCTATGATAACTCCATTGCAACCTTCATTGAGGAGAAAGCTAGAACAGGTAGATTGAAAAAATTACTAGCACTCTGTGGACCTCCATGAAGGGTGGATGAGCTCCCAATCGAGTATAATGGCACAATTGCTTTTGAGCTTCCAGCCACACATAGCAAGGAACGAATGATGGGTATGGAACAAAAATATGATGGTCACCTGTGGTCGCGGCCCTCACAAACAAATATGGCAATTGAGTGCATTGTGCGCTTGAGCTATTGTCTTGGAAGTCTTCAACGTCTCAGGATCACTTGTCCTTACTACATAACAGAGGGAAAATACAATGATGTTTTTTCCATGGTCACTTGGATAGAACCGTGAGCATGGGTTATCCTGCATGTGAGGGAAACTCCAAGATAACATGTCACTATTGTCAAAATGTTGCTACTTGTGCAGCCATTTGCAAATGCATGATCTATTATGTGTTGCCACTGGATCCTACAATGACACGTTTGGTGATCCATGTTGGGGAGCATGCTCACAGTGTTCAACATGGCACAAAGAGGGAAACCCTTGACAAGGTGCGGAGGCTTGTGAGCACGGTCCTAAAGATCGAAAAGGGAGACCCACGAAAAATACAGATGCTAGTCGCTCGGCAGATGTTGTTTGAATCTTTAACAAAAGAAGACAAGTCGGAGGCGACTAAGGTGGACCTTAATCATTTTCTAGAAGAAATGATGCCACTTGTGCAGAATAAAGGGTAAGCTTGTGCATTATTATTTTCTGCTTGCAATGTATGTCCTGCATTTGAAATAACCCTCTAATAAACACATAGGTTCAAAGGCATTGTTTCACAAGAGAGAGCCAAACAAGGTCAGGTGGTTGGTGATGGGTATGACAACATACTTCTTTTGCAAAAACGTTGTGTCTTCCCATTTTTCCATGGAAGTAGATTTTCGGGACAAGGTGATGCCAAGGAGAAGTGCTACTTGTTTAAAATGTCCACTAAGGGACTAGCATTAGGGGTGGACTTAGTGAATCGTATGAGGCGAATAGGGACTGGAGATTTACGACGTGCATGGGTGCACTTTGATCACACCCATAGGATTGATGGGTGGGCAACTATGTCTTGTTCAATTTATGATCACGGGTATGTGGCAACATAATTAAAGCTTTTATTGAAATTAAATTGTTGTTAATGAACACTATACTAATGTATCAATCATGAACTAGCATGAGAGCATTACAGGTAATTGCAATATGTGAATTTAAAGAGGAGGACGAAGAGTCTCAAATCTTGTTTTGGAGAAATTTGAATTCTGTCATGGTTCAATGTGGCCATGATCCACCTGACTTTGCTGGATTTATGTCCGATGAGGCAAGTGCGAATTGGATGGCAATAAGGGCTGTGTACAATGGAGGGCCTCATAACATAATGAAAGGGAGGGAGTGTTCTTGTCTTTTTCATTGGGAGCAAAGTTTGCAAAAGCATACCAAGAAATTAGTCACTGTGGATAAACAAATGCACCACATTGAATTGTGTGAAGCATGGAGGCTAGCAATGACAACTCAACTAGCCTCACTTCAGGCCTTTGCTATCCGAGATTGGTGGGCACGAAATGTAAACAAGGAACACATCAAGGCTTTGGATAGGTGGTTGAAATGGTGGGAGCAAAGAATTGCCCACTGGGGAGGAATTGAATCTCATGTAAGTGTGACATTTTTTCCAGCTCATTAAGATTTGTTGCACAATGTAGCAATGGGGAGAGCTACTGATTCTATTTTTGGATTTGACTCCGCAGGCTAACAAAAGTCCTTGGAAACATGCTCAAATTCCAAGCATAAACTTATCAGAAAGTGTCCATGCTAGTTGGTTAGCAGGTGAGGGTGGAAAACGAAAGATATCCCTTTATGATGCATGTGTTAGTGATGTTTTGAATGCATATATTCAATGTGCAAAGAGGTTGGGCTATACCACATGGAGGTTTATTGGATCTGGGCCTTCTATGGAGTCTTTGTTGGCTAGTGCTAGCAAAAGGGAATCCCCAAATCCCACCTCTGTTGCACGTGCATTGCAAGGTGTTGTAGCTGGAAGTCCTTTGTACGAGGAGCATATAATGCAAGGTGATAGGGAGACTGTGCAAAGAAAAAAGAAGGGAGGTGGAGCAACTGTAAGTTCTCATAGACCGGGGTACGTGATGGAGTCAAGGCAAAGGAAAATCAAGGGCAGGCCGCGGAGTATACAGTTTGACGATGGAAAGATGGAAGAGATATGTATCCAAGAGGATGAGGAGATACCAATCAAGCCCTTTGCAAGTGGAGTAAGTTCACCAAATGCGGAAACATCAACCCACATAGAAGAGGTAGAAGTGGCACAGGAGGAGTGGGCTTTACGAAGGACACCACCTAACTGTGTGAGAAAGTGTTTTGGTATGGAAGGTAGAAAGAATTGCAGCAGCAAATTACAGAGTCGGAAAGTGGGGTTAGTCGCGCCATGCTTTTGGTCTGAGAGAGCCTATAAGAACAAGGCCATTGCACAATGGATATGGTTCTGTAATCATGATGTCAAGCATACAAACGTTGTGTAGAAACAAGTGATAGCATCACCAATTGTTCCATCTTTGTGGCCAGTTGATATAGGAAAAAATATATCGAAGGAAGAGTGTAGCAGCCTAAGACAGGTTGGTTTCAAGTTTGCCTGCTTTACAGCACCACCAAGGAACAAGAAGAGCAAACCTCCTATTTCTACAGAATGTGGTTCAAGCGGGAGAAGACGCAAGTGGAGACATGGAATTTCCAAAGATGCACAAAAGAGAATAGAGGCAGTTGGTTGCATGGTTGTGACATTCTTGGAGGAGGTAGTGCAACTTGAGAGACAACATTCAGTATTTCGAGTCTTGACAGAGAGTTGTTATGATGTGTACATCAAAGAAGAGCCTAGGTACACTTGTCCTGATTTTCAAAAAAGAGAATCTACCCAAAAGGCATTTCTTGCTTGCAAACATATGTATTATGTGTACATGCACATACTTGGCCTTCAACCCAAGGAGCACACGGTCATACATCAGCCTGCACTAACCCCCACTGACCTTGCCTTTGTGTTAGGGCAAACACGTAAGATATGCCCTGTTATGTAGGAAGCCCAACGTAAGCATGGCTCATTCATTGTTCTGGAGGACTCATCATCATGCACTTCATTAGGGTGTGACATGTCCTTTTTTTTACATGAAGATCGATCAAGGCGTAGCAATCTTGGAACCTTTCTAGATATTGTACTCCTTTTGGGTAATGCAAAACTTTGGAATGTTAATATTTGTTGTGAATATTCAACACCATTGCTCCCTTTATTGTGAATGGTTTAGTATTCTTCTTGGGAGCTCCCAAGTGATGATGCATGCATGATGCGCAATATATGTTTATGTTAAAGAATAGCAGTAGTGCATGACATGTCGTTTGTAGAAAGCATCCAAGGTTGTTTCAAAAAGCTCTAAAAATCAATTTCAATTGAAAAAGCATGAAATCAAAAGCTCGCAAAAATAACACACTCGTTAAGGAGTTGATAGTCAGCTCTTGTGGCCTTCTTGCCACTAATCACTCATCCTAGGTGATTAGCAATGAAATGATGTTTCCCCTTGTGTAATGCAATCGATAAATCAAACTCCAAAGAAATAAAAGTCATCTCGTGATGTGTCTAATGACAAGGGTTTATTTACAAGGTACAATAGTGCCATATGATAAACAAAAAAGGTGAAATATGTAGCAAGGAGATAATTGCAAAACTTTTTTATAGCGTTAATCATTTCCAACCCTTGTCCTTCATTTGGTGAATTATTTCATTTCTAATTTAGTTAGTTTTTGATTATCAAAACTCATCATGGGAAATCCATATTATGCTCATCATGTTGGTATAACACCGTACCAATAGCAATTTTAGAGGCATTGATATGTACATGGAATGTTATGGTCCAATCTGAGGCTTGTAAGATAGAGGTAGTTATAAGTGCCTTTTTTAACACTTCATAAAAGAAGCTTGGCATTCCTCCATCCAATCCTAGGTGATCAATAGCTTGTAGAGTGGTTGCATAATGGTAGCATGCTTCAACACAAAGCATTGATAATACTTGTATGGCGAAGCAAACACTACACCCCTTTTGGGTTGGCCAGTGGAGAGAGATTCATGATAACATTGATTTTAGTGATGTTAGCTACAATCCTAATTTATAACATGGCATGGCCTAAGATTATATTATGCTTGACCCAAAACTGACACTTGAGGGGATTCAATAAAAGGTTATATTTCCTACATCTTTTGAAGACTAGGGAAAGCTTGTCGAGATGTTCAGTCCAATTAGAATGGACACACAATCATTGATAAATGCCAAGATCCACTTTTGCCAAATGTCCTTGAAGATATTGCAAATAAGTATTTGGAGGTTATTAGTGCATTATTTAGACCAAAAGTATGAGAATGTAATAAAATACCCCCCTCCCCCCCATTTGATAGAAAAGATCCCACTGTTTGGGTGGACTTGTACTTGATTATATTCTAAAAACCCATCTAGGAAGTTATAGCTTCCTTCCCTACTACTACTCATTCGATCATATGATTATTCTATGGAAGTGGGTAGTGATCTCTCTTAGTTGCAACATTCAACCTCTGGTAATTAATGCATAAACAAAATTTCATGTTCTTCTTGAGTACCACAGTGATCAATGATACCCAATATGTATGCTTAGGTTCATAGATAAAGCTTGCTTTTGGCGACTTCTCAATCTCCTCTCTGACATGATAGGCATATCAAGGGTTTTTGGATAAGGTCATTGCTTAATAGATTTGACATCATCTTTCAAAGAAATCACGTGAATAAGAACTCTTGTGGAACACCCTTGAGGTGAGAATAGTTCCATGTGAAAACCTATTGGTATTTACTCAATAATTTAAGAAGTTCATCCTCATCTTCCACATTGAGGTCCTTAGCAATGTAAACATGTTGAGAGGACTCTCTTGGTGCTACAATGTTTAATTCTTTAAGTCCCTCAATGTGTTCATTAGATGAGCCTTTGTGCTTAGCATCTAGCAAGGCAACATCCTAATTACTCTTTTTGAACTTCATGAATCTTGGTGGAAGGTATTGCAGCTTGTTCTAATTGTAAGTTTTTAAATCATACTTGGAAGGATTGGATCTTAAGTATTTTCATCTCAAATGGACCAAGAGTTTAGTCTTAGATTTGATAGATTGGGTTGGTTGGGTGATTTCTGAGTTAGAGTCACTACTTCCTTCCATGTCAAAGTTAAAACTTGATATGGTGGCATTCTCTAAGACATTAAGTCTTCATCAATTGTGAACACTTCAAGATTTGTACCACGATTATCAAATCTATATCCCATTTTTTGTAATCTAGGACACTAATGTATCCAAGTCATTTCAACCTCGAGTTTTGTCTTACGATACCTACATCAATGAGCAAGCTCTCAATCTCAAAGGGTTTGGTATCCATGCAAACCTACTCAATGGTATGGCCATATGTGTCATAATCAATTGAATCAAAGTCTAAATATTTGTTGTCTTTAATTGATTCATCATCCTTGAAGTTACTTACTTCCTTTATGTCTAGACCTTGTTTCTTCATTAGAGGAAAAGAGGTTATATGGAAATCAAATAAGGATTGGTCCACTACCATGTAGGGCTATTCAACAATTCCTTAAAGATAGTTAGATCATCATCTACTCAATTACAAAAGTATGGGCACTGCTAGCTCCGGATCTTGCATAACACAAGCCTATACACTAGTGCCAGGGTAGGATAGCATTAGAAGGTTGTGGTCATTGAGTCACTAGCCACCATGAAAAGTGGCATTGACATTGTTTCTTTATAGGGATCTATCATGAAAATTAAAGTGTCTCATGCATCTCTGTAACTCAAGCACTCATAGATCGTTCAACATTCTAGCTCTTCCATGAGTGGCAATTCCAAGGTAGCAAGAATGTGCATCCAATCCTACTCATCCTTAAAACAAGAAATGTATTGATCCAATGATCAAGAGTTTGGAGAGTCATTGGAATCTCCATGTAAGTGCCCCAATATAGCATCCAATTTTAATAGTGGTATTTTCTAAGATTCCATCTCAATGCCTTCCCTTTATTCAAATGTCATTGAAAGAATGAAGAAAGAAGTGACAGTGTGATGGGCACCCACTACCTATAGTGTGTAGGCTGCGGGTACTATTAGTTTTGTAATACATGTGCAGCTAGGCAAAGGCGTCTTTACCTCCAACAACCTCCCAATTAAAGACAAATCTGCCTCACTAAGGAGGGAAAAAAGTTTTTAAAAATAGAAAAAAAGTACAAGTGTACATAGGTACAATAGGATGAGGAAAGACATCATCTCATCCTATGCCCATCATCTTCCTAAGGAATGTAAAACACTCCATTGAGAAACTTTTCGTGAGAAAGTCTACAAGATTCTGGTCAATCGGGATATTTTCAAGATCAATAGTCCTATCTGTTGAGAATAGCAAATGATGCTTGCCCATAAAAGTGGCTTTGTACTTGAAAATAGACAATGATGTATGCTCTAAGAAACGGTGTCTAAAATCCCATAAGCACAGAGAGGAAAAGTGGTACTACCCAAAAGCTATATAATCATGTACTTGACACTCATTTCAATGTAATAGTGCTATCAAGTTGAGTCACTCAAGATTGTGTTTATGAGTCCAAGTTAATCTATCTTGGAACCTAATTCACTTGAGTTACAACTCCTCATTCTGATAATGTATCGTGTGTTTGACTGGCATCCACCATAGTTAATCTAGCTCTAGATCTATGTTTTTTGACATGGTATCAGAGCCATGGCGAGCCAGTTCTAGCATCACTAGTGAATCATAGTCTAGTGTAAATGGATAGTAGGAGTTGAACCCACCTTAAGACCCTTTGCCATATCGATAATTTAAGCCCATCCTCCTCTGCTTACCCTTATTGGATTGACGCCGAAACAAAGCAAGAAAAAAATGGCGGTTTGTTGTCGTTGTCGTCTTCATCGCCACAAGTGCCTTTGTTTTTTATGGAAGAGAAGCACATGGCTATGGTTAGTCAACTTGCAGCCAAGTAGGAAACTCACATGCAAGAGTTCGCTGCACACAGGGCCAATACCACGGTGCAATCTAGCCTCCTTGAATCCACAGAATCTTTCCTTCAGGCTTTCTTTGAAGGTACCACGGTGCAATCTAGCCCCCTTGAATCCACAGAATCTTTCCTTCAGGCTTTCTTTGAAGGTTGTAGATCCATGGAGACAGCCCTCTCATCCGTTCGACAAAAACCGCCTTCGCCGCCCTCCAATAGTGACCAAGCTTCCATCAAGGCTGAGCTCGAGATGCTTTCTGTGAAGATCTCCGAGCTCAAGAAGCTCATCGCAGACAAATCATACTTCTTACCAGCCTATGAGGTGAGAATGTCTCAGGCTGCCATTCCTGGCCTCAGAGCGCAGGTTGCAGCCGCCCAGGGCGATCTTCCTCCTAATAAGAGATTCTCTTTCAGAGGCAAAGCACGTAAAGGGATAGCATTGACGGAGGTGTCAGTGAGTGGTATGTTGTAGGGCACGAAACATGAAGGAAAGGCTATTATGGCCCTGTAGAATTGGAGAGAAAGGACGATGTGAGCCGTGCCACTCAAGCTTTACTGTTAACACATGGCATTGCAACTACAAACCAATGTGAGGGGATAGCAAAAATTGGTCAAGGATTTCCCACTTGTAGCATTCAGCATCGCAAAGACTCCATCATTGTAAGAGATCTGCATGACCAGAATGACAGAAAGGAAGCTCTTGAAGAGACCGACGCAAAAGTAAACGCCATACTCTCTCTCTCTCTTGATACTCACCTTTAGGCTAATACTAAGGTTAAAGCCCTGGCCTTAAAGTCCATTCACATCTTCTCTTTCGTAACTTGAAGCTGTAAATTTCATTTACATCACAAAGTTTTGTATTGCATTCTTGACATCCAAGTGATTAACCATTTTGCCATCAAGTGTCTTTAGGCACTAGCATTGTGTGCCTTTCTCAATATCTGTCAAAGCACTTGTAAAAAGGGATTAAACACTGCCTGAGTATACTCGCTGTAAGACCTTCCCGCATTCAAAATGAGTTCTTTTCACCATGCTCAAAAAATCAATACAAATGGAGCTTGTCAAGCAAAGCAACCATAAAAGCATAAAGCAAAACGACACTGTCAAGAAGACTAAAAGAAAAGTACCATGCATCAACAAAAGGAATGAAGGCATGAAAAGCAAGTGGTTCCCAAAGAAGCAAGAAGAAGATAAAGAAATTTCTGTTGCTAACAAATAAAGAATTTTCCATAATGAATCTCTCTTAGTGGATCTTGTTTCCCAAAGTGGATTTTGTAGAAACACTAGCAAGATATAAAGTTTCAAGCCTTAACTTGACTAGCCTGCCAAAGAGCTAGTCTTCGAGGCCATGTTTACCTGCAGGGGAGAAAAGCCAACAAGGGTAGAGACTCATCATTTGAGGGGGGTATTGAGAATATCAAATGATGCTTTCCCATAAGTGGCTTTGTACTAGAAAATAGACAATGATGTATGCTCTAGGAAAAGATGTCCAAAATCCCATAAGCACAGAGAGGAAAAGTGGTACTACCCAAAAGCTATATAAGCATGTACTTGACACTCACTTCCATGCAATGGTACTATCATGTTGAATCACTCAAGATTGTGTTTATGAGTCTAAGTTAATCTATCTTGGAACCTAATTCACTTTAGTTAGAATTCCTCATTTTGATAATGTATCATGTGTTTGATTGGCATCCACCATAGCTGATCTAGCTCTAGATCTATGTTTTCTGACACTATCCTCAACAACCTTACAAATGAAGTGATACATCACCTCAATGTGTTTTTTCTTCGCATGGAAGACCGAATTCTTAGTTAACTAAATAGCACTCAGAGAACCAAATGCAGTGTAGGGATATCATCTATCATACCAAGGTCAGCAAAACCAAATAGCCTCCTTGCAAGCCTTAGTGGTTGCAACATTCTTGGCCTATGTAGTGGAGAGGGACATGCATTTGTGCACCGTGTACATCCATAAAATAGTACCTCCAACAAAAGTGAATACATAGCCAAAAGAGAACTTCTTATTGTCTCCATGTTCTACATAGTCAAAGCTAGTGTACCCCACAACTCTTGTATCATGGCTGTCATAATGAATATACATATCAACAGTGCCCTTTAGGTACCTCATGATATCTTGCATGGCATCCCAATGCATCTTGCCAAGTGTAGCCATATAGCCTACCATAACACCAATTGCAAAAGCAATATCTAGATGGGTGGCTATCATGGCATACATACATTGGCCACTGCAGATGCATAGGGAATCTTGGCTATATCAACCTTCTACTCATTTATTTGCGGAATATTGGCCTATGATACCTTTACATGAGAAGGCAATGGGTAGCCAATAGGCTTCACATCCTGCATACATAATCACTCAAGGACTTTATGGATATACTCCTTCTCTAACAAATAGAGTAGTCCCTGAGACCTATCACGTGTAATGCACATACCAAGTATAGGCATGTCCCAGATCTTTCATCTCAAAGCTCTTCTTGAGATAAGCCTTAAGAGCATCTAGCTTATCATGAGCTTTCCCTTCCAAAAAATCATGTCATCCACATAGAGTATCAAAATCAATAATAAACTATCACAAGCTTTCTTTTGTACAAGCACGGATCCATAGCACTATGATTGTAGCCATGTGTGACTACATAAAAGCATCAAACTTGTGGTACCATTCCCTAGGTGTATGCTTTAGACCATAAATATTCTTCCTCATTTTTCACACTAGGTATTCCTTACCAAGCTCTAAAAAACCCTTAGGCTACTCCATGTGTATTTCATCATGCAAGTCCCCATGTAAGAAAGTCATCTTGATATCCAATTTAAAGATCCACCAAGTCAAGCCGAGCAACCAAAGCTAGGACTAAGTACAGGGTAGTCATTTTGACCACAGGAGAAAAGACTTCATCAAAGTCAACACCATGTTCTTGCTTAAAACTCTTAACAACCAATCTATCTTTGTATGCAAACTTGGGGTGGCCATGGGTACTTTCAACTTGTAGACCCACTTGCAAGGCAAAGCCTTCTTACCACTAGGCAAGGAAGCCAAGTCCCACATATGATTCTTATGCAATGAGTCAATCTCAGACTGCATAACCCTCTCCCAAGAGTGACAATCACCCCTTCTACGCATAGTCTCTTCATAGGTGAGAGGCTCTCCTACATCTACAACCAACACATAATCCATGGAGGGCATATAACAATCAATCAAGAGGTTATTTATCTCTAGTAGAATGCCTCAAGGTAGGATATGCTCATTGTCCAACATCGTGTCTAACATCCTGGCTATGAGTATCAGGTGTTGGGGCAGACTATCTAACTGGCTGTGTAGGACTAGGGGACTCCTCCCTGAGAGATAACCATGCATATCTCAACCACTTTCTGAAGCTGCCTATGCATCTTGTCTTCATGGAAGACTACATCATGGTGGTTGTAGATGACTTTCTGCACTTGTGGATCCCAAAGATGGTAACCCATCTCCCCTACAACTCCATATTCAAGGAAAATATATTTCACAATTGAATTGAATCTTGGGCACATGGCAGAAGGCCTCACATTTAAAGATATGCAAATGAGGATATGAGGGGGACTTTCACATCCATACCTCCTCTGCAACTTAGAAGTCAATAACACTACAAGGTGACATGTTAATGAGATGATGGCAGTAGAGACTGCCTTAGCCCAAGAATATTGTGGTAAGCCTACTTGGCTAAGCATATTGCGAACCCTCTCCTAGATTGTCCTATTCATGCGCTCAGTCATACCATTCTAGGAAGGGGTGTAAGGGACGGTCAACTGATGCTTAATACCCCGCTCGTCAAAAATTTTCTCAAAGGCATGTGAGACGTACTCACCCCCATTATCTATCCTTAGGCATTTCAGCCTATGACTAGATTGATTCTCTACGAGAGTAAGCCAATGATGAAAGACGACCAAGACATTAGATTTGTGCTTTATGGGATAATCCCAAACCTTGTGTGAATAATCATCAATAAATATGACAAAGTACTTCACACCCCCTAATGATTGACACAGCATGGGTCCACATACATTTGAATGCACAAGCACCAAAGGCTCACCAATGCATGGAATACCAAACTTTTTATGTGAATTCCTAGTTTTCCTGCCATATAAACAATGATTGCATGACTCAAAATGCAAGTAGTAAAAAGGAGGAAGATATTGCAAAAAGCACTAAGCAGTTTCATTCCCTTAAGCAATATATGCCCAAGATGACCATGCAAGGATAAAAGTTTGCATAAGATAAGGATAAGAAAATATGTGGACAAAAGGATCCCATATATATCCACTTTCTAAATATCTTAGATATTTAGAGAAGAAGCTTGCCTACCTCATTTAATGTACCATGTATATATACAACTACTAGCAATGAAATGATCAACTATAATTCACTCCATTTTCTATATTGTCTCTATCTCTTTCTCTTATTGTGCACAGTGTCCTCTTATCTACAAATTCATGGGTTTCACTACATGGTATCAGAGCACCAGGTCCTAGTTCTCTAGCTTATCGCATTCTCCCCAATATCACAAACTGGTAGTCCTCCTTTGCTCTCATTCTTCTAATGGCTCTTGTCAATGCCACTACCTCCTACAACTGACACATCAAGATCGACAAACTAAATGGTAGCAACTTTGAATTATGGAAGCTAAGGATGTAACTTTACCTATCTCAAGCAAACCTATGGAATATTATCAACGGCAAGGAAGACTGCCCTGAACAAGAAGGAGCAGAAAAGGAAGATTGGATGCAAAGAGATGCAACTGCAATAATGGAAATACTTGTCCATTGTGGAGATCGACAAGTACAACTAGTAAGAACAATACCCACTACAAAAGGTATTTGAGATTTCCTCAATAATATCTATGAACACACAGATATTGTTTATCAAATGACCATGTTTGAACCTTAAGAAAAATTTGTTGAGTATCAGTGACCTCACTTCTCAATCCTCTCTCACTCCTCACTTCTACAAAGACCACTGCATCTTATGGCTACTCTCACCTTCTCTCAAACTCACCTGCCCCAAACTAGGTTGACTTTACACACTTGGCTATTAACTTATACAAAATTCTTCAAATGCTTCAGCTAACTCCACTTCACTCATAAGTACACCACAACACACCCTCCTATGGCACTCCAGACTTGGTCATCCTCACAAAATGTTCTCCAACAACTTACTCATAAGAAACTTGTCCATGGCATTCCACCTTCCCTCTCTCAACTTCCATTTTATCAAGCTTGTGTGCTCAGTAAAGCCACAAATCTTCCTTACCCCAAGTCCTACTCCATTTTTAATCGACCTCTTCAATTAGTACACTCTAACATTTGTGGTCCTATCAATCCTTTATCTCTCACTAGAGCCTAAATACTTTATGATTCTCATTGATGATTATTCAAGATATAATGTTGTATATTTTCTCACAATGAAGTCACAAGTCTTCTCCAAGTTCCAGGAATATAAGGAAGTTGTTGAAAATAAGCATGAGTCATGACTCAAAGCCATTCGTACAGACAATGGAGGAGAATATACATCAAATGAGTTCAAAGATTATTTCAAAGCCTTTGCTATCACTAGCTCATCTTGGAAAAGAATTATGGGAGGAAGCAATTGCTACAATAACATATCATCAAAATAGGTTGTACTCAAACTCTCTATTCAATAACACTCCTTATGGATTTTGGTTTGATCACCCTCCTGACCTATCACATCTAAAGGTCTTTGGATGTACTGCCTTTCTTGTCAAGAAGGATCACAAATCCAAATTCTCTCCCATAGCCACACAATTAATTTTTCCAAGATATGGTGAGCCCCTTGGTCACAAAGCCTATCCATTTCATGATCCACATAACAAGGTCTTCATTTATGGAAAAAGTACCATATTTCATGAAATCAATCTCCTTCCTACATGCTTTATCACCACACAACCTCAATCTCTAACACTATATCCCGTTGTCCCATTTTCTAGCACATTATCCAATTCAACATTTGACACTGCTCAACCCAGGCCCACTATATCTTCTACATAATCTTCTATTCATGTTCCTCTCCATTCATGTTCTTCACCATTTTCATCTACCTTATTCCATATAAAACATCCCACACCATATGCCACATGTAGAAAAGCCCCAAATGAGATAAAATATAACCTTAATAGCTTAAAATCCAGCTCATCACTCAATATAAATGTTGGAGAATTGGCACCTTCCTCTGTAGTATCAATCACACAAGATCTGAAGATCATGTCAGCAAATAATGCATCTACTCCTCTGGCCATGCAGCCACTACAGTTATCGCCTGCAACCAAGTCGCCATACGCACGAACAACAACCACGTCAATAGATAACGTCCTCAAGCAGTCGCCTTGCTACTGCTCCAACTCAGCAACACTACGTGACTGATACTTTCTCTCTCTCTCTCTCCCTACAATTTCTAGCTCACTATCCATAGCTCAAGAACTACTTAACCAGCAACAAACTCCTATCCTTCCATTCTCATGGACCCAATATCCTACAACCAAGTCAATCCCTCTCAATACTTCCTCTTCTTAGAAATCAGCTCCATCATTATCCAATTGAAGGTCACACTGATCTTGCATCCTCCAAACTTCAAAGGTCTGCTCGCATAGCTACGATGTCATCCACTTCAAGTAATTCTTCCCCTACTGCTCTCATTGTCGCCACTCCTAGACCTCCATCTCCAACTTCCCCTTCAATGCTCATTACTCTCTTCAACTCTTCTGAATCCGAACATATATTCATGAGTAACTTACCTGAAACTAGCATCAATGGTACACATTAGTATTGCATATAGAATATCAAAATCATATCTAGGAGCAATAGTTATATAAAATCCCTATTAAAGAGGTTCTCAACTGCACTATCATATACAACAGTGAATATACTGTCAAAGCAAGCTATTTCAGTACCAAAATCAGCTCCAAATCCAACCTATAACACATGCATAGCATTTCCATACATGTAGATATCACCCCAACATGAGTGGGCATCATAAGACCAATAAAGTTGACCATAGAAGCATTAATAGTGTGTTGTCCTATTTTATGATAGTATGTGGACTATTATAATAGTCCAAAACTAAATACTAATGCTCAAATATAATGACAAGTGTGGAAGGATCAATGCCAAGCATAAAAACAAATGTATAAGTGCTTGTATAACTGCCCAATGAAAAAGATATATTGTAGGCACTACAAGGATTTAAACCTATAGCGACGGCGGGTAGCGACGCAGGTAGCAGCATCGCTATTTGCATCGCAAATTTGCGAAGCAAATAGCGACGCCCCAGAGGGAAAAAAAATAGGCCGAAACCGAGCGTGGGTTTATTTCACGTATTTTCGTCTACTGTTTTGAGAGCGAGAGCGAGAGAGCGACCGAGAGTGACCGTCATGAGAGAGGGAGAGGAAGAAGGCTTGCCGCCGCCATCACCGCCGCCGCCATCGCCGCCGCTGTCATTCGTGAAGGATAGGAGGAGCCTTCATCGCGAAGAGGAGCTGCCAAACCCTCACCATATCTCATCGGTGAGTCTATTCTCTCCTTCTTTTGCTTGTTTAGGGTTTAATTCTCTTTCTCTTTTGCTTGTTTAGGAGAGGAGATGAAAGAGAAAGAGAGGGAGAGGGAGAGAGAGGGAGAGAAAGAGAAAGAGAGAGGGAGAGAAAGAGAAAGAGAAAGAGAAAGAGAAAGAGAGAGAGAGAGAAAGAGAGGGAGAGGGAGAGGGAGAGGGAGAGGGAGAGGGAGGGGGAGGAAATGAGAAGAGAAAGAGAGGGAGAGGGAGAAGGAGTGGATTCTCTCTCTCCCTCTCCCTTTTGCTTTTATAATTTGTGTATATATATTGAGAGAGGGAGAGGAAATAAGAGAGAAAGAGAGGGAGAGGGAGAGGGAGAGGGAGAGGGAGAGGGAGGGAGAGGGAGGAAATGGAAGAGGGAGGGGGATGAAATGAGAGAATGAGAGAAAGGAAGAGAGAGGGAGAGAAAGAGAAAGAGAAAGAGAGGGAGAGGGAGGGGGAGGAAACGAGAGAGGGAGAGAAAGAGAAAGAGAGGGAGAGGGAGAGGGATGGGGAGAAAATGAGAGAGGGAGAGGAAGGGAGAGTGCATTCTATCTCTCCGTCTCCCTTTTTCTTTCATAATTTGTGTATATATATTGAGAGAGGGAGAGGAAATGAGAGAGAAAGAGAGGGAGAGGGAGGAAATGGGGGAGGGAGGGAGAGGGGGAGGAAGGGAGAGTGAGAGGGAGGAAATGGAAGAGGGAGGGGGATGAAATGAGAGAATGAGAGAGAGTGTGTGTGTATTATCTCTCTTATTTATTTAATTTTTGTATAATTTATATATAATGTGAGAGGGAGAATAAATGAGGGAGAGGGAGAGGGAGAAAGAGAGTAAAATTAAAGAGAGGGAGAGGGAGGAAATGGGAGAGGGAGGGGAAGGAAATGAGAGAGAAAGAGAGGAAGGGAGAGAGGGAGAGTGTATTCTCTCTCTTTTTTATTTATTTTTTATATAATTTGTATGTAATGAGAGAGGGAGAAGAAATGAGGGAGAGGGAGAGGGAGAAAGAGAGGGAAATTAAAGAAAGGGAGAGGGAGGGGGAGAGGAAATGAGAGAGGGAGGGGGGGAAGGGAGAGGGAATGAGAGAGGGAGAGGGAGAGGGGGGAGAGACGAAAACATAATAGGGAAAGAGAGAAAGAGAGGGTGAGGGCGAGGGAGGGAGAGGAAATGAGAGAGGGAGAGGAGAGAGAAAAAGGAAATGAGAGAGGGAGAGGAGAGAAAAAAAGGAATGAGAGAGGGCAAGGGAGGGAGAGGAATGAGAGAGAGAGGAGAGACAAGAGAGGGAGAGGAGAGAGAAAAAGGAATGAGAGAGGGCAAGGGAGGGAGAGGAATGAGAGAGAGAGGAGAGACAAAAAGAGAGAGGGAGGGAGAGGAATGAGAGGGAGAGGAGAGAGAAAAGGAAATGAGAGAGAGAGGAGAGAGAAAATGGAATGAGAGAAGGCAAGGAAGGGAGAGGAATGAAAGAGAGAGGAGAGAGAAAGAGAGAGAGAGAGAGAGGAATGAGAGGGAGAGTAGAGAGAGAAAAGGAAATGAGAGAGGGAGAGGAGAGAGAAAAAGGAAATGAGAGAGGAAGAGGAGAGAGAAAAAGGAATGAGAGAGGGCAAGGGAGGGAGAGGAATGAGAGAGATAGGAGAGAAAAAAGAGAGAGAATGAGAGGAATGAGAGGAGAGAAGAGAGAAAAGAAAATGAGAGAGAGAGAGGAGAGAGAAAAAGAAATGAGAGAGAGAGAGAAAGAAAAGAATGATAACAAAAACAAATTGTTTGTTGTAACGTAGACAAGATGGAAAACGAAGAAGGTCCTATTGTTCAAGATCGCGAGGCGTATCTTAATCAGCATATCCCATGTCCTTGTTCTCAATGCAAGTTGGCAATTAGATGAAAACGTCGATTGTCTATAGAATACGTACGACAATTTGGTGAGTTTCAATCTGAGATCATTGATCAGGCAATTGCAGATTTTTAGCAAACGGTAATTTGAAGTTAATATCAATCATGCATTGTACTCGCAAGCTAATTGAATACCATATACAATAAGATTGGGTCTTGCTGGCAAATTTTCTATCAGGAAGGTGATGTCTCGTCCCAAGGGGGAGTGCACCCTTTGCGGCCAATTAGAAGAGTACATGGGCGTGCAATGGATGGAGTGCGACATCTAATTTGAGTGTTTCAATGTACAGTACAAAATATATAGTGTAGCATGGTCACGCGGACGGCATTTTCGCGTGGAGCGTATTGACAAAATGCGCTCCACAATGGACTGTGGTATTATGGCAAGGTTCGAGCAAGAGAGCCGGTGACGAGCAACGGATCCAAACATGGTTGTGGATGAGATGGAGTATTTTGGGAACTTGCAATGTATTGTTACGGTGGATTACCGTAGCTTCTCCATGATACTATTCGATGTGCAGTGGTTCAAAGTGGTACTTGGAGGAGCTGGAGCAACAGTTCGACGAGGTCCATCTGGATTTCTCAAAATAGATTCCAAAAAATAATGGACGGATTTGCATGACACCTTTGTGTTGCCGCCCATTGTAAACAGGTGCATGGACTCATTTGCTTGCTAATTGTATTACGACATGGTTTATGTCACAATGGTTTGAACTCTCTTGTATGTGTTTGTGAACAGGTAATCTTCTATCCAAACCCCCAACAACCTCGATGGTGGTATGTTATACCTTCAACTCCCCGAAGTGCGAGAGTATATGATCAAAGCGATATTCCGAGTATAGATGAAGATAATATGCAAATAGAGGGGTCGATATTGCAAGGGATGGAGGCCGTCGAAAGCTTGGAGCTAACATCGGCTAACAATGATGGAAATACAAGAGTCCAAGAATTCTTTGAGAACGAGGCGTACACATTCTTTTGTGGTGACATGTCTATCGACCTTCTAGTGTATGTGGAGTTGTGTCAGGAGATTAACATGGGACCATAGGATACTTCATACTTGGAGCATCCACTTACTCAATTCGTTGACCAATTGCTTATAAGGGTACATAAGATATGTATTTTAAGTGATATTTTTTTTAAATGATTTATATTACTATGCTTTGTATGATTTAAATTGATTATTCTAACATCATTTTTTATCTGTGCAGGTGACATTTTCAGGATGAGTCGAGGGATGAGCGATGAGGAGTTACAGGACATCTTCGCATGCATGTCTCCAGACCAGATCACCAGATTCAGAGAGATGGCAGACTAGGAGCTATCTCGGTCTTCGTCAGGGCTCTCTGCTAGATCTACTTTAGCGCGATCAGATGCTTCGGCTTTGAGCAGACAATCTCGACGCTCACGACTTGGGCCAGAGGGAGGGAGTGCATCGGGATCAGGGGGATGTTGCAGAGATACAGAGGCAGTGAGCCCGCGATTGACACGGGATACAGGTGCGGCTCCTCGCTCTCGTGGCTCAGGTGGATGATGCGGAGACATAGACGCTGTGTCTCCGTCTCATCATTCAGTTGGAGCTGCATCACCTCTAGGATTTGTCACACCTGTGGGAACGTCTACTCCAGTTACTCTGGCTTTTGTGTAGCCGTCAGCACAGGTGGCACCCCTGTGGGTGCCACTCTGAGAAATATTACCCCGTCAGTACACCGGATGCATAGGGGTCTCCTGGATATGCCCAGGAGCGTGGCAAATGGGAGAGGACCCATCTTAGGCAGACTCCTGGGGCTTATGGATATCTAGTCGATAGTAGGTCAAGAGCCATCATCATGAATGATGAGGGGAGGAGGGTGATGGCTCGCATAAGAGAGTTGTGCCAACAAGTTTTTCGGCACAATGTCTTGGATCATTGGAAGAACATACCGGATGGGAGCAAGGACTACATAGTAGCATCCTTGCACGACGAGTTTCCCATGCCAACCACAATAGATAGATTCTCTGCGGGCTGGATGATGGATTGCATGCGTACATACATGTCACATAGATGATCCGACGCATGTAGGGCAATCAAAAGTGGTGCTGCAAAGCTCGAGTGGTTAGATGCAGATGACTGGCGCCAACTGAGGGAGGAGGCTACAGATTCTCTAGGACGTTGGAGTCAGCAGCGCGAGGCGGCGAGGGCACGACTCGAGGCCAGAGTAGTCCATCATCTTAGGAGTGGTGGCCACAGGACATATTTGGAGGACTTTGTAAGTTTTTCTTTTGTTTTGCTTGTTTATTTTTTTGAAATATTCTTTGTACTGACAATCATGTTTCTAACAATTAGCATTTTTTTTTCTTTGCAGCACTCCATTACAAATCGTGATCCGACTAGCCTTGAGACTCGATATGCAGAGAGACACGATCTCACTAAATTGATCGACCGATTGTATAGACGCGGCGGCCTTGTAAGTCACTCATCTTTCTTGTCCGTAGTTACTATGAGATATTTGAATGCGTTATTGTATGGTGGACTGATGTATTGTTTCTTTTTCTGAAGAGTCCGTTCAATGCTCCTTTGCGATGGGACGAGCTTTCGAGGGACAAGGATGCGAAGCTCGCCCTTGGATCCCTGGAGCTCACACAGCTTTATTTTTGAGTCGCCTGATCTATGTAGACATTTTCTATGTATTAATGATATTCTGTCATGATTGTACCAATCGCTTTTTATGTGATCATGTATTTATTTCATGTATCAGTTTTATTATTTGAGTATACATTGTTTTTGTTTGCAAGCGCATTGTACACAGCAGTGCAGAAACTATTTTGTATGGCTCTCATAAAGCACACAATGCTATATGTGGCAGGGCAGCTTACTACCCTGTGACAAAAAAAAAAATATTCCTGTTACCGTCGCTATTAGCGTCACAAATTTTACTGCTCGTGTCACTATTAGCGTCGTTATGCACGTCGCAAACCGTCGCTATCAGCATCGGTATGGCGATAGTGATGCCAATACCGACGCTGATACCGACACCAATATCGACTATTCTATGGCATCGCCAATAACGACACTTTTTGCGACGACAGGGACAAATTTTGTTGTTTGCATTTTTGTTGCTTTAAACATCGGTATAAGGCCTATATCTTGTAGTGAGGAGATGAAAAACATTAGTTTTTCCTTTTAAAAAAGGACATGTTCCGTGCAATTGATAATACATTAGCAAGGTGAGGGCTATGGAGGGCTGCTTCAAGACTTTCTCGAGAAGGCTCAAAGAGTGCCCAAGAAGAATGCAGCCAATAGGAATCTCGAATGGAGTGGCTATGGCTGCCAACAAAGAGATGACTGCTAGAGGTATTTGAATGGAAGCTAAGAGTGTGCCAACTCAAGCTTGCAAAGAAGAAGGATCTAATATGAGTTGAAGGGATGTGAGCCCTAAAGTGGAAGCAGAGTGGGAGTAAGAGCTATGGTGGAAGGAGAAGGAGAAAGAGAGAGAGAGAGATAGAGAGAGAGACTCCAAATGTGGGAACTCTAACACTCACAATGTGTGATCGGTCTTCCCTTTATTCAAATGTCCCTGAAAGAATAAATAATGAAGTGATAGTGATGGGCATCCACCACCTACACTTTGCAGATGCAAGTATTGTCACTGTTGTAATACATGTGCGGCTAGGCAAAGGCACCTTTACCCCCAACAGAATGTACCGCACAACAAAAGGATAGGGGGATCCAAAATATTGATGACCTCCCCTTGTGTTATTTTGGTTCTATCCCCTCCCCCCCTTAGCAATGGTAAGGAGGTTGGGAGTCATACAATGCAAGAGAGGGGTCTCGTGATTTTGGAAACTCCCCCCTCCACATTGCACAAGTTTTTCCTCTTTCATCCAATTCTTTTAGTTTTCTACTATTTTCACATTTTAGATTTCTAATATTTCATTTTTACCTTTTTGTATAGATGGCTAGGACAAAGAAAATAACTAGAATGCTATTATTGAGAGACCCTCACATTGCATAGCAAGGATCTGCCTCTAGGGAGAATATAAATCAATGATTAGCTTGCGGTTCTCAAACGAGCATGCTATCACTATAGGCTAGGGTTCGATGAAATAGATACCAATAGCACGAGTCCATCCTCAAGGAATTAAAGAGGATCTTGGACTATCATGAGCCTACCATCCCCAAGATCCTACTGACAAATATTGTTTAAGATATATGCAAAAGAAGCAATCTAGACTATCATTGGCATACCTTGGCACTAGATTGTTTGCATGAAGTTTCAAAAGACTTTATGATCAAGTTCTTCTAGAATGCATACATTCTTGTAGCTTGTGCACACGAAGTTATGGTTATGCCAAGGAACTCCACATCTCTTAGGTTTTTAAGATTTAGATATGACAAATTACTGAGTCTAGATAAAAGTTTCAAATAGAAAATGAAGGGAGTTTTGGAAATCCCTCCCCTCAAAAGGAGTAGGAAGATGAAGGTAATTGTTTTCACAAGAGAACCCTCACATTCCTGCCAAACAAGGCTAAATTTTCAAAGGATAACAACCCAAGAAGAAAGGGAGATGTGTGAGATAGAGACGGTGGGAACTAATGATATTAATGTGATCAATGAGATTAACAAGAGGCACATTAGTATGCACGACGATAACTGCCCATGCATGCTAGATATGTGTGGTCCATCCTTTGATATTTTACTATCTCTATGAAGGCCACACTAGTAGCATGAACTAAATGCCATTCGATTTGTAGAGGGTGAAATTCTAGTGCTTGCAAACCTCCACAAAAATAACAACAATCACATAATGAACACCATCTTAAGGCATATTTGTTAACTATAGTACTTCAACATTTTTGCATGTTTTTCATGGTATTAGATGGCTTGAAACTTATTGTTTATTTAGTTTTGTAGCTTAATTTTGTAAATGTTCCATTTGATCAAGAAGACAAGGTTCTTATCCTAAAGTCCCTACTATTTGTGGTCTTGATTCAAGAGAGGATATCCCTTGTGGTACTCATGATATAGGGATTCCAATTTAGAACTTGATGTTGGTACTATACACAACCTCCATCTCATCTGCCAGTGCATACATTGTATGCATTATTTTATTGATCACCTTAAGGGTTCTAGCCCTCTCCTATTCATTGGAGACCATGTTTGGATCTAGTTTGTATTCCATGACTAACTTTTGTTAGCATTCGTATGTTCTTCTACACTTACAGTTGTGATGTGGGCCCCACATTAAAACATCCTCAATGTGCTCCCATTAAAGGAAGGGAAAAGCAACACCCAAGGTATCTCATAAGTGAAAGGAATGCATTGCATGATTCATGCATTGACCTTCTGCCTGCCTCACTTGACCGATCATTATTGCAATTTTTATGCATCTTTATGCAATATTTGATATTTGAGGAAAAATAGATAAAATTCTCTATTGTGACTTAAATGCATTTCCCAATGACACCTTGCTTGAGGACCTTGCCTAGCTTTAGTACATTGAAGGGGATGCCAATTGTTGGTGTTGATCAGGCAAAATAATGTCTCTACCCCCAATCAATCCTTTTTTGGGTAATGGCATCCATAGTAGGGCTTGCACCAATAGTCTTTTTAAGATGGTTTGGGAGGGAGGTTGGGTTGGAAAGGTCATTTGACCTCTTTGCACATGCTAACTCCTCTCTTCATTTTTTGTTCCATAGGGCTAGCTTCTCCTTTAATATAGATATAGGTGCTAGCATCCTAATTTCTTCCACCATCTTCGAGGCATTCCCAACCAATTTGCAACAAACATGGAGGTTTTTTTTTTAAGGTGCCAAACTCCATCAACAACTAGGTGTAGATACCCCTACTCTTGAAGCATTGTGCACATGACAACACATGCTTGATTATAAAAGTTCATAAATGTGACCTCCTTATTGTTGGTGTGCTCTATTTGGTCATTTGTGCTAGACAACATAGCTTCTATCAAGAAAATGCATAGTGCTTTGGTGTGCTCTAGTTAGTTCTTTATGATGGATAAGATGGCTTCTATCATGCAAATGCATAGTGCTTTGGTGGCATTGAGAGCCTCTAATAATGGCTCTCAAGACTACCATTATAGTTTGTTCTAAATTCAATATGGTGGTATTTACCTCTTATTGACCCAAGGGCACATCTAATTCTACAAATGTCTTACTAAGGGAACTTTGTGCTTCTCGAGATTTCTTTTCTTTGTTCCTCCAAAGTTCTTTTAGTTTTGGTATCTCTTGTGTTGCACATGAGATACTTCCTTGGCTGCTTTATTTCTATTGGGACGTGTATTGGCAGACAATGCCTATTCAAACCAGAGATGAATTAGTGTCTATCATCCATTATGTGACCCCAATGCCCCATAATGGGTGCAACCAATTTTGAAACTGAAATTTTTTGAAAGAAATTTATTAAAATCTATTTTTGATTTGGAAAATTTTGAAAAGAGTAAAATCCATGGGAATCCTCGAGATTTGAGGTCCTAGGGTCCCTCAAGAGAGATCCAAAAGGGATGGAATGGCCACTTCTTAACCATTTGAAACTTCCTTTATCTTATTTCTTGACAAAGGTATTCTAGTGAAAATGTACTTTCCCTATAATAGATGCAACCTTCTTCTTATTGACAATGGAAGCCTTCTAAACCAATAATTAACATTTGAAGAAGATGTATCTCAATACCTTCCTTGACTCCACATCGTTGCAAGGTTCAATCCCAAGCCTCAAACTTCTTGAGCAACACCTCCTAATCTTGAGCTACACGAGCCTTGAGCCTCTTCAACTTTGTGTAGCTATGGATGTTGCTTTTCCTCATAGCCTCAACAAAAGAGGCTTTGATACCATGTTACAAAAAATGGTTGACCAAGAAGAGACTAGTGAGCTATGGGGGAAATAAGAAGAATAGAATTGAACCATAATGGCATGAAAGAGACTTGATTGATTTGAATATTTTAAGTACATTCTTTTATAGCTTTCTAGCTTGGATACACAACTCATACTTTGCTTATGGGATTCATTTACATGTGCCTCTAGCACTTGTGCCTCTAGTATCACAGAATTCAAAAAATCCATGGCCTCTTTATTTTTAGATTTCCTTTTCTTTAGTCCTCATTAGTGACATGTAGGGGCTCATCTTATGTACTACATTGATAGTTGAGTCTTGGATTTGTTATGCAAAAGATAAGCATTCAACCCCAATCAATTATGCCAACTCTAGAGGCACTATATTTGGGGAAATCTAACACAATAATGTTTGTATGCAAGTCAGAATGCAATGCTACCCGGGATTCCATGATGATGGCTAGGCTTCAAGATGTTGCAGATGAAGCAAGCAAATTGCTATTGTAGACCACACAAGAGATGATGGCATTGATGTTGGATCATGGTAGTAGGTGTGTGCTCTTAGATAAGCATGAGATGATGATGATATGAAGAGGATATGATGAAGATGAAGATGATGGTGATGGTGATGATGATGCATCTAGAACAACATGTGCCTCTACTCCAATAGGAGGTGATGGTGATGAAGATGAGGGTAAGGGGATGATATTGAAGATTATGGTGATGATGATGGGGTCACCACATCAAATGCTTTCACTCAAGAAAAAGGTGATGATGATGAAGATGATGGGGATGAGAAGCTTAGAGGGCATGCCATTGATTGGAGAGGAAGAAAATCCAAAAAAAGAAAGTGGAGGAGATGGCACGCATGCCCCTCATTCTATTTCCTTATTTCTCTTTTGATTTATCTCCTTGATTTTTAAGCCAAGGCTTAAAAAAGCAAGTGTAGCCCCTTGTTCATGCATGGGGAGCTCTTTCTCTTCTCCCTCGTCCTTTGTACTTCTCCCTTTAGCATACCAAAGATACCCAAGGTTGTGTACTATCAAAGAAAAATTATCAATCAATGAAATTAATGATCGATTCACTTAATTTATCCCACTTCCTTAAGCTTCATTCTTGACCAAAACAAATATTATATGATTTTATTCATTGTAAATCAATAATTTTTATGTAAACCATGTGATGATAGTCCTAACTATTGCATGATCATTTCGAAGTTGGTGATCACACCCCACTCCTATTCCATAATGCATAAATGCATGAGTGAATTTGTGTCTCTTGGCAATAGAATATAAATGTTGTGAACATTGCCCACTCAACAACATGATGTCTCATACACTCCTATTGTTTCAAGAGCTTCAATCACAAAGCACAATGGCTATCTCTCACCTAGTCTCTCACATGTCATGAATGCTAATATTCCTTTGTAGTGAGCATGCACATGCTTCCTTCTAGCACAAAAGATGCACATTGCAAGCTCCATGATCCATGACACACTCCTTTGATTCTTGAACCCTCAATGGCCTTTGCCATGCAAGAGATGAGCATGGATATAGGTATGAGAGAACATTATAGAAAAGAAAGGATTCTTCACCACTTGGTCTCTCACCCTCACACCTCACTCTCTTGCTCTCAATCTCACACTCTCCCTCACACCTCACTCTCAATCTCACAATCTCAATCACTCTCTCTCACAATGACAAAAAGTAAGAAGGAAAGAACAATAGTTTTGCACATGTATGAATAGCTTAATCTATTCAAACTCATCCTTTAAATACATCTTTTTGGGGTTAGAGTTTTCCATCCACCTTGGTATCCAACCTCGTTGTAGACTAGTCATTTCTCCTGTATATACGAGGGCTAGTTAATTACAAAAAAATTTGCACATGTATGGCCTCTTGGTGTCTTTAACTCATGAATAGAACTTACACCAAAGGGAGCTTGACTCTCCTTTAAGACATGATATTTTTTTAAAAAAATTTGTGGACCTTCAAGTCTTCTTCTTGCCTTCTCATCCTTTGCCAATTGTGTAGTTAACAACTAGGTGGTCTTAGGCATGAGATTTTCGAAAAGAAGGTTAGTTTAGGATGTAGGATGAGCTAGAATGTTGACTGTCCTAAAATTGCATCATAAAAACCTAACATAATGCCATTTTAGGGTGCAACACAAGGAGAACACTAGTACACTTCAATTTGGGATGTTTGTATAAGCATCTACCCTTGACTAATGCTAGAAGGTCTACTAAAAGACCTTAGAAGTCAATTAGGATCACTCAAGTTGATCCTTGTGAAAATGAGGCAAAGCTTCTCCTACAAGGGTAGAGTCAAGTGATTCTAGGTTGTAGAGTAGTTAGGATATTTTGTAGGATTTCTAAATGGAGCCACCTTAATAAAACTCTTAATGGACTACCAAAAATGTGATACTAAGGATTTCTTAGATAGGCACATTACAAGGGATATCATAAAATCTTCCTCAAGTGGATCTTAGATGTCCATGAGCATAAAAGAAATTACAAGAGTATGTGGAGCCCTACAAGAAAGGGTGAGATTTATCAAAATGAAGTCATGCATGTATTTTGTGCATGAGTTTCAACTTCTATGATGTTCAACTCATAACTTGACATGTTCTTTAGCTTAATAGAATTGTACCCTATGGGTGCCTCATAGGAAAAGACAATAAGAAAGTTCCAAATGGGATTGCCACATGTGTGATTGGAATATTGGCAAAAGGGTTTTTTAATGAAATTCCAAGGCTAGGATACGCTCAAGAGATAGGTGAAGGTTAACCAAAGGGTCATAATAATAAGTTGGTAAAGCCCTATTGAAGGTGCCATTGGTTAGTGATAAGAGGGTTTTCATAGGGAACCACCCTAGAGATATTTACCATTCCACATTAGGTTGTTAGGATTGATGAACCTTAAAATAGCTCACAACTTGTTTGTGAGGGGCAAGGTTGCTAGATGCTAAGAAAGAGGCTAGAAGGGAACACACCATATTTGTGAGAGGTGTCTTTACAAAGGGGGTATCAATTAAGACATGCGATTGGCATCTTTATGGAGGAGCTAATGTAGGAGCTACATGTGGTTGGTGGATGATTAAACAAGTATCATGCCCATGTTAAGTATGAAGTAATAAGGATCTATTGCAAGAGGCACAATCAATTGTGGTAGATAGACAAAGTACCAGTACATTTAGCATAAAATAATGTAGTGGTTCAAGCATCACTCTAAGATCATAAGAAAACCTCCACCATCAATTGAGAAGGGAGGAAACTCATTATGACTCATATTTTGTAAACCCATCAAAATAAAATAGAAAGGTGGCCATGTTGCCATGCTTCATCATTGTAGGCAAGGAAGCCTCAAGTAAGCATCATTCACTAATCTTTTTATTTTCCCATTATCCCCATTTGTCATGCCCATTTAGCCCATTAACATAAGTTTTAAAAAGTGGGGCAATCATTTATGGTTGATGCTAAATTTAAAGGGAAAACCTAACAAAATGCAACTAAGTATGACAAGCTTAGATGTCACAACAAACAAAGTATTGGAAGGGGTCTACATAATTTGTACAAAGCTTGCCGATGAGAGCTTAGCTAACTAGAAACATATCACAAAAATCTCATAAAATAAATGCACCTCTACCCATGTTTCTTGATAATTAGATGTTTTTATCCCATGCCTCAAGGTCATTATTGGTTGCCTATTGCCAATCACTGTTAATGCCAAAGAAACTTGATGCAATGTTCTTTCAGGCCTCCACATGGCATGGTAAACAATAATATAAACATGAGAAAATTGTTCATCTACAAAAATATAGAGACCTGCACCTTTGGGATTCTCCAATTATTCTCTTTAGAATTCTACCCTCCATATCAATGTATTTTGCTCCAAAGTGATCTAAAAATTATTCTTCTAAGGCAAGATAACTTCCTGGAGGTTGCATATAAAAAAATCATATAAATAATGTATGTTCAAAGGGTATTAAAAAATGCCATTTCTTTACATGCTATAAGGCCATAAAATAACCCCTTTTACTTTACTAAACTTATGAGTTTTTATCAAATTATAATTTTAAAATTCATTTTGTGAATATAATTCTATAAATTTAGTAAATAAAATATAATTTCCTTTGAACTCATGTGGTATCTTACATGTTCTACAAGTTGCTGAACTCCTTGGGGATGATTTTTATAGTTCATGATCTAAGAATTAGTTTGATGTCATAGTGCAACTCATCATATTTGAATAGAAATTTTTTTGCAATGTTTTATAATCTTAATTACCCTTACATCCTCATAATGCACTCTAGTATAATGATGTACACACTTATTTTATATGAAACATCTATACATACAAACTTGATTCATTGAATATAGGTCTATTCAACAAAGATTGTACCTTATGACTTGACTTAAAAGGAAGAGAGAAGTTTTATCACACGTTTAACATATGTTCATTCAACAAAGAACAATACCTTAATACTTAGTACATTGCATTCAACACATCTTGATGCTTGTATATAGATTCCAAAATATTCTATTAACTCTTGTTACTTCTTCTCAATTCTTCCCCCCTAAATGAAGATTAAATTGTTATGAATGTTTGGGTAGAAGTAACATCACTTTTTACCTAAAAGGGAGAAATACACTCTCTAACTTGCAGTTCTAGAGACCAGGTTCTTTGCATTGGACTGCTTGTTGAAACGAATAAAAAAACAGTCTTTAAATATTGTTGCTTCTATTGATCACATACCCCTTTTTACTCAAACGGGAGAGATAAGTTTTCTCACCTAAAAATATAGACACAACCCCCTTTTCTTTATGAAATTTGACAATAGACAATGATTTGATTTTTCTCTTGGAGGTATAGATATGTACACCCTTTAGAGATTACTAGGATGACCATAGGATCAACACAATGACACCTATGAATGGAGGTCTTACTAGCATTTTTCTTTTATTTAAACATAAGGGTAGTAAGCTTGACTCTAAACTCAATACCTTTTTCATTTACAAATTGCTCAAAATGTTACACATCATGCTTAATGCATGACTTTAATGATTCCCACAATTGAATAAGAGTAACCCTAACAACATTTTCTTATTGAGCCTAGTAAGTCATGAGTAAATCTATAAAATTAAAGGAAGATGTCAATATGATTTGCCATTGACATCCAAAATGTGTCAACCAAGTGATGTGCAGTAGTAATGAAAAGCGATAATGAAAAAAGGAGGATGTGGATACTTGCATGTATTATAAATGTTGTCTTTCTTCTCTTGGAGTAAAACTTACACATGAGCATTGTGTGGCTTAGAGACAATCATGCCTTGATCATTAGGTTGTGGTTTGCATAGATGAAACATAAATCTCTCCTCAATACAATTTGAAAGCTTCAATAATAAGGAACTCTATTTTTTTATCCTCTAGAACCCTTGCTCAAGTTACTGCACTTTACTCATGTGATCTTTCCTTTTCCACTTTAATGGCTTGTCATGTTACTTTGGGTCTTACTTGGACATGTTGGCACTTTGATAATTGCATTTGGGTGAAAGTTTTACCCAATTATCCCCAAAAGAAAAGGAGAATGAAAAATTATAGCATAAATTGAACAAGCAACGTCAAGAAATAGAGAAGGAAACATGAAGAGATGTTGTCCTTCATATTTTCCATAGAAGAGCACCTCAAATGTACTAGGGACCTCTTTTCATGTTTCCTTCTCTTTTGAATTCATTGTGTACTTCATATAATGAATGCTAGCCCTTTTTTTCTCTTTATAGCTGTACAACGAGGTTCAAACGGAATGATCCTATAAGGATTTTTTCTAAATAAACTATTGGAAGCAATTTACTAACAATATGGCTACCATGCTTTTATCCGAGAAAACACAAAATTTGAATCAAACTTGAGTAAGCCTTTATGTGGCTTGGAAGGGATGAGGCATCACATGGTTACTGCTTGAGGTAAAACAGATGTAGATAAGCTTCTACTTTTAAGAATTCTTGGGGTGAATAGTAAAAATGCTTGCTTTTCTTTTGAACTAAAATTTCTTGTAGGAGAGGATAGGGAGGGAATGTGGGGTTGTAAGGAGTGCCCAGAGCTGAGGGACATAATGTTATGTTATAATGGCAGAAAAGCAAACAAAAAGGGGAGGCAAGGTCTAAAGAGGGGGGCGGGGGGGGAGGGAGACAAGATGTGAGGTTGAGAGACCATGATATATACATGTGTGTGTGTGTAAGTATGGACGTGATGTGTCTCTCCCTCGACAAGGATTGTGACTGATGTGCAACATCCCTGTTGGCGCTACAGCTCGCAAGGGACTCCAAGGCCAATATGTTTACTACCCACCTGCACTTGATATGAGAGAGGCCACAGCCTGCCTCTCTCTTCTGAAGCGCACACAGCCCCACGTTCCATAGTCTCTGCTCTCGGTCGTCTTGCGAGGTGACGCTACACATAATTTTACTATACGGGTGCGTCTCTACAACAAGACACTACCAGCTAGCTAGCCAGGCATGAAGTTTTTCCCACTCGAGGGACATAACCCAAAGATTTTCATCCTCTCAGCCTTAAGAAGCTTATCTCAAGACGTTCATGTAAAGCATAATTCCATTAGATACACATGATTTATCTTAGGATCTCACTACCAAACTGCCCAAATTTCGACCCTCAAAGTTAAGTGCCAACACAATTCATCTATGATTTTTTATTTTTAACCATGATAGCTTACACTATAAACTCTATCCCAAGATACTTTACACTAGGCTATGTCTAAATCACATAATATCCATTACACATTGTATCTTCACTAAGAAAAATAATTGCTTTGTAATCCCTGATCTTTCTTGATTGTGCTTAGTGGTCATAAGTCTTAAAAAGTATTTCTATGCTATTGCCCATAAATATGGATTTGATAGTTATGCATTAAGGTATGAGATTGCAGAGCCCAAGGGGTCCACCTATAAGAAATCATATATATAACGTACGTCCAAAAGATATTAAAAAATACCCTTTCTTTATATTATGCTATAAGGCCTTAAAATGACCCCTTTTACTTTACTCAACTTATGGATTTTTTTAAATTGTAATTAAGAAACTACATTTATAACTATAATCTTGTAAATTTTACTAAACACATTACCCTTTCTTTTGAACTCACATTGTATCTTACATGTTCTGTAAGGTTGATGCCATGAGGCATATTCCACGGTGGATTCCGTGCCACGGTGGATTCCGTGAGGTTTTACGGTGGATTCCGTAAACTTAGATGACCGGGGCTCATACGCAAAGAGGATTCTTTGTGCGAGAAGTTGATGGGGACGCCTGTCCTTTTCGGGCGTTTCATTAATTTAGTGTGTACATGGGTGATTCCATAGCGGGTGATTCCGCAAAATGCATATTAAATTAATAAACGTTTATGAGTTTAGAGTGCGCACTCGTAATAAATTAAGGTTAGGATTTATTTCTAACCAGTTGATTTATTTATGTAGCTGAAGACTGCTAGGTATTCACTTTTATCGGTTTAATTGTGTTATTTTACTAACGATTGTGAATGCTTCAGTTGATGTGTAGAGATAGCAGCAGTGGCGGAGGAAAGCATTGGAGTCTAGCGGATTTTCGACCTTTGGACTATATTTTGATAGGCGCCACGCCTATATTTTGATTATGTCTATAGAGGCATCAACTATTTATTATTATTTTGTATGCGCTTATGCGCCTGGATATGTTATTTTTATTTGGACATTGAGATTGGGCGTGCCAGACTCTTTGGGCACCGTCCATTAGCTTTATTTTCCTATTCTTGGTAGAAAGCAAACTCAAAAGCTAAAAGCTTGTCATATTTTTGTAATTGGGCTATTTTTGAGCAAAAAGATTGAAAATATATATTAAATACATGCTTTGTGAAGCGCTCACACAAGGCATGGGGGAGATTCAACCCAATTTGTCTCTTGTCTCATGTCGTGCTTGTTTTTACATTGGTCTTTGTGCTAAAAAGTAGGGTGCTTTGTTCTTGGGGACCTTTGGGAATTCACTACGGGAGCTACCTGCGTCCGATCTGCGCACCAGTGGTATCAGAGCGGAGCAGAGATCAAGGGCTTCCAATCGCTACCAATCTCGGGCGAAGGCGGAGCTCCAGGAACAAACGGCCTCTACAGTCAATCTCGTCGCGAACCGTCGATACAGGCAGACTTCTGGCGATCAAGAACCCCTGTTTCCACTCTCAGATCGCGAAGGACCACTCTCTGTCGGCGGAGGACCACTCAAACACTTCCTTCATGAAGTCGTGGAGTTACAGATAAGATCTTTCCTAATCAAGTTTAGTTTGAGCTTAAAGCTTAGTCTTAAGCTTAAGAAACTTTAAAAAAGTTTCAAATCGTCAATCGACTGGCAAGAAGATACCTCCGAAAAATCCGCGCGGAATCAAAAAACGGCCCCCCCCCCCTCACGACTGAAAAACGGCGGCCTATTTCTCCATTACTTAAGCTTATTAAGCTTAAGCTTAACTAATTAAGCTTAAGTTACCTCTATACTCTGCAAGTCAGTGAAGGCAGATAAGTCTGCAAACTCCGGGTCACGCACTCCAGAAGACAAGTTTCGCAAGTCGACACTAATCAAGTACTGCAAGTCCTGCAAATCAGCTAAGTTCCGCAAGTCAACAACCCTGCAAGTCTGTTAAGTCTGCAACTCTGCAAGTGAGACTAAATCAGAACTGACTAACGCTCGAAACTCCTAGAAGACTTGTTCGTTTGCAAAAACTCTGAACTGGAAAGTTGTTCGCAGCAAGCTGTTCTACCTATCTGCAAGTTCGTTGAAGTACTTTCAGCAAACAGAGACAGAAATATTTCAGAATTTCTGAAAATTGAAGAAGAAAATACCCAAAAATACATAGCCTTGTAACCCCAAATTTGAGCTACGCTCATCCCGCTAACTGATTTTGAGTGAGAAAGGTTTGTTGAGTTTTACAGGATGACTACCCCACATATGGATGATCCTATGGCTGAAGACGACCTACCCGAGCCTACCATGGAGCAAAAGCTGGATCTTATCATGTTACAATTGGACGAAGAGCGAAGAGCTAGGCAAGCCTTGCAAGCGCAATTGACAAAGCTACAAGGAGCGTCCACTGATAAAGAAGAACCTCAAGCTGAAGATTTGATACGCCGTACCATCGACGCCACTCTTGAAGCACAAACCATTCGCAAGGAATCCAAGATAAGTAAACGAAGTTTCAAGTTTCGCACTTTCAATGGCATAAGAGAAGGAAAGACTGTTTTATCATTCATTAGCCAGTTTGATGACTATTTCCATGAGGAAACTTATCCTGAGAAAGATAAAATCAAGTGTGTTACTAATCATCTGATAGATAGAGCATCACTTTGGTGGACTGTTGTCCGCAAGAGCATAGAATGTCCTGCTACATGGGAAGATTTCAAGAAGAAGTTCATGCAAAATTTCCTTCCACCGCAATTTCATGAGAAGGCTATCAAGCAATGGGATTTACTTCAACAACGCGACCGTGAGCCTATTCCACAGTATACAGAGCGTTTTTGGAATGCACTCCTACAGCTACGCATGCTTGAAGACGTACCAGAGACGACACATAAGCGGAAGTATATGTCTGGACTTCTTGGACATTACTACGCTGAGGTGAATATGTTCAAGCCTGCTACTCTTGAAGATGCCATCTCCTTAGCTCACGACACTGAAGATAAGTTACGTGGAAGAGATCGACGACCACAGCCATTCCAAGCAAACGGTAATTATGGATCTAAATAATTCAATTCCAATTTCAGAAGGTTTAATCCAGGACGTTTTTCATCACCATCTTTCCGCAAGAATTGGCCTAAACCACCTGCATTACCATCCACTGTCAATCCAAATCCTAAGCCTATCCAACAAGCAAATCCAAATATACCCAGACTCCCAGCCATTGCAAATAATGTGACCAAAGCCAAGCCCATCGTATGCTACAAGTGTCACCAGCCAGGCCATCTCGCAGCAAATTGTCATTCAAAGAAGCCATCAGCACATATCAACTACCTTGGAGCTATGGACGAGGACGAGCATGAGGATATGCCAGACTTCACTGAAGAAGAAGATGATCCTACTACTACTTCCGACACTTTACCAGGTATGCCTACTTTACATTCATTGTTGACTATGAAATGTATGGTGCATGGAAAAGAAAGAATTATATTGCATGATGACGGTAGTACGCATGACTTTATTTCAGCAAAATTGGTAAAGGAATTGAAATTGCATACTGTACCTACGCACTATCGCATAAAAGCTGCATTTTTAGGCACTAGGTACAATGGCACACAAGAAGTTCAAGATTTAGAAATTCAAATTGGTCCATATATTGAAAGAAGAAATTTCTTAGTTGTCCCATTACAGTCTAGCGACATTATTCTAGGAATGCCATGGAGACACCAACATAATCCCAATATAGATTATTCCACACACACAATGAATATTAATTTTCAAGGAAAATCTATTACATTATTTGGTATGCATGCATCTCATATGTTTCCACTGCTTTCGCATACTCAAGCAAAACGTGCACTACGCAAGAATACTAAATCATATCTCATTTGGGTGAATGAATTGCACGCCAAGGAAAATCATATGCACCCTAGGCATAAGGAATTTCTTGCATATTTTAAGGACTGTTTTGCAGAAGACCTACCACCAGGTTTACCTCCATCACGACCAGAAGACCATAAAATTGACCTAATACCTGGCACACAACCACCTTGCAAAGCCCCATATAGGCACAATCAAATAGAGCAAAAAGAAATCCAGACTCAAGTAGAAGAATTACTAAATAGAGGTTTAATTCGACCTAGCAGTTCTCCATTCGGTGCACCTGTGCTCTTAGTCAAGAAAAAGAATAATACTTATCGGATGTGTATTGACTACCGAGCATTAAACAAGATCACTGTAAAGAATAGGTATCCTATACCTAGAGTTGACGACCTTATGGACAAACTGCAAGGATCTTCTATATTTAGTAAAATTGATCTTAAATCTGGATATCATTAGGTGAGGTTAGATAGATCCGACATATTTAAGACTGCATTCAGGACACAGTTTGGCCATTACGAATTCTTAGTTATGCCATTCGGATTAACTAATGCACCTGCTACTTTCAGTAGAATGATGAACCGTATTTTTCTAAAATATCAGTATTGTGTGATTGTTTTCTTTGATGATATTTTAGTATTCAGTCAAAGTGAAAAAGAGCATTATGAGCATTTATCATTAGTTTTTCAATTACTGAAAGAAAATCAATTGTTTGCAAATCCTGACAAGAGTGAATTCTTTAAGACAGAAATAGAATATCTAGGTCATATTGTATCAGAAGAAGGAATAAAAGTTGATCCTAAGAAAATTGACGCAATATTGCATTGGCCTATCCCTAAAAATGTACATGAATTACGCTCATTCCTTGGTCTTGCTAGTTTCTATAGAAAGTTTGTACGTAATTTCTCATTACTTGCTTTACCATTGACCAAACTTCTTAAGAAAGGCATTGTTTATCAATGGACTGAAAATCAGCAGAAATCCTTTGATTTACTCAAACGTGCATTGACCAATGCCCCTGTTCTACAATTGCCTGACTTTAACCGACCATTCTTTTTAGTTGTGACTGATGCTCGCGGATCAGGAATAGGAGCCGTGCTAATGCAAGACAACCATCCAATAGCATATTCTAGTTCTAAGCTGAAACCTTCTGAGCTTAAATATTCCACTTATGACAAGGAACTCTTAGCAGTTGTACAAGCATTGAAACAATGGAAGCATTATTTAATGGGTTCAGAATTCATGATAAAGACTGACCAGCAAAGCATTAGACATCTACTTAGCCAACCCCAAATTTCTGACCGCCATATCAAATGGGCTTCATTCATTCAAAGTTTCCATCCTATCATTCAATACCAACCTGGAAAAGAAAATGTAGTTGCTGATGCATTGAGTAGAAGACCTGCAATTCATAACATTTCTATCATATCTTTTGATTCTTTGATTGCTATGAAAGACACATATCACCAGGATATTACTTTTCATTCTGATTGGCAAAAATTAGTTCAAAATAATTTCATTCCTGTTGATTCATTGTCATATAATGATGGATTCATGTTCTTTGAAAAGAGACTGTGTGTTACTATTCCATTCCGATCTTTTGTTTTAAATGAAATTCATTGTCCCCCATATCAAGGTCATAGAGGTATCATTTCTACATTACGCATGTTAACTGAAGATTTTTATTGGCCGCATATGGATGCAGATGTATCTAATTTTGTTTCTGAATGTCTGATTTGTCAAAGAATAAAAAGACATCATGGTAAACAGTAGGGGGTTATTAATGCCTTTATCTATTCCATCTAAACCTTGGGAACATATATCTATGGATTTCATTACTGGCTTACCAAATACTAAATCTAACCATGACATGATTTGGACAATTGTAGATAGATTTAGTAAGCAAGCATATTTCATTGCATGTAAGAAAACTTTAACAGCATCACAAGCAGCACAGTTATTTTTGAAAATTGTTTTTACTAACCATGGATTGCCGAAAGTGATTATTTCAGATAGAGATTCTAGATTTTGTAATAATTTCTGGATTACACTGTTTGCAAATCTAGGCACAAAGATTGATTTCTCATCTGCATTTCATCCAGAAACAAATGGACAAACAGAAGCCACAAATAGCACTATTCTAGACCTTTTACGTGCATACACTATCTCTAAACCTCAGACATGGGATACTCATTTACATTTATTACAGTTTGCATACAACAATACACCGCACACATCTACAAAGAAAGCACCTTTTGAAGTTATTTATGGATATAGATTATCTACACCTGTTACATCTTTATCTAATAAAATACAAAGTGCCGATGATATTGCTGTTATGCATAACACTATTTTTGATGAGGTCAAGGATATGATTGCTAAAGCCCAACAATCATATACCAAACAAGCCAACAAGAAAAGACAAGCCATGAATTTCAAAGTAGATGATTATGTTTGGCTTAGAATAGAAAAGCGTAGACTGCAAAGTGTAGATAGACATCCAGTTGTCAAATTAGCCCCTAGATTCTACGGACCATTTAGAATCATTCATAAAATTAATGACAATGCATTCAAGTTAGAATTGCCATCTCATTGGAAAATTCATAATACCTTCCATATTAGTTTATTGAGACCATTTAGAGGACAATTACCTATCCACCCTGTCTATGAAAACCCACCTTTATTAGAAGAAGAGACTGAAATCCTTGAACCAGAAGCCATCATAGACACTGATTACATGACCACTAGAACTGGCCGAAGGTACTCTAGATATCTCGTGAAATTTAAGAACCATCCTGTAGAAGAAGCACAATGGATGCACGCTAGAGACCTAAATGCTTTCCCCACTCTGTTAGCTCCACATTGAGCTAATAGCAATTGAGGTCAATTGCTATCCCACCCCGGGGGTATGATGCCATGAGGCATATTCCACGGTGGATTCCGTGCCACGGTGGATTCCGTGAGGTTTTACGGTGGATTCCGTAAACTTAGATGACCGGGGCTCATACGCAAAGAGGATTCTTTGTGCGAGAAGTTGATGGGGACGCCTGTCCTTTTCGGGCGTTTCATTAATTTAGTGTGTACATGGGTGATTCCATAGCGGGTGATTCCGCAAAATGCATATTAAATTAATAAACGTTTATGAGTTTAGAGTGCGCACTCGTAATAAATTAAGGTTAGGATTTATTTCTAACCAGTTGATTTATTTATGTAGCTGAAGACTGCTAGGTATTCACTTTTGTCGGTTTAATTGTGTTATTTTACTAACGATTGTGAATGCTTCAGTTGATGTGTAGAGATAGCAGCAGTGGCGGAGGAAAGCATTGGAGTCTAGCGGATTTTCGACCTTTGGACTATATTTTGATAGGCGCCACGCCTATATTTTGATTATGTCTATAGAGGCATCGACTATTTATTATTATTTTGTATGCGCTTATGCGCCTGGATATGTTATTTTTATTTGGACATTGAGATTGGGCGTGCCAGACTCTTTGGGCACCGTCCATTAGCTTTATTTTCCTATTCTTGGTAGAAAGCAAACTCAAAAGCTAAAAGCTTGTCATATTTTTGTAATTGGGCTATTTTTGAGCAAAAAGATTGAAAATATATATTAAATACATGCTTTGTGAAGCGCTCACACAAGGCATGGGGGAGATTCAACCCAATTTGTCTCTTGTCTCATGTCGTGCTTGTTTTTACATTGGTCTTTGTGCTAAAAAGTAGGGTGCTTTGTTCTTGGGGACCTTTGGGAATTCGCTACGGGAGCTACCTGCGTCCGATCTGCGCACCAAAGGTGGACCCCCTGCCACCCCCAAGTTGTACAGCTCTTTAACCATTTCACCTTGAGTAGCCTTGAGCTTTTCCACTATTTGAGCAATGGTTTGTCATGTATGGTCTCATTTTGTACAAAAATGGTTAAATCTTTCTCTAGGGTCCTTTATGATAATGTGTGAGTGTATGTGTGTATTCATGTGCACATGTAAGAAGAAGGAGACCTAGAAAGTGAAGGCCTATTAAGCATCTTGAATGCTTAGAGGAATCCCACAAATCTATGATGGAAGAAAGAGACAGAAGACATCAAAAGGAAGGCCAACCAATCCTTAGATACCTATAGTAGTCCTATGAATTTATGGAGAGAGAGAGAGAGAGAGAGAGAGAGAGAGAGAGAGAGAGAGAGAGAGAGAGAGAGAGAGATATGGTGAAGATAGAGAAAAGAGATAAAGTGGAGGGGCCTTCAATGTATGCCAGTAGTCATAGATGCACCCCCTCACTTGCATTGGGGGTTTTACTAATAACTAGGACATGGAACAACCCCTAATTGGTATTATACATGTATCTCTTATAATGCCATGTGGCAACTTTCTCTCTTCCTCCTTGCTTCTCTTGGCTTGCAGATTAGAAGCATTTACTTATTTTTCTTCTTGTACTTTCCTCTTTCACTCTCTCTCTCATGTGTAAAGGAGACGGTGGGGAAGAATAGGAAGTGTGAGATGCTACTACCCCCGTAATCGAAGCACACACAGAGATAAAGTGGAGGGGCCTTCAATGTATGCCAGTAGTCATAGATGCACCCCCTCACTTGCATTGGGGGTGTTACTAATAACTAGGACATGGAACAACCCCTAATTGGTATTATACATGTATCTCTTATAATGCCATGTGGCAACTTTCTCTCTTCCTCCTTGCTTCTCTTGGCTTGCATATTAGAAGCATTTACTTATTTTTCTTCTTATACTTTCCTCTTTCACTCTCTCTCTCATGTGTAAAGGAGACGGTGGGGAAGAATAGGAAGTGTGAGATGCTACTACCCCCGTAATCGAAGCACACACACACACACACACACACACACACACACACACACACACACACACACACACACACACACACACAGAGTGTGTGTGTGTGTGTATGCAATGGCTTACAAGTATGTGAAATGTGTAATTGGACACAAAGTGTCCTAATTTTTTACTAATATGGGTACTTCGAACTCAAATGTAAACCACAAGGAGAACATGAGTACAAAGCATCGGGAGAATCTAGGCATAGTGCCTAGTATGTTCTAGAGTAAAATATTGGGTGAACTCACTAAGAAACTCTTTGATTGACTTCCACTTGTTGTCATTCTTTTGCTCCTTAACCATTTCACCTTGAATAATCTCAATCTCTCTGAGTCATTGAGCAATGGTCTCTCATGCATGGTCTCATTTTGTACAAGAATTAATAAATCTTTATCTAAGGTATTTGATAATTTCTCTAAGCAACTCCACCTCATTAGGGAAGGCATTGTAGTAGCCCTCACATTTTCCCTCCCCAAGCCAATCCTACATTGTAAGGCTTGTCTATCCAAATCCTATACATAAACTTGTTGGGCCATATATATAGGAAATTACTTATTATTTGTCATGGATTTCTTAACATTGATGAAAATTTTTAGTAATATTTAAGCCAGGCAAACTTTTTGATAAGCCAAAAACTTCAAAGGAGCTTTATGCTTATAGTTTTCAAAATTTTGGAGTAAACATTTCGTTACAAACCTCTTTAGAAATAACTCTTTGAACTTTCTTAGGGAGCATGGTGGTAGATCTTTATATACATTATCGTCAAAGGTGAGAATAAGACCAAACAATCAAGTGTATCTCAATGCTACTTTAGATTTGGCTTCCAAGACCTTAAAAATAGAATTCTCTTTCATCACAACCAATTTTGTCTATTATTTATGGAAGCAACCATCATGAGAAAATGACAAGACCCAAGGTAAAAGGAAATCCATAGAATGAGTTGGTAAAGAGAAACAATACTTAGAAGATAAACAAGACTAGTAGATATTTATGGGGGAAAACATTGGTAGTGCTAAATGAACACGTGTGGCTGCTCCTACACTACATGCCTATTAGATATGCTCAATGCCAAACCCTCATAAGGTGCCACCAATGATCCATGGTGCTCAAAGTTGTAAGGGCTCCATTATGAGGAGAAGCCAAATGTGAGCCCGGCGGATATTGGTTGAGTCCTAACTTGTATATTAGATGAGGTCTATGTGATCAGATGGCAAAAATGTGATCATTGTGGGTCTAATCTTTGGGTTCGACTCAGTAGTTAAGCTAGTAGCAACTCAAGACACATTGCATTGAGTTGCGGGGTAAGGGAGTTAAAAGGGGCCTCTATTTTGGGGTTTGGGGGCCGCGGAAGTAGCCGCCCCCGGCCTCAATAGTAAAGGGAATATTCCTTGGAATATTCCTTGGCCGACTAGTGGAGGCTCATATGGTAGGTCAGTCAGACCGACCTAACCGCCTTCGCCGGCTATAAAAGCTAAACCCCTTCATAGTCATCGATCATCTATCTTTCACCCAGTTTAGAGTTGTTCCAGCTAGCCTTAAGCTCTTCACCTATCTTCTGTCTAGATCACCATCTAAGCTTGACAGTGGAAGTGCACGGTTGGACAGAGCCATCTCTATATCAGTTGTTTGGAGCTAAAGAAATTTTCTAATTCTCCTCTTATCTGTTGTGTACTCTCTATCTCTATCTCTTCTCAGATTTTGTTTGCTGTGCTGTGTAATTTTTACACATCCTCCTCCAAAAACACATGCATCTAAAAACAAAGTAGTATGCAATCAAGAACTATAAAAATAACAAGACCTTGTCACTAGTCATTTGATATCCTAAAATATGATAGGAAGATAATCCAAATATAGGAAGTTCGATAATAGCAAGTACTAGCCATTCTAAGCTCTACCACCACAAGTATAAAAAAGAAAGCCCTAGCCATTCGATAATAGCAAGCCACCCTAACCATTGTAAGCTCTACTACAAGTGTACAATAACAATATACTTCTTTCAATCTAACCAAAGATTCAAGCATATAGTCATCAATAATTGCTACTCAAATATCTACTAAAGAATATTGGGTGAATATTTCAAACTGTCAGGCCAATCTTTTCAATGCAAGTGTAAAATTGAGATAATCATAGCCCTTGACTAGTGCCCTTCTCTTAGCCAAATGAGAAGTTAGTAATATAAAGAATGTGGACAAAGGAAAAACTAAAGGAAGTCACTATGGTGAGAGCTATATTCAAAGCATCGGAAAAAGCTAAGTAAGGGAGGTTGTGAGTAAGGGAAAAAGCTGAGTAAGAGAGGTTGTGAGTACTCCTACTAATCTAGAAAACAAACAAAGAAGCCCTTCCAAGCTCTCTTCTTACACACAAATTTTGGGCTATAAAACCTTGCACATAGAAAATTGAACCAAACATCAAATTCTTACTCTCTCACACAAGATCAAACATGAAGCATAGGAGAAGAGAAGAAGAGTTGTGTACCATTAAGAGAGAGAGAAAGAATCATGTGGTTGACAAGATAAAGAAGGAAGTTCAACCACCTTTTGCAACCTCATCTCACATGACCCTTCAAACCTCATAGTGTTATTCATTTTATAAAAAATACAAAATGTATTTTTGACTAAGGCTAATAGCCTTTAGTGCTAGGCCAAGTACATCTAGATGATACATGTCCAAAAGACTTTGCAATTGTAAGTTCATCATTCTCCAACACTTAAAAGATGAACCAACCTCGGTGAAGACCTGTGACTCATCATCACTTCACTTAATAAAAAACCATCTTTTATGATTCCTGCACTCCTAGACTAATTCTTCAAACTCCCACTTCACTTAAAAACATTTTTTAAGTTTTTTGTCTGCCTTTGATCCACAAGAGAACGAACTCCACAATATAATAAGAACGTCTCTTCCATCTTGAAGCTCCATGCAAGTAAGGTCCCATACATAATTTTGTGTTGTAGCATACCCTCACTTATGATTCTATTGGTGAAAATCTCCTCTTGTAGTCTTTTCATCTTGGACATTACTTTTGGGTTGTGTCTTGACCATTATCATCATTGATTTGCATGTAGAAAGGAAGAACTTAAGAGTTGCATGTGAAGTAAACTTAAATGTAGGGTTTATTTCTTTCATTGTATTTTTCGAATAAGTAGAGAACCCATTGTTTCCAATGCATCAATATTTTCACAAACAAAGTTTGCTTCACCTCTCTTTTGATTTTGATGGTGATGGCTGCCTGGTTGGATTTAGTGCACCTTTATTAAGTTCTTCAATGGCACCGCAAACCGTAATATTCACATTCTTGATTAAGTTTCCCAATTGCACCACTAACAGTATCTTCTTGAAATTTGGTGGTAGGCCTCATTTGTGCTTCCTATTTATTGCTATCATGGTATAGCCTCCATTCTTTGACTTTAGTAGCACTTCTTTCTTTCCTATAAATGCTTTCTATTTGCTCACTCAAAAGCAACATTAAGCTCCTCTTCATAGCTTTGAATTTTGCTCCATTTCTCCTTGTAAATTTTCTTCTTAGTCTACTTCCAAGATCACCTCCCTTGTGGAAAATTCGCCAATGAAAGACATCTTCAAAGTGTGGAAAAAACCTAAGTAAGGGAGGTTGTGAGTACTCCCACTAATCCTGAAAAAAAAAGAACCAATTAAGTCCATGCTTACATTACCCTCTTCAAACAAGTGTCTACAAAGGAGGGTTCACACTAGTATACTTTTGTAAAAAAATTAGTACAAAACCTATTCACACTAACTGTGCAAACTATTTGTCAAAAGGTTATTCACACTCGTGAAATGATAAATCGGATATTGTAAAAATACAAAAGGGTGTTTTTATGAAAGTTTCTTCATTAATTAAACTCTCTTGTAATCTCCAAAAGTATCCTCTCTCCTATTTGTAAATCAGAGCTAGACACTACCATGTGAGTCACCAATAAGACCTCTCTACTCCAAAAATGCCGAAAATTGAAGCACCGGAAAAATTCAATGGTGATGATTTTTATACATGGAAGATGAAAGCTATGAGTCCCATAGTAGCCACACTTCACAATGTAGGTTCTTCTTCAAAAATTATTTGCTAGATCTATGTGAGAAATGGACACAAAGAGCAAGAGTGTTGGAACAAATGAAAACCAAGGTGCAAAAATTGTAACAAGTTTGGACACATTGACAAATATTGTTGAAACCAAAAGGCAAATGTTGTATAAAAACCTTCACTATTTTATGAATATTGTTTTGAATATATTTTGTTAATAAACTACCTACATTTTCTTTGACATTGCATGAGCTAAATGTCTCACATGCATTTAGGGAGGGAACATATATCTTGTGGTGCAATTATCTAGAGGGTAAGCTAACACAAGGAGGGTTGTTAAAATGTGTGGTACTAGAGACAAAAGTGCTAGAGGCATATGTAACTAAATCCCACAAGCAAAGTATAAGGTGTGTATCCAAGCTAGAAAGCTATAAAATAATATAATTATAACCTTCAAATCAATAAAGTCCCTTTCATGCCATTGTGGTTCAATTCTTGTTCTTCTTCTTTCCCCCATAGCTCAGTACCCTCTTCTTACTCAACCATGTTTTTGATATGATTGCAATAGAGATTTAAAATTCCCCTATGCCAATCTTCTTACATGAATGAGTCTAATACATGCATATTTTGGGCTATCTCATGATGTGCTTGTTTGGACTCTAGCCCTTAGGCCAATGCCTTTCACTATGCAAGAATTAGAGTGATGCCCCTAGAGAAAATTGATGTACAATATAAAGTTCAAGGCTAGGAATTGGATGCTAGCAAAGGGTAGAGGCTTGCAACCACTCTTTTTGGATCTTGACTATTTTTTGCATGTGCAATGTGGCCCTCACCCTGCAATGACGCAATGACCTATTATGACCTTGGGCCAATCATATCCCACCCCTTGTAACAAGCCCTAATTTTTTTGTAAAACAAAACATTATGGAAATACATCTTAGAAACTTTGATCATCTCTAGAATTCCAATGTTCCTTGAAATTTTCATCTATATCATGTAATTTGATTGTGAAAATGGTAACTTTATCATGTAATTTACATCTCAATGTATTTAGAATTGACTCTGGGCCTTTGTTTATTAAGAGTAGCAAGTAGTATTGCTAGCATGTGCATTTAGATATGTCTAATTGGTTCAAATTCAAAGCATTGTGAGATGTGTTATATAATTGGGGATACGGACTCTTTTTATTAAGAAGGATATGTAAATAGTAGCACCTTGATGCTACTTTGCATGCATTCTGCACTAACATATTTAGGGTTGGAAACAAATATGCATTAGATAGGGACAAAGAAATGTTATACTTTAGCAACACCTTGTTGCTAGTTTGCATGCATCCTACCCCAACATGTTTACGATTAGGATGAACTGACATTAGGATACAAACACCTTGTTGTCAAGATAGATCAACTTGTTTAGGATTAGAAAAAAATATGTCCCAAGGTGATAGGCAATAGTGGTTCGATGTGCTTACATCTTGCAAGTTGCACCATGTTTAGCATGCTTGTGAAGATGCCAATATTTGTTGAATAACATAATTATATTGTGCACCAATGTCTTTGTCACACTAGACATAGTGTAGCATATTTATGAAAAACACTCGCATGCTTAGTCTAGAAAATTAAAATATCATAAGAAGCATGCTTAGCATATGTCATAATGATTTAGCTAACTATATATATAGTGATCTAAATAGTTTTCTTAAGAGATCAAGAATTATTAGCATATGATCGATCTAAAATGATGACTAATATGGATAGTTAGTCTCACCTTTTTCGAGCAAGCAGGAGCTATGGCTTGAGACTCAAACACATCTGGAGATAAAATGGCTAATTTAGCAATTCAACACTCCTTTTTTTGCAAATTTTAGGAGTCCTAGGCCAAGTTTAGAGACCCATGAGTTAGAAGAGGGAAAAAATCTCAGTTACTTTTTGCTCCAGCCCTTCCTTCTCTCTCTCCTCCTTCAAGTTGCCATGGCTATGCTAGTCCCTAAAATCCTCAAGAACTTTCTTGAGGCTACCCCAAACCTCCATCTAGCACCAGAACCTTTTCCCTTGCACCAACATCTTGATGAGATCAAGCAATGGAGTGAGGGTTTTGCTATCCCTAGAGGCCTACATGGTAGCCCTTACAATTTTTGGTGCATTTTGTATTGGCTGCCCATGTGCCTACCCCAACTCTCCTATTCCTCTCATGCTTCCCTCTGACACACTTGGCCACTTGAAGGCACTCCTTCAGCACTCTCTCCTTTCCTCTTTTGGCACTCTTGACCTTGGAACAAACTTGGGAAGATGAACAACAACTAGATAGTTTGGGCAACCATGGATTCTTCACTGGAAGCTATTGAAGCTCAGTCCAAACCCTCCCACCTTTGAGAGCTCAGCCCGCACAAGCTCCTTCAACCCCTTTTTTCTCTTCTACCTGGATTGAAGAAAAGGAGCTCAGCATGCATGGGATTCTTTGTCAAAACATGCACATAACCTGGTGGCTGCTCCATATAGACCTCTTCTTGCAAATCACCATGCAAGAAGGCATTCTTTACATCCCTCTGATGTAAAGACCATCCCTTTGATGCAGCCATAGCAATGACTGCTCTTACAGTTGCCATCCTTGCAACCGGACTGAATGTTTCTTCATAGTCAATGCCATATGTTTGTGCATACCCCTTGACTACTAATCTTGCCTTGTATCTGTTCACAGAACCATCTGCATTGTGCTTCACCTTATAAACCCACTTATAGCCAATTGCATTTTTACCTTTAGGCAAAGGTACCAATTCCCATGTAGCATTTGCTTCCAAGGCATCCATTTCTTCATCCATGGCCAGCTTCCTTGATGGAGCAATTGGCATCATGGTGGATCATGCGCAAACTATCTTCCCCAAAAACTAAAAAGGTATGTCAATCTGATCTTAATCTCTCATCTTAATCCACTTACTGAGCTTGATTCCTTTTGTGAGAGAGATTAAGGTTGCAAATATTTTATTAGTTCACTCATTCACTATATACATGTGCCTATTACTAAAATTAGTCCTAGCTTAATTGCATTTGTTGGCATTAACGCCTAATTGCTCTTGTGTGCTTGGATTAATCCTAAGTGAGTAATAATACTTTGTAAAGAGTTAAGTAGTAGCCAATGAGTCACTCGACTACCAAGGTAATCCCTATCCAAGCTCTTATTCATCCTTGCATCTCATGAAACAACCCAAGATTTCCTTTTCAATGCATCTCATGCTGATTGCTTAATAAAAATGTCTACCATTATACTCCGGCTGAGGAAAAAGGCCAATACCATGCAAGGTGGTAAGCCAAAAGAGAGGTTACCCTCCCTTACCACTTAAGACCCTAAAGGGGTGCACAACCTGACCCAGGGAGGACTTTTCCCACCTCCCAATGATCCAGAGCCTCATAGTTGTATGCAGGTGCAGGTACTCTCCTATGGTCACAATGTCTCCTAATGAAATGATCCCCTTTGGACACCCTTTCGGTGCTTATGGTACCTATGTATGACACTTGAAGTGTATGCAATCAGAAGAGATGTATGACATTAAGCTCCACTTATGTAGTGTCATGACAGAGCAGATGGACATGTAAATGTGCTTTTGGGATGGTGATCAATATGCTCATGATGTTATTTATGATTTTTCTCATGCCCTTTAGTCTATGAGCCAATCGTATAATGCTTTTGCATTAAGGGACAAATAGTGTTTTTAGTCACTGTCAATCAGGATAGTCATAAAGATTCAATTATAGAAAATTCTATATTACACTTCGGAGTAACCCTATAGCTCCTCTCAAAGAGGATTTTGTCCCCTCCATTTTTAATTTAAAAAAATTCTAATTGAAGCTACGATCTGAAAGTTATGGCCATTTTTTTGTACTATAGTCACTATGGATAAGATGTAGACCACTCTAGGACAACAGACACAAAAATCCAATTGCAAAAAATTGTGATCATTTTTTGTCACAAAGCTTAATAGATCATCTCAAAGAGAGCTTCCTCCTCTCCGATTTGAATCAAAAATCTCACCAATTGGAGTTTCCCACCAAAAGTTACACCGCATTTTACTGACAATGGGTCCTATATGGACTGCATGCAAATGGCTAGCCAGAAAGGAAAAAGTAAGGTCCATGAAGAATTCCAAAGGGAGAATAGAGACTCAAGAAACTCCATGCATGATGAATGTAGCTTGTCACTAAATTACCATGGTGATATGCATGAGGAAGTGCCCAATATGGATTGTTGCAGCCTGCTCAATCACACCTTATATCAGCATGAGCTTCGTCACATAGAGAGGTGGAATGACATGGTCACCAACCACCACCAAATGATGTCCAAGTTTGATTAAGCAATTGATTAAATGGCCCTCTCGAAATCTAGGACTCAATAAACCTTGAAGTAGCTTGCCACTCTTGTAGCTTAGCTAGCTACAACTTCATTCCAATGAGATCCCAATAGAAGGCAAATGAATCCAAGCGCAAATCTCGATGTCCTCCACCACTGGAGCCACTAAATGGCCATAGGGAATTCTTGGATCTAAGGGTATTCCCCCTTCTACCTATGAGGTTTGTGAACCCTCTCATGCTCATGACAAGCCCCTGTTGAGCCCCCATCAACCATATAGCCAACCACCCATAGGGAGGCCCTCTCCCACCATTGGTAGAAACTCCCCCACTCTCCCTCAGAGCCCCAATGGAACTTATATGAATCAGTCTCCCTCATGGATAGTATTGTATCAATGGCTAGCATAGCAATCATGGGCAGCATGGGATAAGTACACAACATGGTATGTATGGGCAGCAAGATATGTATGGACATCATGGGATGTATGGACATCAAGGGTTTCATGGGTATCAAGGCCCTCATGATATATGTGACAAGATTCTTCTCACTAAGTACAATGGGCAATCCCCCTCACCATCAAACTTGGAGGAATAGACATCCAAGCTAGAGTCCTACTTAAATATCTATCCCTGTGTTGATGAACTTTGTTTCTCTACATTTGGAAGGATTTTCCCACACATGGTGGTACTATATCAATCAAGAGAATCATCAATTCATTGATTGGGAAGACTTTAAAATGCATATGGTTCAAGTACTTGTATCCCCCGTGGAAAAAGTAGTTGACAAGTTTCTAGTACACTATTGACCAATCCAATCTCATTGTGTGAGAGTACACAAATCAATTTATGAACTTGACCATGTATGTTGAGATCGTTAGCAATGATAGAAAATTGCATAAGTATATCTATGGGTTGGAACAAAGCCTATTGGTGGATGTCATGGCTCAAAATCCTACCACACTATTTGATGCAATTGAATTGGCTAAAAGATATGCAAGGAAGTACCATAAGAATGAAAATTTTCAGCAAGTTTAGAGATAGCCCTGTACCCCTTCAAGATCAATCCCTTATGGAGGTGGTTTTAGAGGCAATTACATGCCAAATAACAACCCCAAAATACCCACATACCCCCCCTTCCATGCTGAAAGAAAATAGGACACTTTTGGGACAAAATTTGGCTCTAATGATGATAGTAAGTATGCTGGAAATAAATAGTCAACTGCATTAGCCTCCAATGGCTCTAGTGCCTATGGTTCATTTTACCAGATATTGTGAAAGAATGGAAGGAAAAGTTATATGTTTCAAATATGGGGATAAGTACACTATTGACCATGCCTCCAAGTGCCCTTACAAATTGACCAAGGTCAGGGTTCATATATGTCATGGAAGATTGGCACAATGATGAGGATAACTTACCTCTTGACCATGTTGAGCATGTTGAAGATGTGGATCACGAGCATTTCTATGACCTAGAGGATGGGTTCCCTTTTGTCCATCCCAGCACTAGATTTGACATCCTACCTAACTACCATTCATGAGAGTTTGATTAATCTTTAATTTTGAGGTAAAAAAATTAAATGTTATTGAGCTAAAATTTTCCTTTTTATTTTCCGAAGAATACTCGGCTGATTGAGCCAAAGACATAAGAATGGTCACTAAGGGTTGGCACAGCACACCTCCCTTTGCTCCATCTCCTTGGATGCTTGGATAGGTTCTCAAAGCCCCAGTACCCTACACATTCAAGGTAGTATTCATGGGAAGCATGTCTTTAACCTTGTGGAAAATGGTAATACTCACAATTTTGTCTACAAATCAATCATTGACTAATTGAATTGCACCCCTATAGAATTACAAAACCCCCTTGAAGCTTCAAATAGCAAATGGAGAGGAAGAAATCAACACACATGTGTGTCCCATAGTTTCCCTATGCTTGGCTGAAAATCATGTAGCATTGGTTGACCTCATTGCCTTAGATATGGGCCCCATTGATGTTGTATTGGGTTGTGATTGACTAAAACAATTGGGAAATTGTGTTATGGACTTCTCTCGGCTCTACATGGAATTTATGATGCATGGATAACTCATCCGCTTAGAGGAAATTCAAGATAATGTTGATTTTCAACTCATTACAACAAAGAAACTCAAGCAAGAGTTTAAGAAATGCTCACATATCTTTGTCATGCAATTGAATAAGGAAAATTCATGTTAGCCCTCTAAAGTATCTAAGAATTTAGCCTTGCAGACCCTACTTGAGGAGTATAGTGATTTATTTTAGATGAATACAACCCTTCCCCCTAAGAGGCAAGTGGACCACCCACTTGATTTAGAGGCCCATTGCAAGCTAGTGAACAAGACACCTTAGAGACTCTCTAAGTGTGAACGTGAAGAGGTTGCAAAGCAAGTTAAGGAATGGTTGGAGATGGGTTTCATTGAATTGAGTTCTTCCCCTTATGCATCCCTTATCTCGTTAGTCAAAAAGAAACATGGCTCTTTCCACATGTGCATCGACTACAGATACTTGAACAAAATCACAATCAAGAACCACTACTCCATCCCACGAATTGATGACTAGCTGGATGAGTTAAAAGGGGCATGCTTTTTGACTAAGATTGATATGTTCTCTAGCTAGCATCAAATCTGTATGAGGGAGAGTGATGAGATCAAAGTGACTTTCAGGACTGATCATGGGCTTTATCATTTTCTAGTGATGCCTTTTGGGTTGACAAACACCCCCACCACATTTTAGAGCCTCATGAATAAAATCCTTTAGCCTTTCTTGTTCAAGTATGTGCTCATTTTTCAAGTTGTGCTCATTTTCTTTGACGACATCCTCATTTATAGCAAGTCACAAGAGGAGCACTTCGCACATGTCAAAAGGGACATGTTGTTAGCAAAAATATCATATAGGAGGTTAGCCCTAAGAAGATGCAATGTGTTAAGGAATGGCCCACTCCATCCACCACTATCTCATTATGTGGTTTCCTTGGTCTCCCTTCATTTTCTAGATGCTTCATTAAGCATTATGCCACTATTGCAGCACCTTTGATTGATCAGTTAAAAAATGAATCATTCTTTTGGTATACCACTACTGATCATATCTTCAAACAGTTGAAGAAAATGCTTACTTCCACCCCCATCCTCGTTTTCCCTGATTTCTCCAATATGTTTACCATTCACAATGATGCTAGTGGCAAGGGTATTGGTGCAATAATACTGCAAGAGTATGGTATGATTGCATTTGAGAGCCGCAAGATTGATGACAAGGAAATGTAAATGAATGTGTATAACCAATGAGATGTTGGCCATCCTCCATGCTATCAAGAAATGGCACCACTATTTGTATGGTAGCCGCTTTCAAGTAAAGAGTGATTATCAAGTCCTCCACCAGTACTTCTTGACTTAGTCTACCTTGACTCCTAAGCAAAAGGAGATGGGTGGTGACATTGCAAAACTAATCTTTTGACATTTCTCACACTCGGGGAAAAGATAATATAGTGTATTATTCAATCTCTTAGATGTGGGCATGCGGAGTATCTTCCATTTCAGAGGTGCGTAATGATTGTATTGAAGATCTTCAAGAAGCTTATTTGTTGGATAAGAACTTCAGCCACATCTTTCAAAAATTACAACATGGGGTAATGGTTGAAAACTCCCAATATTAGCTCAAGCATGGCCTTGTTTGGTCCCATGGTAAGATTTTTATCCCACACACTTCTCCTTTCATGCAAAGGATCATGGAAGAGATTCATCCTTGCCCGACTGCTAGTCACTTGGGTGTTTTCAAAACCTATGATAGGATTACTAAAAGCTATCATTGGAAAGGCTTATGGAGGGATGTTAAGGATTTTTTGAGCAAATGTGTTCCATGCCAATAGAACAAGGACAACACACTTAGGCCCGGTGGCCTTTTGTAGCCCCTTCCTATTCTTGAAGGAAAACAGACACATATCACCATGGACTTCATCACAAGCCTCACCAAGAAAGGATGGAATAGTATGTACTACGTGGTAGTTAATCGCCTCACCAAAGCTGCTCACTTTATCCCCCCTAAGACACAATACATTTCCTCTCAAGTGACAACTCAATTTATGAATTATATTGGTCCATCCACTACATACCACCCCTAGACAAATGGCCAGACTAAAAGGGTAAATAAATGGCTTGAGATATACTTCTGTCACTTTTTCCATGATGTGGAGCATAGTTGGGATATTAGGCTCCACTTGGTTGAGTTTGCCTATAATAACTCCATCCATTCTAGCATTGGGGTTTCTGCTTTTTAAGGCTTTATATAGGTATAAGTTTCCCCTCCCTATAGTCTTATTCAATGATAAGATCAATCCTTAGAGAAAAGCCGAGTTGGATCACATGTAGGCCTTGCTTCAGCAATGTAAATTGAATCTTTAAAAGGCACAAATTCACATGAAACTCTATGGTGATGAGAAAAAAATTTATTCGAAATTCCAAGAAAGGTAACTAGTCCTCTTAAAACATGTCTTGAAAGTGCCTAAGTCCTGTTACTCCACTCTTAGGACAATAGTAACAAGCTAGTGGCCCACCATTTCTATGGCCCCTATCAGATCCTTAAGAGAGTTGGTGACTTGGCCTGCCGATTAGAGCTTCTCCCTACCACCAAGATTCACAATGTGTTTCATGTTAGGCAAATGAAGCCCTTCATTGGCACCTCAGTGGACTATGTGGAAGAACTCCCCCCATAGACAAAGAAGGGGAGGTTCCTATGCCCCTTACACTCTTTTCAACTTTAAAAATTTATCAATTGTGGATACAAGGAATGGCTTTTCCACTCTACATGTTAAGTGTCACCTATCATAAATTAATTAAGTATACCAAATGTTCTATTGAATTTAGGGTTGTTAGAATGCATATACACATCTTATAGAAGATGAGGCTTGAGAGCACACAACTTAAAGTGTATTGAGAGATATCAATAGAGAAGATTTACAAGCCTAAGTATTCCCTAAAAGTGAATAGACGTATATATAAGGCTAGGGGAAAAACCCTCATAAAGAGGGGGAAAAGTGCATTGGAAGTCCTAAGTGTGTTCATATACATCACTACTGAGGTGTGATAATAAATTCCTCCTAGGAATGATAGGATGAGCAAGAGCTAACACTCATGTATAGAAAGCACTATACTCCATGGATAGATCAATCCACAAAGGGAGGTAAGCCTAAAGATTTGTAGAAATCTTCAAATTTCTCATAAGGAAAAACTTTTGTGGAGAGGTTTGCAAGGTTGTCTTGTGTAGCACATAGGCCAAGTTGATCTTGCCTATAAAGAATCTCTCTATAACCTAAGAGATATCGAAGTCAAGTACCTGCAACCGTAGTTATGAGGGTCACCTTGTACTCAACTTCACAACTAAAAGTGGCCATAGTGAGCTAATTCTTGCTCAACCATGATATATATCAACTGCTATGAATAAAGAAAAAAGTACTTGTAGATACATGCATATCATTATAACTAGCCTAGTTAGAAGCTACAAAAGCATGTAAATCTAGTACAATATTGATCCCCTCTTGGGATAAAAAAACCTAAGGTGCTAAGTACTACTCAAATAGCCAAAGATCTATATCATTTCCTACCAATGTCTTAGTGCATGTCAAAAGTAGAATTCAACTTAGTCATAAGGAAAATTTTGGACTCAAGTTTGAGCCTTGTAAAAATTTTCACCTCAACATAGAGAGAGATAATTCAAAAATCATTAAAAAAGACATGAAATTCAAAACTTTCAAAATTTTCTTTATTTTTTAAAAATAAAAAAATTAGCCAATAGCCTTTAAGTTAGAAATTAGCCCTATTTAAGAGTCTAAAAATGAGTATTTAGAATAGAATACCCAATGCTCAGCATTTGATGGCTTATATCTAGATCAATTAAGATTAAATAGAATAGTCTCTTTTTATCAAAAGATGAGTCAAAAAACCTACATAAAATCTTGATTTTGCTCACCTAATTGGGGATGAGTGGAGTTGTATCAATATCACAAATGGAGATGCTAGTGCTTGAATCATCATCAAAGGTAGTGCTTGAGTTTGGCTCACCACATTGGGGATGAGTGGAGTCGAATCAATATCACAAATGGCGATGGTAGTGCTCGAATCATCATCAAAGGTATAGTAGAGAGGGATATCACCTGGGGTTCAGATACAGTTGCATGGATACACTGATGCTGATTTGGCTAGTAGTATCTATGATAGACGATCTACCAGTGGATACGTGTTCTCTTTTGGGAGTGGTGCAGTCACTTGGAGCAGCAAGAAACAGCCTACAGTCGCCTTGTCGAGCACAGAGGCTGAGTACAGGGGTGCAGCAATGGCTACATGTGAGGTAGCTTGGTTGCATAAGCTACTTTATGATATGCATCAGTCTACAGATGGGACAGTTGTCATTTATGGTGACAACATGAGTAGTATACACTTGGCAAATAACCCAGTCTATCATGCTAGAACAAAGCACATTGAGGTGCATTATCACTATGTGCGAGAGAGGGTTTTACTAGGTCTTATCGATCTAGTTTATGTCAGCACAGAGGATCAGGTAGCTGACATATTCACGAAGGCATTGGGCACAGAGAAGCTGTGCAAGTTTAGAGACCTGCTTGCTGTGCAGGAATTGGGATTGAGCTCGAGGGGGAGTGTTGAGATATCGAGCTCCACTCGTGATACGCCAGGGTGACCGTTGTGTATTTATGTCACCGACTTATCAATTGCAGATGCGGTTGGTACACCGTCCATGAATAATAGCTACATGACAGCTATCCTTATCTACTCTAGTTCGTGGCTCAGTTAGTATGCCACCTTAGTTAGTTGAGTTTGGTTTGAGACCCATATATAGGGTCCTTCTATTGTTGAGGTCAATCATAAGTACAATCTATTATGTAAGAAAAACAAACCTTCTTTTATGTCTTCTACATCCAAAGAAATGTGTATATCACAAAGAAACAAGAATATAGATCAATGGACTAATGGAAAGTTATATCCAAAAGATCATTTGCATAACTATGTGCCTCCATTCAAGAATGTACCATCAATAGTTAGCTTTGTTGAGATGGTTATAATAGCCTCTTAGGATATACACAATACTTAAATGTGCTCCTCGATGCATATAAGTTAGAAAGAGATTTGTTGCGGAGGTAGAATAACTTTTTAAGGCTAACACAAGAGCAATGCTAGCATAAACTATTACAAAACAAGGATACTATTTTAGAGATGGAGAAATAGAGAGATCAATTGTGTTGAAAATCAAGCTCATGATTAGTATCACCGACATGACTGACTTGATATAGACAACTATCATCTTAGCGGTCACTCTACATGTGCATTGTAATAACTGAGTCAATCATACTCAACCATAGTTAGTGGTACGGTCAGTTAGTGACCTAGTGTGTTTATCAATTATGTATGATCAGACTTTAGTAAGCATTATGGAAGAATGAGAAGAAGGGAACAAGAGAGTTTAGTACTCTCTGTTTATTACAGCTCCATGTCTTTGTCTCTCTCTCCCTCTAAATCTGGAACATGGTATCAGAGCCTGATTGCCTAAAGTCTGAAGGCTTGGTAGTGTCCATTTGACATCAAAACATGAGATTTGAAGAAAATGTCATCAAAGGAGACTATGCTTGCAGCCCCTTTTTTTCAAAAGCTATATCATGCTATAGAAATGGATTTTGGAGAAACGGGCCCTAGCGGCCTAACCGTTTTGATGTGGTCTACAACTTTACAGAAGAAAGTTTTTTCAAATTCCTCACAGATTTTGAGATATTCAGCACAGACTTGTGTAGATTGGCTATTTATTACAGTAGACAATAGGTGGTTCTAGGGCATTGGTGGCTTTCATCCTAACAATGTATATGCCCTTATTATCATGCATTTGAGCATGATATTGGAGTGTTAAATTCTCATTTTTTGAGCTTATTTGTAGGCTAGAAACAGTGAATTGGTTGCCATCCTAAATTAGGAAACAATATATCTACAGGGTTGAAGTATCTGTTATGCTTATTTGCTATTGACAAATGTATGGATTATACCACTTGAGTGGTAGATGATTTTTGGGATACTATGAGTGCTGAAAGTCTAAAGTTTGGACTGATTTGTTGCTGGTTATACCAGGGTATTGACTGGTTATTGTCTGCAGGAGGGATACATATCATATTCACTTGACATATATATGATATATTCTAACCGGTTGGACATGTATCAACTCTTGCATAGAGTGAAAACTGAATGAGATATTTTGGGGCTATTTTGAGGTCTAAATACTCTTTTTTTAATAGAGAAAACACTACTAGTTATAGTAGTGGACTAGTTGTATTTGATACTGCTACTTGCATATAGTACAAACATTGATGCTTGTTTGGTCACATATTGAATCCCCAATGTACTGGAAAATGTCTATGGTGGTTTAAGGATATTTTTGAGTTGATAATACCCTAATTATTGTAGATTTTATGCTTCTAGTCATAACAAGCTGCTTGCCTGTCATCAACTATGGAAAAGTCTAGTGAATGCCAACATTAGTTTAATGCATCTATTGATGCTTGTATGGACATAGTTTGTGTCTGGGATATTTTGCCACTACCATAGAATGTTTTGAATTGATTTGAGCTTAGTTTATGCTCAGTTGACTGTGTTTTTTCATTGTTGAAATACGATTTACAGCAAGCAAGCTATCAAAAGAGTGTTCCTAAACTGTAGGAAAATTGCTCCTAAACTGCAAGAAAACTATTCTTGAACTGTAGGAAATTGTTCCTAAATTGCAAGAAGACTCTTTTTGAGCTACAAGAAAACTATTCCTGAACTAAAAAAAGTCTTTTCCTAAACTGCAAGAAGTTAGGAACTTACAGATTGCATATAGCATTGAATACCTTAGTTACAAATATGGCAAATGCTCAAGGCACTAACAATATCACTCAAATTATGGGAGAGAAGCTTAATAACAAAAACTTTGCTCTATGGAAGTTCAAGATGAAAATTTTCTTGATTGGCAGAGGCTATTGGGATTTATGTACGGGGGCTGAAGCAGAATCGGAATTGTCTGAACGGAATCCAACACAAGAACAACGGAGAGCTCACTGACAGTGGTCAGAAAGAGCTAGTAAAGTATTGCATTGGTTTTCCTTATGCATTTTTTATGTGATGGCTATGCATATTACCAATTGTTATTCCCCAAAAGATTCTTGGGATACACTCATAAAGATTTATGGTAATGTCACACATGTAAGGAAGATACAGCTAAAGTAGCAGTTCAACAACATCTCTCAAAATGGCAGGAGCATTCAAGCATACACATCTGAAATAAAGACCATAGCTGACCAGCTGGCTACTATTGGATCTCATGTTTTAGAGGATGATATTCTTGTAGTGACATTGAATGGGTTAGGCAAGGACTATAAGGCATTTGATATGTCTATTTCTATGAGATCAGAACCCCTTAATTGGGATGAGTTACTTGCACTACTGCTACATGAAGAAGTAAAGCTTGGCTTAAATACACATTCAAGCACATCTCAAGGCAGACACATTGTCTTTTACTCTAGTCAACGAGCTAGAGGTGGTAGAGCTCGTGGAGCTTTTCGCGATCGAGGAGAGACTCAAAACACATATGCACAACCGCAGCAAAATGCTTGGCACGGGGAGATCACCTAGAGGCAGGGGGAGATCACCTAGAGGCAGAAGTGGTTCATGGCAGTTGCATGAGTAGTCTAACAGGGATAAAGACTATCATTGTTGCAGAAGATATGGGCATATTGCAAAGGATTGCCATAAAGAGCAAGCTGATATGAAGGCAAAAGGTAGGCAACATGGACATTACACATCTTCTAGTGGTACTCATGATGACCAGGGAGATAGATTGTTTGCTATGCATCATGTATCTAAGAATACGCCTAAGCAAGGCAAAGATGAGAAGTGGTATATAGACTTAGGAGCATCCAATCATATGACTCCTCATGGTGAATGGTTTGATGAGTTAGTAGCAGGGTCTCATGGATTTTTATGTACTGGTAATGATACATAGCATGATATTCAGCATACAGGTGTGGTTCCATTGCTCATGCCTCTGATGATTGAAAGAAGGGCCTACATGATATACTACATGTACCTTGTATTGACAAGAATTTACTGTCAGTTGGACAGATAGCAGAATAGAATCTGCAAGTTAGATTCAATAGGGATGGTTGTTTTACTGAAGAATGTGGAAATGGTTGTAAATTGATTGCTAAAGGCAAGAGAGATGGCAAAATGTTTACTTTGGATGCATCTATTCTGGAATTAAAGGCAGCCATGTTTGCCCATGATAATGGAGTAGTTCGGGATGTAGAAATCTGGCACAAATGCAATGTTCATGTTAATGTATAGAAACTAACAAATATGCAGTAGAAAGAGGTTATGCTTGGCTTGCTGAAGTTCAAGTGCACTAATCTTGGACATGTATACTCTACTTGTCAATTTGGGAAACAAGTGAAATTTCCATTCATGAAACATGTTGGAAATAGTTCTCGGCCTTTGTAGTTGATACATTCAGATGTATGGGGTCTTACACATAATGCATCTTTTGGTGGTTCTAGGTATTATGTATCCTTCATTTATGATTTCAATGTTGATACACATGGATATACATTCTAAAGCACAAGGATGAGGTGCTCAATGTCTTTAAGGACTTTAAGAAGCATGCTGAAAATGAACTTGGATGCTATATCTCATGTTTGAGATCTAATGGAGGTGGAGAATGTGTATCCAGAGAGTTTTACAATTACCTTGCTAAATATGGCATAAAAAGATAGCTCACATGCAGTTACACACCTCAACAGAATGATGTGGTAGAGAGAAAAAATCGGGTGCTTATGGAAGTTTTCAAGGCAATGCTTAATGAAAAGAATTTGCCAAATGTTTATTAGGTTGAAGCAGTGGTTACTATAGTTTATGAGTTGAACCGAACACCTGCAACTGGGATTCATGATTTGACTCTGTATGAGAACTTGTATGGGTACAAGCCAGACATTAGTCACCTACAAGTATTTGGTTGCATTGCCTATGTACATGTGCCTGATGAAAAGAGAAAGAAGTTAGACCCAAAAGCTGTCAAAAGTATTTTTCTTGGCTATGCATAGGAGAGAAAGGCTTATAAATGCTATGATCCATCCACTTGGGAACCCCTTATCAATAGGGATGTAGTTTTTAATGAGCTGGCCTCATGGTATGGTAATCGGAATGCAGTGGTCTCTGATGGACAAGTCAGCCCTACTTATGCTAAAAATTATCCTTCAACTAGTATGTCTATGAGTGGATGACACATGATGGTTCATCTGTCCTTGGACAGGATGACTTGTAGTGGTGCTATTGCATCCACTGACACGAATATGTTAGTGAGGGGGAGATTGGATAAAGGCAAAGAAAAGATGTTTGACTATGTGATTGGCCCACTTACAGCTAGATATGAGTCATCTGGTAATGATATACTTGATAGTGAATTGGGCATACCATCAGTTATGATGCCTGGTGCGAGGCAAAGTAGGTATGTGTTGCCTCATGAGAGGCAAGCCCAGAGTGCACCGCAGTTGAGGAGGTCTGAAAGGGTCAGAAAACTAGTTGATAGGCTGACATACAATGGGTATTCAACTAGATATTATGCATATATGACTAAAGTGTTAGGCTACAAAGAGCCTACAAAGTTCAGTAAGGCAGTTATATATGATAATTGGTGTGCCACCATGGATGAGGAATACGCAACATTGGCTGAAAATGAGACATGGGAATTGGTCCATTTGCCTGAAGGGAAAGTATTCATTGGCTACAAATGGGTTTATAAAGTGATATGCAAGTCAGATGGCTCATTGGAAAGGTATAAAGCCCGGATGGTTGCAAAGGGATATGCACAACAGTATGGCCTAGATTATGAGGAGACTTTTAGCTCGGTTGCCAAGATGGCAACTATGAGAACACTTATTGCATTCCCAGCTTCTAAGGGCTAGAAATTATGGCAGATGGGTGTCAAAAATGCATTCTTGAATGGTGACTTGCTTGAAGAGGTGTATATGGAGCAACCTGAAGGTTATGTACACCCTAACTATCCAACATATGTGTGTGAATTGAAAAAGGCATTGTATGGACTGAAACAAGCACCGAGAGCATGGAATGCTTGCATAAGCACTTATTTCCATCAACTTAGTTTTTAGACAAGTCATGCAGATCACAACCTGTTTACAAAGAAGACAGAGCATGGTTATGTTTTTTTGGTGGTTTATGTCAATGATCTGATCATCACTAGAGATTATGATCATGGGATTGCTAAAATTAAAGCAATGTTGCATGCTAAATTCAAAGTCAAGGATCTTGGTGAGCTGGAGTACTTTCTTGGGATTGAGGTTGTGTCTACACCTCAAGGCATATGGCTATTACAAAAATAGTATGCTTATGATATGTTGTTGAAATATGGCATGATGGAGTGTAAAGTCATAGAAACACCATTGGATCAGAATGTCACACTTGTAGTTGATATTGGGACTGAGATCGAGAATGTCACTATGTACAGACAGATGGTGGGTAGCTTGATTTACCTTATTATTACTCGTCCTGACTTGATTTATGCAGTGGGGCTAAATAGCCAATTTATGCAGAAACCTCATAAGCCACACTTAGATGGAGTCAGGAGGATTATGTGGTACATGAAGAGTGCTGTCGATTATGGGTTGTTTTATGAGCACGGAAAATCATTCGACTTGACAGGTTATATCATGCTAGATCCAAACACATAGAATTTCATTACCATTTTATTAGGGAGATGGTACTTGCTGGAAAGATTGATCTACTCCATGTGAAGACTGAAGACTAGGTAGTAGATATATTTACCAAATCACTTGGTAAAGAGAAGTTTGTGCATTTCAGAGAGCTACTTGGAGTACAACAGTTAGCTTGAGCTTGAGGGGGAGTGTTGAGAATCAAGCTCATGATCAGTATCACTAACATGACTATCTAGGTAGTTGTCATCTTAGATGTCACTCTACATGTGCGTTGTAATAGCTAAGTCGGTTAGACTCCATCATAGTTAGTGGTATGGTCAGTTAGTCACCTAGTGTGTTTATCAGCTATGTGTGATTAGATTTTAGTAAGCATTATGGAAGAATGAGAAGAAGGGAACAAGAAAGTTCACTACTCTCTGTTACAACTCCATGTCTTTGTCTCTCTCTCCCTCTAAATCTTGAACAAATTGATGCTCAAAGAAATTAAAGTAAGGGTTCATAAATAGTATAGGAAACTTTGGAATATTCAAGATATAAAAGTAGAAAATGGTGGCATTAAGAAGAGGATATATGCAAAGAAATAAGCTCTTTCTTACTTCTTTCTTCATCTCAAAAAGTATTTTTTGAAGTATTTTCTATAATTGAGTGTTTTGAGGTTGAATATAGAGATATCTTGCAACCCTAGCGAAGCTCGTGGATAGGATGTTTGGCGTTTGGATCTACCTAGAGAAACTATGGAAAAAGACATAGGAAAAGTGAATTAAATTTTAGATCATTTGTGAAACCAAATGTAGACATTACCCTTGTAATATCCTTGAGCCTCCAAGAGAGCACATGCCACCCAACACAAGGAAATTGTTGGCTTTAGAGGAGTCTTGTGACCTTGAATTGGCTTCCTATGCACTGGCTTTGAGGGTTGTAAAGACGAAATTGGAATTGGCATTGAGAATCAATGTTGCCAATGGAAGTTAGTAGACTTCTCATGTGTAGGTTTTGAGGCTCAACTAACAAGAGTAGCGTGGTGATGTTGGGCTTGGAGCCATTGAAGAAATAAGCAGCTACATGATTGAGAAGGGGTGGGATGAGGAGTTGGAATTTTCTATGCAAAAAGATCCCCTTTACTAAACTCAAAAACAACATGGACATTTGGAAATTGCAATATAATGCACTAATAAACATAGTTGATGGTGTAGGAAACCTAATACTTAAAAGGTCACCCAAGAGAAGTTCCTTTCCCATATCCTCTTGGTTCAAAAGAACGTAAAAAAGAAGAGGGATGCTCTCAGTTGCAATAATAAGCAAGAGCCTACATTTACCCAATAATAAGTAGGGTTGGCCACCATAGGGGTTAAGCTTAGTATGAGTGGGCGTCAAAGTCGGTTGATCCAAATCCATCCAAAGATTATATGAAAGGGTGTTGAAGTTATAACCCTTCATCAATGAGCATGTGTATAGTAACTTGCTTTGACAGAAATCAATTGGATGCAAAGAAAGCATGAAGAAATGATAGGGTCATCCTCGGGGTCAAGCAAGGAGATGGAAACAACCCTTACATTGAAAAATGGAGAGAAGTTATGAAGTCAGCCTTCAACCTTCTGCTCAAGTTGCTCATACCATGTTTTTTTCAGTCACCACGACTGCATTGATAGGAACATTAAGACAATGCATGGGGCATTCATGTAAGTAATTTCTTGGGGGGTAACACTTCGTAATACAACTACCATTAAAGTGTTCAATGCCTTCCCCCTCCAAGGTCACAAGCTCAACATTTCCCATCCTACTAAGCCTCAAAGTGTCAATTTCTTTTTATGGCATTTAAGAGAATACAAGAGCACCAAGTCACCTTTATCAAGGGAACACTATTGCACTTGTCTATCAAGCCAAACCTTACATTCAAGCCTTTTTAATGAGGAGGATATGTGTGGCAAAAAGGTGAGCCTTAGTGATGCATTCCAACTACATAAGGTAGTTGCTTCAAGCACTAGTGCATTTCCAATACTCTTGTACTACAACGCAAAGACTCGAGATTAGAAACTCAACTGTAGAATGGCATCAGTGCCATAGGTGAGTCGGAATGGAGTCTCTAGTCAGTTGTACTACAATGCAAAGACTAGGGATTAGTCACTCAACTAGTAGAATGACATTAGTCCATAGGTGAGTTGGAATGGAGTCTAGCCATTTGTAGTCAAAATATATGTAGTGGGTCCAAAGAGCACCCATAAGCTTGTCATCCCAATCACAGTAGGAAGCAAAAATAATATTGGTCAAAACATTAAGCAAAATCTTGTTCGTGGACTTAGCCTGGCTATTGGCCTAAGGATAGTATGGAGATGACTTAAGGTTGATAATTAGAAAGGTAGAGAGATAATTCTCAATTGTGAAAGTGAGTCCCCTGATCACTAACCAACTCAATTGGGCAGCCAAAGTGAGAGATCACTTGTTCCCACAAGAACTTAGTCATTGTATGGGAATTATTCTTGTGGGTGGCTCATGCCTCAGCACATTTAGTCAGATAGTCAATTACCACAATGATATAGCACACTTGTGAATATCAAGAAACTAGAGTAATAGGTCCTACAAAGTCAAACCCCCATTTTTCAAAATGTTTTCTAGCAATGATAGGCGATAGCTCCATTTTGTCCTTTTGCATAGGAAGTTTGGTGTGCCAACACTCATCACAACGCTTAACAATACATGGCACATCCTTGAACAATGTAGGCCATCACAACTGGGCCTATGAAACCTTACATGTTGTAGCATGACCATCAAAATGTCCACCACCAATGCCTTCATGGGCTTCTTGGAGCACACTTCCATGCCATGTTCACACATGCATCATAAAAGGAGACCATCTTGCCCTAGTCAATAAAGTGGACTAGCAATCATCTGGTAGGGTTGGGTCTTAATCAACAAGCAAGTGAGACAAGCCTTATCAATGGGACGTTAAGGAATTACATTATCAAAATCAGCAATCATATCATCTACCCAATGTGGTGTGAGGTCAGCCTTGAACAATCAAGCCTCTTGTTGAAGTCGAAATAAATGGGCATCCGGTAAATTGTCATTGATTTCTATTGCTTCTTTCTCCATTGGTCAATCGAGACATGTGATCAACCATGTAATGCTCATTTTCTTTTTGCATAACCACAGAGAAATCAAACTCAAGAGAAAGTAACAATCATCTAGCAATTCTACTTGTAGCACATGACTTTTTTACAAGATAAAGTAAAGCTTGATGATTAACAAAAAACTTGGAGGGACAAGCAAATAATGTCAAAACTTCTTAACTGCATAAACCATTGCTAAACCTTCCCGTTCAATGGTGGAATAATTCATCACAGTCTCAATGAGTTGCCTGCTTGCAAAACTCACCAAGAAGTCCATGTTATGCTCACCAGGTTAAATGGAAATTTTGGATGCATCAATATGAACATGGAACATGCTTGTCCAATCTAGAGCTCATAAAATGGGTGTAGAGACAAGAGCCTTCTTCAGGTTCTCATAGGCATCTTGACATTGAGCAGTCCATTCCCACACAAGTGCGCATAGTTTAAATGAAAGGTGGAGAGTGCATTGATTAGCCCAAATGGCATGACAATGTAAGCAACGATGCCCCACTCGGTGGAAAAATCAGTTGTATGTCAATCATTTGGATGAACCTCAACTTGAGTGTATCTCATTTAGTCACTACATTGACTATATTATAGTTCATGCGTACTCAAATTTTGCCATTCTTTTTTAGTACCACAATAATGGGTGATACCCAATCAGTATGCTCAATCTCATAAATGAATTAGCTTTCTTAAAATTTTCCAATTCCTCCTTCACATGCTGAGCATAGCAATGATTCATGGGATAGGGCCTCTACTTGACACGTTTAGCATCTGGCCACATGGGAATAGTGTGAGTAAGTACTTGGGGGGATGCTCCTTTGAGATCTATGTAATTCTAAGCAAACATATCATAGAACTTCTTGAGTAACCATATGAGCACCTTCTCATTTTCCTTAAATCCTCAACAATAAAGGCTAGTTTAGTTATTTTCTCCTCCTCAATAAGGTCAACTTCCTTTACTTTAGTTGGGCCTTCAATAGGTTTGCTAGTTGTGTGTCATGGCATTTGGTAGAAAGTATAATGACAATCTGATCCCCTTTCTTGAATCTAGTAAAGCATTTAGGGAGATTCTAGGTCTTACATTAAGAGCTTGCATTAGAGTCAAGTTTCTTTTGAGCTTTCTTAATATGGTTACTTGTCAAGTGGATTGGAAAGTTCATCTTAGAGCACAAGGAGCTAGGGTAGGCTGAGGTATTTCAAGATTGAATTCAGTGCTAGTATCTAACTTCAAATCAAACAGCATCAAAGGGTAGGTCTTCTGAGGGTTTAGTAGTGAATAGCTTAGGGTTGGAAGTGAGGTTAAAAGTATGGGATTCTAGTTGAGTGTAATCCATGGCTTTTAGGTACTTCAACCATTTTAAGTTAGATTTAACAAGGATAAGGCCAACATTAATGAGCAAAGTGGGGTGTTTGGAGGGTTTTTGATTAATTGTTATTTGCTCAATTGTTCTTCCATTAGAGTCATAGCTTGCATCAGAATCTTTCACTTTCATACTCATTCAATTTGTCTTCAAAGCCACTGCTCTCCTCCGTATCATATTTATCATGGGGCATCATGGAGACAAAAAGATTATTGTGATAATCAAAGGAAACTTGATGGAGTTTATTCTAGTGCCATATGGAACATGTTAGGAGCTCTTTAAAGATAAGTAGGTTAGCATTGCCACATTGTCATGCCACTACGTGGTCATAGTGTAAAAAAATCTTGAGTGAGTGTAAAAAACTCTAGAGTGCATCATCATTCGGCTTTCTTATTGATCTAGAGAGCCAATGCCATATTAGTCATTAATGTCAATGTCCTAGTATGGATGGTTCAAAAATACTAGATTTTTATACAAGTTTAGCCAATTTTTGATATTTTAGATATTATCTCTTGTAAATATCCAAAAACTGTAGATAAATTCTAGAATAGGATGACATTTTAAAAAAAGAAAATTATTTTTAGCCATTTTTTGGGGATTCTATGCAAAAAGAAGGATTGGTGAAACCGCGTGACCCGTGATCGTAGTTTTCAAGCATTGAACAACACTTCGAACTAGGAGAAGAATGAGTGATTTGCGAGAATTTTGGTCAAGTGTCCTAGTATTTTTTCCCCCCTTTTAGGGCCAATGGAAGCATTAGATTGGCAGTTTGAGCAGCAGAGAGGAAGCCATTGTTTTATCCACGTTTTTGGTCTACAAGAGATTCATCTTCTCATAATGCAAAAATAAATTGATTGGCTTCACCTCTGTGAGTATTCTTCTACAACTTCTATTTCTTTAAATCCCTTCCGTCTACTCCTCTCCTTGAATCTCCCTTCACCCTACTGTCTCTTACCCCCATGGTAGACTTTCAACCCCAAAAGCTCCAACAATGTCCTTGAAGGATGGTCTCCATAATGAGAGGAGTTTACAAAGCCCAAGTCTACTATTTGTGGATTCATGAAAGTCTTTTGGCTTAGATATTCAAGATGGGCCACCATGCATCATCAAAAGCTGCATAGAAGAGGAAGTTCAGCAAGAATATCAAGCTTGTTTACTAGGGCTTTGTTAAGTTCGTGTTGACTCAAACATTCCTTGGCTTCTTTGTATTCTCCTTCCTTAGTGAATGGAAACTCCAACGTGGCTAGAATATGAAGCTAGTCTCGCTAATACCATATCAGAGAATTTGGGAATCCCCCAATCTCACTTTCAAATAAGGGGTAAAGATTTGGCCATGTGGCTAAATCTTAACCCATGCTTTAAACTAGGACTTGGAAAGACAGCCTATATAGCCATTTGAGTAGACTCCAATTTCAAGTAAGGGGACAAGATTTGATCATGTGGCTAAATATTAACTATATTGGGAATTCCCAAACTATATGAGAATTCCCAATTTCCCTGATATAGTGTTTGCTCATCCTTAGGGCATGAAAGATATTTGTTCAAGGGTATCTATGGTGGGGGACAAATGGTGTCACCCCATAGCAAGCTAGAAATAGCATCCAGGTTTATTGAGGCAATCTTCCAACTATCCATTTAAATGTGTATAGCCTTAGTACAATTTACTAAAAATACTGGACCATTACCCCGATCTTCAATAAGTTACACATTGCCCAAGTCGAGCAATAGGACATAGTCAACTCCTTTTATGATCATAAATGTGATAGAGAACATGACACCAATGATCTTCACAATCATTCAAAACACCTAGGGGTCGTACCTTAGAACCATTGTCGATGGTGAGATTAAAGTGGATAGGCTCAATCAGTGGATTGACCCATGTCTTAGGCATTGCTTGATTCACAATGCTAACACTAGCTCCTATATCAATAATGCCTCTTCTCGTACAATTGCCTAGAGCTTCTACATGTAGAATGGCATATTGTTCAATACCCTCCCAAAATGTAGCGACACTAAGAGAACCAAGGATGGGGGTAGGTGGGGATCTAGGAAATGGACTTTTTGGATTGTCCTCAATAGGTTGGGTCTTGTTACTTTCATCAATCCAAGTCTTGAAAATGGCCCAAACTGTAGGATTTTTCTTGAAAAGAACACCCAATGGGATGCAAACACTTGTAGAGGCTAAGGCAGCTAAAAGCCCAATGGGATGCAGACACTTGTAGAGGGTAAAAGCCCAGTGTCTACTTCTTGATACTATAACTTCCTTGGCTAAGACAGTTGTGCTCCAAGTTCAATAGCAAGTCCTCCAAGGGAATTAGATCCAATTGTTGATGCCAACAAAAGTGTGCTATTGAGGTCATGTGGTTGCAAATTGTCGTTGGCTTCTTAAGCCCTAATTTCAGCTTGAGCCTCTTCCAGTTAGTTCTTCACTTAGCTAATCAACTTAAGCTGATGATGGAGGTCAAGGTATTCACCTAATTTTCCTAATGCATCCATTTACATGCATGGTGCATATGTAGTTTACTCAACACTCGAAGCAAATTCGAAAACTTAAATCTCCTTGTCACTCTTGAGCTTGAGAGTAGCATGCTTAGCTTTCTTCTTTGCATTCTTCTTTCCAATGACAGAGCTAGTAGCCAAAGATGGGCCAAGGATACTGACTCCACCTTGCTTAGCTTGCACTCGGGTAATAGAATTAATTGGAATGGGTATCACATCCTCATTATTCAACATTTTGACTGCAAAGAGAGTCAAGGGAACAATGGGTAGTATAGCTTTGCTAGAGCTAGCTTTCTACTTTAGGAAATCACGATACATGTGAGTGATTCCACATTTAGGGCACCTTTAGTCAGCTTCATTCTCCTTGAGTTATTCTTCTTTTTAAGGGCACTATGTGAAGATGTGACCAAGTTGCAGTAGGGAAGGGTCTGACAAGGTTGCATCATGCCACACCCTTGACCTCATCCTAACATCATGATTGCTACTGGTCTATTGTCATAAGCACCACATTTCCTTCTTCATCATATGAGATATATGGGTTGGTATAATCATCCTCCTTGGTAGGCTCTTCAACAAAATGGACTGGGGTATCACTAGGTGGGTGAGTTATGATTGGGCTTCAAGGTCATGGGATGCAAAATGGGTTAATGTCAACTTGAGGAGTCACAAGTCTTTAATCTGGAGAAGAAGGAATAGCCATTTGTTGGGGTCTCGGATATGCAAGCCCACAATTTGCATATGGTGCAACATAGAAAAGTCACCTAGGGGCTCTACATGTAGAAAGCTAGTGACTAAACCACCCATAATTTGTGCAAATCTTGCTTTGTTGAGAGGATTCAGATGGCAAGTGATCACCACTGCACTATATGCATTGCATATTCTATCGATACGATTGAACCTATCTAAATGATTAATCATTTTCAAGGGTTCTTGTTGTCATTTCATCACATTAGCCATGAGATTTTGAGTTTGGGTGTTTTCTATCTCAAGTTTTCCTCTACTAGGTTGGGATTTAGATTCTAGGCCTTTTCCTTTCTTGTCATAAGTTCTCTCCTTTTTATAGGTTTTCTATTTGGATTGATTCATCTAATATACCATTGAGATTTTTTTAATCTAGCACAAAATTGCTAGCCATTAGCTCATAGATCTTTTCATCATGGATACCCTTGATGAAAGCCTTTGTAACTCCTTTGGTAGCTAGTCTTTGTGCTAGTGGGATTGTCTTCTATAGTCCTCTCAATCTCAACACATAGTCGTGCATGCTCTCTTTGTCCTGTTGCTCTATGTTCATGAGTTAGAAAATTAAATTATCCCCATAACCTACCTCTGTGAAATGCTTAATGAAGAGATTCTTAAAGGCTATGAAGGAAGCCTTCTCAGTTGCATCAAGGCCCATAAACCAAGTATGACCCTTCTCGCCCATGTAGAGCCCAAAGGCTTGAGCTTGCTTGGCATCTCCTATAAGGTTATTTTCCTCACAAACTTTCTTGAAATTCTCTATGAAGCTATATGGATCATCTTCAACACGATACTTGTTAATTTTCTTGGCCACTAGGGGTACTTTGGCTTAGTCTCATTGGGCACATGTGTTACCCATCCTAGTTAGCAATGTTTGAGCCATGTGAGCTCCTACAGTGAGTAGATCTGTGTGATCAAAAAGCCTACGTTGAACAAGTTCTGTTAGGGTGTCAGTGGTGGTTGATCCAAATGTTCCTACATTCAATAGTATGTTCTTGGTCCCATCTAGTCTGAATTTCATGTTTAAGCTTGCTTGGCATCTCCTATAAGGTTATTTTCCTCACAAAATTTATTGAATTGCTCTATGAAGCTATATGGATCATCTTCAACATGATAGTTGTTAATTTTCTCAACCACTAGGGGTACTTTGGCTTAGTCTCATTGGGCACATGTGTTACCCATCCTAGTTTGCAATGTTTGAGCCATGTGAGCTCCTATAGTGAATAGATATGTGTGATCAAAAAGCCTACCTTGAACAAGGTCTGTTAGGGTGTCAGTGGTGGTTGATCCAAATGTTCCTACATTAAATAACATGTTTTTGGTCCCATCTAGTCTGAATTTCATGTTTAAGCTTGCTTGGCATCTCCTAAAAGGTTATTTTCCTCACAAATTTTCTTGAATTGCTCTATGAAGCTATATGGATCATCTTCAACACGATACTTGTTAATTTTCTTAGCCACTAGGGGTACTTTGGCTTAGTCTCATTGGGCACATGTGTTATCCATCCTAGTTAGCAATGTTTGAGCCATGTGAGCTCCTACAGTGAGTAGATCTGTGTGATCAAAAAGCCTACGTTGAGCAAGGTCTGTTAGGGTGTTAGTGGTGGTTGATCCAAATGTTCCTACATTCAATAACATGTTCTTGGCCCCATCTAGTCTGAATTGCATGTTTAAGCTTGCTTGGCATCTCCTAAAAGGTTATTTTCCTCACAAACTTTCTTGAATTTCTCTATGAAGCTATATGGATCATCTTCAACATGATACTTGTTAAGTTTCTCGACCATTGAGGGTACTTTGGCTTAGTCTCATTGGGCACATGTGTTACCCATCCTAGTTAGCAATGTTTGAGCCATGTGAGCTCCTACACTAAGTAGATCTATGTGATCAAAAAGCCTACGTTGAACAAGTTCTTTTAGGGTGTCAGTGCTGGTTGATCCAAATGTTCCCACATTCAATAACATGTTCTTAGTCTTATCTAGTCTGAATTTCATGTTTAAAATTTCTTGCTTTGTGTCCATGGTGTGTTCGAGGATCTTGCTAAAAGTATTGGTTTCATGATCTTTAAGGGCCATGAGTTTTTCCTCTTAATTGGTAGGGGAGATTCGAGCATGATCAAAGTGTCGACTTGTTGGTAGTTGTCTAAAAACTCCTGGACATCTCATGGAAGAGACTCTAGAAATGTGGCCTCATCCATTGTCTTAGGTTTGTGACCTAAGGTCTCTTGGTTGACTAGGTCAATTACTTGATCAATGAGATCCTTGAGGGATGTGGTTTCAAGGATTTAGCTTGTGCCAAGAGAAGATGCAGGGTTGGATGTTGTTTGGATAGGTTTAGGGCTAGGTGCCCACTCTCTCGAGGAGAGAAAATCACATTTCCATTTCACAAGCATACACAACAAAGTCGAGTTGATCTTTGAGTTGAGTCCAAGGAGTGCTACATTTTTCTATGGATCAAGTTGTATGATGTGAGAAGGTGTTTCTAGCTTTACTTGACACAAGCTTGTTGTTTTAATTCTTAAGGCACCCTAGATATTTTTTGCAATGATAGTTGATAAAGAGACATTTTTAAGGCACTTAAGATACTTTTATCTTGAATACAAATGAGGGTATGGTGGTAAAATCAAGCTTTCAACATTTCAAAAATTAAGGTGTGCATGTGGAAGCATAATGTAAGACTACCCTTACACATTACAAGACCAAACACCAAGATTAATGTAGATGTAGTGAATGGAAAATGAGACCATGCAAGTGCCTAGATATACTTGGGTGCATGTGGGATAATGTGTGTGTGGTATTGTGAGGGTGGAAAGTGGTGCAAGACCTAGGTAGGTAGTGCAAGGTAGGCCCTAGAATCTTACTGTAGGCACATATGTGGTGTAAGGATGGTGCAAGTGCAAATTGACCTGGGTGGTGCAAGTCATGAGGTGGTGCAACTAGGTTGTGCAAGATAAGTGATGCAAGGTAGGTAGTGCAATGTAGGTTGTGCAAGCTTAGTGCAAGCTCAGGTTGTTAAGCATGGTGGTGCAAATTTTGAGTATGTAGGTTGTTAAGCTTAGTGCAAGCTCAGGTTGTTAAGCATGATGGTGCAAGTGCAAATTGACCTGGGTGGTGCAAGTCATGAGGTGGTGCAACTAGGTTGTGCAAGATAAGTGATGCAAGGTAGGTAGTGCAATGTAGGTTGTGCAAGCTTAGTGCAAGCTCAGGTTGTTAAGCATGGTGGTGCAAATTTTGAGTAGTGCAAACTAGGTGGTGCAAACTAGATCATGTAAATTTTGATTGGGCCTTCTAACCTAGCCTTATGCATTTTGAAATGCTAACCACAAACATGGAAGATTGGTATTCGATCGATCCCATCCATGCACATGCACAAGCCTCCTATTTTTGTCACATGGTAGGAGACTAAGAACCTTAGTTGGTTGCACCATCCTTGGTCTTGGCTAAGGAACCAAAATGTTAAGCCAAATGCATAATAATCAAGACTCTATATGGGGACTTATATTGTTTCAAACATTGCAATGCACTTCCATGACAATCTCTCACCTTGTCTCTCAACACTCTACTCTAACTAATCATGAATCCTCCTCTCTATCCCAAGAAAGTAAGAATACAAAACTAGCTTTGAGATATAGTTAACTCACTAACTTACCTTCCTGCATTGTAGTCCAAAAGCTTAAAGACTTGAAGATGATTTCATGACCATGATCAACACGATCCAATATCATCACTCCTTTGTATCCATCATCGAGCACACGAACAAGTTGAGAAGCTAGTAGAGAAGAAGAAGAAGAAGAAGAAGAAGAAGAGAAAGAAGATGACAAAAAGTTTCACTTTCCCTTAGTCCCTCACTCAACACACCTCTCACTCACTCTCTCTCATTCATTCTTAACACAATGGAAGCAAGATAATAGAATAGAAGAAGAGACTAGAAAGCTTCAATAGTTGCACTGATAGAGCTTCTACAACATGGATGCACTAAAAGGGTGATTACAAGTGAGACCTCCCACCCTTATATAGACACAAATTAAGATTAGAGTTCTTAGTCACCTCTCTAGGATGGTGGTGCACCATTTTAGAATTAGGGTTTGTTACCCATGTGAATTAGGGTTTGTGTCCCTTTTGTGTTTTACGATTTTCACCACTGTGAATTGGGGCTTATATCTTAGCCTAATTACACCAAGCTTATGCTAATCTAATCACAAATACATATGCATAACCCAAGCAAGAGTATCACAAATATATGTGTGCAACCCACACAAGAGTTGTGAGTGTGACAAATATAATATGGGAGACAAATACAATGTACATGTGAGTGAGACCTGCTCTCAAAAAATGTATCATCCATGATAATACGATGTCCATGAGTACAAGAATAATACACAAGTTCCCAAAATAATACAATGAAGCTCCACAAAATTATAATCCTTCCAAAAAATAGTAGATGACACTTGAACTTTGACTTTTCTTTGATAATATTTGACTTTAGCCTTCATAAAATACTATTAGCAGTTCTCAATTTGCAATGCTTTTATAAAAACAACTTGCATTGGAGACCCTATTTCACTCGAATTCTCTAACTTTGACTATCTACATGTGAAATTTGGATTTTAGAGCACGAAGTTATGGAGATTTTTGTTATTGGCTTGAAGATATTTTGAAAAGATAGATATAGAGATTATCTATAAATCTACACAAAAATCTACATGAAGGAGATATGTTGATCATAGAGCCACCTCCATGTGTGTTATTTGTGCCCCTTTTTTTAACTGGAAGCTTTGGTTCCATCTTCATCTTCTTATGTCCATCAAAGTAATCCTCACTAGCTTGGGTCTCTTTAGAATTACCATCTGCATCCACGAGAGTATTCATGTTCTCTATCTCCTTGACTTATGCTTCTTCTCTTACCTAGTTGCTTTCCCCTTTATCACTACCACCACCTTCTTCCTCTTTGCCGTCGAAGAGAGAGAGGAACCACCTTCAAAGGGAAATATTTAATGCATGAAGGATTTAATGTACATGCATTCACTTCATGTGGTGCAACTATTATGGTGTAGCCATTGCTAGTATGATTCTCAATGATAAGAGAAATTTTCTTTTCAATATTTTTGTGTACTTGAAAGAACCATATTTTCTCTTTTTGGTGTAACACTACCTCTATGCATCTATATGTACCCAAGTGCAGTCGTGCAAGCATAGAGTCCACCTTCTTGCTGCTCACTCGGCCATCCAACCTACTAGGAAAAAAGATTGGTAAGAATGGCAAGATAGGATGAAGCTCTTATGCATTGCTATCATACACATAGGTGCATGTATGCATACATTTCTATGTAATTAGGAAAATAATATTTTCTTTCTATCGTGAAGCTCTTGCTATATGCATCTATATACACTCAAGTGTAGCCCTATGACCATAGAGCCTATCTTCTCTCATACTTAGTCATCTAGCCTAATAGAAGGAAGGATTGGCAAGGGAAGTAAGACATGCCACTTTCTCACACACTCAACCATCCAACCTACTAGGGGAAATGATCTGCATGAATGGCAAGAGAGGATAAGGGTCTGATGCACCACTACCACACAAAGGTGCATGCAACCAAAAATGCATCACAATCGATGTGTTTTGATTCCTATGTTAATGATAGCACACAACATATTGAATGTCTTATGTGTATTGTGGCCTACATGGACACACAAATGATGGCATACCTTGTACACTATAAAGGATTCACCCCACTATGGCACACACTGCAACACACAACCACATACACACACATAATTGTTTTACATACACTATGCACACATAAAAGCACATAAGCAACGAGGTGAATCTGAAGTTTTTTCTCCTCCACAAACCAACATCCAACCTATTGGAATCAATGATTGTAGGGGAGTGAGGCATGGAGAAGGAAGAAAGAAATATCAAAGGTAAAGAGGAAGGAAGCACTTAAAGGAATAACATGTGCTCTATGTTAACAACAAGTATAAAGGGAAGAAAGACATTGTTTGTGACTTTTGTAAAAAAACTGGCCACATTGAAAAATTTTGTCATACCATGAAAAGAATATGGAAGGCCTACCTTGAAATTGTTAAAGATGAAGAAGAATATGAAGAAGAGAAAGAAGAAGATACTCAAAAGTAGAAGGATAAGCCTCATCAGTCCTTGTAACATGTCTACCCGAGCTTTCATTGGTAGTACGTTCTTAGTATCCCATCAAGAGACATCCTAGAAAGTGCCATCCGAAATTTTGATGAAAACCCTTAGAGTTTGCTAACTAGGCTCACTTGAATCTACCCTACAGTTGAAATTTTGGCCGTTCCCACAAGGATTGACCTTAGTCTTTTTTGTCAAAACAACTATTAACAGGTGACTAGTGTCAGTGGTTTGAGATTGCATTCCTTATAGAAATTGCTGAACTGAAACGGCCTTACCTTGTGCGCTAGATTCAAAGAGAATGGGAACAAAGGGAAATACAGAACTTTGATCCCTTCTCCCCATGGTTTAGGCTTTTTGATCTCTAATGGTCCATCAAAATGTGATTTTTATTCATTCTTAGGAAAGCTCTCTGTAATATCCCAATTCGCTTATAACGCGGGTGAACCTGTCTCAAATGAATATAAAAAAATGGGATAAATGAAATTTTTTTTATTCCCCCCCTATCCCTCCAGCCGACTGATGAGCTGGAGGGGGAGGGAAATAGAAGGAGCAGCTAAGCTCCTTGGTGAAGCTTTGATGGAGGAGGGGACATGAGTGTCGACACACAGGGAGGGAAGATCCCCCTCCCCTCCACTACTTAAACGAGGGGGGGGGCCGTTGAAGAGAAAGAGGCTGGAGCCGTGAGGAATAGAGGAAGAAGGAGCCGTGCCGCTGCTGCGTCGTATGCAACGAAGAGGGAGGGAGAAGACGCCAAACGCCTGGGGCTGCTGAGGAGCCAGGAGAGGTCACCGCCATCTTCAATCACGGCCCTCGCTGCCTGGAAAATTAGCCGCCAGGCTGGGCCGACAGCCCATCGTTGATTCCCTTTTTTTTTTTCTCTCTCCCCCCCCACGTGGCCTTCTTAAGCCCCTTTTTCATAAGGCCTTGTCCCCCCCCCCCGCGGGTTTAATCCCCCCTAAGCCCTTGTTCCCCCCCCACTCCTCTTAGCTCTTTAGGCTAATCGAGTCACACCCATAGGCTACGTTGTCCTTAGGCTACCTTGAAAACTTTCATTCTCTTTCATTGATTCCTTCATTCATTTTTAAGATCTTTTTGTGCATGTGCTCTCTTAGTTGAGCTTTGTGTTCTTAAGTTTTATCAAATAAGCCGGTATCCACACACCCCCATGTCCTAAAAATCCAATTCATCATCATTGCCTCGTATGATATCCCGTAGGGGAAAAGTAGCCGTGAGAGAAAAGATAGAAAGGGAAGGTAGAGGGAGTGAAAAGGAGTGAAGAGGAAGAGTGGGGAAAAGATAAAAGAAAGGGAAGGAAGGAGAATAAGTGCTTTCTATTCCTTCTACCCCAAGTCAAAATCCTACAAGGGTTCCGTGGTTGCAAAACCACACTCCCCTCATAAACTTTTTTTTTGGATCCAAAGAGACGATGGAATTCCAGAAGAAAGAGGAAAAGGCTATTTCACATTCGAATTACGATGCCGCCGAAGAAAGTCCAAGGTGTAGCTGCGGGAGGGTCATCTCCCAGTATCCATGTGGATATCTCACCCCAAAACCAAGTTTTTCTTCTTGGCTTTAATTCGGTTTTAAGTCAATCATGCAAAGAAAATTTGTTAAGGAAAGGATATATTTGTTTGAGTTATTTGTAATGAAGGAGTTTAGCTTATGAATGACAATGTATAAAACTTAGTTTTCTTCAAATTGCATCAAGCATTATAAATTACGAGCAAGATTATCCATTTACTATAGTAGTATATTTTAGTTAAATCCTAAGATGTAGAAATCATATCTTGCACCACTAGCCTTATTCTTTTCGCAACAAATCATTGTAAATGGTTAAATTCATGAAGGTTTCTTTTGATGCTCAAACTACTAGGAAGTTATCTTGAATATTTGCACATCTTAGCAAGGCAAGTGTTGTTAGTTGGCATGAGCTCATCTTTAAGGAAAATGGAAGTTAAATTAAACTGTATTGATTGGGAAAGTAAATTGTCACAAGGATAACAAAACCATGACAAGACGATTAATATTACCTTCCAAAAGATAACTGAACCAATCTAAAAATACAAAAATTCATACCCTAAACACTTGACTATTGTCCTTACTGTAGGGACAATCAATTCGTAAAGATAAGGAACTAGGGTTTGTCCCTAAGGTTCTTAAAAGAAGAAACCCTAGGCCTGACATACGTCAGCTTGAAGAATCTAAATAGATTATTCCATCGCACGACTTGCACAACAAGTATGAAATTATTTAGTCTTGTGATTGATTCACAAGGAGAAAGGGTAAAAACCCTCATCAAGGACGGCAAATCCCTACGCAGGTTATCTTGCAAAAAGACGTATTTTTGGATATCCTTCTAAATAAGGAAAGTTCTAAACCAGAAACTAGCATATCTAAGGCACCTTAGGGTTAACCAAGTTGGATATGCCCTACACCGGAATGTAAGAGATCTTGCCAAGTTACAAGACACCCTGGGAACGAGTGCTGATACACTCAAAAAGGAAAGAACACTTCCTTAGCAGTTTGCCAAACAACTCGGTTGATTAACGGAAATGTTTGTGCTTGCTAGAGATTTTAGAGTTCTGTTTGAAATATGAATTACAAATTAAATGAGTACCTATATTTCAGGTTAAAGGCCTGAAGGGAGAGGCAGCTTCAGTTACCCCCGACTACTTGCCCGGCCCTAACCAAGGGGGTTGTTGACCGCACTGGGAACGTGGACCGAACTCACCGCGAGAGGTCTCTCCATTGAGTTCTACTTGGAGCAGGAGGATGCTTGGGTGCCAGGGGGCTCTGGCCGTAAATCCCTCGCCTTCCGGGTCCTGCACAAGAGGCTAACGTAACTCAGGATTGGATCTCGAGGCCCGCATACTAGTTGACGGTGGGCGGAAGCTTGGAATAGTGATCCCTGGAGATTACTGGATAGCCTTCGGGCAGATTATGGACAAGCCTACGGGTGGAACTCCTTGTATTTCAAAGATAAAATGATGAAATGTTAAAAGAACTTGCTTGATATTGTTTTTCTATGTCACGTGATAAGATTACGTGAAGGAACCAGTGCTTAACAAGGTTAATTAAAGAAGCTGATTGTTATATGTTAAATTAATGTGTTAGATAATTACATAACTAAAACAAACCGAGGAAAGTGCGGAGGATGGGCCATGGGTCCGTTCTATGCTTGGGTGGTCCCGGTTAGCCAGGAACTTTTCTTTAAAAAAATCTCGAAAAACAGCGGAATGATCATCATCATCAAAACGAATAACGAGAACGATGACCTAAAGTTAAGTCTTACCCGATTTACGCTATTTTAGGGGAACGGAATGGGACTATGCCTTATGGTAGAGAGGTTGAGCTTTCCATCCCTCTCGTTTCCCATTCTCCTTGAACCAAGTGCAGCGTGAATCCGCTTCGGACCTAGCGTTTCTGCGTAAAGTAGTTCGCTCGGGTCTAACGCTAGTTGCTGTTAGCTAATGACCCATTAGGAAAACCCTAATTCCGATCGATCCTAACTGGGAACAGCCAGGATACTTCCGCTACGTGGCAGACGTGGGAAGAACTAGATCGCAAAACCCGTAACATTCCATGGGAGTGCCGGGCGGAGCTTTCTAGACATCCTTTCCGATGGACTGCTAAGACGTGTCCTGGATGATACTAGGGGACACATTACAAGTTGGTATCAGAGCCCACCAATAACGGAATTGTTGTTATGAGATCTTTAAAAAATGAAGTAAAGAAATTGTTGATATCCAAATATTTTCTCATCTTCAATGCTGTCTTGCAGAACTATGAAGCGTGGAACAAGTTTTTGGTGTTTCGGGTCATGTTTATGACTGCAATGCATTCTCCCCTTTATAGACAAAGAATTGGGATGATGAACATCCTGGAGCAGATTCATAATCCATCACCTTTATACATAGAACGAAGATGGACGGGGTCTTCAGGAATTTACTATATAGCCGCCCACCGGTTTGCTTATCTACAGACCAACCTAAAGAGGATCAAGTGGTTGGAAGACTTGAACGTCGTGAAGTTGTTCATTTTTGTGAAAGCTCACGTAAATTCGACTTTACATATTCAAGGTCGGAGGGTTGAAATGAACTCATATGTTTATGAGGAAGTAACCCGTGTAATCCCAGCTGACAGGATTAAAGTATTGGGCTGCCATGAGAAGTACGGATTCCAACGGAAAGGGTATCCTGAACTTCCAATGAATTATCGATTCCTAAAGATCCATGACCCAAAACCCTACTATTACACAGTTCTTGTAGACAAATGTAATACAACGTTTTTCTCCCCAAACTGAATGTAATGATTGGATTATCATCACACGAGACGTTGTATAAGGCTACGCCCATGTAAATACAAATAAAGACTTCTTTTATCAATATCTGGCTGTGCATCAGAGTTGTTAAAAAATTAAGTAGCTTCATTATTTACGAGATAGCTGAACTAAAGACAAGCTAACGTCAATTATCATATAATAACATTAAGAAAACTTTTATCCAGGCACAACCCCAGGTACATGTTCCAAATTCGCCCCCTACATCAAGTACTGCTGTGACCCAGGAGAAGAAGTTCCTCCTCAAGCAGATAAAGCCACCCGAGTTTGAGGGGAGAGGCAGATTCGTCCAGTCTAATGCTAAAATTTGGATTGAATCTATGGAGGATTACTTTGAAGCAACTGGTACTGCACCTACCAATCAGGCCATGCTCGCCAAGTTAAAACTCGCCGGCGAAGCTAGACTTTGGTGGAAACAATGGTGCAGGGATCAAGGGACTTCAGAGGGGTCCGTTACCTGGGAGAAGTTAAAGAAAGCCGTGCAGGGGAGATATTTGCCACCTGCATATCGTACATAGAAAATGAATGAGTTCTACAAGCTAAAACGGCTAGGACTTACTCTTGACGCATACTACTCTAAATCCGTCTCACTTTTAAAGTATGCGCCACAGATGGACATGACACAGCAGGTGTCCAAATTTTGCGGGGCTTAAATCCACCCGTAAATACCCGTCTTGAATCTATGGGTCCATCAGATCTTCAGGATGCACTCATTCAAGCGGCGCCTATAATTCAAGAGGTGCAAGCTAGACCAAGGGGTAACAAAACTTGGTCCTATAGTGACCCGAACAGAGGAGCATTCAGACCTCAAGTGAAGAGAGTTCAAGGTCACAATCAGGGACAAAGGAAGAAAGCAAGGACAAATAACCTGAAAAACTTTGTTCCTACTCAAAGTAATGGCCAAAACCTCCGATGTTTCCACTACAACGAAGCCGGTCACTTCAAGAGGCAATGTCCCAAGCTCAGCGGAGGACATCGTCAAACGCCTTTCCAAGGTGCAGGCCGCGGTCAAGGAGCCGCCACCTGGAGCCCCAAGAGGAACACCAAGGAAAAGGGAATTCTCTTGCAAGAAAATCTATCTTGTAACATCAACAAGCTTGTTTATCATGTTTCATATGATCACAATGAAGAAAAGAACACCAGGCACAACAAATCTTCATGCAGCATCATGTAAATCTCCCACGGATTTTAATAGAATCAACCATATTCTTCAATATCTTCACAAAATCCATCAATAGAACAAAGAAAGCAAAGGAATACACCATCTTTGAATGGAAAAACATCACATAGTATTCATCTTTAATATCTTCATAGTCTTCTCTCTCAATCTCTCATATGCAATCACTCTGTTTGAGTAGAATTGGCTATCTCTGACTCTCTCTATCTCACTCTCCATCAATAATACATCATATCCTCACTACAATCTCTCAAAATTACTCTCAATAATCACTCTTAGGTCGTGGATACCCCTCCCAAGAGGTATGTCTAATATGAAGAGTCACCAGAGCCACTATAGTGTCCTTTCATAGCTCACTACTGTCACTTCACTCTAGTCTTCTCTTGAGTCTTCAGCAGCTACTTCTTCCACTTCTTTCAGCTCTTTTGCACTTGTATTCACCTCTTTCCAAGGCTAGAAAACTTTCCCAAAGTCACACATACATTCCACAGAACACTTACAGAAGCATACAGAACAGTCTACAGAACAGCACCAGAACAGCTACAGTACAGAACAGAACAGAAGCAGAACAGTCTACAGAAGACCTACAGAAGGTTACAGAAGGTTATCAAAACCTCATAACTCACTCTCAAACCATTTCAATCTCTCACAAACCATTCAATAAACTTTCACAATATCTCATTCTTCATCAATCAATACTCCTTCCCTCCTTACAGAAGACAATCAAAACAAAACAGACCAAAACAGAACAAAACAGAAGGTATACAGAACCATTCAGAACCTATCAGAACATCACAGAACCATCAACAAACATCATGATCTTCCAAAACACAATCAATATCATCCAAAACACTCTCAATCCACTTCCAAATCAATCAATCATCCCATAAAATCAACCATTCAGCTCTCAAAAACAACCAAAATCAGCCAAAAAACAAGTCATTTCAACACTCAACATATCCCCACACTTAATAAGGAAGCGTCCTCGCGACCCAGGAAAAAGGGAATACAAGTTCAGGGAAAAGCTCAACTTTGATCTTCAATATCTTTTCAAAAAGAATCCATCCACCATGACCCCAACGTATAACTTGTTTCTGATAGAAAAATACAAAGAAAGAAAAACCCTTTATACATTAACACCTCTTATCAAACTAAAAAAATCACCACAAATTTGTAAAGGATATAAGAGTTTGCTTCTTCTTCATCAGCATCTGCTTCAACTCTCCAACCACGACCCCAACTCTACAAATCTCCAAAACATAGCTCGTACACGAAATCCAATAGGAAACCACCACGTTCGTTTGACATAAAGGAACTCACAACACAAACACTAATACACAACACAACCATCTGAATGACTCCTTCAAAAAGAGAGTTGTTCATTAAAAGCTTCCACCATACATTGGAAAGGCATCAATGAAGATGATCCCGCTTAAAAGATTGATGCTGTCGGAATTGATCCATAGATAAGGATTCATCTACAAAGTTTTTGGGAGGATTTTGGAAAAATTGGAGACAGCACATCCTTTCCAACAAGACCAAGTATCTGCTAGGTAAACAAAGGGCATGAAAATACAATATCTCCAGCTGCTGGGAATCAATGCTAACATTGACATTCATGCATAACTTTGGAATAGGCTTTGAATCATTATGAGAGTGCCTATGCATATACGCCAGGTACCAAGCAAAGTGAGCAGTTAATCTCACTGAGGGATCTGCAGACTGTGAATATTGTTGGGCAAAATGAACATAGTTTTGATAAGCTTGACTGGAAGCTGTCCATTCTCCTGGAATTACTGGCCAATTAATCTGCGGTCCTGTAAGGCAATCATCCAAACTCCATCCCCTTCTTCTGGAAATCTGATTATCAAAACCGTCACAGTCACTAACCAACTGAGGTGGTTGAGATATGGAAGTGTTAGGAGAGGGTAGTGGAATAAGGGAAAGTGGATGAAGGGAAGGATAGGAAAAATCATAAAAGGAAGAAAAGGTTAAAGAAGGAGTGGCAGAAATTTGTAAGGAATCACTAAGGAAAGGTGTTAACTGATAAATAGGAAATGTGGAGGGTACATTTATGAGGGGTGAAGGACAGGGTGGAGAAGGGGAAAATACCCTATCCTCAATAAAGGAACAGTAAGTGAAAATAGGAATTTGAGGGAAATTTGAAGGTTGGAAAAGAAGGGGTAAAATTATTGTGGAATTAGATTGACAAAGGGAAATATATATAGCATAGTGGTGAGCCATTTGTTGGTAATAGAGGAGGGTAGGAACAGAAGGTCCCAGAAGAGATCGTCTATGATAGGCATCAAAGAAGGTAGCATCAAATGGATTATGTTTGGAAAGATAGGTTAAGAGATCCATCCTCAATTTGTTAGTACTCTGGGCAAAGGTAGGAGCTGTGTTTTGTCTTTGATTAAGAACCACCAAATCAATCATGGGATGCCACGAATTATCATGACAATCAGCTACTTTTGAGGAATAACTCTGGAACATGTCAGCTATGCGCAACTCCAAATGATTGACATATAAAACAGCCTATAAGACCACATCCCCCACATACCATGCCATATCTACCTCATCTGGAATTAACAAATCTCCTCGGAGATACATGTATGACATCAACATGGTGTCTGGCGTGACAGAATCTTCAAAGACCATTCTGACTACCTCTGTCAATAACTCAGCAGACCAAGCCCCACTCCAGCCATCCTCTGGAAAAGGTAAATCCATCGTGGAAAGCTTCATATAGAAAACCATCTTCTGTAAGTGGTAGTGAACAAAGAAAGAATGGTCAGGTAAGACATATTCCTGAAACTGCTCAAAGGTAGACTATAACAAGTCCATTCTGGACTGCAATCTTTCCACTTTGTCTTGGAATAGAGGGCACAAAGTAGCATGTCTCTGTAGAGCAGCCAAATCCTACTGTGAAAGAGAAGGAATTAATGGAACAGGAGGGCTTGGAGGAACAAAGCGGGACTTTGCAAGCTAATCTTGCAACTGCTGGATTTGGGAAGCTTGGTTGGCCACTGTCATTAGTCATCTATAAAGCTGAAAGCTTGTCATCTAAGATAGCTTGGAATTCTTGCGCTTCGCTGGACATCCTCTCCTTCTCCTCTGAAAGGCTAGTAACTTGGGATTGAGCCTCGAATAACTGGGTCTTCAATGAAGAAATCTCCTCGCTTTGGGTGGCAACCAGTTGGGTTTGCTGTTCCATTTGCTTAAATAAATCTGCTAGGGTATCCTTAGCAGAAGCTAACTCAGATGTTGCCTTATGCAACTGGTCTTTGGACTGCACGAGCTCTTCATAAAAAGATGCGTACAGCTGTTGAACATAGGCTGTCACTGACAACTCAATGGAACTTTGAATATCCTTGCAGAGGAAAGGAATGGCATCTCCTGAAACGAGACTGTTCAGGGAAGGAACTGAGATCTCCAAGGATCCTTCTCGATGTGCTCTGAACAGGTTATTACAAGTGAGATACCCAGGGAGTTCACTACCAGAGGTAGCAAGGATAGGCACTGAGGGAAGTACAGCAGGGGCTTTATCCGCTACCCGTTTCAAGCGTTTGCGTTGTATGACCAGGGGAGGCGGAGAATCATCATCCTCTATGTCAATGGGTGCTGACTCTTCTGAAGGTGGAGGAGGAGGTACTGGATCTGATGGAGGAGGTGGAGGCACAGTCTTCTGTAAACCTGAATAGGTCAAGAAGGCAGACAAATATGATCCATATGTGACATTGGTAACATTACCCCTGGTGACTTTAACAAAATGCTGATCCATTTTAGTAAGGAGGTAAGTGCTCCAATCAATAGCAACTCCTTTTAGCACCATCCTGGAGGCTGTGAAAAGCTCTTTGGACAAATAGTGGGATGGCGTTTTGGCAGGCATAAACCTGTCCTGAAGGAACTGACAGATCGTCTTCCATACGGGATCAGTAATCATAGAAAAAGAAACTCCTGAAGAGTTTATCACCTTCTTAACATCAAGGACTTCCCTTGTCTGCTTTTGCAACAGCTTGAGAATCTCTTCATTAGAGAAGAGCTGACGAGTGGTCACAAAAGGTTCTCCTTTGAAGGGAAGAGACAGAGCCTTCCCTAGGCCGCGAGATGTCAAAGTCATAGACATGCCCTGGACTACGCCTGTCTTCTTGCTGTAAGAGGCCAGGAACTCATCACATAACGACGGATCCTCCGGAAGCAATGGAAAAGGAGTGGCCACAAAAGCAGCAAGTCTTGCCTTCGTAAGAGGCTCAAAATTAAGTAGGGAAGAGTAATCCCTACTAACTAGTGGGACGTACTGGATAGGGGGAGGAGCATGAGAAGGCGCCATTCAGATGGTTACACACACACCACAAACACAGACAATCAAGGAGAATGCCTGCAAAGCAACAGACAAAAAACCAAGGATAAGAGAATTACCAATAAAACGTGACACGACCTACTAACCCCAAGCAAACCACATTCTAGAAAAATTTTGACATGACCTTGAGACAAATGCGACCGAAAGCTTCATGCGATGCATCAGACAAACACCCAGAACCCCGTATCAGGCAATAAAAGAAAAAACTGCATACCGTACCCGTAACCGTAACAAAGACAGCAAACCAAAACAATACCACATCCGACACATATCAAAACTATATCTGTGATAAACCAAGACTGGACCATGGAAAATAACACTAAGAACTGCGCATACCCATCCCACGAAACGGTTCATTAAAAAGGGGAATTAAGTGCAGTGAGGGGGGATTAATTTAATGAAGGGTTGATTTTAATAAATTATTAAAAATTGGTGAAGTTTTATTAGGTGATAAACCTTAGCAAGAAAACGGCGGTTCCTTATTATAAATTTATTTACCAATTATTAGGTTAAAACAGTGCAGTTATGCGATTCCCGGACTTCGATTCCCGACTGGGTCTCTAAATGCAATTCATTAATTACAAATTAAGGTGATGTGGAGCGCTTTTTTGCCAGCGCGTGCTCATGTGACGGCTAGTTTATTTTATTTAAAAAAAATTAAAGTGCCTCTTTAGCGCACGTAGCGCGTGCTAAGTGAACGGCTGGTTTATTTTAATTAAAAAGTATGTGTGTTTAGCGCGAATGCGCGTGGAAACTGTGGGTGAATTAAAGGGTTCATTTTAACAATTAATTTGTGATTAAGGGGGAAAATGAAAATAAATAAAGCACATAAAATAAATACCTGGAAGGGGTGTGTATGTAATGTAGAAATGCGCAGGAAGAGTCCACCAAAAGAAGGGAATCCAGGAAAGGAAAAGTAAAGATCACTGATGAAACAACAATGACAACACCTTAGCGGATGGGTGGATTTGGTTTGTGTTGGTTGTTTATGTTGATTTTTATTTTTTATTTTTTATTTTTTATTTTATATATATTTTTTTATTTTTTTGTGTTAAGTTGTGATTATTTATGTTTGAATAAAGGGAAAATGATGAAGGGAGGTGAGGGAAAATTTTTTAGAATTTTGTTAGAATTTTTTACTATTTTTAAATGAATATTCTACATTTATTGGCAATGTAGGGGATTAAGTGAGGAAATATTTAATTTTCAGAAATTTTAGGGTATGCAATTGCCAGCAGAAAAATTTCCAAAAATTGGCAAAAGGCAAAAGGAATTTTTAGAAATTTTTTTGAAATTTTTTTATGGAAAAATTAATGTAGTGATTAATTAAGTCACCTAAATCACATTAATCAGATAAGTCAGTGAGGCATAAGTCAGTTAAGTCTGGTTAGTGGGGATAAGTCATGTTAGTCTACCTAAATCAAGTCAGGTTAGTCTAGGTTGCTTAGGTTAGTCAACTAGGCTAGGTTAGTCAACTAAGTTAGGTTAGTCAAGGTAAGTTAACTAGGTAGGGGTTAGTTAATTAAGTTGACTATGGTTAGGTTAGTCTAGGTTAACTATAGTTAGGTTAGTCAACTAACTAGGGGAGGGTTAGTAAACTAACTAGGGTTAGTTTAGGGAACTAACTAGGGTTAGTTTAGGAAACTAACCTAAGGTTAGTTGGTTAGGGGGTGGATTAGGTTAGGGTGACTAGGGGGTTAGGGGGTTAGACTAACTACTTTAGGGTTAGTGTAAGTTAATTAGGGTTAGTTTAAGTAAATTAGAGTTAGTTTAACTAACCTAGGGTTAGAGAGGGGTTAGAGAGGAGGAGGTGGTGGGGTCGGCGGCGGCGGCGTCCAGGCGGTGGCGGCTTCAGCGGCAGAGGAGGTGGAGGTGGCAGGCGACTTCCGGCGGCTCCTGGGGCGGCGCGACGGCGTCCAGGCGGTGGCAATTCCAGGGCGCGGCGGCACTTCCGGCGGAGGAGGGGGAGGGACGGATGCGCTGGGGGAAGGGGAGGGAAGAGAGGGAGGTCGTCGGCGGCTGGCGGCGGCGGCGTCCAGGCGGTGGCGGCTTCAGCGGCAGAGGAGGTGGAGGTGGCAGGCGACTTCTGGCGGCTCCTGGGGCGGCACGACGGCGTCCAGGCGGTGGCAATTCCAGGGCGCAGCGGCACTTCCGGCGAAGGAGGGGGAGGGACGGACGCGCTGGGGGAAGGGGAGGGAAGAGAGGGAGGTCGTCGGCGGCTGGCGCGAGGAGGAGAGAAGGACGGCGGCGGGGGGGAATAGGAAGGAAGGCGGCGGGCGGGGGGGGGGGGGGGGTAGGGAGGAGACAGCGGACGAGCGGGGGGTAGGCAGGAAAGCGGACGGGGGGGTAGGGAGGAAGGCGGAGACGGCGGGGTAGGGAGTAGGCAGGTAGGCTGGGGGAAGGAGGCGCTGGAGGTAGGGGAAGGAGGCAGCGGCGCGGGCGCTGGAGAAGGGGAGAGAAGAGAGGCGGCAATGGGCAGAGGCTGGAGGAAGGAGAGAGGGATGGAGGAGCGCTGCGATGGCCGCTGGGGAAGGGGAGAGGAGGAGCGCTGGGGGGAGAAGGCACGGACGTCGGGGGGAAGGAAGGAGAGAGAGAGAAAAGAGAAAGAAAGAGAGAGAGAGAGAAAGAAAGAGAGGGAGAGAGAGAAAGAGAGGGAGAGAAACGGGCGGTTGGGGAGAAGGGGTGGGCAGTTAGGGGAAAGGGGTGGGGGGCCCATGGGGGGGGCCATGGGGTGGGCAGGTGGGGGGCAAGGGCGCGTACCCCCGTCCCGCGCTCATGCACGGGGCGGGGTAAAAAAATTTGCCGTGACGGGATTGAAATGACGCGGGGAAGATGGTACGGGTTACGCGGACACGACCGGGGCGCGTGGAGACTCGTAAAATCGAAAACGCGCGTTCACGCGCAAAACGGGGCGAGAAAAAACGTAAAAAGAAAGAAAAATTAATAACTCCCAATCCGGATGTCAAAACGAAATAGCGTAAAAACAAAAAGTGGGCAGGACAACAGGGGGAAAACAAGGAAAATATGGGACGGGGGTTCCGGGAGGGGTAAAGGGCGGTCACGTGCAAAAAACACAAAAAACGAACCAAAAATCTGAATTAAAAATTAATATCAAAAGATCCGTGCATCGGAATGAGGTGCAGAAAAAAGGAAAACTGTGCAGAAAGATGTGCCCGACAATATTATCACCTCAAAACATAATTCCAACTGAGATAAGACGCGTTCACATGGGAAAAACCCAAAAAAAAAACCCAAAAATGGGATCGAAAATTAATATCGGATAAACCGTTCACCGGAATGACATGCAATAAGAAGGAAAAATGTCCGCAGGAAGGGGTGGCACAGGGTTATCACGTTAAACCGCAGTTCCGGTGGAAGGAGGAGGGGTTCACATGTGAAAAACACCAAAAATACTCCCGAAAACACATGTAAAAATTAATAATAAAAAATCCAGAAGTCCAAAGAGGGTGGAGGAAAAAGGAAAAAGGTGAGGGGAGGCACAGGGGACACGGCTGTCAAATCAAATTGGAATTCCGATGCAAATAGGGCAGGTTCACATGGAAAAATGTCAAAACTACGCATGAAAAAGTCTTTTAAAAAACCGGAAAATTAATAACGGACAAACCATGTATCGAAATGATGCGGAATAAAAAGGAAAAATATCAGGGAAAAAGTGCTGGTCAGGGCTATGACATCAGATCACGGTTCCGAAGCAAGAAAAGCGCATTCACATGGAAAACCGTCTAAATTGCGTAAAATGCTTCAAAAGTTAATAACTCAAAAACCGTGCACCGGAACAAGGGTAGGTAAAAAGGAAAAATGGACCGTTCAATGGGAGGAACAGGCCTATAAGGTTGGATTTGGATTTTGGTGAACGTAGGGTGCATTCACATGGAAAAATCTCAAAATCAGGGAATGAAGGAAAACTGCAAGGGAAGAGCCCCAAGGGTGGGTGGAACATAACCGGAAGGGTGGGAAGGGATCCCATTAGGGTAAAAGCAAGGCAAAGCATTCATGCATGAACAGGTTAAGGCAGATGCAAAAGGGTATACACGGGAGACGCGCAGGGACGCGTCCCCACACTTAAGACCTTAACGGATAGGGTTAACCGAACATTAGGGACCTAGGACCACGCCACAGACCATCCACTAACTTCCCCACACTTAAAACATGACCATCACTAAGAAACAAAAGTTGTAGGGTTAGAAAAACTTGGCCCGTTTCGTCAAAAAGCAAGGTTGAGTATCGATGGCACGTCCAGTGTTATTGTCGGTGCTGGAGGGACCAAGGCATCTTCTCGGCACACGTCCGTCATGGCAGGGACCACGCGGCAGCACCCAGGGAGGTAGCTGATTGAAGGAATCACAGGAAATTCATCGATGATGAGGAATACTACACTCAACTCACAGTCACTCAATTGGAATGAAAGAACAGTCACTCGCCCCATGACTAATTATCACTCGCGGAAGAATGATTAAAACCCATATCTCATACCCGGTTGAGGAATCAACAAGGGGGAAATGGTGCAAAGGGAGTATGCCAGGGTGCACAGTTGATGGTGCATTAGTGCGTCTAACCCGTCTGGCATAAGTGCAAGGAGGAAGGCAAGGGAGCCTTACAGTGCAGTGTACAGAACAGGGTGATGTGTCTTGTGTTGACGGTAAAGACCCATCCCGTGGGTGCATAGGGAAACGGGAACATACCTGACTCCAAGTGTCGTAACGTCCCTCAATCTCACCTCTCGGTATTTGATTGAAGAAACTCCAGTCACACTCAGCCCACCCTCTGTCTCACTCTCTATTGATAGATACAGAAGGGCAGTCTTTTCCTAAAACCCATTGATGTAATCCTCACAGGCACTTGTGCAAAGATTGTATGCCTTGTGCGCATTTGATGGTGCAACTGTGCATCCCGCCCTGTGCCGGCATACGGTGTAAGAAGGAAGGCAAGGGAGCCTTATGGTGCAGTGCACAGAAACAAATTGTGCTTTGTGCTTTGAGAGGCCCATCCCGTGCGTGCAACTCTTCATTCACACTTCTCACCTCTCATTTGATTGGAAGGGAAAAGACTGGTCTCTCGATCCACCCTCTGTCTCACTCTCTGTTGATAGATACAGAGGGCAACCGTACTCACTTCCCCATCCGGTTAGGATGAAAGCTCACATCACTCAAGGGGTTGTCGATGAAGATCGCTTCGTCAATTGTTGAAGAGGCGTACCCAGGGAGGTAGCCATCAAATCGAACATTGTGTTGGATAGGAATATGTCGTCTGCTAGAGGACAGATAGTCACTTTGCAAAGAGACCCAGGACACAGCGTACCAAGGGAGGTAGCGTCAGAATTGGATCCGAGGGATATCAATTAATGAATCCACTTTCTGGACTGCTGGGTGTTACCACCTTTTCCACAGCCAGCTTCTCGCCCAAGGGTGTTTATCACCTTTTCTTGGAACGAGGCCTGCTATGACAGGGAATTGCTTCCTTTTCTCTCATAACAGATTTGTTTGTTTGTTTTTTTTTTCTTTTCTTCTTTGTTTTTTTTTTTTCCTTATTTTCCCATATTCCCGAGGGTGTTTTCACCTTTTCTCAAAGAATAGGTCGGCATGACAGGGACCTAAGTCCTTTTCTCCCATGACCGATATGTTTTGTTTTTCTTTTTTCTTTTTTTTTTCTTCAAATTGAACAAGGGAATGGTGGAAAGACCATGTGTCAGAACCCACCTCGCCACTGTCGCTGGTGGAAAATAGAGGATAAGAAATCAAGGCTGGAAGGGGGTTTGGAGGGGACAGAGGGTTGCACCCTCTTCATCAGAAGTGATTGAAGAACGGCTATCAGAAGTAGCATCATAAGAAGTACAATGCCGCGCCAACGAGGGAAAGGATCAAGTGTCCGTAATTGTCAAGATCCCCAAGGAGGGAAGTACTTCTTCAAGCGATATCCGTTGATCAGAAAGGGATCATCAGAGGCATCCATGGTCTGTACTTGGACAGAGCCATTAGGGTTGACTGCAAGTACCTTATAGGGGCCCATCCACCGCTGTTAAGCTTGCCAGGAAACTTGCCAAATCGTGAATCATAGGCTAGGACCAAATCTACTGCTTTGAACTCCTTGTGCTTGATGAAACTGTCATGGTAAGCCTTGCGTCGAGCTTGCGTGGCTTCCATGCACTGGAGAGCCATCCTGCGAATTTCGTCCAAACATTCCAAGTGCAGGAGACGGCGTTGCAGTGAATCATCATCCCCCAAACGCTCTTTGATCGCCACTCTCAAAGAGGGTAGTTCCAATTCAACAGGAAAAACAGCGTCTGTTCCATACACGAGCTGGAAGGGTGTCTGTCCTGTTCCTGCTTTATGGGAGGTTCTGTACGCCCAGAGGGCCTCTGTAAGTCGATCATCCCAATCACGACGACGTGCAGCAATTGTTCTTGTCAGAATCGAGCAGAGGATGCGATTGGTGACTTCGACTTGGCCATTGGCTCTGGGGTAATAAGGAGTGGACTTGCGATGGCGGATCTTATACAACTCTGTCAACTCTTCCATGACTTTGTTGAGGAAATGAGTGCCTCTGTCACTTACCAGCTCTAAGGGACTGCCAAAACGGGTGATGATATTCTCATACATGAACAGGGCCACGCTGTTACCATCGTCCCGCTTTAGGGCTTTAGCTTCACACCACTTTGTGACATAATCCGTACATACGAGGATGTATCGGTTCTGTTTCCTTCTGGTAGGAGGATCGATCGGACCGACGAAGTCAATGCCCCACTTCTCAAACGGCTTCAAAGGAAGGATAGGTTGCAGTGGCATGGCACTTGTCTTGGTGGGTTTCCCCATTCTTTGACAAGCATCACATCTTTTACAGTAATCATAGGAATCTTTGTGGATGGTAGGCCACCAATATCCCGCTAGCAGAGCCTTCCTGGCTGTAGCTTCTCTTGCAAAGTGACCTCCACATGGCTCGTCATGGCAAGCCTTCAGAACAATCCCAATCTCATCTCTTGCAACACATCTTCTGAGCACTTCATCTTTGCCTTTCTTGTACAATGCACCGCCTAGCAGGGTGTATGGGGCTGATTCTAGCATGAGCTTCTTCCTTTCCCGACTAGAGATACCAGGAGGGTATTGTTGGGTTGCCAGCAGATTGGCAATGTCTGCATACCAGGGAGTTACAGTCTCTACCAAGAATAGGGAAGCATCAGGGAGGTCTGGATCATCCTGCTCCTCATCTGCAGTTTGTGGGATACGCGACAGATGATCAGCCAGAACATGGGAACGACCAGGCTTAGTAATCACCTCAAAGTCAAACTCCTGGAATAGAAGGAGCCATCTCATCATTCGTCCTTTCACATCTGCTTTGTTCATCAAGAAGGACAGGGCCTCATGATCCACATAAAATTTAAAGTGGGTAGATAGGAGGTAATGGCGAAACTTCTCCAGGGCAAACACCATTGCCAAGCACTCCAGCTCGGTCACTGTATAGTTCCGTTCCCTATCAGTGACTTTCCGGCTTGCGTAATAGATCGGTTGATCCAGCTTCGAGGAACCCTTCTGGCAGAGGACAGCACCTAAACCTTCAATTGATGCATCAGTGTGTACGTGGAACTCTTTCGTCCAATCAGGAGGTTGCAGAATGGGTGCTTCTATCAAACACTGCTTCAAAGTGTGAAAGGCTTTGTCACATTCATCCGTCCAAGTAAACTCTACATCTTTCCTCAGAAGCTTGTGCAAGGAAGTTGCCTTTGTTGCAAAGTGGGCTATGAACCGTCTATAGTAACCCACATGGCCTAGGAATCCCCTCAACTGTTTGAGGTTGGTGGGTGCTGCCAGAGCTGCGATCTTTTCGATCTTTGCAGGGTCTGTTGATATCCCTTGTGCTGAGACAATGTGGCCCAACAGAACTCCAGAAGAAACCCCAAAGATGCATTTGTCGGGGTTGAGGGAAATCCCATACTCTCGGCATCGGTCAAAGCATTGTTCCAGGTGTTCCCAATGTTCACGGATCAAACTATAGACACAAAAGTCATCCAAATATACCTCAATAAAGTCGTGCAGATGATTTTGAAATGCGGCCATCATGACTCGTTGGAAAGTAGCAGGGGCATTGCAGAGCCCAAATGGCATCACTCGGTAAGCGTAGGTCCCCCATTCTGTGGTGAAGGTTGTTTTGGATTGGTATTCTTCTGCGATTTGGACTTGGTTGTATCCGCTGAATCCATCCAAAAGAGAATAAAGTTCATGTCCTGCCACTGTGTCCAACAGTTGATCTGTGAAAGGGATAGGAAAGTGATCCTTCTTTGTTTTGGAATTAAGCTTTCGGAAATCCACACATATGCACAATTTGCCATTCTTCTTGGGTACAACCACAATGGGTGAAACCCATTCACTATTTGCCACTGGATAGATGAACTCGGCTTCCAGAAGCTTCAGCAGCTCCGCTTTCACCAATGTGGAATAATTCGGGTTCATCCGCCTCTTTCGTTGCCGTACTGGCTTGGCATCAGGCTCCAAGTCAATATGATGTTGACATATTGTGGGATCAATCCCCTTTAGGTCTTTGTAGGACCATGCAAACACGTCAAATTTTCTTTCAACAAGTTATACAAGGTTGACAACTCCTCTTCTGGGAGACTGCTACCCACCTTCAAGTGGCATTCAGTGCCTTCCGCATCCACAAAAGTTAACTGCCTTTCACCTTCTACTTCACGGATGAAGGTCCCACAGACTGCTTCTGGGTACAGATCCGACTCCTTCAAAGGAGTGGTGTCCTCTTCTGATGTCCCACTAGAACCAATTTCTTCTTTTGGTGGACTTAGGTTGCTATTTAAGATATTGGAATGGGATTAAAGCTGTTTCGGATTTGGTGTCAAAATTAATTACCTCTGGGCTTGAGGACTCATCTTCTGAAGATGACACATCTAGGAACGTCACATAGCAAGGACCCTCTGATGCCTGTTGGGTTTGTGGGACTGGTCCTTGTTGGCACGGTGCATCATCATCATCTTTCTTTGGCAAGGATAGGTTAGGATGGTATGAGCCACTGCTGAAAGACGGCTTGTTCTTCTTAATCCACGTCTTATAAAGGTTTTGCATATGAGAAGATCCATTTACCAAACCAAATGGTACCATCACCATTCTGTCCCATAGCATGAGCTCATCGGCTTCTGATGCTTCTGGAACTTCTTCCTCAAATGTATCCTCTTCAAGTGGGATAGATTCTTCTGTTTCACTTTCATAATCTTCTTCGTCCATATCATATCCATCCTCTTCTGTCTCTGTCTCTGCGTCTGCTTCTGTCTCTGCTTCTGCTTCTGCTTCTGCTTCTGTTGCTGCTTCTGTCTCTGTAGGAGCTCTGTAACAGAAGAATAGATTCTCTGTTTCCTCTTCTGCCTCTGCCTCTGCTTCTGCTTCTGCTTCTGCTGTGACCATGTAACAGGGAGAGCAGTACATCCATGCTTCTATCTCACTGTCAGAAGTGATTTCAGAAGTCATTCCTGGTTCAGGTAGGAAGTATTCACCCATTGATAATGGCTTTGCATCTTTTGGAAGTCGGCTTACAGTATCCACTGTTAAGGAATGTGCCACTGTTTTCTTGGGAAGGATCTGTTTGACAGCATCTTCGTCTGCTGATGTTCCATCTATAGCCTCATTAGGGGAGTCAGAAGATAATTCCAAGGAGGTGGATCCATGTCCTTTTTGAGAACCATACAGTTTCAGCACCACTTTGTTGGGTCCACTACCCAAGGTCAAAGTTCCTTTGAACCAATCCGTCCTTGCTCGGGCTTCAAAAAGCCATGGTCTGCCCAGTAACAGAGGATAAGATGTACCATAAGAGTTTGGCTTCACTACCAAATAGGTTAGCCAATAATCTTTTCCAGCCACTGTAGTCTTCACATAGGGAAGAATGCCCAAAGGCTTGATTCTACTCTGATCCGCCAGTCTGATGAGCCATTGGGTGGGTTGCACACCTTGTAGGCCTAGATCCTTCATTGTCACATCCGTCATAATGTTCACTGATGAGCCTCCATCAATCAATGCATTTGCAATGAAGCAGCCTTCTATCCACACACCAGTCTCTGGAGTACCCGGATCTAGAAAAGCATTAGCCACATCCACTTCTTTGACAGGCTCTGGAGCCTTGTTGGACTTTGTTGCTGTTGAGGGAGCAATCCTTAAACCACGTCTTCTTGTTAGTATACTTTTGAACCTTTTCCGGCAACTGGGAGACAACATCAATAATTGTCGGAATGTGAGGTTTGGTTTAAAGGTATCTAGATCTCTAACCAGATCGTATTCCTTAATAGGATCCACTGGCTTCTCTAAACGATTAGGGAATGGGGCAACACCCATTTTCATTTTCCCTTTTTCTGCCAACAGAGGAATTACAGGAACTTCTTCTGCCACTTGTGGCACTTCCTCCTCTTCTGTATCCTGGACCTCTGGTCCTATCTCTGTAACTGTCTCTGTAACTCTCTGTGGCACTGTAGTGCTCTGTATGGCACTGTTAGGCTCTGTTCTGTTCTGTTCTTCTGGTGAAAGACTGAACTTCACTGTTCTGGCAGGAGGGTTATTTTCTTTCTGGACAGGTGGTTCCTTCTGCTTTGCACGCGTGATGGCAGCAACTTCCAATTCCACCAAATTGGAGGTAGGCTCTTGGGCCTTGGCTGGACTATCAGTAGCATTGTTTTTCACTGGGGCTGGGCTTGGACAGTCTTTTGCAGTGTGGCCTTCTCCTTTGCATCGACTGCATAAGGGCTTGTAATCCACTGACCTTCGAGGATTTGGACAATTTGGTGAGATGTGTCCCTTTTCTCCGCATCTGTAACACTCCACTTCTGATCTCTGACCACCGCCAGACTGTCTTCCTCTGTAACTTTGAGAGGGAAATCTTCTGGGTCCGAAATTAGGACCAAACTCTCTAGGCTTGGGTCCAATATCTTGTGTTGTCATTTTGGAGTCCAGCAAGTTGAATCTTGCGTCTTCTTCCTTCCTTCTCCTATCATGCATCTCCTTTAGAGAGAAAATGTCCTCTGTATAGTTCTTCCGCAAACAGTAGGAACAGAAGGCTCCAGGGATGGTTGGTTTCCGTGTACATTCAGTGGCTAAATGGCCTGCTTGATGACACTTACCACACCAAGTATTTGACCGCATCACATCTCTTCCTGCTCCTGCAACGTTGGATATGCTAGCAGTATTCACTTTCAACGTCTGTAGCTGCTCTGTAATCACATCCATCAACTCCTTTTTGATTTTTGCAACTGAGTTGGATAAGTAATCCTTCAAGCTTTCTCCTCCGGACGTAATGGGAGGAGGGTTTTGAGGAGTCTCTGTAATCACTGCATAAACTGGTTGGGCTGGTACAGAGGGGTCTCTGTTCTGGTTCTGATTTAGAGCTCCTGTTTGAACTGTTGGCTGTTGGCTCCAGTTGGTAGGGTTCCACTGTTGCTGCTGACTTGTCATTGAGGAAATTGGTTGGGACCATTGTTGTTGTGGTTGAACCATCATTTGAGGCATGGATTGTGGCCACTGTGGATTTGGTGCACTGTACTGTGATACTGGGGACATCTGTTGGTAGGGATAGGGAACAGTCCCTGCAACTGCATTTGGTGGGTACATCATTCCTAGCACCAGAGGAGGTAGGACTCCTCTTCCTGTATTCATCGCCAATCTAGCTTCCACTTCATCGTACAGTCTTGCACCTTCTGTTGCAGCTTGTAGTGTGGCTGGTCTTTGCAGCTCCACAAACTTACGGACTTCTGGTTGTAATCCTCTGAGAAACACTCCCTTCTGAATGCCATCATCTAGATTATGGTTAGTCCATCTCTTCAGGATGGATTCCATTCGTGAGACATAAGCTTCTACTCTTTCTCCAGAGGATTGACTTAGGTTCATAAATTCCTCTTGCATCCGCTCTTCAAAACCTTCATGCCTGAATTTAGTGAGGAAGGCCAACTTCAGGTCGTCCCATGTGCCAAAAGTTCCTGCTGCTTGTCTCTCATACCACTGAAACGCCGCGCCCTTGAAAGTGGCGGGGAATATTGCTAACCAATGCTCAGGGGTCCTGGCATTGTTAGCCACACACGCTACCATAAACTCTGCTACATGAAGATCAGGGTCTTCATTGTACTCTCCCTTAAAAACTAGCAATGGGACTACATTCGCTGGTCTGTCATCAATATTTCCAGGACGGATCTGGCTTGGAAGTGGACCTCCAGCAGGAGGAGGAAGGGCTTGATGTGCCATTGGGACTTCTGTAAGGAGTTCCGCAAGGGCGTCAAAGGCGGCTTCTACTGCGAGCTCGTTCTCAGCCTTGATTTTTGCTTTCTCTCTTCTCACGTACCTCTGGAGTCGTTCTAACGCTTGCCTTTTTATTGCGTCATTCATCAGGGGGTTGGCTCCACTATGTTGTTAGTGCTCCACAGAGGGTTAACAGAAGGCCTCAGTCTCTGTAGGACTCTCTTGCCAAAATTTCTTCTACTTCTTTCTTTTCAACGTCCCTGAATTCTGCTTTCATGCCACTACACAGAGGAAGGTATTAGATTCTGAAGGTGTCAAAATGCATATGTCTGAGCATTGTGGTGGTGCCATCATCATAGTAATGCCAGCTTCTGATGGTTTCAATAGTGTATGTTGTGAAAAACACTCTGTCTACCAACTTCCAGTGGGTTGCTAATTGAACAAACAGAAGATTATCAGTACACCAAGCATCCCATGTATCTTGCTGTTGAGCATCCACGAACAAATTCCAACTTTTTTCCTTCTTGTCTTTGTGAACCTCTACAGACCAAGACTCCTGAAGCTTCTTCACAATCTCCCACTTGATGTTGTCTGGAAACTTCTCAATGAATGCCAAATCTTCCATGGATGTTCATTCTCTCTGTTTCTGCTCTTCAGTTTGTTCCCAAACAGTTTGCCACCAAGATGCAAGTTTCTGCTGCTTCAATAGGAAGAGGAAACTGTCCACCACATAGAGCATGCATCATAATGGTGATGTGTTTCCGCCATTGTGGGATGAACTTATTGTGGAAAGTGGCTTTGATTATGAGGAGTTCCAATTCTTCATTGGAAGAAGGAACTTTACAAACATCCATTGAATTCTTCTCTTCTTGGCAATGCCATTTCCTTCATTTTCAGCCTCTTCTGATGCTTGTTAATGGCAAGTTTCCCCGGCTGTGCACCAAAAACATGGAGCCCCAAGAGGAACACCAAGGAAAAGGGAATTCTCTTGCAAGAAAATCTATCTTGTAACATCAACAAGCTTGTTTATCATGTTTCATATGATCACAATGAAGAAAAGAACACCAGGCACAACAAATCTTCATGCAGCATCATGTAAATCTCCCACGGATTTTAATAGAATCAACCATATTCTTCAATATCTTCACAAAATCCATCAATAGAAAAAAGAAAGCAAAGGAATACACCATCTTTGAATGGAAAAACATCACATAGTATTCATCTTTAATATCTTCATAGTCTTCTCTCTCAATCTCTCATATACAATCACTCTGTTTGAGTAGAATTGGCTATCTCTGACTCTCTCTATCTCACTCTCCATCAATAATACATCATATCCTCACTACAATCTCTCAAAATTACTCTCAATAATCACTCTTAGGTCGTGGATACCCCTCCCAAGAGGTATGTCTGATATGAAGAGTCACCAGAGCCACTACAGTGACCTTTCATAGCTCACTACTGTCACTTCACTCTAGTCTTCTCTTGAGTCTTCAGCAGCTACTTCTTCCACTTCTTTCAGCTCTTTTGCACTTGTATTCACCTCTTTCCAAGGCTAGAAAACTTTCCCAAAGTCACACATACATTCCACAGAACACTTACAGAAGCATACAGAACAGTCTACAGAACAGTACCAGAACAGCTACAGTACAGAACAGAACAGAAGCAGAACAGTCTACAGAAGACCTATAGAAGGTTACAGAAGGTTATCAAAACCTCATAACTCACTCTCAAACCATTTCAATCTCTCACAAACCATTCAATAAACTTTCACAATATCTCATTCTTCATCAATCAATACTCCTTCCCTCCTTACAGAAGACAATCAGAACAAAATAGACCAAAACAGAACAAAACAGAAGGTATACAGAACCATTCAGAACCTATCAGAACATCACAGAACCATCAACAAACATCATGATCTTCCAAAACACAATCAATATCATCCAAAACACTCTCAATCCACTTCCAAATCAATCAATCATCCCATAAAATCAACCATTCAGCTCTCAAAAACAACCAAAATCAGCCAAAAAACAAGTCATTTTAACACTCAACACCACCCGTGGAAGAGGAAGAACTGCCTGCATTGCCAATAGGGAAAGATGCAAAGAAGAAGATGAGAAAGATCCGACTATGGAAGCAGAATTCGAAAGAGCGACAGTCCATGCCGCTTTACACAAGAAAGGGCCGAATCACCAGTTCTCGGTGATTCGGACTATCAAGGTAAAGGTTTCAAAACCTTGATTGATTGTGGCAGTACACATTCCTTTATTTCACCAGCATGTGCAAAAAGATTAGGAATAGCACAATAGAAGCACCTACCCTGCTTGTGGAATTGGCAAACGGTCGTGAGGTAACTTGTACCAGGCAAACTGCTAAGGTGGAATTCTTTCTAGGAGGAAAGAAAACCTCAGTCGAATTCAAAGTCATGAATTTAGGTATCCATGAGTGTCTACTCGGGATGGATTGGTTTAAGCCTAATGACGCCCACATCCACTATGGAAAGGGTCAAGTTTCCTTTCGAAACTCTGAAAGGGAGTTTGTCACAACTCAAGGTGAGGCAAGAGTGCCAAGAATCCAATTAGCCAAAGTATCTCGGATCATAAAAGGAGTCAAAAAAGGATTGCCCGTTTACCTGATCAAACTCAACAAGTTAGATCAAAATCAAGAGTCTCATGAAGGACCTTCTTGGCTAAAGGAATACGCTGACGTATTCCCTGAGGAATTGATTGAACTTCCGCCTCCAAGAGAAGTAGATCATGAGATTAAGCTAGTGCCTAGAGCTGCACCAATTGCAAAGAGACCTTATAGAATGTCCATACCAGAAGCAATTGAGTTGAAGGAACAGCTCAAGCAACTGTTAGATTAGGGTTACATCCGGGGTTACATCCGACCTAGCAACTCACCGTGGGGAGCTCCAGTATTATTCCAGAAAAAAAAAGATGGGACACTTCGACTATGTATTGATTACTGAGGGTTGAATCAATCAACAGTCAAGAAAAAGTATCCTATTCCTAGAATAGATGAGCTTCTTGATCGTCTTCAAGGTGCAAAGATCTTCTCCAAGATTGATCTTAGGTCACGTTACTATCAGATAAGGATCAAGGAAGAAGATATTCCAAAAACGGCCTTCAATACAAGATATGGGCACTTTGTGTTCCTAGTTATGTCATTCGGGCTTACAAACGCACCTGCCATCTTCAACAGATTAATGCAAGATATCTTTAGACCATATCTTGATGATTTCGTGCTTGCCTTCTTTGATGACACTTTAGTCTATTCTAAACAGGAAGAAGATCACGAACCTCAACTTCGGATTGTCCTTGAGACAATGAGGTCTCATAAGCTGTATGCAAAAATGAAGAAGTGTGGATTCTTCAAGCGTCAGATTGAATATCTGGGATTCATAGTATCATTAGAAGGAATATTAGTAGACCCGGCCAAGGTCAAGGATGTGTTTGAATGGCCAATACCAGTATATCCATCAAGGAGATACGTAGCTTTCTTGGATTGACAGGATGGTATAGGGTCTTCATCAAAAACTATGCTTTGATTGCAGCACCTCTTACAGACTTACTAAAGAAGCAGACTTCTATTACATGGTCAACTTTCGAACAAAATAGCTTTGACAAATTGAAGCAAAGTTGGTATCAGCACCTATTCTAAAACTTCCTGACCTCAATAAGGAGTTCGAGGTAGTAACTGATGCTAGCATTCTTGCCTTGGGGTGTGTACTTATGCAAGAAGGTCATCCAGTAGCATACTCTTCAAGGAAATTGAAGAGTCATGAAAAGAATTATGCCATGCATGATCTGGAATTACTAGCTGTCATTCATGCTCTAAAGCTTTGGAGACACTACCTATTGGGTAAAAAGTTTACTCTAGTAATCCATCATAAGAGTCTCAAATGGATTTTTACCCAGAACGAGCTCAACATGAGGCAACGTCGGTGGATTGAAATATTGGAGGAATATGATTTTGAAATCAAGTATCGACCAGGGAAAGAGAATGTGCCAGTGCACTCAGTCGCAAGGCATTCCTAAATTCCCTAATCTTGCAGAATCCATCAACGGCTAGATCTCTGGCTACAAAGGTATCTATGCCAAACAACCCTATACTTGAACTAGCTAGAGAGGAAGCATGCCATGATTTGGCCTACCAAACAATGATAAAGGAAATATCTACCAAGGAGCAGAATCAGAAGTGGCAAGCTAAGTATCATGAATTTTCCATTGATAATGGACTTGTCTACTACAGAACAAGGCTGTGTATACCAGCAAGCCAGTCACTTAAGCAAAAAATATTATGGGAAGCTCATGATTCTCCTTTCGCAGGACATCATGGCTATGCTAAGACTCTTAATGCAGTTAGGAAGAGCTACCATTGGGAGAGGCTTAAAGGTGACATTCTCAAGTATATCAGTGAGTGTTTGTCTTGCCAATGTATCAAGGCCGAACATGTCATGATGCCAGGGAAACTGCAACCGCTTGACATCCCCAAATGAAATGGGAATTCATCAGTATGGATTTTGTTGTGGGCTTACCCCAAGTCCAAGGAGGATACAATTCCATTATGGTTGTGGTTGACATGCTTACCAAGGTTGCACACCTAATTCCAGTAAAGACAAATTATAAAGCCTCCGACATTGCGAGATTGTTTATCAAGGAGATATTCAAGCTACATGGGTTACCTAGAAGAATCATTAGTGATCGAGATTCTCTCTTCACATCACACTTCTGGAGAGCTATCTTTGAAGCTATTGGGACTCAACTCTGTTTTAGCACCACCTACCATCCCCAAACGGATGGCCAAATAGAGCGAGTAAATCAAGTCATCGAGGATATGCTTAGGGCATACTGCTGTCGAGAGCCTAAGAGGTGGATTCAATACTTGCCATTAGTTGATTTTGCCTACAATGCTTCTTACCAGCAGAGCATTCAAATGACCCCTTTCCAGGCATTGTATGGTCATGATTGTCGAAGTCCCCTAAACTTTTCTGATCCAACCCTAAGAGTTGAAGCTTCAAGACAAATGTTGGAGGACATGGATGATTAAATAAGGTCAATAAGACAAGACATACAAGTGTCCAATGATAGGCAAAAGGCATACGCAGATTTAAAACGTCAAGATAGAATCTTTGAAGAAGGAGACATGGTCTTCATTCGGGTATGCCCTAAAAAGAGTTATCTATCCCTAGGAGAATGCAAGAAGCTAAGTCCAAGGTATTGTGGGCCATATAAAATCCTCAAATGCCTAGGACCCAATGCTTATAGATTGCAACTCCATGAGAACCTAAAGGTTCACAATGTATTCCATATCAGCCTATTGAAAAAATATGTACCCAATCCTAATCATGTACTTGATGACCAACAAATTATAATGCCTAGTCAAGGAGTCCTTGAACTAAGGCCAGATAGGATCTTAGATGTTAGGGAAAGACAGTTAAGATCTAGAACCCTGAGAGAATGCCTCGTCCAGTGGAAAGATTATCCCAAAGAGGACACCACTTGGATAGATGAAAGCTCTCTCAACCATCAACATCCCCAGTTTATCTCGAGATGAGGACATCTTGATTCCTCCAAGGGGGAGAGAATGTAATATCCCGATTCGCTTATAAAAGCACGTGGGTGAACCTGTCTCAAATGAATATAAAAAAATGGGATAAATTAAAAAAAAATTATTCCCCCCCTTATCCCTCCAGCCGTCAGTCGGCTGGAGGGGGAGGGAAATAGAAGGAGCAGCTAAGCTTCTTGGTGGAGCTTTGATGGAGGAGGGGACATGCGTGTCGACACGCAGGGAGGGAAGATCCCCCTCCCCTCCACTACTTAAACGAGGGGGGGGGGGGGCTGAAGAGAAAGAGGCTAGAGCCGTGAGGAATAGAGGAAGAAGGAGCCGTGCCGCTGCTGCGTGGTATGCAACGAAGAGGGAGGGAGAAGATGCCAAACGCCTGGGGCTGCTGAGGAGCCAGGAGAGGTCACCGCCATCTTCAATCACGGCCCTCGCCGTCTGGCAAATTAGCCGCCAGGCTGGGCCGATAGCTTGTCATTGATTCCCTTTTTTTTTTTTCCTCCCCCCCCCACGTGGCCTTCTTAAGCCCCTTTTTCATAAGGCCTTGTTCCCCCCCCCCCCCCCCCCCCGGGTTTAATCCCCCCTAAGCCCTTGTTCCCCCCCCCCCCACTCCTCTTAGCTCTTTAGGCTAATCGAGTCACACCCATAGGCTACGTTGTCCTTAGGCTACCTTGAAAACTTTCATTCTCTTTCATTAATTCCTTCATTCACTTTTTAGATCTTTTTGTGCATGTGCTCTCTTAGTTGAGCTTTGTGTTCTTAAGTTTTATCAAACAAGCCGGTATCCACACACCCCCATGTCCTAAAAATCCAATTCATCATCATGGCCTCGTATGATATCCCGTAGGGGAAAAGTAGCCGTGAGAGAAAAGATAGAAAGGGAAGGTAGAGGGAGTGAAAAGAAGGAGTGAAGGAGGAAGAGTGGGGAAAAGATAAAAGAAAGGGAAGGAAGGAGAATAAGTGCTTTCTATGAATAAGTTCTTTCTATTCCTTCTACCCCAAGTCAAAATCCTACAGGGGTTCCGTGGTTGCAAAACCACACTCCCCCATAAACTTTTTTTTTTGGATCCAAAGAGACGGTGGAATTCTAAGAGAAAGAGGAAAAGGCTATCTCACATTCAAATTACGATGCCGCCGAAGAAAGTCCAAGGTGTAACTGCCGGAGGGTCATCTCCTGGTATCCATGTGGATATCTCACCCCAAAACCAAGTTTTTCTTCTTGGCTTTAATTCGGTTTTAAGTCAACCATGCAAAGAAAATTTGTTAAGGATAGGATATATTTGTTCGAGTTATTTGTAACGAAGGAGTTTAGCTTATGAATGACAATGTATAAAACTTAGTTTTCTTCAAATTGCATCAAGCATTATAAATTACGAGCAAGATTATCCATTTACTATAGTAGTATATTTTAGTTAAATCCTAAGATGTAGAAATCATATCTTGCACCACTAGCCTTATTCTTTTCGCACCAAATAATTGTAAATGGTTAAATTCATGAAGGTTTCTTTTGATGCTCAAACTACTAGGAAGTTATCTTGAATATTTGCACATCTTAGCAAGGCAAGTGTTGTTAGTTGGCATGAGCTCATCTTTAAGGAAAACAGAAGTTAAATTAAACTGTATTGATTGGGAAAGTAAATCGTCACAAGGATAACAAAACCATGACAAGACGATTAATATTACCTTCCAAAAGATAACTGAACCAATCTAAACATAGAAACATTCATACCCTAAACACTTAACTACTTTCCTTACTGTAGGGACAATCAATTCGTAAAGATAAGGAACTAGGGTTTGTCCCTAAGGTTCTTAAAAGAAGAAACCCTAGGCCTGACATACGTCAGCTTAAAGAATCTAAACAGATTATTCCATCGCAGGACTTGCACAACAAGTATGAAATTATTTAGTCTTGTGATTGATTCACAAGGAGAAAGGGTAAAAACCATCATCAAGGACGGCAGATCCCTACGCAAGTTATCTTGCAAAAAGACGTATTTTTGGATATCCTTCTAAATAAGGAAAGTTGTAAACCAAAAACTAGCATATCTAAGGCACCTTAGGGTTAACCAAGTTAGGTATGCCCTACACCGGAATGTAAGAGATCTTGCCAAGTTACAAGACACCCTGGGAACGAGTGCTAATACACTCAAAAAGGAAAGAACACTTCCTTAGCAGTTTGCCAAACAACTCGGTTGATTAACGAAAATGTTTGTGCTTGCTAGAGATTTTAGAGTTCTGTTTGAAATATGAATTACAAATTAAATGAGTACCTATCCTTCATATTAAAGGCCTGAAGGGAGAGGCAGCTTCAGTTACCCCCGATTGCCTGCCTAACCCTAACCAAGGGGGTTGTTGACCGCGCCGGGAATATGGACCGAACCGGCCGCGAGCGGTCTCTCCGTTGAGTTCTACTTGGAGCAGGAGGACGCTTGGGTGCCAGGGGGGCTCTGGCGGTAAATCCCTTGCCTTCTGGGTCCTGCACAAGAGGCTAACGTGACTCGGGATTGGATCTCAAGGCCCGCATACTAGTTGACGGCGGGCGGAAGCTTGGAATAGTGATCCCTGGAGATTACTGGATAGCCTTTGGGCAGATTATGGACAAGCCTATGGGCGGAACTCCTTGTATTTCAAAGATAAAATGATGAAATGTTAAAAAAACTTGCTTGATATTGTTTTTCTATGTCACGTGATAAGATTACGTGAAGGAACCAGTGCTTAACAAGGTTAATTAAAGAAGTTGATTGTTATATGTTAAATTAATGTGTTAGATAATTACATAACTAAAACAAACCAAGGAAAGTGCAAAGGATGGGCCATGGGTCCGTCCTACGGTTGGGTGGTCCCGGTTAGCCGGAAACTTTTCTCAAAAAAAATCTCAAAAAATAGCGGAATGATCATCATCATCAAAACGAATAACGAGAACGATGACCTAAAGTTACGTCTTACCCGATTTACGCTATTTTAGGGGAACGGAATGGGACTATGCCTTATGGTAGAGAGGTTGAGCTTTTCATCCCTCTCGTTTCCCATTCTCCTTGAACCAAGTGCAGCGTGAATCCGCTTCGGACCTAGCGTTTCTGCGTAAAGTAGTTCGCTCGGGTCTGACGCTAGTTGCTGTTAGCTAATGACCCATTAGGAAAACCCTAATTCCGATCGATCCTAACTGGGAACAGCCAGGATACTTCCGCTACGTGACAGACGTGGGAAGAACTAGATCGCAAAACCCGTAACATTCCATGGGAGTGCCGGGCGGAGGTTTCTAGACATCCTTTCCGATGGACTGCTAAGACGTGTCCTGGATGATACTAGGGGACACGTTACACTCTCGGCTTAAAGATCACCAACGATAGGTCTGGATCTGTCCATCCTCCCACTTTCATCAAGAGAGTATTTTTAATTACCTAATTACCTATCACCTTAGGTTTAATATATAAAAATAGCTTCTTTGAATTATCTCCTCATACAAATTCGTTACACGTTTTTAATTCACAACACAAAAATAGTGTAAATTAATTCCCTCTCAATAGTTCCTTTCAGAAAAATAACTTTTTACAATGTTTTCTATTCGAAGGTATTATTCTTTCCAAGTTATGTTCCCCTCAACTAGTATTGGAACTTCTAGGATATTGTCTAGAATTCGAAGGTTAGTTGGTAGTTCGTAAGATCCTAAGGATTTTGTGGCACAAGCCCCTTGGTATCCTCACCTCCTCCTATCAACTAGAGTTCCCTCCAACAAGACATTTCATGTCATGATTGGTCTATACTCTTCGACAATTCCATCTCAAGGTCTTTTATATACCAAGAATTTGCATCCATGATTATCCATCAAAGGTTTCATTAAATTAATACAAATCAAAATATTAAGTATCTTAGGGACACATTACCTTCCTTGTACATGCTTAGGTTCATCTTGTACAAACCCAAGAATTCCTTTAAAGGATTATATGTAGGAAATGAATAAAATCCTATTTTACGAATGCAGCTTTTGTTGCCAATTCATACAATGTTGGCCTACTAGCTACCTTTATTTTAAAAATATAGTACATGGGGATCCATGACAAGTGCTTGGTTGATGCTATTCACAGCTTCGTTTGTAATCCCAGTACTTATCATTCTGTTTGTAGTGACTGATTTCACAACGTTATTGGCAGCTCCTACCTCCGCAACCTTCATAACTTTCTTCTTCGAGGTCATGATCTTTATGCTACTACTATGGTAAAATGGGTCATATGGATAAAGACTGCTATAAAAAGCAGAATGACATCATGAATGGAAAACTGTAACAAGGAAATTATGTATCTTCTAGTAGACAGGGTGATGACAGAAATGAGCATTTGTTTATGGTGCAGCACATGAACAATTCTGTGACAAGTGCAGAAGAAAGCAACGATGTATGGTATGTTGACTTAGGTGCATCAAACCACATGACAGGTCATGCAGAATGGATGGAGGATGCAAGGAAAATGAAAAAACTAGGATTTGTGGAGACTGGTGATGATACTGCACATCCTATTGTGCAGATTGGAAAAATTCATTTGTCTATGCAGGATGGGAAAAAGAAATACCTGTCCGATGTATTTCATGTCTCGAATATCACCAAGAATCTGGTTTCTGTTGGTCAAATGGTTGAGCAGGGCTTGCAGGTCAGATTTAATCCTCATGGATGCTTTGTTGAGGATATGAAAAATAAAGGTCGCTTGATAGCAAAAGGAAAGAAGAAGGGCAGAATGTTTACGTTGGATGCAGACATGTCTGAATTGAGTGCAGCAATGTTTGCACATGGGACCGGTGTAGTTGCAGATATTGATATCTGGCATAAACGCATTGGTCATGTTAATGTACAACGACTTAAATCAATGCAGGCCCAAAATATTGTTGTAGGATTGCCCAAATTCAAGGTTGCAGAAATGCATAAGGTATGTGAAGCCTGTAAGTTTGGAAAACAGGCAAGGAAACCATTTCCTAGACATGTTCAAGAGAGTGAGAAGCCATTGGAATTAATCCACTCTGATGTGTGGACTACTAAAGCTGCATCTCTTGGAGGCTGTCATTATTTTGTCACTTTTATTGATGACTATAGCAGAAAAGTTTGGGTGTATTTTATGAAAAAGAAAAGTGAAGTTTTTGGGTACTTCAAAACTCTTAAAGCTATGGTTGAAAAAGAAACAGGCATGCAGATAAAATGCCTAAGGTCAGATGGAGGGGGAGAGTACCTCTCAAATGAGTTTGCAAGGTTCATGCAGGAGCATGGCATAAAGCAGCAATATTCATGCAGACATACCCCACAACAAAATGGAATTGCAGAAAGGAAAAATAGGCATATTGGAGAGGTATCTCGTGCCATGCTCAACGAAAAAGACTTGCCAGATTTTTTTTGGGCTGAGGCAGTTGCTACAGCAGTCTACATAATGAACAGGACTCCCACTGCAGCAATACATGGGATGACTCTAGAGGAGAGGTATACTGGTAGGAAACCAGATATTTCTCATTTGAAGATTTTTGGTTGCATTGCCTATGTTCATGTGCCAGATGAGTTGAGATCCAAGTTGGATCCAAAAGCTAAGAAGTGCATCTTTATTGGCTACTCTTTGCAGTAGAAAGGGTATAGATGCTATAACCCTTCTACTCGTAAGTTTATAGTGAGCAGAGATGTTGTTTTTGATGAGATGAGTATCTGGTATAAACTAAAAAATGTGATTGATAATGTAGATGCACAAAATGGTAATGCTGCATAGAATTCACAGCAGCAGTCACACAAGATATTAGTGGACCTAGAGCGTCCTCTAGCAGTTGTTCACATTCTTCGCCATGGACATGCAGATCGAGATCAGGAGAATCTTCTCAAAGCAATGCAGATAGTGGTATGCAGGTATCACGAAAAGGAAAAGAGAAGGTAGATCAGCCCATGTTTGATGTGAATGCAGGTCACTCTTATGTGGATGGTGAATCCAGTGGCTTAGAACAGAGCATTGATGATGAGTTGGGTATTCCTTCTATTGTTACACATGGAGTAAGGAAGACCAGGGATGTTTTGAGAGCACCTGGGAGTGAACCTACTTTGCGCAGGTCTACCAGAGCTGGGTATCCTGTGGATAGGCTGAAATATGATGGATTTACAGCCATTCACTATGCATATATGGTCAAAGTGATATAGGGATAAGAACCCACTTCTTTTGAGCAAGCCATGGGAAAAGAAAAATGGGAGAAAGCCATGGATGAAGAAATGGATGCCTTGGAAGCAAATGCTACATGGGAATTGGTACCTTTGCCTAAAGATAAGAATACAATTGGTTGTAAGTGGGTTTATAAGGTGAAGCACAATGCACATGGTTCTGTGAACAGATACAAGGCAAGATTAGTAGTCAAGGGCTATGCACAAACATATGGCATTGATTATGAAGAAACATTCAGCCCGGTTGCAAGGATGGCAATCGTAAGAGTAGTCATTGCTATGGCTGCATCAAAGGAATGGTCTTTACATCAGATGGATGTAAAGAATGCCTTCTTGCATGGTGATTTGCAAGAAGAGGTATATATGGAGCAGCCACCAGGTTATGTGCATGCTGTTCATCCTGAGTTTGTTTGTAGGTTGAAGAAAGCCTTGTATGGCTTGAAGCTAGCACCTAGAGCATGGTCTGACAAGATAGAACAGTATCTTGTCACCATTGGCTTTCAGATTTCCAAGGCAGATTTCTCACTTTATGTGAGAAAAACAGAGAAAGGTATTATGCTACTTGTCATTTATGTTGATGATTTGATTATGACAGGTGGCAGTGATGAAGATATTTTTCATGTGAAAATGCTATTGAAGCAGAAGTTTGAGATGAAGGATTTGGAAGAGCTGCGTTATTTCTTGGGCATTGAGGTGATTAGATCACCAAGTGGGATACGGCTCTTGCAGAGGTAGTATGGATTGGACATGCTGTCCAAATATGGGATGACAGGCTGTAAGCCTATTTCAGTTTCTTTGGAGCAGAATGTGAAGCTGAGCGCAGATGCAGGTGAGCTTCTGGAAGACCCTACTATGTACAGACGCATAGTAGGAAGTTTGATTTATATGACTATTACCAGGCCAGATTTGAGCTATGCTGTGGGATTGGTAAGTCAGTTTATGCAGGCTCCAAGGAAACCGCATTTGGATGCGGCTAGATGCATACTCAGGTATGTGAAGTCCACATTGCAGTATGGACTACTTTATGAGACTGGGGTTCAGATACAGTTGCATGGATACACTGATGCTGATTGGGCTGGTAGTATTTCTAATAGACGATCTACCAGTGGATATGTGTTCTCTTTTGGGAGTGATGTAGTCACTTGGAGCAGCAAGAAATAGCCTACAGTTGCCTTGTCGAGCACAGAGGCTGAGTACAGGGGTGCAGCAATGGCTGCATGTGAGGTAGCTTGGTTGCATAAGCTACTTTATGATATGCATCAGCCTAGAGATGGGCCAGTTGTCATTTATTGTGACAACATGAGTAGTATATACTTGGCAAATAACCCAGTCTATCATGCTAGAACAAAGCACATTGAGGTGCATTATCACTATGTGCGGGAGAGGGTTTTACTAGGTCTTATTGATCTAGTTTATGTCAGCACAGAGGATCAGGTAGCTGACATATTCATGAAGGCATTGGGCGCAGAGAAGCTGTGCAAGTTCAGAGATCTGATTGGTGTGCAGGAATTGGGATTGAGCTCGAGGGGGAGTGCTGAGATATTGAGCTCCACTCGTGATATGCCAGGGTGACCATTGTGCATTTATGTCACCAACTTGTTAGTTGTAGATGCGGTTGGTACACCGCCCATGAATAATAGCTACATGACAGCTATCCTTATCTATTCTAGTTCGTGGCTCAGTTAGTATGCCACCTTAGTTAGTTGAGTTTGGTTTGAGACCCATATATAGGGTTCTTCTATTTCTTTGTACTAGAGTTCTTTTGGCTTACACAAACTAAGAAGAGGAAAACTATTTTCAGCCTCCACCTTTGTGTGTATTCCCTCATTGTGCAAGCAAGAAAGCTACAAGTGAGACTCCTTCCTTCTCTCCCACAATCTTGACACTTTATTGGGTCCTCTTCCTAGGGTTAGGGTTCCTTTAAACCAATCTATCCTTACTCTTGATTCAAAAAGCCAAGGTCTTCCCAACAACAGAGGGTATGAGGTCTCGTAGGAATTTGGCTTGACCACCAAATATGTCAGCCCACCAATAGTCTCTTCCTGGAAGAGTTGTTTTTACGTATGGGAGGATGCCCAATGGTTTGATTCTGCTTCGGTCTACTAATCTGATAAGCCATTGTGCAGGTTGCATTCCTTGCAAACCTAGATCCTTCATTGTCATATCCATCATTATGTTTACTGATGAGACTCCATCAATCAATGCATCTGTAATAAAGCATCCTTCTATCCATATGCCAATCTCTGACGTTCTAGGATCTAGGAAGGCATTAGCCACATCTACTTCCTTCATGGGTTCTAAGATTCTGTTGGATGTTGTTGTTGTTGGGGGAGTAATCCTTAGGCCGCATCTTCTTGTCAAGATGCTTTTAAATATTTTTTAGCAACTGGGAGAGACAACATCAACAACTGTCGGAAGGTTAGGTTAGGTTTAAAGATGTCTAGGTCTTTGACCAAATAATACTCTTTAATAGGATCCACATGCTTTTCCAATCGACTGGGAAATGGGGCCACACCCACTTTTATCTTCCCTTTTTCTTCTAGGAGTGGTAACATATGCGCTTCTTCTTCATGAGGAGATACTTCTGCATCCTCTATTTCTTGGACCTTTAGTCCTGTCTTTGCAACTGTCTCTGTAACTCTTTGTGGCTTTGTAGTGCTCTGTACTTCCTTATTCTAGATTGCATTATCCTGTTTTTCCCAAGGAAGCTTGGCAGAAGGAACGTTCTCTTTTGGAATACGGGTTCTCCTTTCTTTGCTCGCATTATTGCAAGCCACTTCCAATTCCACCAAATTGGAAGAAAGTTCTTAGGTTTTCTATTGCGACGTAGATTTCACAGGGATTGGACTTGGACAATCTTTTTCAGTGTGGCCTTCTCCTTTGCATCAATTGCATAAGGGATTGTGATCCACATATCTTCTAGGGTTTGGACAATTCGGTGAGATATGGCTCTTTCTACATATATGTAACATTCCACCTTTGATCTCTGAACACAGCCAGTAGATTGGTGTTCTCTGTAACTTTGAGAGGGAAACCTCCTTGGACCTAAATTAGGACCAAACTCCCTAGGATTTGGTCCAATATCCTGCGTTGTCATTTTGGATTCCATCAAGTTGAATCTTGTGTCTTCATCTTTCTTTCTTTGTTTGTGCATCTCTTTCAGAGAGCAAATATCCTTTGTATGGTTCTTCCTCAAATAGTATGAACAAAAGGTTCCAGGAATGATTGGGTTTTGGGTACATTCAGTGGCTAAATGTCCCGCTTCATGGCACTTTTGCACCATGTATTAAAACACATCACATCTCTCTCACCTCTCACAGGAGTGGATATATTGGAGGTATTCACCTTCAACATTTGCAGTTGCTCTATAATCACATCCATAAGCTCTTTCTTGATATTTGCCACTGAATTGGATAGGTAGTCCTTTAGATTTTCACCTCCTGAAGTACTTGTAGTAGGGTTTTGGAAAGCTTATGTTATTACTGCATACACGGGTTGGGTTGATCCAAAGGGTCCTCTATTCTGGTTTTGATTTAGAGCTCTTGTTGAGACTTGGAGTTGTTGATTCCAGTGGGTAGGATTCCACTGTTGTTGAGCCGCCATTATGATATGTTGATTCAGGTGCATCAAATCATATGACCAACCATGTAGAATGGTTTAAAGAGTTGCAGGAATTGCAAAATGCAGGTTATGTGCAGACGGGTGATGATTCATGCCACCCAATTTCACACATTGGAAAAGTTCCCTTGTTCTTGCATGATGGTAAGACAAAGAGTCTTTCAGATGTATTACATGTGCCATCTATTACAAAGAACTTGGTGTCAATTGGTCAAATGGTAGAGCAAGGGCTACAAGTCAGATTTAATGCAAAGGGTTGCTTTGTAGAAGACTTCAATGACAAATACAAGTTGGTAGCAAAGGGAAGTAGAGATGTTTACTTTGGATGCTGGAATTCCTACTTTGAATGCTGATATGTATGCTAAATGAAAAGGTGTTGTTGCAGATATTGAAATTTGGCACAAATGCATTGGACATGCAAATGTACAAAGGCTGAAATTAATGCAGTCCAAAGCGTTGGTTACAGGTTTGCCTACATTTAGAGTTGCAGAATTTCATAAGGTATGCGAAGCATGTCAGTTTGGTAAGAAGGCAAGACAACCCTTTTCACATGACAGATATGTAAGCAGAAATATCCTTGATGTTGTGCATACAGACATTTGGGGGCCTACACAAAATGTATCTCTTGGAGGCAGTTCATACTTTGTCACATTCATTGATGATTGTTCTAGAAAGCTGTGGGTATATTTTATGAAGGAAAAGAGTGAAGCATTTGAGCACTTTAGAACTTTCAAGGCTGCAGTTGAAAGAGAAACAGGCTTGAAAGTAAAGTGCTTGAGGTCAGATGGAGGGGGAGAGTACCTCTCGAATGAGTTCAGTGATTTTGTGAGGTCTCATGGGATAAAGAGATAGTTCACATGCAGGTATACCCCACAGCAAAATGGGGTTGCAGAAAGGAAAATCATGCATATTGCAGAAGTTGCACGTGCCTTGATGGCTGAAAAGAATATGACTAAGCATTTTTGGTCTGAGGCTATCCATACTGCTGTTCATATTATGAATAGAACTCCCACAGCTGCAGTTCATGGTATGACCCCCGAAGAATGTTTTACAGGTAAAAAGCCTGATGTCTCACACTTGAAAGTGTTTGGCTGCATTGCGTATGTTCATGTGCTAGATGAGTTGCAGAAGAAACTAGATCCAAAGGCTAAAAAGTGTGTCTTTATTGGATACTCTTTAGAGCAGAAAGGGTATCGCTGTTATAACCCTGTCACATGTAAGTTCAGAGTGAGCAGAGATGTCATCTTTGATGAAATGAGCAGTTGGTATGCATCTAGTGGTGATGCATTGGATGATGATGATGATCATGACACTCATGTGCAGGCTGAAAAGCAAGAATCACGGACTCTTAGTGGACCAGAGACATCATCTGGTAGTCCTTGGTTTGGGAGACTAAGGAGTACCTCTACATCTTCAAGTGCATCTAGTAGCACTACAGGTAAAGACAAAGGAAAGAATAAAGTGTCAGATGGCATTGATGTAGTTCTTGATGGAGACTCCAGTGGATCAGAGAGCTTCGATGATGAGCTTGGTATTCCTTCTGTCAGGACACCAGGTGTACAGAGAGCTCATAGTAATGTAAAGGCTACATTGAGTGATCCGGTGGTACACAGATCTAGTACGGTCAGATACCCTATTAAAAGATTTGGTTTTGAAGGTTATGCAGCTCACCATTATGCTTATATGGTGAAACTAGTTGAGGATGTTGAGCCCACTTGTTTTGAGGATGTTGTTGGTCATACTCATTGGGATGCAGCAATGGATGAGGAGATGGCTGCATTAGAGGCCAATAAGACTTGAGATCTAGTATCATTGCCGAAGGGCAAGAAAGCTATTGGATGTAAGTGGGTTTATAAGATTAAGCACAATACAGATGGTTCTATTAGCAGGTACAAAGCTAGGCTGGTTGCAAAAGGCTATGCCCAAATATATGGCATAGATTATGAAGAAACCTTCAGTCCAGTTGCTAGGATGGAAAATGTCAGATGTGTGATTGCTTTGGCAGCACAGCCAAAGGTTGGAGGTTGCAATAAATGGATGTGAAGAATGCCTTATTGCATGGTGATTTGCAGGAAGAAGTGTATATGGATCAACCAACAGGTTATGAAGATTTAGAGCATCCCATGTATGTGTGCATGTTGAAGAAGGCACTCTATGGGCTCAAGCAAGCACCTAGAGCATGGTCTGACAAGATCAGAGAGTATCTTGTCAATATTGGCTTTTATGTTTTTGATACTGACCACTCACTTTATGTGAGAAAGGGAGATGCAGGTTTGGTCATCATAGTCATCTATGTGGACGACTTGATTATTACAGGTGATAGTGATAGTGGGATTGCTGAAGTCAAGGACTTTTTGAAGAAGAAGTTTGAGATGAAGGATTTAGGTGAGCTAAGGTACTTTCTTGGCATTAAGGTGATCAGATGTGATGATGGTATATGGCTGTCCCAAAGACAGTATGGCTTGGATATGTTGTCCAAGTATGGTATGATAGCATGCAAACCACTTTCAGTCCCGTTGGAGCAGAATGTAAAGTTGAGTGCTGATGTTGGGGATAAGATAGAAGACCCTACTATGTTCAGGAGGATAGTGGGGAGTTTGATCTACATGACCATTACAAGGCCAGACTTGAGCTATGCTGTTGGTCTTGTGAGTCAGTTTATGAAAGTACCTAGAAAGCCACATTTGGATGTAGTCAGACGCATAGTGACCCTCGTGCCTTCCCCCCCTCTATATTTTTTTGAATTTAAAAAAAAACTCTCCCTCTCTCTCCCCTTGCCATATGCGAAAAATACCAAAAATACACCCAAAAACACATTTAAAAATTAATAATTAAAAATTACAGAAGTCGAAAGAGGGTGGATGAAGAAGGAAAAAGGTGGGGAAGGCACGATGGACATGACTGTCAAATCAAATTGGAATTCCGATGCAAAAAGGGCAGGTTCACTTTTAAAAATGTCAAAAATACGCACGAAAAGTCTCGAGAAACCGTAAAAATGAATAGTGGACAAACCGTGCATCAAATTGACATGGAGTAAAAAGGAAAAATGTTAGGGAGAAAGCAATTTTAGGGCTATGGCATCAGATCATGGTTCCGAAGCAAGAAAAGTGCGTTCACATGGAAAACCGATCAATTTACGCAAAATGCTTCAAAAATTAATAACTTGAGAACTGGGTGTCGGAATAGGGGTGGGTAAAAAGAAAAGATGGTCAATTCAAAGGGATGAACAGGGCTATAAGGTTGGATGTGGATTTCGGTGAACGTAGGATACGTGCACATGACAGGACATCAAAATCAGGGAATGAAGGAAAACTGCAAGGGAACAGCCCCGAGGGTGGGTGAAAAATGAACGGGTGGGTGGAAAGGGACCCCATCAGGGTAAACGCAAGGTATGGCAGAGAGGCCTTAGTAGGTTGACACATATGCAGAGGGGTATGCAATGTAAACACGCAGGGACGCGTCCCCACACTTAAGACCTTAATGGGTAGGGTTGACCAAGCAACAGGGACCTAGGACCACTCAACAACCCAACCGCTAATGTCCCCACACTTAAAACATAAACGTCACTGAGAAACAGAAGGTGTAGGGTTAGAAAAACTTGGCCCATATTGTAGAGAATCAAGGTTGATTGTCGATGGCACGTCCTGTGTCGTTGCCGGTTGCAGGAGGTACCAAGGTTCGCTCTAGCACACATCCTTCATGGCAGGGACCACGCGGTACCACCCACCGAGGTAGTTGGTTGAAGGAATCGCAGGAAATGTGTCGATGATGAGGAATGTTGCACTCAACTCACAATCACTCAAATGGAATGACAGAGCAGTCACTCGCCCCATGACTAATATCACTCATGATGAAACCCATAGCGCACACCCGGTTTAGGAATCGATAAGGGAATGGTACAGAGGGAGTATGCCAGGGTGCAAGTTGATGGTGCATTAGTGCGTTCAACCCGTCTGGCATAGGTGCAAGGAGGAAGGCAAGGGAGCCTTACAGTGCAGTGTACAGAACAGGGTGATGTGTCCTGTGATGATAGTAGAGACCCAACCCGTGGGTGCATAAGGAAAAGAGAACATACCTTGCGCCAAAGGTCGTAACATCCCTCAATCTCACCTCTCGGTAATTGATTGAAGAAACTCCAGTCATACTCAGCCCACCCTCTGTCTCATGCTCTGTTAAAAGATACAGAGGACAACCATGTCCTGAAACCCATTGATGTTATCCTCATGGTCACTTGTACAAAGGTTGTATGCCTTGTGCGCATTTGATGGTGCAATTGTGCATCCCGCCCTATGCCCGCATACAGTGCGAGAAGGAAGGCCAGGGAGCCTTATAGTGCAGTGCACAAGAACAAATCGTGCTTTGTGCATTGACAGACCCATCCCGTGCGTACAACACTTCATTCACACTTCTCACCTCTCATTTGATTTAAAGGGAAAAAACTGGTCACTCACCCCACCCTTTGTCTCACTCTCTATTGATAGTTACAGAGGGCAACCATACTCACTTCCCCATTCGGTTAGGATGAAAGCTCGCATCACTCGATTGTTTGTCGATGAAGATCGCGTCGTCAGTTGTTGAAGAGGCATACCCAGGGAGGTAGCCATCTGATCTGGTACTTCAATTGGTTGTAGAAAAGATCATCTGCGAAAAGGGGCAGACAGACTGATGAAGTTGTAGAGACAGTGCACCAAGGGAGGTGGCTTCAAATTTCTTCTGGACAATTTTTTGCTGGTGAGTCAGTTATCCTGAACTGCAGGGTGTTACCACCTTTTCCACAGCCAGCTTCTCGCCCAAGGGTGTTTGCCACCTTTTCTTGGAGTGAGGCCTGCTATGACAGGGAATTTCTTCCTTTTCTCCCATAACAGTTTTTTTTTCTTTTCTTCTTTTCTTTGTTTTTTTTTTCTCTTTTTCTTGTTTTGTTATTGTTTTTTTTTTCTTTTTTCTCCTATTCCCGAGGGTGTCTCCACCTTTTCTCGAAGAATAGGTCGGCATGACAGGGACCGAAGTCCTTTTCTCCCATGACCGATATGTGTATGTATATATATATATATATATATATATATATATATATATATATCATTAGGAAAGAAATGGTAGAAAGACTATATGTCAGAACCAACCTCACCATTGTCATTGGTGGAAAATAGAGGATAAGAGATCAGGGCTAGAAGGTGGGGCTGAGGGGACAGAGGGTTGCGTCCACCGCATCAGGAGTGGCTAAAGGACGGCTATCAGAAGTAGCATCATAAGAGTTATAGTGCCATGACAACGGGGGAAAGGATCAGGTGACCGTGATTATCAAGATCCCCAAGGAGGGAAGTACTTCTTCAGGTGATATCCATTGATCAGGAAGGGAACATTAGAGGCATCAACGGTCTGCACTTGGATAGAGCCATTAGGGTTGACAACAAGTACCTTATATGGGCCCACCCACCGCTGTTGAAGATTGCCAGGAAACTTGCCGAATCGTGAATCATAGGCTATGACCAAATCACCTTCTTTGAACTCCTTGTGCTTGATGAAGCTGTCATGGTAAGCCTTACCTCGGGCTTGCGTGGCTTCCATGCACTATAGAGCCATCCTGCGAGTTTCGTCCAAACATTCCAAGTGCAGAAGACGGTGTTGCAGTGAATCATCGTCCCCCAAACGCTCTTTGATAGCCACTCGCAAAGAGGGCAATTCCAGTTCAACAGGAAAAACAGCTTCTGTACCATACACCAGCTGGAAGGGTGTCTCTCCTGTTGCTGCTTTATGGGAGGTTCTGTATGCCCAGAGGACCTCTGTAAGTCGATCATCCCAATCACGACGATGTGTGACAATTTTTCTTGTCAGAATCGAGTAGAGGATGCGATTCGTGACTTTGACTTGGCCATTGGCTCTAGGGTAATAAGGAGTGGACTTGCGATGGTGGATCTTATACAACTCTATCAACTCTTCCATGACTTTATTAATGAAATGAGTGCCTCTATCACTTACTAGCTCTAGAGGACTGCCAAAACGGGTGATGATATTCTCGTACATGAACAGAGCCACGCTGTTACCATCATCCCGCTTTAGGGCTTTAGCTTCACACCACTTTGTGACATAATCCGTACATACCAAGATGTATCTATTCTGCTTTCTTCTAGTAGGAGGATCGATTGGGCCTACAAAGTCGATGCCCCACTTGTCGAACGGCTTCAAAGGAAGGATAGGTTGCAGTGGCATGGCACTGGTTTTGGTGGGTTTCCCCATTTGCTGACAAGCATCACATCGCTTGCAGTAATCATAGGCATCCTTATGGATGGTCGGCCCCACCAGTAACCTGCTAGCAGAGCCTTCCTGGCTGTAGCTTCTCCTGCAAAGTGGCCTCCACATGGCTCGTCATGGCAAGCCTTCAGAACAATCCCAATCTCATCTCCTACAACACATCTTCTAAGCACTTCATCTTTTCCCTTCTTGTACAATGCGCCGCCTAACAGGGTGTAGGGGGCTGATTCTAACATAAGCTTCTTCCTTTCCCAACTAGAAATGCCAGGAGGGTACTGTTGGGTTGCCAGCAGATTGGCAATGTCTGCATACCAGGGGGTTACAGTTTCTACCAGGAATAGGAAAGCATCAGGGAGGTCCGGATCATCCTGCTCCTCGTCTGCCGTCTGTGGGATACACGATAGATGATCAGCCAAAACATCGGAACGACCAGGTTTGGTAATTACCTCAAAGTCGAACTCCTGGAATAGAAGGAGCCATCTCAACATTCATCCTTTCACGTCTACTTTGTTCATCACGAAGGACAATGCCTCGTGATCCACATAAAATTTAAAGTGGGTAGACAACAGATAGTGGAGAAACTTCTCTAGGGCAAACACCATTGCCAAGCACTCCAGCTCAGTCACTGTGTAGTTCCGCTCTCTATCAGTGACTTTTTGGCTTGCATAATAGATCGGTTGATCTAGCTTCGAGGAGCCCTTCTGGCATAGAACTGTGCCTAAGTCTTCAATGGATGCATCAGTGTGTACATGAAACTCCTTCGTCCAATCGGGAGGCTGCAGAATGGGTGCCTCAATCAGACACTGCTTCAAAGTGTTGAAGGCCTTATCACAATCTTCCATCCAAATAAACTCTACATCTTTCCTCAGAAGCTTGTGCAAGGAGGTTGCCTTTGTTGCAAAATGGGCTATGAACCTTCTGTAGTAACCCACGTGGCCTAGGAATCCCCTCAACTATTTGAGGTTGGTGGGTGTTGTCAGAGTTGCAATCTTTTCGAACTTTGCAAGGTCTGTTGATATCCCTTGTGCAAAGACAATGTGGCCCAACAGAACTCCAGAAGAGACCCCAAAGATGCATTTGTTGGGGTTGAGGGAAATCCCATACTCAAACTATAGACACAGAAGTCATCCAAATATACCTCAATAAAGTTGTGCAGATGATTTTGGAATGCGGCCATCATGACTCGTTGGAAGGTAGTAGGGGCATTGCAGAGCCCAAATGGCATCACTCGATAAGCGCAGGTCCCCCATTCTGTGGTGAAGGTTGTTTTGGATTGGTCTTCTTCTGCTATTTGCACTTGGTTATATCCACTGAATCCATCCAGAAGGGAATAAAGCTCATGTCCTGCCACTGTGTCCAACAGTTGGTCTGTGAGAGGAATCGGAAAGTGATCCTTCTTAGTCTTGGAGTTCAACTTGTGGAAATCCACACATATACGAAGCTTGCCACTCTTCTTGGGTACAACCACGATGGGTGAAACCCATTCACTATTTGCCACTGGATAGATAAACTCGGCTTCCAGAAGCTTCAACAGCTCTGCTTTCACCAATGTGGAATAATTCGGGTTCATTCGCCTTTGTCATTGCCTACTGGCTTGGCATCAGGCTCCAAATCAATATGATGCTGACATATTGTGGGATCAATCCCCTTTAGGTCTTTGTAGAACCACGCAAACACGTCCAAATTCTCTTTCAACAAGTTGTACAAAGTTGACAACTCCTCTTCTGGTAGGCTGCTACCCACCTTCAAATGGCGTTCAATGCCATCCGCATCCACAAAAGTTAACTACCTTTCACCTTCTACTTCACGGATGAAGGTCCCACGGACTGCTTTTGGATACAGATGTGACTCCTTCAAGGGGGTGGTGTCCTCTTCTAATGTCCCACTAGACCCAACTTCTTTTTTTGGTGGAGACTTAGGTTGCTCCTTGAGATGTTGAAATGGGATTAGAGCCGTTTCGGGTTTGGTTTCAAGATTAGTTACCTCTTGGCTTGAAGACTCATCTTCTGATGACGCGTCCAGGAATGTCACATAACAGGGATCCTCTAATGCCTGTTGGAATCGTGAGACTGGTGCTTGTTGGCGCGGTGAATCATCATAATCTTTTCTTGGAAAAGGTGGGTGAGAACGGAAAGAGCCACTGCTGAAAGACGGCTTGTTCTTCTTTAACCATTTCTTATAAAGATTTTGCATATGAGAAGATCCATTTACCAAACCAAATGGTACCATCGCCATTTTGTCCCACAGCATGAGCTCGTCTGCTTCTGATGCTTCTGGAACTTCTTCTTCATATATTTCCTCTTCAGGTGGGATAGATTCTTCCATCTCGCTTTCATAACCTTCTTCTTCCATATCATCTCCTTCCTCTCCGGTCTCTGTCTCTGTCTCTATCTCTGTCTCTGTAGGAGCTCTGTAAGAGAAGAACAGGTTCTCTGTTTCATCTTCTGCCTCTGTCTCTGGCTCTGCTATGGCCATGCAACAGGGAGAGCCATACATCCACGCTTCTACCTCACTGTCAGAGGTGATTTTGGAAGTCATTCCTGGTTTAGGTAGGAAATATTCACCCATTGATAATGGCTTTGCATCTTTTGGGAGTTGGCTTACAGTATCCACTATTAAGGAACGTGCCACTGTTTTCTTAGGAAGGATCTGTTTGACAGCATCTTCTTCTGCTGATGTTCCATCTGTAGCCTCATTAGGGGAGTCAGAAGATAATTCTAAGGAGGTGGATCCATGTCCTTTTTTAGCACCATATAACTTCAGCACCACTTTATTAGGTCCTCTACCCAAGGTCAAGGTTCCTTTGAACCAATCCGTCCTCCTTGCTCTGGCTTCAAAAAGCCATGGTCTGCCCAGTAACAGAGGGTAGGATGTACCATAAGAGTTTGGCTTCACCACCAGATATGTTAGCCAATAATCTTTTCCAACCACTGTAGTCTTCACATATGGGAGAATGCCCAAAGGCTTGATTCTTCTTTGATCTGCCAGTCTGATGAGCCATTGGGTTGGTTGCACACCTTGTAGGCCTAGATCCTTCATTGTCACATCCGTCATAATGTTCATTGATGAGCCACCATCAATCAGTGCATTTGCAATAAATCAACCTTCTATCCACATGCCAGTCTCTGGGGTACCAGGATCTAGGAAGGCGTTAGCCACATCCACTTCTTTTACACACTCTGGAGCTTTGTTGGATTTTGTTGTTGTTGAGGGAGCAATCCTTAATCCACGTCTTCTTGCTAGTATACTTTTGAACCTTTTTCGGCAACTGGGAGACAACATCAATAATTGTCGAAATGTCAGGTTTGGTTTAAAGGTATCTAAATCTCTGACCAGATCGTATTCCTTAATAGGATCCACTGGCTTCTCTAACCGGTTAGGGAATGGGGCAACACCCATTTTCATTTTCCTTTTTTCTTCCAACAGGGGCATCATGGGGACTTCTTCTGCCACTTGTGGCATTTCCTCCTCTTCTATCTCTTGGACCTCTGGTCCTGTCTCTGGAACTGTCTCTGTGACTCTCTGTGGCACTGTAGTGCTCTGTATGGCACTGTAAGGCTCTGTTCTATTTTGTTCTTCTGGTGGAAGATTGAACTTCACTATTCTGGCAGGAGGATTATTTTCTTTCTGGATAGGTGGTTACTTCTTCTTTGCATGCGTGATGGCAGCAACTTCCAATTCCACTAAATTGGAGGTAGGCTCTTGGGCCTTGGATGGATTATCAGTAGCACTGTTTTTCACTGGGGATGGGCTGGGACAATCTTTTGCAGTGTGGCCTTCTCCTTTGTATCAACTGCATAAGGGCTTGTAATCCACTAATCTTATGGGATTTGGACAATTTGGTGAAACGTGCCCCTTTTCTCCACATCTGTAACACTCTGCTTCTTATCTCTGACCACCGCCAGACTGTCTTCCTCTGTAACTTTGGGAGGGAAATCTTCTGGGTCCGAAATTAGGACCAAACTCTCTAGGCTTGGGTCCAATATCCTGTGTTGTCATTTTGGATTCCAACAAGTTGAATCTTGCATCTTCTTCCTTCCTTCTCCTAACATGCATCTCCTTTAGAGAGCAAATATCCTCTGTATGGTTCTTCTGCAAATAGTAGGCTCCAGGAATGGTTGGTTTTCTTGTACATTCAGTGGCTAAATGGCATGCTTGATGACACTTACCACACCAAGTATTTGACCGCATCACATCTCTTCCTGCTCCTGCCACGTTGGATATGCTAGCGGTATTCACTTTCAGCATCTGTAGCTGTTTTGTAATCACATCCATCAACTCCTTTTTGATATTTGCAACTGAGTTGGATAAATAATCCTTCAAGCTTTCTCCTCCTGAGGTACTGGCAGTAGGGTTTTGAGGAGTCTCTGCAATCACTGCATAAACAGGTTGGGCTTGTGCAGAGGGGTCTCTGTTCTGATTCTGATTCAGAGCTCATGTTTGAACTATTGGCTGTTGGCTCCAGTTGGTAGGATTTCACTGTTGCTGCTGATTTGGCATTGGGGGAATTGTTTGGGACCATTGTTGTTGTGGTTGAACCATCATTTGAGGCATTGATTGTGGCCATTGTGGATTTGGTGCACTGTACTGTGATACTGGTAGGGGTAGGGGACTGTCCCTGGGACTGCATTTGGTGGGTACATCATTCCTGGCATTAGAGGAGGTAGGACTCCTCTTCCTGGATTCATCACCATTCTAGCTTCCACTTCATCGTACAGTCTTGTACCTTTTGTTGCAGCTTGCAGTGTGGCTGGTCTTTGCAGCTCCATAAACTTACGGACTTCTATTTGTAATCCTCTAAGAAACACTCCCTTGTGAATGCCATTATCTAGATTATGGTTAGTCCATCTCTTTAGGATGGATTCCATTAGTGAGACATAAGCTTCTACTCTTTCTCCAGAGGACTGACTTAAATTCATAAATTCCTCTCACATCCGCTCTTCAAAACCTTCATGCTTGAATTTAGTGAGGAAGGCCAACTTCAGGTCGTCCCATGTGCCAAAAGTTCTTGTTGCTTGTCTCTCATACCACTGAAACGCCGTGCCCTTGAAAGTGGCGGGGAATATTGCTAACCAATGCTCAGGGGTTCTGGCATTGTTAGCCACACATGCTACCATAAACTCTGCTACATGAAGATCAAGGTCTTCATTGTACTCTCCCTTAAAAACTGGCAATGGGACTACATTCGCTAGCCTGTCATCAATATTTCCAGGACGGATCTGGCTTGGAAGTGGACCTCCAGCAGGAGGAGGAAGGGCTTGATGTGCCATTGGGACTTCTGTAAAGAGTTCCGCAAGGGCGTCAAAGGCGACTTCTACTGCGAGCTCGTTCTTAGCTTTGATTTTGGCATTTTTTCTTCTTACGTACCTCTGGACTCATTCTAACGCTTGCCTCTTTATTGCGTCATTCATCAGGGGGTTGGCTCCACTATGTTCTTAGTGCTCCACAAAGGGATAACAGAAGGCTTTAGTCTCTTGAGGACTCTCTTGCCAACATTTCTTCTACTTCCTCCTTTTCAACGTCTCTAAATTTTGCTTTCATGCCACTGCATAGAGGAAGGTATTCGGTTCTGAAGGTGTCAAAATGCATACGTCTAAGCATTGTGGTGGTGCCATCATTATAGTAATGCCAGCTTCTGATGGTTTCAACAGTGTATGTTGTGAAAAACACTCTGTCTACCAACTTCCAGTGGGTTGCCAATTGAACAAACAAAAGATTGTCAGTGCACCAAGCATCCCATGTATCTTGCTGTTGAGCATCCACGAACAAATTCCAACTTTTTTCCTTCTTGTCTTCGTGAACCTCTACAGACCAAGACTCCTGAAGCTTCTTCACAATCTCCCACTTGATGATGTCTGGAAACTTCTCAATGAATGTCAAATCTTCCATGGATGGTCATTCTCTCTGTTTCTGCTCTTCAGTTTGTTCCCAAACAGTTTGCCACCAAGATGCAAGTTTCTGCTGCTTCAACAGGAAGAGGAAACTGTCCACCACATAGAGCATGCATCATGATGGTGATGTGTTTCCGCCATTGTGGGATGAACTTCTTGTGGAAAGTGGCTTTGATTAGGATAAATTCCAACTCTTCAGTGGAAGAAGGAACTTTACAAACATCCATTGAATTCTCCTCTTCTTGACAATGCTATTTCCTTCATTTTCAACCTCTTCTGATGCTTGTTGATGGCAAGGTTCCCCGGCTACGCACCAAAAACATGGAGCACCAAGAGGAACACCAAGGAAAAATGAATTCTCTTGCAAGAAAATATATCTTGTAACATCAAAAAGCTTTTTTATTAGGTTTTATATGATCACAATGAAGAAAAGAACACCACGCACAACAAATCTTCATGCAGCATCATGTAGTTCTCCCACGGATTTGATAGAATCAACCATATTCCCCAACATCTTCACAAAATCCATCAATAGAACAAAGAAAGCAAAGGAATACACCATCTTTGAATGGAAATATATCACATAGTATTCATCTTCAATGTCTTCATAGTCTTCTCTCTCAATCTCTCACATACAATCACACTATTTTGATAGAATTGACTATCTATGACTCTCTCTCTCTCTCTCCATCAATAGTACATCATATCCTATCTACAATCAATCAATAATCACCCTCAATAATCCTTCTTAGGTCGTGGACGCACCTCCCAAGAGGTATGTCTGATATGAAGAGGCACTAGAGCCACTACACTGTCTTTTCATAGCTCACCACAGTCACTTCACTCCAGTCTTTATTTGAGTCTTCAACAGCTACTTCTTTGAATTATTTTAGCTCTTTTGCACTTGTATCCACCTCTTTCCAAGGCTAGAAAACTTTCCCAAGCTACACTCTTATCCAACAGAACACATACAGAAGCATACAGAAGGTCTACAGAGGCTCACAGAAGCTCATCAGAGAGTTACAGAAGGTCAACAAAAAGCATCAGAACCACATAACTCATACCAAAACCATTCCAAACCATCAAAAATCACTCAATAAGCTTTCAAACAATCTCAAATCCTATCAATCAATACTCCATCCTTCCTTACAGAGAGAAAATAGAACAAAACAGAAGCTCAATAGAAGCTATCAGGACCAAACAGAACATATCAGAACATCATCAGAACTTCACATCTCTACTAATAAACATCATGAGCTTAATAAAACCATTCCAACCTATCCAAAACACTCTCAAACCAATCAATCATCTCATAAAATCAACCATTCAGCTCTCAAAAACAACAAAAATCAGCCAAAAAATAAGTCATTTCAACACTCAACACTCGTAACGTCCCAACACCTTGATTCTATTGGCAGGGATTATTTGAGTCACTTCCTCGTAAACATACGTGTTCTGCTTGACCTTTCGACCGCCAACATGTAGGGTTGCGTTTGCGTGAGCCTCAACAAAGATGAACAGCTTCACAATCTTTAAGTCCTTCATCCACTTGATTCTCTTCAAGTTGGTTCAAAGGTATGCAAGTCAGTGGGAAGCTATGTAATAAATTCCTAAATCACTCGTCCATCTCTGTTCCATGTACAGGGGTGAAGGGTTGTAGATGCGGTCTAGGATATTCATCATATCGAGCCTCCGTCAATAAGTTGAGGCATGCATCACAGTCATAAACATAACCTGGAACACCAAGAATTTGTTCCATGCTTCGCGACTCTGCAGGCTAGCATCGGTAAGTAAGGAAATGTTCTTAACAGAAACATTCGCTCTACTTTACCTCATTAAGTTTCCTTAAAAATATTAGATTCTTGTTGGTTCACTCTGATACCAACTGTAACGTGTCCACCTGTTCACTTGTAGGACACGTCTTAGCAGCCCATCGGGAAGTGAGTCCAGAAAGCGCTGCCTAGCACTCCCATGGAATGTCATGGGGTTTGTGATCTAGGTCTTTCTGAGTCTGCCATGAAGCGGAAGCATTCCAGCCGTTCCCACTTGGGACCGACCTGAATCAGGGTTTTCCTAGTGGTCAAATTCCTAGAACGGTAGCTAGCATCAAACCTCAGGCAAACTACTTTATGCAGAAACGTCAGGGTCAAAACGGATTCATGCTGCACTTGGTTCAAGAAGAATGGGAAATGAGAGGGATGCAAAGCTCGACCTCTCTGCCCGTAAGGCACAGTCCCATTCCGTTCCCCTAAAACAGCATAAATCAGGACTCTAGTACTCTAGATTCTAGGTCATTGTTCCTTGCTGTCAATTTTCTTCGAGAAAAGTTCCCGGCTAATGGGGACCACCCTTCCGTAGGACGGACCCATGGTCACATCCACCGCACTTTCCTCGGGGTTGCTTTAGTTATCTAATTACCTACCACATTTAGTTTGACATGCAAAGACAGCTTCCTTAATTAGCCAACTAGTCACTGGTTCCTTCACATAACTTAATCACTGACATAGAAAAACAATATAAAAAAAGTTCCTTTTCAACAATTGATCTTATTTATCAGTCTTTGGAATACATCATATAATATAGCCCGAAGGCTAATCCATAAATCCGCCCGAAGGCAATTCCATAATCCGCCTGAAGGCAATCCATAATCCGCCCGAAGGCTATTCCAACAATCCTCAGGGATTGCTATTCCAAGTTTCCGCCCGTAGACTAGTATGCGGGCCTCGAGATCCAATCTTGAGTCACATCGGCCTCTTGTGCAGGACCCAGAGGCAAGGGATTTACGGCCAGAGCCCCTTGGCACCCAAGCATCCTCTTACTCCAAGTAGCACCCACGAAGAGACCTCTCGCGGCGGGTTCGGTCCACGTACCCGGCGTGGCTAACAACCCCCTTGGATAGGGTCAAGCAGACAGTCGGGGGTAACTGATGCTACCTTTCCCTCGAGGCCTTCAACCTGAAGCATTAATTATTTTTCCAACTTTAGATTCCCTGAGCAAAGAAGTACAAATAATGCTCCTAACTGTACAAACACAATCAATCTAGTGGTCGTTTGTTTGACCAACTACTAAGGTGTGAATCCTTCTCTTCGAATGCATCCATCATTCGATCCGGGACCAATTGCGACTTGGCAAGATCCCCAAGGGTTTCGTTGCTTGTTTACCCTTTTAACCTTGGGTTAGGGTTTATACCCTATTAACCCAATTAACAAACACCTTAGGTCTCCTTATATTGAGGTCAACAATTCCCTGGGAAACCATGTCGCCCTATCTTGATCGGTCAATTTCTTACTAGGCAATACGTAACTTCCCTAACTTGGCAAATCAACCCAAGGAAGGGTGATGTAGCGGGATGACCACTCATCCTTTTTGCAAGTTAGACTTGCACTTAGACTCGCCAACCTTGTTCCAAGGAGTGGCAATTCTACTTTGTGATTTAAACACAACATCCTGCGACGTTGCAACTTGTTGCATAGGTGTCGCACCTGGCTTATGGGGTTATTTCTCCCCCCGCATGGTATTCCTTGGTCAAGGATACCTTGGTCAAGATGTAGGGTTTGGGAGTCTTCTTGACCTAGCCCAACCCTAACCCTACTAGGCCGACAACGTTTGGCCCTAGGGTTTCTAAACTTAATCGAAAGTCTGGTATTAGGCCAATAGATCCTTCGGATAAAAACCCTAGATCGTTCTTGTATAGGCGTTCAGCTAGCCCTAACACTCTGTGAATGTGGGTAGGATCTTTGGGATTGGAAGTCTTGACTTGGCATTCCCAGTGCGATACTAGGTAGAATTTTAACGTGGCTTAACTCTACCTAGCGTATTGAGGTGATCATCGCTTGAGTTACACCTTTGCAAGTAAATTACCTAATCGATCTAATGGTCTTGCGACAAGAGGTGATCTCTTCTTAGAGATGCAAATAATTTATCCTAAAAATATGTAAATAATTTCAAAATACAACATTTCATGCAAATATGCGGTTCATAGACTTTTTCCTTCTAAGCAAATATGAGATTTACAAGGACCATTTCTTTTCCTTGCCTAAATCATAATGATTGACAAGTTTAGGGCTAACTCGTATAAATCCTACGTTGAGTTTCAACAAGAACTATGCTCACAACCCTTCGCTTAATGCATTGAATTCAAGCCTTAATATGAAATGCATTCTTCCTTAAATACAACCTTCAATTAAAGAAGTCCATGCATGACGAATGTCATAAGACTATTATTGACTTAATCCGTCCTACAACACTTAACCCAGCCTAGGATGTACTTAACATCTCATGCAACTTGCAAGGTACATAAATTCATTTCATGCATGCAACTACTTAGACAACATCTAATGGACGTCAATGATTATCTCATTCGAATCACAACTAGGAGATTACTATCTAAATGCATTATGCACTGTTTCTTTTTCGCGAGGAAATCAAGTATGCATTTAGACAAATCCACCTTATAACCTATGCAATATGCGTTTGGGATTGCAACTTGGAAGTGCAAGCATTTTACAAAGGCATGACATGCACTAACTTCGTAAACGAGTGGATAATTGCGTTTAAAATTTCCAAATGTATTTAACTCGACTATGTGTATTAAAGACATGCTTAAATGCATTCTTTTCATGTGAACTCAATTTCTAAGAACCTGGGCATTGAGATTCGGGGTGTTATCCACACACGAACTCGGAGTAGAAGCTCCCGCATGTGTGCCTCTCGCCTTTAACTTTGGGGCCATTTATGCGGTGTATTTTTGTCACAGCAGCTTCCCTTGGGTTACTCACACGTCCCAAAGACTCACAGTCCGTGATCTCCCTCTCCTACGCAGGATCAGGGGCCTTGGAGACTTGGGTTTAAATTCCCCAGGGGAGCACGAGGGAATCAGGCCTATGGAGGCTTAAGATTAGAAGCTTCTAAGCTTCTATCTCTATCCAAAACGTGGAAAAAAAAACGTGATGATGGGGAGGATGGAGAGGATGACGATGAAGGAGATGAGGAGGGTGATGATGGGGTGGGCAAAGGCGGCAGCTTGGCGGGCAGCGTGGCGATTTTCACGCAGTAGGGCGGCAATGGTGGCCAGCAGCAACCCTCTGATTCCTTCCTCCCTCCCTTCCCCAAGCTTCAGGGGGGGGGGGGGGGGGGATAGCCACCCACGTGGCTTCACATGCCTCCTCCCTCCATCATGCACTTCCACCACTCTACTTCACTCTCTCTCACACTCCTCTCCCCTGCCATGCATCGGCTGAGGGGGAGGGGTTATTAATAAAAAAATTTGCACAAAATTTAACCATTATCCATTTACCTTTTCCCGTGAAGGGTGTTCTCGTGCTACCTATGGGTTTTTAGCCTCGGCCTCCTACGCTCGATGCGGTGAGGTGTTTATTGAAGCACGTGGGGTAAGTACTTAGCCACCAACATTATTCCGTTGCGAGAGATTATGTTAGTTTGCTTTTTTTGCACGAATTATGGGTCTTCAATATTTCGAGGCGGAAATATCACACAGAACATCATCAGAACCTATCACATCAATATATCTTCATAAAAAAATATCATGAGATATCAAAATCAATCCAAATCTATCCAAATCATTCCAAAATCAATCAAAAATCATACCAAATCAATCATTTAGTCCACCAAAAACAACAGAAATCAGTTAAAAATTCAATCTTTTTTCACTCTCAACACTCCATGTATACTTCTTTTTACAACTCATCATGCAAAAATGCATTCTTTACATCCATTTGATGTAAAGTCCAAGATTTGACTATAATCACTACAATGATAGCTCTTATGATTGCTATCTTTGGCACTAGAGAAAATGCATCCTCATAATCAATCTTTGGCAACGACTCTCCCTTTATACATGATCACACTTTCATATATATTATCTTTTAATTCATAATTAAACCACTTGCAACATATAACTTTCTTTCCCTGAGGAAATAGTACCAAATCTTAAGTTTGATTTACATCCAATGTAGCCATTTCTTCATCCAAGGATTTCTTCCAATTGATATGACCAATAGCATCCTCAAAAGAACTAGACTTAACTGATTTAACCTTTGCCATATAAACATAATGGTGAGCAACATAAGCATTGTATGTCAACCTATTTATGAGATACCTTACTCTCATTGACTTGGGCACTTGTGGAGTGCTCTTTGATCCCTTAATATTAACCTTGGTCTACAACCCCCCCATCAAACTCACCATCCCTTAATATGTACTAAAAATTCAAATATCAAAATCCTCATCCATACTCTGATCTCAACCCCCCATCAAACTCACCATCAATATGTGAATCATCTACAGAAACATTTGACACACCAAGTCAATCAACCATCTTTTCCTTTCCCTTGTGTGATAAATTTGCTATAGCTGTAAGAGTGCTATTCACATGTAATCTACCACTTGAATTGCTACAGAGGCTCTTCCTCTCCATTCGACATCAAGTAGTCAATTTGCATATCTGTTTATTTCTCAATTGAATTTTTTAAATCTTGAAAGTGAGAGAACATCTCACTTTTTTCCTTCATGAAGTACACATATATCTTCCTTGTATGATCATAAATAAATGTTACATAATAGTTACATTCACCCATTTATGTAGTATTTGTAGAAACCCATAGATCCAAATGTATAGTATTAAGTAAGTGCCTACTCACATGTTTATTATGAGGAAATGCATACCTTTTTTGTTTTCCAAATTGGCATCTTTCACACACTTTTTGCATATCAGCTACTTTGAACTTAGGCAAGCTCGTCACACTATCATCTAACTACATATTCTTTAACCATTGCACATTTATATGGCCAATATGTTTATGTCAAATGTCAATGTCAACCACAACTTCTACATCTTGTGCAAACATAGCCTCTTCATCTCAAGCACATTTACATCCAAAATAAACATTCTTTGCACACACTTGTCTTTTGTAACCACTTTATATCCATTCTCGGAATCTTCTACAAAGCAACATTTTCATTGAATTTTACTTGCAATCCATGCTCAATCGTTTTACTAATAGAAACCAAATTATTTGTGATGTTAGGAAAATGTAGCACATCAACTAGACACTTAACTTTTTCAACTTGCATGGACAATGGGACACTCCCAACATGAGAAATAGGATATATTGTATTTCCACGTGTTTCCACAAAGCTAAGTATTTTAGGATTTTTCATTTCTCTAGACCATTCTCTAGGAGACATCATATGGTTAGAGGAACCTAGATCCACATAGCATACATCATCAATCATTCCTAGTAATACATCCATATTCACTACATTCATTATGTATTGCATAATAAATAACTTTTCATTCCTATTAATGCATCCATATTCACAACATTCATTATGTATTGCATAATAAAAAACTTTTCATTATCAACCTAATTGTTGATATATTTATAATTATTATGTTATTCTTTAGAACTTCTAAAAAGTATAATTTATGAAAAATAAATAAGAGCACGGTCTTTAATATCTGTAAACATTATTAGTATTGAGTCTCACTCATATACACCAAAATAGATAATATTCTTGATTAATTTATCATTAGATTTTGTATGGTGCCTAAGGAGCCAATAAGGATATATTATATTCTCTCCCCTTCAGAGGAATCAAGTTGTCTTGATCTTGAGAGAAATTTGGGATTATAAATGTTAGGCTTTTTAGGGCTTCTACCAAACACTATTTTTCTTGGACAGGTGTACCCCATAAGCCTATTGACCGCATGAATAATAATTATGCACTCAAGAAATAATTGTGACACCTTTCTACCTTAACTCAAAGCTCAATAAAATCCTTAAAATAAAGTTCAAGCTTATTTATTTATTCAAAAGATTTTATAGAGATTATGTAAGATAGAGGTAATACACAAGTCAAGTCAACGAGGCATTAAACTCAATGATTTCCACCATTCTAGATATAGAGATATCAATAGCCATTCCACCATTCCAGATATAGAGATGATGTAAGATAGAGGTAATACACAAGTCAAGTCAACGAGGCATTAAACTCAATGATTTCCACCATTCCAGATATATCAATAGCCATGATTGGATAATACAATGTTGAAGAATCTTATGTTTGGGGTATAATACTTGTGAAGTTGAACTCGAATGCTCTTAAAGGTATCTCAATCACCCTAATCAGTCAATCAAACACAATTACTAGTTTTAGTTCAACTATAATATCCTCCCCCCTCACTCACATGAACGAGGGCTTGGGAGGGGGGGGAGTTTAAAAAACTATAACATTTATAAATAAGAAACAAATCAAAGACAATAAATAAAAGAAAATATAAGTTGCTATTGACAAACTGATTTGCTATTGCCAGTCTCTCTCATCCTACCATCCACACCGCCATGCAAACCATGGATGCCTCCCCAGCTCATTACATGATAAAGATCCTCTCTCCCATGCAACAACCAATGCAGCATGATCATATGAGGATGGAGAGTCAATCATTGAATGCTATCAGGGAGAGAGAGGGCTAGTAATATCCCCAAAAAGGCTATATAAAGCCTCAAAGCTAAGGTGTTAAGGAGGGGGGATATTGAGGCTGACACATTGTTGCTAAAGGGGGGAGATAGAGATAGAGAGTGAGAGAAGGGAAAGAGAAAGGGAGAGAGAGAAAGAGATAGAGAGAGAATGAGATTGTGAGAGAATATGGAGATAGAGAGAATAGGGATTGGGAGAGAGAGAGAGAGAGAGAGAGAGAGAGAGAGAGAGAGAGAGAGAGAGAGAGAGAAGAAGAAGAAGAAGAAGAAGAAGAGAGTGAGAGAGGGAATTGGAGATAGAAGGAAGAAAGAGAGAGAGAGAGAGAGAGAGAGAGAGAGAGAGAGAGAGAGAGGGAGAGAGAGAGAGAGGGAGAGAGAGAGAGAGAGAGAGAGAGGAAGAAGAAGAAGAAGAGAGTGAGAGAGGGAGTTGGAGATAGAAGGAAGAAAGAGACTAAGAGATTGAGAGAGAAAGAAAGAAAGAAAGAAAGTTATATTAACGTCTTCTAAAGACCAAAACTGGCCTATGAGACAAACTGTGATACACCTGATGAGGTCCAGCTATCCAAAATAAAAGTGCTGAATGAAAAGCTAAAAACTGGAAACTGAAAATACAGTGCTGTGAGTGTGATAAGTGTCGTGTACGTGTATGTGCGTATGTAGCTCTGGTACTCCAGATAATGGCTACAAAAGGGGAACAAATGTTGGCTGTGATAGGGGAACAACTGTCCGATGTGATAAAGTGGTGTGAGGTGTATATGTAACAGATGCAGGGAGATATACTATCCTGGGATGTAGTAGAAGTCATCGAAGTCGCTAATAGCAGGTGATCCCTCCTGGATGCAGGATGTGGTACATTGGTGGTGGAGAAAGAGCAAACTGGAGGTCTGAGATCCAGTGTGTCGAGTGTCGTCGGATCTCATTCTGCTGTCGATGTAGATCAAGAATCCTTCGGATCTCCTATCGGTATGGCTGTGGGGTCCGAAACCCACGGATCCTCGTGCGGCGTCAGGTACGCTGGTCCTCCGCCTGCTGTAGTGTGAGCCCGGAGGTCTGGCTGGAGGCTGGTACAGTAGCTCTCACTCTGTCTTTCTGAAAGAACTATGTAATAGTCGTCTGGGTGGGCCCCTCTCTAACTGGGACCCGCTGTGTGCTCTGCTCTCTGATGTGCCATGCCTCTCCCAGAAAACGGCCAAATGATCTCTGATCCATATCGTCATACATCCCTGAAGTGAGCTGCTCAATGTGTATCTAGATCTCAACTCTGAGTATGCCGGGCATCTAAGAACAAAATGCTCCTCACTCTCCACCTCTGATCTGCAAAGGGGGCATATCCTCTCCTCTCGTGGGATGCCACTGGCTCTGCCACTCTCAGTCATAAGCTGATGTGATGATACCCTGAGTTGTCCAATAAGAACTCTCAATCGATGTGGCATATAGATCTGCATATATCTCGGAATCTCTATGAATCCTTGCTCTGATATGCTCAAGAACTGTGTTTAATAATGAGAGAGAGAGAGAGAGAGAGAGAGAGAGAGAGAAGAAGAAGAAGAAGAAGAAGAAGAAGAAGAGAGTGAGAGAGGGAGTTGGAGATAGAAGGAAGAAAGAGACTAAGAGATTGAGAGAGAAAGAAAGAAAGAAAGAAAGTTATATTAACGTCTTCTAAAGACCAAAACTGGCCTATGAGACAAACTGTGATACAACTGATGAGGTCCAGCTATCCAAAATAAAAGTGCTGAATGAAAAGCTAAAAACTGGAAACTGAAAACACGGTGCTGTGAGTGTGATAAGTGTCGTGTATGTGTATGTGCGTATGTAGCTTTGGTACTCCAGATAATGGCTACAAAAGGGGAACAAACGTTGGCTGTGATAGGGGAACAACTGTCCGCTGTGATAAAGTGGTGCGAGGTGTATATGTAACAGATGCAGGGAGATATACTATCCTGGAATGTAGTAGAAGTCGTCGAAGTCGCTAATAGCAGGTGATCCCTCCTGGATGCAGGATGTGGCACATTGGCGGTGGAGAAAGAGCAAACTGAAGGTCTGAGATCCAGTGTGTCAAGTGTCGTCGTATCTCAGTCTGCTGTCGATGTAGATCAAGAATCCTTTGGATCTCCTGTCGGTGTGGCTGTGGGGTCCAAAACCCACGGATCCTCGTGCGGCGTCGGGTACGCTGGTCCTCCGCCTGCTGTAGTGTGAGCCCGGAGGTCTGGCTGGAGGCTGGTACAGTAGCTCTCACTCTGTCTGTCTGAAAGAACTGTGTAATAGTCGTATGGGTGGGCCCCTCTCTGACTAGGACCTGCTGTGTGCTCTGCTCTCTGATGTGCCATGCCTCTCCCAGAAAACGGCCAAATGATCTCTGATCCATATCGTCATACATCCCTAAAGTGAGTTGCTCAATGTGTATCTAGATCTCAACTCTGAGTATGACGGGCATCTATGAACAAAATGCTCCTCACTCTCCACCTCCGATCTGCAAAGGGGGCATATCCTCTCCTCCCGTGGGATGCCACTGGCTCTGCCACTCTCAGTCATAAGCTGATGTGATGATACCCTGAGCTGTCCAATAAGAACTCTCAATCGATGTGGCATATAGATCTGCATATATCTCGGAATCTCTATGAATCCCTGCTCTGATATGCTCAAGAACTGTGTATAATAATGAGAGAGAGAGAGAGAGAGAGAGAGAGAGAGAGAAGAAGAAGAAGAAGAAGAAGAAGAAGAAGAAGAAGAAGAAGAAGAAGAAGAAGAAGAAGAAGAAGAAGAAGAAGAAGAAGAAGAAGAAGAAGAGAGTGAGAGAGGGAGTTGGAGATAGAAGGAAGAAAGAGACACACAGAGAGAGAGAGAGAGAGAGAGAGAGAGAGAGAGAGAGAGAGAGAGAGAAGAAGAAGAAGAAGAAGAAGAAGAAGAAGAAGAAGAAGAAGAAGAGAGTGAGAGAGGGAGTTGGAGATAGAAGGAAGAAAGAGACTAAGAGATTGAGAGAGAAAGAAAGAAAGAAAGAAAGTTATATTAACGTCTTCTAAAGACCAAAACTGGCCTATGAGACAAACTGTGATACAACTGATGAGGTCCAGCTATCCAAAATAAAAGTGCTGAATGAAAAGCTAAAAACTGGAAACTGAAAATATGGTGCTGTGAGTGTGATAAGTGTCGTGTATGTGTATGTGCGTATGTAGCTCTGGTTCTCCAGATAATGGCTACAAAAGGGGAACAAATGTTGGCTGTGATAGGGGAACAACTGTCCGCTGTGATAAAGTGGTGCGAGGTGTATATGTAACAGATGCAGGGAGATATACTATCCTGGGATGTAGTAGAAGTCGTCAAAGTCGCTAATAGCAGGTGATTCCTCCTGGATGCAGGATGTGGTACATTGGCGGTGGAGAAAGAGCAAACTGGAGGTCTGAGATCCAGTGTGTCGAGTGTCGTCGGATCTCAGTCTGTTGTCGATGTAGATCAAGAATCCTTTGGATCTCCTGTCGGTGTGGCTGTGGGGTCCGAAACCCACGGATCCTCGTGCGGCGTCGGGTACGCTGGTCGTGCGCCTGCTGTAGTGTGAGCCCGGAGGTCTGGCTGGAGGCTGGTACAGTAGCTCTCACTCTATCTGTCTGAAAGAACTGTGTAATAGTCGTCTGGGTGGGCCCCTCTCTGACTGGGACCTACTGTGTGCTCTGCTCTCTGATGTGCCATGCCTCTCCCAGAAAATGGCCAAATGATCTCTGATCCATATCATCATACATCCCTGAAGTGAGCTGCTCAATGTGTATCTAGATCTCAACTCTGAGTATGACGGGCATCTAAGAACAAAATGCTCCTCACTCTCCACCTCTGATCTGCAAAGGGGGCATATCCTCTCCTCCCGTGGGATGCCACTGGCTCTGCCACTCTCAGTCATAAGCTGATGTGATGATACCCTGAGCTGTCCAATAAGAACTCTCAATCGATGTGGCATATAGATCTGCATATATCTCGGAATCTCTATGAATCCTTGCTCTGATATGCTCAAGAACTGTGTATAATAATGAGAGAGAGAGAGAGAGAGAGAAAGAGAGAGAAAGTAAAAGAAAAAGGAAAGCTGTACGAGTATTGAATCTTCATTGTCTATTCATCTAACTCCTCCATGACAATTACAAGATGAAGGACCCCTAGGTTCTTCATATAGAGAGAGAGAGAGAGAGAGAGAGAGAGAGAGAGAGAGAGAGAGAGAGAGAAAGAGAGAGAAAGTAAAAGAAAAAGGAAAGCTGTACGAGTATTGAATCTTCATTGTCTATTCATCTAACTCCTCCATGACAATTACAAGATGAAGGACCCCTAGGTTCTTCATAAATTCCCTTCTACTCTTGATCATTACTTCTTTTCATCAAGTCATAAATGGGTTTGGTTCTATTTAGTTCTATTAAGATAAGGTATTAACCTTATTTTAGACTCCTAAAGTTATGAATACACTTGTATTATAATGATGGGGGAGGGTCAATCATTGATCATATAGGAGGTTTCTTGGGTTTAGGAATACGAAGGAAAAAAAAGGGTTACTTTTATTGTTAGGATTGACTTGCTCAATACCCAAATTAATTTGAAACCACCACTTGTAAGTATACTTGTAAGGATAAGGCCTTAAAAAACCTAGCTATTAAGCCTCATGGAAGTTTTGCCTTGGGAAGAGAAGTGTAGTTGGATTACTCTTGGTAAGATTAAAGTATATGTGAAGATAGATGCCTTGCAGGGCCACAAGAAAGCTATGCATAGGTTGTGCATGATAAAGCATTGCATCAATTAGGAAAAATCTTGTGATGTAACAAAAAGACTAACGATGTATTATCTTAAGCTATAACCTAAGGGGAATGGCATGTATGACTTTATATGAGTGCACTCTAAGGATGACTAAATTATTGTGGATTATACCTTGCTTTGCAAGCATCAAAAGCATGTTGTTTTGGTTTTTTAAATTTGTTTTTTTTTTAATACCAATTTTTAAGTATAAAATTCAATTGGATTGAGGCTATGAAAGAGAAATGTTTTTCTAGCTCTATGGATGATAGGCTAGTTGCCTTAGTTGTGTATTTACACAAAAGTTATTGTGCCCTCATGGGAATATTTATAGCTACACATTAAAGCTCCCCCAAGATTAGTGATGGGAGTCCTTCACCAAGGGGTTGTTTGATTGTGCTAGAGGCACTAGCCCTAGATGTGAGAGGTCTCTCCATAGGGGGGACATTAGGCCAAGAGGAGACAAGGGTGCCAAGGGGGCTCTGGCCATAAATCCCTTGCATTTGTTAAGGATTGACCTAACACCTATGATCTTAGGATGGAATTCCTAGAAGGCCTTGATACTAGATAAGAGCAGATTGGTGGATTGTGTGCGTGGGATTTGGACACAAGTCTTAGATTAAGGAATGGATTGCTAGGATAGCATTGCACCTTAGAGAAGGTACATGATAAATACATTGTTTTGCAATGGCTTTCAAAGGATTGTTTAGCATTATCGTTGTGTTAACAACAATGAATTATGTGAGGGAACTAGTGTAAATAAGTTAATTAAGGAAGCTATCTTTGCATGTCAAACACAAATGTATTAGGATAATTAGATAACTAAAACACACCCTAGAGGAAAGTAGGAGGGAAGAATCCCTAACGGGTCGATCCTACAAATGAGTGGTCTTAATGAGATAATAATTTTTGTTCAAGGTACTAGAAGTAGGAAGCAATCAAATATGTGACTACTTAGCAAGTTATCTTAGACCTTGATTAGTGCCATTTTAAGGGACGGGAGTTGGGACTATACCCTATGGATAGAGGGGTCAATATGCATTGCTCCTCCTCATTTCTCACTCACTATAAGCCAAGTGTGGCATTAATATACTTTAGTTGGAGTTGACTTGCAAACGTAGTGGTTCAATGACTAATGTTAGTTAAGATAATAGGTGATCTTAGCATCAAATTAGGAACCTAGATTCAAGTCAATCCTTAGGGGTTCTAGTCAAACCAATACATTATGGAGTGAACTCAAGAGATCCTAGATGACAAATCCCATATTATTCTAAGGATTATCAAGCAACATCACTTAGGATAATCTATTGATGGGCTACTAAATTGTGTCATTGAGGGGTCCTTAGTTGACATGCACGTTACATAAACTCTTTTTCACTAACAAGGGTAGAAGTTTTGGACCCTTTCATCTTTAAGGACCAAAATACTTCTATAAAATGGACCTACTCAAGGATATCAGCTCTCTTAAGGTACCTCTCAATATAAGCAACATTCTCACAATCAACTAGAAGATATCCAAGTTAACGTTGTCATCCTTCTATCTAGGACTTCTAGAAATGTGGTCCAAAGATAGCCTTAAGTACCATCAAGGTGATGGAATGGTGAAACTAGAAATCACTTGGAACATAGGCCAAATCATGGATAGCCTCAAAAATCTATTGTTCCATAAGCCCATCAAGAATGACTTGATGAAAAATCAATTCTCTAGGATATTGCTTTAGATACTCTTTAAAAATTAATTCAAATAGCGATAAGAAACAATTCTTATACCTTGTTTCTAATTTTGTTTCTTGAATTTACTCATCTTAAGCAATTGAACTTTGATACCAAGTGAGATATTACCCATCTAGAAATCCTAGGGAGTAAGACTGGATAGTCAATTAATTACTTGTCATTAGCATCAATACTTCCATCCCATGGAACATGCATTCTTAGACAATTAGGTAGCTTTTATGTCTATCTTGCAAGTAAGTATTAGCATCAAGCTAATAAATCCACTTGTGTGATAATTCAAAACTCAAAGTGGATAAGCATTGCACTTGGTTCAATGAGAAAGGAAAAGGAGGGAGAATAGAACATTAATCCCTCTATCCACAAGGCATAGTCTCACAATGGCCCTCTAAAATAGTTATATAATGTGTTCTAAGACTTGGATCCTAGAAAGTTACATTTTAGCTCTAAATCGTAATAATCAAGAAACCATTCATCTAGTTGACTCCACCCAATAATAGCATAACTCTAGTGATTTTTCCTATCCATCCCTTCATCCCTTGATACTTGTTCCTCTTCCTCCATCCACATCTTTTATTCCTACTCCCCCTCAATGGATTACTTAGCCACTCTGGTTTTGATTTATAGATATCTAGACGAAGAGAGTGGAGTCAAATTGATTCATTAATAGGATCCTAGATTGATTGGCCTCCTGTGATTCCATGGAATTGGCAGACTCATATACAAGCTTATTAGAATTATTTGCAATTTGCCTAGATCTATCATTAATCTACTGATCTTTCAGTTACATTAATTTCTCATTTTGCTTGGTACCTAGCATACATACATTAGCATTCTCATAATGATTAGAAGCCAATTCAACGTTGTGTATGAATGCCAATGTGGATATTGATCCCCATCGATTAGATATCTTGCACTTTTATGCTCTGTCTTCTGAGCATATATCTTGTCCTTATAAAGAGAATGTGATGTTTGCAATTCTTTCAGAATCCTCCCAAGATACTTGTGGATGAATCCCTTTCCATGGATAGGCTTCAAAATCATTAGGCCATTAAAACAGAGTATCTTCATTGATGATGTATTTATGGACCAAAACATCTTAAGCTTTCTAATTACGGCCCTAGAATATTTAGTTTGTATATTAAAAATCAACTTTCTTAATCAGTCTTTTAGCACAAGCTCATTTCACACATTTATACCATGTACGTAAAAAACAAGTGAAAATTCATCATTTTTTTCAAACAAAGCAAATAGAATGGCCATTAGTTAATCATAAAATTAGCTTTGGACCATGTAGCAAGCTAAAACCACTTTGAATAGACCACTATGTGATATTGAGTAGACTACTCTAGATGAGGTCTATCATGCTGCCCTATATAGAACACCTTGATACCAATCAAACTACTCTAGACTAGAACTATTACTATTGGTATAGGGACCTTTCAAAATGCATATGAGCCTACAAGTCACTCATTTCATTCTATACCCATGAAGACCTCTATAGAGCCTTACTACTCTATCATGGCCTTAGGTGATCAATCACAGCTTACAAAGACATCTCTCATTTACATGTCTAATCTTTGCACATGTGAGACTGAGCTAGTTCATGATGGTGGAACTCAACAATGCACTCGGAGATAGCCACATCTAGTCCTTGTACACTCTTATATCAATAGCTTTCTTATTAGTTAAAAAGTACAATCATAAAGTAGACATACCAACACAAGGAGAATAATATTTTCCAAATAGTTCTTTTCTTTTAAGATCAAACCAACAAAGCAAATAAATCTGATCAGAAGAATCTCTTTAACCTGAATAAAATAAGTAAATATAAAATAGAAAACTCAACTTTCCAATGATCACAAATTGTTATGATATGATCTATATCTTGGATGGCATTTTATAAGTCCATCATTGGAGTGTTGTGCTCGAATTATATATTTTCTTCACATTGTTCTCTCAAGGATCATCATTTAGAGTAAATTGGTAAAGTTTCTACATAATTATGGAAAAGAGAGAAAATGCTAGGTGGATGTTGGCAAAGGTTTTGCATGGTTATGAAGAGAAGAGGAAAAGCTTAGAAAATTTTGAGATAGAGCTTTTGCACAATTGTAAAGAAGAGGAAGAACCTTGGTGGATTTCAGCAAAGCTTCTGTGGAATTATGGAGAAAAGAGAAAAACTTCAGTAGATTTCATTAGAGCTTTCATGCAAGTATGGAGAAACGGAAAAGAAAATCGATAAATTTTGGCAAATATTCTATACAAGTGTGGAGAAGAGAGAAATGAGCTGATTAGATTTTGGCAGAACTTCCATGCAAGTTATGGAGAAAAAGTAAGAAGTCCAATATACTTCAATAGAGCTTTTGTGCATGAATGGAGAAGAAGAGAGAAACTCGATAGATTTTGTTAGAGCTCTTGTGAGATCATAGAAGAGGGGAAAAAGATAAGAGAGAGTTTAATCCCTTTAGCTTTGCTCGCTCTCAAATAGTGCATAATGTACCCACTTTGGTATCTTAGGTATTATACAATATTTAGTGATAGAAGTACTTTAGGATGTCATATATTTTGTTGCACATTAGTGGCTTCAAGAGTAATAACATTTGCGAGTGTTGCGAACCTTGCTTTTATTTAAATTTTTTAGATATTGGTAGGATTTGTTGATGAGAGAACATAGGGAAATTTTTTTTACATTTTTAAAGTTTCTAAAAAAAAGTGATATAATCATAGAGCTTCTCACCATGCTCAAAAGGATCCAAACAAATCTAAATTCTAAGTTCTACGTGAGCTATACATGAGTGTCAAAATACCATGTTTTTGCATTTCTTTGACTCAATTTGTAAAAATGTGAAACTCTAAAATTCAAATAAAATCTCTCAAAAACACTTAAAATATCTAGCTTTTATATTTGGCAATCAATAATGTAAGTTACAAATGCTAAAAGTAACCCTTTCCCCCTCCCCTCCCCAACTAGTATATTAGCTCTATAGAGAGGGGAGGAGGGCACCACATAGGGACACAAGTCTCTTAGAGGAGACATCACTAAGTGGATGTGGGCAAAGCTAGAGGGAAGCTCTCTCTTAGATTTCTTCCTCTCTTCTACAATTGTGTAAGAGCTTTGCTAGAATCCACAGAGCTTCTCTCCTCTTCTCCACACGTGTGTGAAAGCTCTACCAAAACCCACCGAGCTCTCTCCTCTTCTCCATATATAATTGAAAGCCCTACCAAAATCCATCAACCTTCTCCTCTCTTCTTCACATGTGCACAAAAGCTCTACAAAATTCCATCAAGCTTCTCTCCTCTTCTCTCTCAACACATATAGAGAAGATTTATTAAGTTTTTTTCCTCCCTTCTTCTCCATCATGCAAAAACTTTGTCAAATTCCACAAAAATAAGAGAAAAAAGACATGCAAATTTTAACAATGTTTCTACATGATTTTCAAGAAGAGATAAAAAGCTCACAAATTTGTGGAATCCCTCTTAAATTTACTCTACATGATAGTCCTTAGGAGAAATCGTGAAGGAAAGGGCATTGTTTAACAAGGTACTTCTCGAGAACCTAAGGAAGACATTCTAATAAAGATCTTAGAAGAGGGCATCAAGGATGTGAACCATGCCATATCGAGTCACAATAATTAGGTTTGAGTAATTATTTTATATTTATTTACTTTATTCAAGTTAAGAATACTGATTTAGTTGATCTTATTTATTAATTAGAAAAGATTGTATTCCTTTTGTTAGTATGATGCCTTATGATTATGCTTGTAAACTAATATTTAATAGTTATGTGGATATTGTATTTGAGGAATCAACAGAAAGAGGATATGTGGCTATTAGATTTGTGAGACCAGTGAACCCATTGGCAATTAGACTAGACCCAAGGGCCAACAAGAATGTTAGAGCAATTGAGATAGACTAGAAGTGCACTACCTTGTATCCAAGGTCGAGAGCTAAGTGGTTAAAAAGGATAAACATATTGTTGCTACATTACCTTAGGTGGAGGAGCTTAAAGGGGCTTTAAGCTAGTAAATCCATCAATGGCCTATGTTAGGAATGTAGAGTTTAGTGATCCCCATCACCAAAGTAGTTAGGGATGAATGTCCTCAAATACTATTCAAGAGGTGGAATGACCTTGAAGGGTCGAGAGTCCTCGGGGGGGGGGGGGGGGGGGGGGTTTGAGATAGCTTTGCAAAGCTCAAGATCCTTGCAAGGATCATAATAAATAAACTGAATCCTAATAAAATAAAATTACTTTCATTATTGATTATTTATATATTGTACCTGAATTTATATATAATGTACATTGTGTAATGGAATAGTAAAAGAAATCTATTTTTATATATTCTCAAAATATGGTAGCATACTTTGCTAATTGGATAACTAAAATAGACATGTTGAGAAAAGTGGAAGACCTTAGTGGTGAAAACCAAGATTCTATGGTAGGGTGGACTTGATCAGTTGGGTAACTTTCCTAAACACTACATACAGTTGTTAGAACATGAGCCCCCAAATTCTATAGGATAGTTAATTGGCTTAACATTGTTTTAAGGGACCAGAGTGGTTGAGTATAGGTCCTAATGTCCATGGAAGATCAAAAGAAAGACAATTCCAATCTCTTTGAACTAAGTGCAACGTTATCCCACTCTCACCTTTGATTAGTTATAAAGTGGCTTTTTAAAGGTGAGTGTTAGGCTGTTTTTTGGAGACCTTCATAGTTTAAGGACCCTCATGTTGATTCTTTGGGTTAAGGCCCTAGTGTTTGCTATGAGGAAGATATGGAAGGTAGCTTGAAGACTATTTGACTAGGTAAGTATGTGTATCAAAATTGGATCTAGATGGTGCTATCTATGGAAAGGTATCCAAGTGACTATGAAATGATACCTCCTTTAGCCTAGCTAGTAGCATATACATCATATATAGTAACAAAGTAAAAGTTTTCCGTAATGTAGGGTTTTATGAGAATAAAATTTTGAGATCATAAGAGGTTATTATCCTATTCTTAACTTATTAAAATAATTTAATATTTATTAAAATTTACTTAGATAGAATTAGTCCTCATCATTTCCAAGAGGGTTTGATCGATAATAAGTAATATTAATGTGGCTTCATATGAGGAAGGGATTTCCTAAATTAAGGGAAGGAAAGGGATGTACCAATTGGAAATGAGTAGAGTGAATCCAAGTGTTTGAAATGAGAGTGTTTGTGGATAACTAGTTCAATTATTGAACTTGATGGCATATTATCTTGAGCATCTAAGATAAAATATTGTTATAACCTCAAGAATATCTAGACATAACCATAGTTGAACTTTAAGAGAAAAAAATTCTCCTCGTATAGATAAAAACTCAAAACTTCAATGGTAAGGACAAGGTAAGGATATCAAATTCAAGGTAGATTTGGAAGTTTGGATTGAAAGTATGGATTATTATTTCTCAATTTTTGGAACTAGTGAAGCAAATACATTTATGGTAGTGCATTTATATCTTATTAGAGAAGCCAAATTATGGTGGAAATAGTGGAAGTGCCTTGATAATGTGGTGTCAAAAGGATTAAGAACTTGGGATGCGATAAAAGCTATCGTAAGAGGAAGATATCTTCCATCATCCTTTGAAATCTTAAAGATGAATGAACTTTTTGGCCTTCAATAAATTGACTTAACCCTAGAGTAAAATTAATCAAATTTTGTTACCCTTTGAAATTATGCCCATTATCACCCAATAGCTTACAAGGTTTTGCCAAGGCTTGAATTTTCCTCTTAATCATCAACTTGAATCAATGATGCCAACCACTTTAAAAGAGTACCTAATGTGAGTCAAGCCCTTGGTCAAATGTATTACTAAAGATCATGGGAACACTTACATTCCAAGAGGGAATATAAATTATTCTAGTGCAAGATCTACCTCAAAAGATGGTCATATTTTCATGATAATAGAAAAATAAGGCCCAATCGTCAATGCTACATTTGTGATAAAGTGGGTCATTTTCAAGAAAAATACCAAAAAGAAAGTACTAAAATTGCAATGAGCTTGGGTAGTTTAGATTTGAATATCCAACTACAAAGGGAATACCAATTTGGAAGATTCTTATGATTCTCTTGGAAGAGAAAACTCAATCGGTACATGTGGTATAGACTATGCAACCGAATCACAATCTTATACAATCATCGGAATGCCAAGCTTTGACTAAACCTTGAAGAAGGAATTGTGCACAAATTTTTAATCCTAGTTATATCCTTAATAATAGATCAATTATGCTATCCAACTAATATGTATTGTGATGTTGTTGTTATAATTTACCTTATGAGAAAGTTATAAATATAATGAATCACTTTTGAGAAGCTACCCTAGTTTTTTCAAAGATGACATCTCAAATTTTTAAAGAAGTGGATGTAATGTTTCCACATTGGTATCCTATACATTATGTAATAATTAGTAATAAAGTAATTAATGATGTTGTGTATTTTATTGCATATCGATGACTTCAAGAGTAATAACATTTGGGATTGCCAAATATTTTACTTTATTGAATTTTTAAAGAATTTTTATGCACGAATTGAATGTGATTGTGAAAAGGTCCCTTTTTTTTTTTTTTTGGACTCCTAAGTTCAATAAAACTTTGATGCTCTCAAATTTAGTAAAATCTCTTAAAAATTCTCAACATAGCTAGCTTTTATGTTTAATCATCAATGATGTAAGCTACAAAAATTACATAGGACACAACTCTCTAGGTGTAAGTAGAGGTAGAGGGAATCTCTCTCTCTTTGATTTCTCTATCTCTTCGACAATTTTATGGGAGCTCTATTAGAATCCATTGAGCTTCTTCCCTTTTCTCCAAATGTAAATGAATGCTCTATCAAAATCTACCAATCTTCTCTGCTCTCCTCCACACATGCATAGAAGCCCTATGTAAATGAAAGCTCCGTCAAAATCCACCAATCTTCTCTTCTCTCCTCCACACATGCATAGAAGCCCTATCAAAATCCACCAAGCTTCTTCTCTCTTCTCCATGTTGTTGTGTTGCTACGTGGACACAATGTGAAAAAGCCTAGAGTGTATCATCATCTGGATTTCTTATTAATCTAGAGAGTCAATGACATCTTAGTCATTAGTGCTAGTGTCCATAGTATGGTTAGTTCCAAAATACTAGCTTTTTGGACAAGTTTTAGCCTATGTTTGATATTTTGGATATTATTTCTTGTAAATATCCAAAAGGTGTAGAAAACTTCTAGAATAGAGTGACATGCAAAAAGAAAGTGACTTTTAAATAAATTTTGGGAGATCTCATGTGAAAAGAAGGGGCTTCTGAATTTGCACAGCATAGATCGCAGTTTACAGCAGGTAGAAAACATCACTCTGAAAACGGGGAGGAGTGATTTAGAAGAATTTCGAGTAGATGTCTTAGGGTTTACCCCCTTTTGAAGCCAAGAGAAACATCAGATTTGCGATCTAAGCAGCAGAGAAGAAGCTAATGTTTGGTGTATGTTTTCGGCCTATCAGGGAGCTCCAGGAGATCTAATGCATGGAGATAGATTTAGAGTAGTCCCAGACAAGGATTTAGTTTATCTTCTTAGGTTCTATCAATACATAGTGCTTTTATTCATTGAGCTTTGTCTTTACCTTGTGTACCTCTTGTCTATTCTTTTTCTTCTCTTCTATCTCCTATTCTCTACTTCCTTCTCTCTCTAATCCTCAATGGATACTACCTTTCGACTAAAAACCCTTCAACATTGGTGAACCTTACGTGAATCAAGGAAAGATAGGATGAGAGAATCTTCAATCACAATTCTAGTGATGTTTTGCAATAGTTACTGTGCAGAATATGAACATGCTTATGCAGGTACAACAATAACAGATGATGTAGGTTTTTTCTCAAACAAAAACTATTGTGATAAATGATCTGCTAAAAATAGAGTGTGAGATGAAGTTTTTTAATGGTAGGAATGTATTTGCATATTTGCATACCTATGCTCAAAAGATGGAGTTCCTTGGGATGGCTCAACTTGCATGGAGCCGGTATTTTGTATGAGTCATTGTTCGTGAATTGAAAGCCCGAGTTATTGAATTGTACATGCAAGATGCTAACTGGGTAGCTTTCAAGAAGACACTTAGGGAATAATTTTACATTGAAGACACCAATTTGATTACCCACAAGACTTTTTGGGAGTGGTTTCTACAACCCAATGAGGGTATTGTGGCTAGTTCAGAGTTATTAAGAGAATTTGAAAGTCAATTTGAGCAGTTAGATCTTGGAGAACAACAAGCTCTTGCAAGTCAAAAAATTGAATTGTTTCTACAAGCAGCATATCTTAAGCTTCAAGAGAAGCTTGATGATTTGCTAGAGGATCAGAATATAGAGACATGTCTTAAAACATAGTGGAGGCATGTTAAGGAAGCTATTACTACATGTCTTAAAACATAGTGGAGGCATGTTAAGGAAGCTATTACTACACTAATGAAAAAGCATAGAAGAAGAGAAAGATTGCATGTATCTAGTTTGCCCACTGTTACGGGAAAAATAGTTGATGTATTTAGTAAGCCACCCACTTCTGTGATTAACCCTATGGCTATACTTACTATTGTTCTCACCACTATTAGGGAAGATGTACTAGATGAATTGGTTAAAGGCATGTGGGATCTTCAATTAAAGGTTGCAAAATTGGATGAGAAAGGACAAGAGGAAAGGGAACAAGCAGGAGCTCCTAAACCAGTGAAAATATGTATGTGGTGTGATAGTTTGCAACATGAAAGGAATGATTGTGTTAGAAACGAATCTAAGTGTCACTGCTCGGCACTCCCATGGAATGTCACGGGGTTTTCCACCTAGGGTTTCCCGAGTCCACCTCACAACGGAACGTTCGCGATCGAACCCACTAGGATTGACCTGAAACTTGAGTCCCTAGTGGTCAAGGTCTCCTGATAGCATTCTAATGTCACGTCGTGGACATCCTACTTTACACAGAGATATCCAATCTGAAGCAGATCCATACCGCATTCAGTTCAAAGAGAATGGAAAATGAGAGGGAGACATCGCTCAACCTCTCTACCCGTAGGGCATAGTCCCATTCTTTTGGTCCCCTAAAACAGCATGAATCAGGTTCTAACTTAGCATTGCCTAAAGGTCCGAATGATAGTAAAACCTTGTGAGAAGCCTCCCAGCTCAGTGGGATCACCCTACCATAGGATAGAACCGTTATGAGTTCTGCCCACTTGCTTCCCTTGATACCTTTAGTTTTCTAATTAGGTCTTATCACATTTATGTGTGACATTCAAAATCAACTTCCTTAATTAAGCCTTTTAGGGAA